>NC_045593.1:83920577-84551552 GCF_009819795.1 Aythya fuligula | reverse complement strand
AGTCTGACCACACATCTTTGCCTCAGCCCCTCCTCACTGAGCAAGGGCCCCAACCCCTGAGCATTGTGAAATTGCCTACAATGCATTTCTAAGGATCTCCCTAATGGGTTTTTGAAGACAAGATTGAAATTCTTCCTCCGTGGAAAGGAACCCATGATGGAGCAAAACACAAGTTTTCATACAAGCATGTTGGACGTGCTTATGGTTTATCTCATTTCTGTGTCTCAGAGAATTGCTTGTTCGGCTAACAATTTGACCTCTTTGAAAGCGTTTGTCCTGACCGTCTCTCAGTTGTTTGCCAATGCCTCCTGCTGGCCACTGGCTGCCGCTGTTTGTCTAGGTAAAGAACAGCTTGTTGCACACGCACCGTCAGTTTTAAGCGGCTCTGGCAAAGACGTGCATGCCTGATGTAGCTTTGCATATTTAAGAAGAGATAAAAGTGTAGCTTCCACTCAAGTGAAAAATCTCATCTGCACTCAGCCTTTCCTATGTGAGTTCAGAACCTCTCACCAAGGAGGGCCGAGATGCTGAAGTTGCTGAAGTTGTGTGACTTTCTCCGTTTCCTCACGGCAACATTTAGCCATGATGCTAACTAAAATACAAAATGTGAAATCTTGGATAATTAGGGGACTCCGCCTGCGGCATATCACAACAGTGTCATGGTCAGATGTGTCTCGGTGAGACAACCTGAAAGCCTCATGCTTGAATGTAGTGCGTGTTCTTGCAGCAGGGACACCTGGACGAGGACCGCGTGACAGAGCTTTCCGTGTTTCACAACCAGAGCAGGGAGAGTATATCGGAATTAATATCAGAGGTAAGAAATACATGTTGTTAATTTGTTGTAATTAAGCATGCTGATACAGTAAGTAACCTTAGCGTATTGGCAGCCTCATGGTCCCTTATTCTCAGGCGTGAGTTTTGCTGTGCTTTTCCAACCTACGGAATCCCCACAGAATTTCAGATCTGTCAGTACAGCTCTGAAGCTCAAATTTGCCTTTTCTTTTTCCTCCTTTCATTGTGTTTCCTAAACTTTATTGATATTTTCTACCATGCTGATATCCTTATGAATTTCTGAAAGGCAAAATAGACTCGCCCTAAAGATGTCTGGATGAACAACAGATTTCATGCACTGGCTGAACTCCGTGCTTTGAAATGTTCTGATAGCGGAGGGAAAACTTTCAGTGCATCGCTCAGCCAGGCTATAAAATAAGCGTGGGGGAATTACTTTTCACAAACTTTGAAAGAAGTGAATCAGTTCCTGTCCCATTGGAATATAAATGACAAAAGCTGAGCTGACTAGCTGTAGAGGAATTGTACCAATGTGTTAGTGGTGATATTCTAACCTGGTAGAAGAGACTTACAAGATGAGGTGGACTCCGGCCTTAATGTGAAGCTGAAAATTGTCCTTTGAAATTTTTTTTTTTTTATTCTACTGTATAGAATGAAGACTTGGGATCAAATCTTTCACATAACTGTAGCAGAAACAGACTTTTAAAGTATGTGTTCTACTTAAAATGGATAAATTTTGGAGTAAACATTGTTGTTTGTTTGCTTGTTTTTGTTTGTTTGTTTGTTTGTTTTTCAGTTACAGGAAATACAGGAAATAATCTGAATAATCTGCTCACGGGAGGAAACAGCTTGTCCAATTAAGTTTTGGCATTTACACCGTTCTTTACTAGGGGACTTCTATTGCCTTATAACTTATTCAGGCTAATGGTATTATGCTGCAAACCTGGCAAGCATTTTTCTTGCAGTCCTCATAGCAGTTGTGATACTGAAAATCACACCAAATGTTGATTAAAAAAATTTTTCTTGTTGTACTCCCAGTCAACTTGCTAGCAGGCAGCCTGGGAAGAGGAAAGAACTCGACTCCGTGTATGCACTACGCAGAAACAACTAAAACATTGGTCTGTTATCAGCACTACTTCCATTAAAAATCTAAACATAGCACTTACATGAGCTACTATGGACAAAATTAAATCTATCACAACCAATCCAGCACATACAGGAACAATGGTGGTCTGTCAAACCTTCCTGGCCCTGAGTTGACCATGAGGGTAATGATTTAAAAAAAGTAGGTGATGAGGTGATTCCTGCACCTGTTTGAGCCTCTGGTGTGGGTATAATAAGGGATTGTCCCCAGTATTAGCGATGACAGTGAAAGGTGAATTAACAAAATATTTGGTGGAGAGGGAAACTGTTAAAAAAATCCATTCCCCTTTTAATTCTCCAGTACGGCCAGTTACAAGTGTTAAGGACATGATGGCTTACAGTAAACTACAGAAAGTTGAATGCAGCTACTAAACCACTGACTGTCACAGCACCCAGTCTGTCTGACATACCTAATCTGCTTAATACAGCAGGATTTCAAGGATGGCTGTCGTTGGTGTTCGAGATATCTTTTGGTCACATTACCATGGCAGGGACAAGACAAATTTGCTTTTACTTTGGAAGTAATAGAGCATTTTTTTGCTCATTTACCCCAGAGGTTTAAGCACAGACCTGCACCAACACATGCTGAATTGGCTAAGACATTAGAAGAAGTAAGGTTACCCGCTGGAATCACATTAATTCGATAGGGAGATATTGAGTGGGAGCAGTGACGAGCAGCAAGTACAAGAAGGAATGGGCTTCCTCATAGACAGACATATGCCAGCAGTACTCATATTTGTTACCCACTCTCACAACTGTTTGCACTTGCTGGCAGTTGTACTGATTAGTGTGCTAAGAAGCTACCCAAGAATGGCCAGGGGTATATTCCGAACATAGAGTCAACAAAATATCAACATAATATCAACAAAATTCTCAAATTCACCTTTCCAACCAAATGGCACAAGGATAACACTAGCACTACAGAAAGTACAAATGAGAATTTTGAGTACAACGAGATCTGGACAGGCTGGAGAGCTGGGCAGGAAGAAACCAAATGAGATTGTTCGAAATGGCTCAGTCTTCAAAATAGGATTAAATAAAAAAATAGGATTTATTAAAAGAATAGAGGTAAGCAAACAGCGCTGGGTGCACCGGGGTCTCCGCTCCACCAGGACGCACACCAGTTACATCAAGCAGCTGATTTTTATGCTCCTAGACTAATACATATTCATTACTACTTCTGAAAAAAACAGGTTATTATAATTAGCTTCCGGGGTCCAGTCCCTCCTACTGGAGCATGCGCATCAGTCTCTGGTGGTCCCTCTGGGGGTCTCTAGGGGTCTTTCATGCTGAAGGCTCGTAGTCTTCCTCTCCAAGACTTTTTCTTGTCCTTCCCCTTTGTACTCCTTGGCACTGTGTCAAGTTTATACAGCATCCCCTGCAGGTCTTGTCTCCTAGCCGTCCTTCAGCTTCTTTTTTTTCTTCTTCTTAATCTCTTGGCCACCTGGCCAGATATCAGAGGCCTGCATAGTATCCCATAACAGTCACTAGTTGTTATCAGTTGTTCTGAAACCCCCAGGCATCAAAGACTTCATACAAACACAAACAGCTTTCTTACTGACACTTCACCAGTAATTAAAACATTCCTCACCAGCCATTCACGGGGACAGTCACACCTATAGCAGTGTTAAGTTAATCTCGAAGAAGACAAAAAAAGGCTGTAACTGTTAGAAATAGAAGTCTGGAATAACAAAGGCAAACAGGTTCATAAATTTGAGGAGTATTTTCTGAAGACTTGATAAATTGACTAGAATGAGGGGGAGACTGGGACACACTGCATCTGTGGTTCAAGAATTAAATTGCCAGTGCAGGGCCCAGAGGCAGACAGGACTGTTCTTTATGGACACAAATTGTTAAAACATTCCTAACGAGGTTTAACAAGAGCAAGTGTAGAGTCCTGCACCTGGGAAGGAACAATCACATGTATCAGTACAGGCTGGGGGATGACCTGCTGGAGAGGAGCTCTGAGGAGAAGGACCTGGGGGTCCTGGTGGACGACAGGTTGACCATGAGCCAGCAGTGTGCCCTCGTGGCCAAGAGGGCCCATGGGATCATGACGTGCATTAAAAGGAGAGTGGCCAGCAGGGCAGGGGAGGTGATCCTCCCTCTCTACTCAGCCCTGGTCAGGCCTCACCTGGAGTACTGTGTCCAGTTCTGGGCTCCCCGGTACAAAAAGACAGGGATCTCCTGGGAAGAGTCCGGCGGAGGGCAAGGAAGATGATAAAGGGCCTGGAGCATCTTCCCTATGAGGAAAGGCTGAGAGACCTGGGTCTGTTCAGCCTGGAGAAGACTGAGATGAGCTCTTACCAATGTTTACAAATATCTTCAGTGTGGGAAACAGTGGGATTTGTCCAACCTCTCTTCAGTGGTTAGCAGGGACAGGACAAGGGCCACAAGACAGAGCCCAGGCAGTTCCGCACCAACACGTGAAAGAACTTCTTCATGGTGCGGGTGATGGAGCACTGGGACAGGCTGCCCAGGGAGGTTGTGGAGTCTCCTTCTCTGGAGATATTCAAGGCCCATCTGGATGCCTCCCTGGGCAGCCTGCTCTGAGGAACCTGCTTTGGCAGGGGGCTTGGACCCGATGACCTCTTCAGGTCCCTTCCAACCCCTTCAATTCTGTGATTCTGTGAGAAGAAAAAGATCGGGCTACCAGGCTAGCAGGTCTGTATCTGAGATCTCAAATTGTACCTTCATCCTGATGTTGGTGATGCTCCTGCGGAGAGGTTACCAGCACCACCACCGAGGACCTTCTTTTCCATTGTCAGTTCTTATTGCAGAGATATCTGAGCCTGTTGTCCTTTACTAGAGATCTGCTCTTTCTGCAGGGTGAGAAACTCTTTTGGTAGTTGTTCTGCTCTGGTCATCTGCCTTGGTCATCCTAGAGTTTCCAGCATTCCTTGGGTGGTTTTGTCCTTCAGCCGTGGTACACATGGACCCAGGAACTTACTTCTGTGCCACAGGAGTGGTTAGAAACGCTTGGAACGGACCAGCCCACCGTGATGACAGAGCGTATTTTCATTTGAACTCCTTTGCAAGGACTCCTTTAAGGCTGGCAGGAATCTCGTGGAGCTGTGGCAAGTCCTGTACCTGTGGAATAACAACCCCAGGCACCTGGACATGCTATGGGCACCCTGCTGGAGAGCAGCCTGGCAGAAAATGACCTGAGGTTCCTGGTGGACACCACGTTGAACATAAGCCAGCAACGTGCCCATGCAGCAAGGAAGGCTGATGGCTGGCGAAGCCCTGTGTGAAGCTGGAGAGCTGGGTCCTTTTCTGGGCTTCCATGTACTAGACAGATGTGAGTGTAGCGGAGAGAGTCCAACCAAGATGATCTCTGCTATTTATCAGAAGAGTCTGGGGACTCGCTGGGCTCTGACAAGTTGTCTCTTATTGCAGAACCCCTTATCAGGGGGGTTGGTCAAGAAGCTTTATGTATCCACTTCTGTTCCCCACCACAGATTGAGAAATGGTAATTCTTAGCATGCCAAAGATTTTGAAAGTACTTAAATTATCTCATAAATGTGAAATTTATGCAGCAGTTCAGGTCACCGGATGCGAGGAGTGTCTGAACCTGTTGCTGCCATCGGCGGGAGGCAGAGAAACTGCGTGCGTGAGGTGCGAGCAGGTGGATGACCTGGTCCGCATGGTGGCGGAGCTCAAGGAGGAGGTGGAGAGGTTGAGGGCCATCAGGGAGTGTGAGCGAGAGATAGACTTGTGGAGTAACTCCCTGCAGGGCCTCAAGGAGAGGTACCGAGGTGAGACATCCCAAATGGGGGTGGACCCCCTGCCCTGTAGCCGTCGGGCAGAGGGAGGATGGTCGGGCCCAGGAGGATGCCTAGGGCGAGGAGGTCGACTCCACGCCTCAGGACTGCCTCCACCAAGAAAGACAGGAGGGTTATTGTTGTTGGAGACTCTATTCTTAGGGGAGCAGAGGGCCCTATTTGTCGGCTTGACCCTACCCGTAGGGAAGTGTGCTGCCTCCCTGGGGCCAGGGTCAGGGCCGTTGCCAGGAAGCTTCCCAACCTGGTACGCCCCTCTGACTATTATCCTCTTTTGGTAGTCCAGGCGGGCAGTGACAACATTGAAGAGAGAAGCCTGAAGGCTATCAAACGAGACTTTAGGGGGCTGGGTCGGTTAGTGGATGGAGCGGGAGTGCAGGTGGTGTTTTCATCCATCCCTGCGGTGGCAGGGAGGGGAACAAAGAGGACACGGAAAGCCCACCTGTTAAACACGTGGCTCCGGGGCTGGTGCCAACGCAGAAATCTTGTTTTTTTTCGATCATGGGGCACTTTACTCAGCACCTGGCCTGATGGCCTCAGACGGGTCGCTATCTTTTAGGGAAAAAAGGATCCTGGGCCAGGAGCTGGCAGGGCTCATTGAGAGGGCTTTAAACTAGGTAGGAAGGGGGATGGGGCTGAAGCAAGGATTGTTGGGGCTGTGCCAGGGGGAGCAATGGCAAGGCCGGGGGATAAGGTAATGGCCCAGCTGAAGTGCATCTACACCAATGCGCGCAGCATGGGTAACAAACAGGAGGAGCTGGAAGCCATCGTGCAGCAGGCAGGCTACGACTTGGTTGCCATCACGGAGACGTGGTGGGACCAGTCTCATGACTGGAGTGCTGCAATGCCTGGCTATAAGCTCTTCAGAAGGGACGGGCAGCACAGAAGGGGTGGTGCTGTGGCTCTCTATATTAGAGAGCCTTTCGATGTTGTAGAACTCGAGGCTGGGAATGACAAGGTCGAGTCCCTTTGGGTTAGGATCGGCAGGGACAACAAGGCTAGCGTCCTGGTCGGGGTCTGCTATAGACCGCCGAACCAGGATGAGGAGACTGATGAGGAGTTCTACAGGCAGCTGGCAGAAGTTGCGAAATCGTCAGCTCTTGTACTCGTGGGGGACTTCAACTTCCCTGACATATCCTGGAAGCACAACGCAGCCCTGAGAAAGCAGTCCAGGAAGTTTCTGGAGAGCGTGGAAGATAGCTTCCTGACGCAGCTGCTTAGTGAGCCTACCAGGGGTGGTGCCCCGCTAGACCTTCTCTTCACAAACAGAGAAGGACTGGTGGAGGATGTGATTGTCGGGAGCTGTCTTGGGCAGAGTGACCACGAAATGGTGGAGTTCTCTATTCTTGGCGAGGCCAGGAAGGGGACCAGTAAAACCGCTGTATTGGACTTTCGGAGGGCTGACTTTGAGCTGCTCAGGACACTGGTTGGTGGAGTCCCTTGGGAGGCGGTTCTGAAGGGCAGAAGAGTCCAGGAAGGCTGGGCGCTCTTCAAGAGGGAAATCTTAATGGCGCAGGAACGGTCTGTTCCCACGTGCCCAAAGACGAGCTGGCAGGGAAGAAGACCAGCCTGGCTCAACAGAGAATTGTGGCTTGATCTTAGGAGAAGAAAGAGGGTTTATAATGTTTGGAATAGTGGGCAGGCCACTAGGGAGGACTATAAGGATGTAGCGAGGCCGTGCAGGGACAAAATTAGGAAGGCCAAAGCTCATCTGGAGCTCAATCTGGCTACTGCCGTTAAAGATAACAAAAAACGTTTCTATAAATACATCAACACAAAAAGGAGGACTAAGGAGAATCTCCATCCTTTACTGGCTGCGGGGGGAAACTTGGTGTAGTGGGTTTACGTGGCAAGGTTTTGGTAGCAGGGGGCCATAGGGGTGGTTTCTGTGAGAAAGATCTAGAAGCTGCCCCATGTTTGGGAAGGGCCCCATTGTTTTCCAGAGCTGAGCCAGTAAGCGATGTTGTTTTGCGCCTCTGTGAGAGCATATTTAAGACAGGGAAAAAAACGCTGCGCCTCACAGCAGCTGGGAGAGCCAAGGGAGTGATAAAACAGCCTTGCAGGTGCCAAGGTCAGTGTAGAAGGAGGGGGAGAGGTGCTCCAGGCGCCGGAGCAGAAGTCCCCTGCGGCCTGTGGTGAGGAGCATGGTGAAGCAGGATGTCCCCCTGCAGCCCATGGAGTACCACGGTGGAGCAGGGTCCCCCGCTGCAGCCCGTGGAGGAGACCACGGTGGAGCAGGTGGCCCTGCACCGACGGAGGCTGCCGCCTGTGGAAGACCCCTGCCGGAGCAGATTCCGGGCCGGACCTGTAGCCCGTGGAGAGGAGCCCACGCAGGAGCAGGTGACCTGGCAGGAGCTGCTGCCCATAGGGGAGCCAGGTTGGAGCAGTTTTCTCCTGAGGGATGGACCCCGTGGTACGGACCCATATCTGGAGCAGTTCTGGAAGAGCTGCTGCCTGTGGGAAGCCCACGCCGGATCAGTTCATCAAGGACTGCATCCCGTGGGTGGGACCCCACAGCACAAGGGACGAGAGTGACCGAGAAGGAGCGGCAGAGAAGAAGCGCTGTAGACTGACCATAACCCCCATTCCCCCGTTCCCCTGCGCCGCTCGGGGGGAGGAGGTGGAAGAGGGTGGATGGGGGGAAGGTGCTTTTGGTTTCTTTCCTTTGTTTCTCACTTCTCTAGCTTGTTAGTTAATAGGCAATAAATCTTACTATCTCCTTATGCCGAGTCTGTTTTGCCCGTTACAATAATTACTGAGGGATTTTCTCATCCTTGTCTCAACCCTTGAGCCCTTTTCACATATTTTCTCCCATTCCTCTTTGAGGAGGGGGAGTGAGGGAGCGGCTGTGGTGGAGCTCGGCTGCCCACTCGAGCGGAACCACGGCACTTAGTTACAAGAGATGAGGAAAAGGCGGAGGTGCTCAATGCCTTCTTTGCCTCAGTCTTTAGCGGCACTACCGGTTGTTCTCTGGATACCCAGTACCCTGAGCTGGTGGAAGGGGATGGGGAGCAGGATGTGGCCCTCACCATCCATGAAGAACTGGTTGGTGACCTGCTACGGCACTTGGATGTGCACAAGTCGATGGGGCCGGATGGGATCCACCCAAGGGTACTGAGAGAACTGGCAGAGGAGCTGGCCAAGCCACTGTCCATCATTTATCAGCAGTCCTGGCGATTGGGGGAGGTCCCAGTTGACTGGCGGCTAGCAAATGTGACGCCCATCTACAAGAAGGGCCGGAGGGCAGACCCGGGAAACTACAGGCCTGTCAGTTTGACCTGAGTGCCAGGGAAGTTCATGGAGCAGATCCTCCTGAGAGTCCTCACGCAGCACTTGCAGGGCAAGCAGGCGATCAGGCCCAGTCAGCATGGGTTTATGAAAGGCAGGTCCTGCTTGACGAACCTGATCTCCTTCTATGACAAAGTGACGCGCTGGGTGGACGAGGGAAAGGCTGTGGATGTGGTCTACCTTGACTTCAGCAAGGCTTTTGACACCGTCTCCCACAGCATTCTCCTCAAGAAACTGGCTGCTCTTGGCTTGGACTGGCGCACACTTCGTTGGGTTAGAAACTGGCTGGATAGCCGGGCCCAAAGAGTCGTGGTGAATGGAGCCAAGTCCGGTTGGAGGCCAATCACTAGTGGCGTCCCCCAGGGCGCGGTGCTGGGGCCGGTCCTCTTTAATATCTTCATCGATGATGTGGACAAGGGCATCGAGTGCACCCTCAGTAAGTTTGCAGATGACACCAAGCTATGCGCGTGTTGATCTGCTCGAGGGTAGGAAGGCTCTGCAGGAGGATCTGGATAGGCTGCAGCGATGGGCTGAGGTCAACTGCATGAAGTTCAACAAGGCCAAGTGCCGGGTCCTGCACCTGGGGCGCTTATTGCAGAGCTACAGGCTGGGAGACGAGAGGTTGGAGAGCTGCCAGGCAGAGAAGGACCTGGGAGTGATGGTGGATAGTCGGCTGAATATGAGCCAGCAGTGTGCTCAGGTGGCCAAGAAGGCCAACGGCATCCTGGCTTGTATCAGGAACAGTGTGGCCAGCAGGGCTAGGGAGGTGATCGTCCCCCTGTACTCGGCTCTGGTGAGGCCGCACCTCGAGTACTGTGTTCAGTTTTGGGCCCCTTGCTACAAGAAGGACATGGAGGTGCTCAAGCGAGTCCAGAGAAGGGCGACGAAGCTGGTGAGGGGCCTGGAGAACAAATCCTATGAGGAGCGGCTGAGGGAGCTGGGCTTGTTCAGCCTGGAGAAAAGGAGCCTCAGGGGCGACCTTATCGCTCTCTACAGGTACCTCAAGGGAGGCTGTAGCGAGGTGGGGGTTGGCCTGTTCTCCCACGTGCCTGGTGACAGGACGAGGGGGAATGGGCTTAAGTTGCGCCAGGGGAGTTTTAGGTTGGATCTTAGGAAGAACTTCTTTACGGAAAGGGTTTTTAGGCACTGGAACAGGCTGCCCAGGGAAGTGGTGGAGTCACCATCCCTGGAAGTCTTTAAAAGACGTTTAGATGTAGAGCTTAGGGATATGGTTTAGTGGGGACTGTTAGCGTTAGGTAGAGGTTTGACTCGATGATCTTGAGGTCTCTTCCAACCTAGAAATTCTGTGATTCTGTGAAATTACTTGATTTTCACACAAGGTGGTGAACACTGTGCATATGAAGGCATGTGGACTAAAGGTTTTCTCTTTTTTCCTTAGAGTGCTCGCAGCAACGCATTTTGAGCCAACATTTGCAAGAACAGCCTTCCCGTGTTTCAATGAACCAGCTTTCAAAGCCAGATTTTCAGTTAAGTTTAGGAGGGAACCAAAGCACCTTGCGCTGTCCAATATGCCCCTTGTAGGTGGATACATTCAATGTTGTGCTGTTGCTTGATGACCTTTAAAAAAGAAAGTAAAAGGAGAACAGAATATCTAGGAAGTTGCTGTTCATGGGAATATTGACCTAAAGATTGTGTCAGTTCTTTTCTGAGAGTAAATGATTGCTGGTAGTGTTGATACACAGTTATAAAGGAATGCAACAGGTGTTGCATCCTAGGGGTTCCTGTTCTCTGCAGTGGTTTGAGAACAATGTAATCTCGCTAACCTTTATTTTACCCATAAAATGCTTTCAGTCTTTGTCTTAGATTTTAAGAATTAATATTAAAATGTATCTGAATACGGACACAATATTATTCAGGACCTTATATATATAGAATATATATAAATATATAAATATTATTAATATATATATAAATATATAATATATAATACATTATATATATTATATATTAATATATTATTATTTTTATATTATAAATATTATATTATTATATTATATATTACATATATGTATTATATATAATACATATTATATATATTATTATATTATATGTATATTATATATAATATATATATTATACATATATATATTATATATATAATATATTATATATTATATTAGTATATATTAATTATTATTAATATATATTTTATATATATATATATTAATATATATATATATTAAACAACAAGAGAAAAAGGTTATTTTGGCCTTCAAAAAATGTCTGTGAAAGTGGAGTATGTGTAACACCTACAAATATGGTTTGCAGTTACAAAGATGTAGGCGTATGTAGGGTGGGTCACATGTCATACATTTGGTCTTACTCTGTGCATAAGAGATTCTTCACAAATTCTTCTGCATTGTTGATTCGTGATTTGCCAGGAAACTAACCCTTATAAATGAGGGAACAACGCCTCCCCATACGCCAAGTATATTTCAAAAAAATGAAGTCTTTTGGAAGTTGGTTAAAAACAAACTAACAAACAAAACAGTTCTTGCATTGAAAAGTGGATAAAATAATGAATGAATTGTGGGTGCCAGTATTAGTATTCCAATGTGGCTAAATATACTCCAAGTGTAAGTTAGATACCTAAGGCGAATCAAAAGGGAAAACTCTAACAGGCGACTCATTTTGTCTTGAAATAGATATCTGAGAGAGCTGAGTCATTGTTTGGAGTAGTTTATTTCTCTCATGTGTAACAAGTGATGTTTAGATTTAGACAACTTCTGATTAACTCAAGTGTGATCTTAATTAGATCGATGTGCTGGCAGACACTGAGGAAAATTAAAGCTTTTGAATGAGTATCTTTATCTAGTTTTAGCAATGTTGAAGTAACACTTACGAGTGAAACTACCTGTATGTTTCTGTTTTCTTTGTGTGGGGACGGGCTGGCACAGGGTTGACTTCTTTCCAACTTGTCTTTAAAATTGTCTTAGTGAAACTGAAAAGAAACACATTGATTTTTGGTGCCAAAGTCCATAGAGGTACTACCGGATGATGAGCTGTGCTTGTCTTTTTTTAGATGAAGACTGTGAATATAAATTCATGGCTTGTTGAAGACCATTTTGATACCAGTGTCAAGATGAGTACCTACCTCGTGGCCTTTATTGTTTCCGATTTCAAGTCCATCAGCAAAATATCCAGTCATGGAGTTAATGTAACTATTCTGATTTTCTAAGAGCTTATTTTATAACAAAATCTATATGGAAACATATAGTGTACTTTCAAGCTAAATTGTTGGATTTATACATTGTGAAGTTTGACATGAATGAGAGGAGAGAAAAACGTTGGCTTTGTAATTGGATTATTAGTTTGCATTAAGACTAATTTTACTAATTCCAAAAGTTTTTGGTAATATGCTTTCTTTTTATATACTTACGTGCATTGGTAATGTTGTTTCAAGTAAGACTGTTTGATTAAAAGGAAATTAAATATAGTTTTATTGGAGAATCAGGAATAAAACAGAACAGTGGTAGTTACACAGCTCTGGCTTGGTAGGGGACGGAAGGTATAGATGTCCTTTTACAGGCATGGTGGTTCTGGAGGATAAAGTAAAATTCTCATTTCTAATTTTGAACATATCTGTATCTGGATTTTTTAAAAGTAACTTTTGTATGAAAGCTGTTAGGTATGTGCTCTACTTTCACTTTTCATGACCACTCACGCACCTATGTTAAAGAACAAATTCTGTAAACTTTTGATGCTGGCATTTAAATGCTGCCTGCTTGTTTACTGTAGATTTCTGTATACACGGTACCAGAGAAGATCCACCAAGCTGATTATGCCCTGGATGCGGCAGTAAAACTTTTAGACTTTTATGAGGATTACTTCAGCATTTCATATCTCTTACCTAAACAAGGTAAGTGTTACCTAATTTAATGTATTCAAGAATAGCATTAAGAATAGAGAGTAAAATTGCATAAAATCAATGAGTTAGGTAAGACTGGGACAATTTTGGCTCCCATGTTTTTAAACTGTCTGCTTCGTGTAACTTAAGAGTATGTTGAAAAGCTTCCATGAGAACGGAAAATCCTTCTATAGAGGACTTTTTAAAGGTATGTTTTTGCTGTTACATTTAGGAGAAGCCTTAAAGAAGGTGTGATGTGGGAGCTGTTGTGAAGTGGGATGAGCAGGTGACTGGGTTCTTTACTGGGTCAAACAATCCTAGCAGTTTATTAATGCTTCCCTCCCCCCCTCCTCCTTCCTCCCCCCTCCACCAGATTTAGCAGCTATTCCTGATTTCCAGTCTGGTGCTATGGAAAACTGGGGATTGACCACATATCGGGAATCCGCATTGTTGTATGACCCTGATAAATCCTCAGCATCTTCTAGACTTTGGATTACTATGGTAATAGCCCACGAACTGGCTCATCAGGTGAGATTTAGGAGCAACAATAAAGGATCAGAAGGGACCCACAAAGTGGTCACAGCTGTGTGGATGGAGAGATATTTGAGAATATAGACTGAAAAGAGCTGTTTCAGTTTGAGGGTGTTCATCCGTGAATCACGCGACTGTTCCCAATAAAGTCTCGTTGGGCTTCATAGACATGCAGGGCTGTAACCAAAATCTGTATAGTTCAGTAGCTGTAGTGCTCTGGGGACTTTGCACCATTGCTAACCCTTGAAATTAATTGCAAGCCATGAATATTTGCTGAGGCGATCGGCTCCGGGGCAGACGTATTCTGCAGCGGAGCAGGGGACCGAGGCGGGCAGGGCTTTTTGTCCGGCATCGAGGCCACTCGGGGGAGCCGCCGAGACCCGGCTGTCCTCGCGAGGGAGGCTGACGAGGCGAGGGCGGAGCCAGCAACGTCAGTGGCGGGCTATTTAAATCAGGCGCTGCCACCGTTTTAGAGCCATTTGCTGAGGCGATCGGCTCCGGGGCAGACGTGTTCTGCAGCGGAGCAGGGGACCGAGGCGGGCAGGGCTTTTTGTCCGGCATCGAGGCCACTCGGGGGAGCCGCCGGGACCCGGCTGTCCTCGCGAGGGAGGCTGACGAGGCGAGGGCGGAGCCAGCAGCGCCCCCTCCCAGGCTGTTTAAAAGTTGCCCCTAGGGAGCGCGAGCGACCAGGAGCGCGGCGAACAGGACGGGCAAACAGGGCGTGGCACGTCGAAGGGTGTGGCAGTTTGCGCGGCAGTTCGCGCGGGCAGGGCGAGCGGGGGGCCCATTGTCGCTCTGTTGCAGCTGCCTCTCCCTTCGGTGCTTGTAACCTGCTTGCGTAGAACCTGACCATGGTATCGACCAGGCAGAAAACCGTGGCCTCCACATCTCGTGAGGCATCTCCAGCCACGGTCGCCAGTGTGGCTACTCAGACGGAGGGCTTGGGGAAACATGCAGCCGTCCAGGTCCTGGGCTGCAGAGTGTGCCCCAGCCTTCTGTCGGTCTCCGACAGCAGTGGTGGGTATGCCTGTGGGAGGTGTGCCCAGGTTGAAGAACTGCTCAGCCAGGTAGCGGAGCTCCGGGAGGAGGTGAACAGGCTCAGGAGCATCAGGGAATCAGAGAGGGAAATTGACTGGTGGAGGTGCGCTCTACCCTCTCTGAGGCAGGCTCACGAGCCTGCCACAGCACAGGCGTCTCCTGTTATGCAGAAGACGGAGGTTCCCTCCTCCTGCCAGGCAGCGGGAGGAGACCTAGATCAAGGGGGGGAATGGAGGCAGGTGCCTATTCGGGGTGGTAGGCGAGCCCTCTCTCTGCCCACCTCACCTTCTCATCTACCCTTAAATAATCGATATGAAGGACTAGAGCAAGACAATCTAAATGACAAAGTAGACAAACACCCGTCCCAGTTGGAGGGGGCGCCTAAGACAATGCGACCTACACGTCGCATTACCACATCATCCTTCAAAAAAGAAAGAAGGGCTATTGTTATGGGGGGCTCCCTTCTGAAAGGGACAGAGGGACCGATATGCCGACCGGACCCAACCCGCAGAGAAGTCTGTTGCCTCCCTGGGGCTCGGGTGAGAGACTTTGCCAAGAAAGTCAAACGCCTGGTACGGCCCACTGACTACTACCCGCTACTGGTCTTTCAGGCTGGTAGCGATGAAGTAGCAACGAGAAGTCCGAAGGCGATCAAAAGAGACTTTAGGGATTTGGGGCGACTACTTAGAGGATCAGGGGCGCAGGTGGTGTTTGCCTCTGTCCTTCCGATAGGGGGGATCGAAGCTGAAAGACGTACTGTTCGCATAAACTCGTGGCTTCGAGACTGGTGTGACCGGCAGAATTTCGGTTTCTTTGATCATGGGAAGGTCTACGCTACACCAGGCCTGATGGCACCGGATGGGATGCACCTCTCTCGGAGAGGGGTAAGGATCTTAGGTCAGGAGTTGGCAGGGCTGATAGATAGGGCTTTAAACTAGAGTCGAAGGGGGAAGGGGCTAAAACCAGGCGCGCCAGTGAAGACCTAAGGGATGGTACGCTAGAATCAGAGGGGCTGTGTGCCAGTGGGGTCCTTTGGTCAGATCCACAAGGTGCTGAGTGTAAGGAGACGCACCTGAAGTGCTTTTACACAAACGCACGCAGTATGAGGAATAAAATAGATGAGCTAGAAGTCCTGGCCCAGTCCCGCAACTACGACATCATCGGCATAAGCGAAACCTGGTGGGATGAGTCCTGTGACTGGGGTGTTGCGATAGATGGTTACAGGCTCTTCAGGAGGGACAGGCAGGGTAGGCGAGGTGGTGGGGTGGCGATGTATGTGAAGCAGGGGCTGGACTGTGTGGAACTTCAGGTCGGCGATGGCAAAGTTGAGAGCCTCTGGGTAAGGATCAAGGGACGAACGAATAAAGTGGATGTCGTTGTGGGAGTCTATTACAGACCCCCTGGCCAGGATGATAGCGCCGATAAATTATTCTTTACAGAACTAAGAGAGGCCTCGAGATTAACTCCCCTTGTCCTTATGGGGGACTTCAACTTGCCGGACGTTAACTGGGAGTGCCACACGGCTGACACGAGCAAGTCCAGGAGGTTCATGAAGCACCTAGATGATAACTTCTTGGTGCAGGTGCTAACGGAGCCAACTAGGAAAGGTGCCCTCCTAGACCTGTTGCTAGAAAACAGAGAGGGTCTGGTGGGAGATGTGGTGATTGGTGGCCGCCTTGGTCATAGCGACCATGAAGTGGTTGAGTTCAAAATTTACGGTGACAGAAGGAAAAGTGCCACCAAAACCTCATCCCTAGATATGGGGAAAGCGGACTTCAGGCTGCTCAGGGAACTAGTCAGTAAGGTCCCCTGGGAAACTGCTCTTGAAGGCCTCGATGTCCACCAGTGCTGGTCACTCTTTAAGCGATGCCTCCTAGAAGCACAAGATAAGGCAATTCCAAAATATCGCAAGTCAGGCAGGCGGGGCAGGAGGCCGGCGTGGCTAACCAGGAATGTTCTAATGGAGATTAGGCGGAAACAGAGAGTGTTTCGCTACTGGAAGGAGGGCCAGGCGTCATGGAAAGAATACAGGGATGCTGTTCGTGTTTGTAGGGAGAAAGTTCGAGTGGCCAAAGCACACCTAGAGTTGAAGCTGGCTGTGTCTGTGAGAGAAAATAAAAAGGTTTTTTTTAGATATGTAAATGGAAAAAGGAGAACTAAAGAATACATAGGGCCGCTCCTTGATAGGGAAGGTCTCCTCACAGACGATGACGTAGGCAAAGCAGAGACGCTTAACGCCTTCTTTGCCTCTGTCTTCAATGCCGATGATGGGCTTCGGGACCCAGGGTGCCCTGAGCTGGAGGACCGGGATGGTGGGGATGACAAACTCCCAACTGACCCTGAACGTGTGCGGGATTTGCTACTCCACCTGGATCCCTACAAGTCCATGGGTCCGGATGGGATTCATCCCCGGGTGCTGAAAGAGCTGGCGGATGTCATCACGGAACCTCTATCGATTATTTTTCAACGATCCTGGGAATTTGGAGAGGTCCCGGTAGACTGGAAGCTGGCAAATGTTGTGCCGATTTTCAAGAAGGGTCAGAAAGAAGACCCTAGCAATTACAGGCCTGTCAGTCTCACGTCAGTGCCTGGTAAAATCATGGAGAAGTTGGTTCTCGGACTTATTGAGGCGCACCTGGGGGACAAAGCAGTCATTGGTCCCAGCCAGCATGGGTTTGTGAAGGGTAGGTCCTGCCTAACTAACCTGATTTCCTTTTATGATAAGATCACCCGTATGGTGGACCAAGGGAAACCAGCTGATGTGATTTTTTTGGACTTCAGCAAGGCTTTTGACACGGTTTCCCATAGGATCCTACTGGACAAAATGTCCACCATACAGCTAAATAAAAACATCATACGATGGGTGAGCAATTGGCTAACGGGCAGGGCCCAAAGGGTTATGGTAAATGGGGCTGTGTCAGGCTGGCGGGCGGTCACCAGTGGGGTCCCTCAAGGCTCCATTTTAGGGCCGGTACTTTTCAATATTTTTATAAACGATCTGGATGTAGGAATAGAAGGTATTTTGAGCAAGTTTGCTGATGACACCAAACTTGGAGGAGTTGTGGACTCAAATGAGGGCGTAAAGGCCTTGCAGAGGGATCTGGACAGGTTGGAGAGCTGGGCGATCACCAACCGCATGAAGTTCCATAAGAGCAAGTGCCGGGTCCTGCACCTGGGATGGGGAAACCCTGGCTGCATGTACAGACTGGGCGATGAGACGCTGGAGAGCAGCCTAGAAGAGAGGGATCTGGGGGTCGTGATAGACAGCAAGTTGAATATGAGCCAGCAGTGTGCCCTGGCAGCCAGGAGGGCCAATCGTATCCTGGGGTGCATCAAGCACGGCATCGCTAGTAGGTCAAGGGAGGTGATTGTCCCGCTCTACTCTGCGCTGATGCGGCCTCACCTCGAGTACTGTGTGCAGTTCTGGGCACCACAGTATAAAAAGGACATGAAACTGTTGGAGAGTGTCCAGAGGAGGGCTACGAAGATGGTGAAAGGCCTTGAGGGGAAGACGTACGAGGAACGGCTGAGGTCACTGGGCCTGTTCAGCCTGGAGAAGAGGAGGCTGAGGGGGGACCTCATCACAGTCTACAACTTCCTCGCAAGGGGTTGTCAAGAGGCAGGAGACCTTTTCTCCATTAACACTAGTGACAGGACCCGCGGGAACGGGGTTAAGCTGAGGCAGGGGAAATTTAGGCTGGACGTCAGGAGGGGGTTCTTCACAGAGACGGTGGTTGCACACTGGAACAGGCTCCCCAGGGAAGTGGTCACTGCACCGAGCCTGTCTGAATTTAAGAAAAGATTGGACTGTGAACTTAGGCACATGGTCTGAACTTTTGTGTAGACCTGTGCGGTGTCAAGAGTTGGACTTGATGATCCTTAAGGGTCCCTTTCAACTCAGGATATTCTATGATTCTATGATTCTATGAATATAGGTAAAAAAGTTAAGAATTGTTACAGGTTTATGCGTGGCTCCTCTATCAAACCTGGTTTATGTATAAAGTTTCATGGAATTGTAATGGAAACCCATGCTGTAGAGTATTACCATTAAAATAAGAAATGAAATAGAAAGAGGCCAGAGTAAGCTGCATTACTACAAAAATGTGCCTTAAATGTCAGTGACATGCTATAAATTCAATTTCATATCAGTCAGTAGCAGCTTTTGTGAAAAACCGTGTAATTAAATTAAAATTGTTGTTGCTGTTGTTTCAGTGGTTTGGCAACCTAGTTACCATGGAGTGGTGGAATGACCTGTGGTTAAATGAAGGGTTTGCAAAATTCATGGAGTTTGTGTCGGTCAACATTACCCATCCAGAACTGAAAGCTGTAAGCAGCATTTACTGTATTTTTATTTTATATTTGCATTCTAAGTCCACTAATTTGTAAGGGTGTAGGCCAAGCATGTTTGTGCTGTGAAATAGTTTTTGCTTTCCCTTTGAAAGAACTGTCTGATCTTAACTCGAAGGGTAAGAATATTGATTTTATTGTATCTAATTATTTCAAAAACTGGTGATGGAAGTTAATGATTGCAATCAAAGTATATTCTCTTTTCAAAAGCTATTTAGACTTCGGAAAGTATAAAGGCATTGCTAGTTAGTCAAGGGAGGTGATTGTCCCGCTCTACTCTGCGCTGGTGTGGCCTCACCTCGAGCACTGTGTGCAGTTCTGGGCACCGCAGTGCAAAAAGGATGCAAAACTGTTGGAGAGTGTCCAGAGGAGGGCTACAAAGATGGCGAAGGGCCTAGAGGGGAAGACGTATGAGGAGAGGCTGAGGGCACTGGGCCTGTTCAGCCTGGAGAAGAGGAGGCTGAGGGGGGACCTCATCGCGGTCTACAGCTTCCTCACGAGGGGGAGTGCAGAGGCAGGCACCGACCTATTCTCTGTAATCACCAGTGATAGGACCTGCAGAAATGGTGTCAAGCTGTGGCAGGAGAGGTTCAGGCTCGACAACAGGAAGAGGTTCTTCACCGAGAGGGTAGTCGCACACCTGAACAGGCTTCCCAGGGAAGTAGTCACAGCTCCAAGCCTGTCGGAGTTGAAGAAGCGATTGGACTGTGCTCTTAGTCATGTGGTCTGACTTTTTGGGAAGACCTGTGCTGTGCCAGGAGTTGGACTTGATGATCCTTATGGGTCCCTTCCAACTCGGGGTATTCTATGATTCTATGAAATTATTTTTTTTCCATCATGTATAGTCAGACTTAAATCCTAACGAAGACCCCCAAATCCTCCCGCTAGCTTTAGCACACGTTCAATATATGAAACTTTGCAAGTATGCCTAGTTCAAAGTAGTGAAAAAAACAGTGCACTGGGAAGATCTATGCAGAAACTTGCCATAAAACTGCAGTGGAAAAATAATGAAGGAATTCATCATTTGCTTTTTTTTTTTTTTTTTTTTTCCTTTGGTTTGTTTTGTTGTTACTAACCATTCATTTTGTCATCAAACTTTTGGAACGTGTGCATGTCTTTTTGGAGTTATTTTTAAGTCTCACTAGCTGGAGTATTAAAGTTGGTTTAGAAGGGTAGAGGCAGTTTGCCTCTCTATATTCCTTTCCTTTCCTTTCCTTTCCTTTCCTTTCCTTTCCTTTCCTTTCCTTTCCTTTCCTTTCCTTTCCTTTCCTTTCCTTTCCTTTCCTTTCCTTTCCTTTCCTTTCCTTTCCTTTCCTTTCCTTTCCTTTCCTTTCCTTTCCTTTCCTTTCCTTTCCTTTCCTTTCCTTTCCTTTCCTTTCCTTGCCTTTCCTTTCCTTGCCTTTCCTTTCCTTGCCTTTCCTTGCCTTGCCTTTCCTTGCCTTGCCTTTCCTTGCCTTGCCTTTCCTTGCCTTGCCTTTCCTTTCCTTGCCTTTCCTTTCCTTGCCTTTCCTTTCCTTGCCTTTCCTTTCCTTGCCTCTCCTTTCCTTGCCTCTCCTTTCCTTTCCTCTCCTTTCCTTTCCTCTCCTTTCCTTTCCTCTCCTTTCCTTTCCTTTCCTTTCCTTTCCTTTCCTTTCCTTTCCTTTCCTTTCCTTTCCTTTCCTTTCCTTTCCTTTCCTTTCCTTTCCTTTCCTTTCCTTTCCTTTCCTTTCCTTTCCTTTCCTTTCCTTTCCTTTCCTTTCCTTTCCTTTCCTTTCCTTTCCTTTCCTTTCCTTTCCTTTCCTTTCCTTTCCTTTCCTTTCCTTTCCTTTCCTTTCCTTTCCTTTCCTTTCCTTTCCTTTCCTTTCCTCTCCTCTCCTTTCCTCTCCTCTCCTTTCCTCTCCTCTCCTCTCCTCTCCTCTCCTTTCCTCTCCTCTCCTTTCCTCTCCTCTCCTTTCCTCTCCTTTCCTTTCCTTTCCTTTCCTTTCCTTTCCTTTCCTTTCCTTTCCTTTCCTTTCCTTTCCTTTCCTTTCCTTTCCTTTCCTTTCCTTTCCTTTCCTTTCCTTTCCTTTCCTTTCCTTTCCTTTCCTTTCCTTTCCTTTCCTTTCCTTTCCTTTCCTTTCCTTTCCTTTCCTTTCCTTTCCTGTCCTGTCCTGTCCTGTCCTGTCCTGTCCTGTCCTGTCCTGTCCTGTCCTGTCCTGTCCAGCTGTGTAATGAAACCAAAGATATGTTTGGCTTTCCTTGTGGGATTTCAACATCATGTAGAATGGACTGAAATATGAACTAATAGGAATTCAGTAGTCACTAAGCAAAATTTGGTAGTAATAATCATTTTTGTCTCCTATTAGGAAGATTATTTCTTATCAAACTGGTTTGATGCCATGGAAGTGGATGCATTAAATTCATCACATCCTGTGTCTACTCCTGTGGAAGATCCAGCTCAAATTTTAGAAATGTTTGACGATGTTTCTTATGTGAAGGTAAAATCTGTAACTGATTTCATTCTCAGTTGTACTGATTGTACTATACGTCTGCATTGTACTGATTTCAGTCAGTCCTTTATACAAAACATCCCTGAACCGTGGTGTTAATATACTTTTTAATGTTGTTTTGATCTTTATATTCTATCTCAATCCTAGTCCAAAACTCCTGCATGTAGTTCAAATTGTGGTTTCCTGTTCCATCTATAAAAAGAGGAGGTTTTTGCCCCTTCTTACCTATTGTGTATCAATTGAAACATTAAAACATTATTTTAGGTGCTTAAACCAACCAGCGTTTTTCATTGGAGCCTGCTCTATATAGTAATTGAAAAAATAATAGCATATTTTACTCAATCCAAAATATATTTAAGGAAATAAGGAAAGCCAAATTACTGTTTAAATATATATAAAATCCAAATATTTCTCATCAGACAGACATACAAAATTGAACTGCTGTTTAGGTTAGCCTGCTGAAAATTTTCTGAAAGAAGCATCTTGCTGTCTAGGGAGTGGTTTTGTAAACATTCTGTCACACTTTTTTTCAGGGATCCTGTATATTAAATATGTTGAAGGACTACCTGACTGATGATGTTTTTAAAGCTGGACTTGTGCAGTACCTGCAGAAGTACAGCTATCAAAACGCAAAAAATGAAGATTTGTGGAACAGTATGACAAATGCAACTATTTCTTATTCTCTTTTTTTTTTTTTTTTTTACTTTTTCTTTTTTTTTCCCCAAATTTCATAGCTTTTTGTGAATAGTGTGTTTTTGTAGTATATTAATGAGGCCTGTGACCAATACTTATGGTAATGATATCAAAAACAGATGACCAAAACTTTCTTCTACAGATCTGTCCCACAGCAGGTACTGATAAAAGTGAACAACAAGGTGATGGCTTTTGCAGAAGGAACCAACAGTCATCTTCAAATGCAGTAAGCATCTAGTTTTTTACTCATCAGTATTTAAGAGTTTGGTATTTATCTGAGTCCTCTCATGTTACTATACTGTGCTGTGGCATCGGTTTGTGTACAGACAGAAATCCTACCTCTGTGCCTAGGGCTGACCGGAAAACAGCACTATTTAAAGAGATGTCACTAACTATGTAAAAGTGTCCCGAAAAAGAACAGCCAGAGTTGTCATTGATATCGCATGTTCCAATCTAAACTTAACTATGCTGAGGTTACAAATTTACAGCAGTTTTTATGAAGTTCTTAGCTACTAAATTCATTGTCTATGCACTCCATCTTCCTCCTCTTCTTACGTATCCAAGCTTGTCCGTGATTTTTATTGCAACTTTTTCACCGGTAAGAAGATGTCGTCCAAGCTTTACCTTTGCAAACCCACCTAAAAGTGCAAACACGGACATTTAAGCACGGCGCCCAACGGGAGGGAGGGAGGGAAGGAGGGAGGGAGGGAGGGAGGGAGGGAGGGAGGCGCAGCGGGGCGGCCATGTTGGGAGGGTCGGCGCTGCTGCTCTGCACCCTGCGGGGTCTGGGGGAGGGTGGGGAAGGAGGAACATGGTGATGCGCAAGGCCAGGGGGCCTGAGGAGATGGATCTGTGGGTCCTGAGCGAGTGGGCAGGCATTGCCCATCACCAGGCTGGGCAACCAGATCCAGTGGGTGGCACCCCTGGCCATGGCAGGGGGAGTGGAACTAGGTGGTCTTTGAGGCCCCTTCCAACCTGAGCCACTCGACATTTCTATGACTGTAGGATTCCGCGATTCTATGAAGAAGACCAAGACACTGTCTGTGGCAGGGTCACAACTCTTTATTTGGATGACAACCACATTTGCCCTGCTAAAGGCGCGGGGGCCTCTTGCAGGGCTGGGGAGAGTCCGGGTCGCTGTCGGCTCTCCTCTTCGAGGGGCGCCGCGGCCCCCCAGGTGAGCTGTCCCTGCCCTGGCCAGGAGGAGAGGGCCCGTGGCTTGTGCCCGGCACCGCAGCCTGTTCTGCTTCCTCCTCTTCAGGCTCTGAGAAGAGCTCCTCCTGCTCCTCAGGCATGGGTGCAGCGCGCGGGTGGCCAGGACCCCCAGGCAGGGCGGCACTGGAGGTGCTGGGCAGCTCCTCGATGTCCGAATCCTCCGCGCTGCTGGAGGAGAGCAGGCTGGTGACAGGAGTGTCCCGGGGGGAGGCAGCAGGGCTGGAGGTGGCCTCCGGGCTGTCTTCGGGCTCCCAGGTGTCTTGGGAGCCCTCGAGGTCCACTTCAGGGCCGTTGTACACGTAGAGCTGGCTGGCAGGACGCGGTTCCAGGAAGCCCAGCTCCTCGAGGAACTCCTCGCTGCACGTCTCCTCCATGATGGAGATGAGCCGCTGCACAAAGCTCACCGTGTGGCCCTGCAGCAACGGCTGCAGCTCCTGCACCAAGGCGTGCTCATCGAGCCCACAGCGGCACAGCCAAGCGACGATGTTGGCCTCCAGCATGTCCTGGTCCCACCAGGCAGCGTCGAACAGCTCCCTGGCTTGCTGGCGCACCCAGGAGCGCAGCGGACCGAGGACTTCTAGGTGTTCCCTGAAGAGGGCTGCCCATTCCTCGGGCGGGAGGCCTCTCACGGCAGGCTGGGGCATGGGCTCTGCAGCCCCCTGCTCGTCCTGGGGGCTGTCGTCTTGCGCCTCTGCATCGGGGGCCAGCTGCACCTCCAGGAAGTCGTCTTCCGCCCAGATGGAGTAGCGGATGGAGGTGATGTGCTGCCTGCAGAGGGGGCAGGTGCTGCTTCTCTTGGCCCAGCGCATGATGCACCCGAAGCAGAAGTGGTGCACACAGGGGAGGACGTAGCTGGGCTCCTTGGGGACCCCCTGGCACACAGGGCAAGTGATGTCCTGGGCCTCACTTGCCATGGTGTCGGCTCGCTGCAGCGGGCTGGGGAGAGCTGCAGATGGGGAGCTGCTTCCCCTGGCTGGCACCGCTGCGACAGCTGATGTGCGCTGCAAGAAGGAGAGAGGTCAGGGTCAGTGGCTGAGCCAGGGCAGGCAGCGGCAGTGCCCCGGCCCCTCAGCAGGACAAAACCCCAAGCCGAGCCCCGGGGCACGTGTCCCCGCACAGCTCACCTGCACTGCTGCGAGCACTCCCTCCACAGCCCCGGCTGCCTGAGCCAGGCAGGGCCGGGGAAACGCAGGCACTGGCTGCGGGGACGGGCACCGAGAGCAGTTGCCGATGGCCCCACAGCACAGCTCCAACAAATCTCCCAAGAGATCCTTGCTCGGCACTCCAAGCCTCGCACACACGCTCAGCGGGAGTCCAGGCACGAGCCAGGCTGGGCCAGGCTCTGCCGGCGCCCCAGTATAAGCAGCGAGGGCCGTGAGGTCACAGCCCATTGCTGGCTGACTTCACAGCCCATCGCTGGGTGACCTCAGAGCCCAGCGCTCTGGGTGACCCCCAAAAACCAAAGCACGTGTCTGAAAGCACTTGCCAGACATTTGGTGAACCCCGGCAGCTTGGCTGCCATGACCACTTCACTGGGAGGCCTGTTTCAGTGGCCAAGCCCCGTGTTGGTGTACAATCTTCTCCTCGCCTGCAGCCAGACCCTCCACTGTCCCATCTCCTTGCCATTCCCTCGAGTTTTGTCAGTGGCCCCAGAGAGCAGAGCTCAGCGCCAGCCCCTCTGCTGCCCTGGTGAGGAAGCTGCTGGCCGCCATGAGGCCTCCCCTCAGTCTCGTGCAGGCTGAACAAACATGCGGACCTCATGTGCTCCTCATCCATCTTACTCTCCCGATCCTTCACCACTTCGAAGCCCTCCTTTGGACACTCTCCAATAACCTGATGTCCTTCTGTTAGTGTGCTGCCCAAAAGTGCACCCAGGACAGGACTCGAGGCGCTGCTGAAAGAGCGCAGAGCAGAGCACAGCAATCCCTGCCCCCGCCCAGCTGGCGATGCCGTGCTGGAGGCAGCCCAGGATGCTGTTGCCCCTCCTGGCTGCCAGGGCCCCTGCTTGAATCCCGTTCAACTTGCCATCGACCAAAACGCCCAGATCCCTCTCTGCAGGGCTGCGCTCCAGCCTCTCGTCCCCCTGACTGTCCATACAGCCAGGGTTGCCCCTTGCCAGGCGTGGAATCCCTCACTCGCTCTTGCTAAACCTCATATGCTTGGGGATTGCCCAGCTCTCTGCTTTGTCAAGGTCTCTCTGCAAAGCCTTCCTCCCCTCGATGGAGTCAGCCACTCCTTCCTGTTTAGCATCATGCCTAAACGGACTCCATATGCCCTCAAGTCCTACATGCGAGTCAGTCGGGACAACGCTGAAGAGAACAGGCCCTAAAATGGAGGCCTGCACAAGCCCCTATGACTGGCCACCAGCCTGATGCAACCCCATTTACAAGAACCCTTGGAGCGCGACCCGTCAGCCCCTTGTTCATCCATCGCATTATGCATTGCTCTAGCTGTGTGCTGCCCAATTTGTCCAGAAGGAGACAGTGAGAAACAGTCTTGAAGCTGTGCTGAAAGCCAAACAGGTGGCATCAGCTGGCTTCCCTTGGGCAACCAGATGGTTGGCCACTTCATCAAAAGAAATCAATGGGGGTGGGCAAGTGATGGGGAGGGGACATCGATAGGCCAGCTGACCTAAACCAACCAAAGGGACATTCCAGAGCAGCTGATGCCACACTCAGCAATAAACAGGGGGGCTCCCGTGGGGCAGGGGGCTGTTCCTCCTCAACAACCACTACGTGTTTTGATGCCCTGCTTCCCAGGACATGGCTGAACATCGCTCGTTGATGGGAAGTAGAGAATATTTCCTTTTCCTTCTCTCTGCGCTTCCCCGCGGCCTTATTGTTTCTTTTGTTTCTTTTTCTCCCCATTCCCCTGCCCTTTAATTCAACCATTCTCATCTCCAGCCTCTTTGTGCTGTATTTTCTCTCCCAATTTAATAATAGCCACTCTTCTGGGTTCGCAATAAGTGAACTAATTTTAATTCCTACCTCGCTTTTTTAATTATTTTAAAACAGCATCAGCAAGGTCTGTGCGACACCAGAACACCCTTATATAACACCCAAAGAATTGCCATCTCCCTTTGGTGATTTGTACCACCGTGCCTGCTGTTTGTCATCATCGCACCATGCCCTGCTGAGATAGCTTGGCTTTGTCTTGCTGCCCTCCTTGTAGTTACGAGAAGGCTGCCCTGAGGCTCCTCTGCAGTCTGACCAAACATCTTTGCCTCAGCCCCTCCTCACTGAGCAAGGGCCCCAACCCCTGAGCATTGTGAAATTGCCTACAATGCATTTCTAAGGATCTCCCTAATGGGTTTTTGAAGACAAGATTGAAATTCTTCCTCCGTGGAAAGGAACCCATGATGGAGCAAAACACAAGTTTTCATACAAGCATGTTGGACGTGCTTATGGTTTATCTCATTTCTCTGTCTCAGAGAATTGCTTGTTCGGCTAACAATTTGACCTCTTTGAAAGCGTTTGTCCTGACCGTCTCTCAGTTGTTTGCCAATGCCTCCTGCTGGCCACTGGCTGCCGCTGTTTGTCTAGGTAAAGAACAGCTTGTTGCACACGCACCGTCAGTTTTAAGCGGCTCTGGCAAAGACGTGCATGCCTGATGTAGCTTTGCATATTTAAGAAGAGATAAAAGTGTAGCTTCCACTCAAGTGAAAAATCTCATCTGCACTCAGCCTTTCCTATGTGAGTTCAGAACCTCTCACCAAGGAGGGCCGAGATGCTGAAGTTGCTGAAGTTGTGTGACTTTCTCCGTTTCCTCACGGCAACATTTAGCCATGATGCTAACTAAAATACAAAATGTGAAATCTTGGATAATTAGGGACTCCGCCTGCGGCATATCACAACAGTGTCATGGTCAGATGTGTCTCGGTGAGACAACCTGAAAGCCTCATGCTTGAATGTAGTGCGTGTTCTTGCAGCAGGGACACCTGGACGAGGACCGCGTGACAGAGCTTTCCGTGTTTCACAACCAGAGCAGGGAGAGTATATCGGAATTAATATCAGAGGTAAGAAATACATGTTGTTAATTTGTTGTAATTAAGCATGCTGATACAGTAAGTAACCTTAGCGTATTGGCAGCCTCATGGTCCCTTATTCTCAGGCGTGAGTTTTGCTGTGCTTTTCCAACCTACGGAATCCCCACAGAATTTCAGATCTGTCAGTACAGCTCTGAAGCTCAAATTTGCCTTTTCTTTTTCCTCCTTTCATTGTGTTTCCTAAACTTTATTGATATTTTCTACCATGCTGATATCCTTATGAATTTCTGAAAGGCAAAATAGACTCGCCCTAAAGATGTCTGGATGAACAACAGATTTCATGCACTGGCTGAACTCCGTGCTTTGAAATGTTCTGATAGCGGAGGGAAAACTTTCAGTGCATCGCTCAGCCAGGCTATAAAATAAGCGTGGGGGAATTACTTTTCACAAACTTTGAAAGAAGTGAATCAGTTCCTGTCCCATTGGAATAAAAATGTCAAAAGCTGAGCTGACTAGCTGTAGAGGAATTGTACCAATGTGTTAGTGGTGATATTCTAACCTGGTAGAAGAGACTTACAAGATGAGGTGGACTCCGGCCTTAATGTGAAGCTGAAAATTGTCCTTTGAAATTTATTTTTTTTTTATTCTACTGTATAGAATGAAGACTTGGGATCAAATCTTTCACATAACTGTAGCAGAAACAGACTTTTAAAGTATGTGTTCTACTTAAAATGGATAAATTTTGGAGTAAACATTGTTGTTTGTTTGCTTGTTTTTGTTTGTTTGTTTGTTTGTTTTTCAGTTACAGGAAATACAGGAAATAATCTGAATAATCTGCTCACAGGAGGAAACAGCTTGTCCAATTAAGTTTTGGCATTTACACCGTTCTTTACTAGGGGACTTCTATTGCCTTATAACTTATTCAGGCTAATGGTATTATGCTGCAAACCTGGCAAGCATTTTTCTTGCAGTCCTCATAGCAGTTGTGATACTGAAAATCACACCAAATGTTGATTAAAAAAATTTTTCTTGTTGTACTCCCAGTCAACTTGCTAGCAGGCAGCCTGGGAAGAGGAAAGAACTCGACTCCGTGTATGCACTACGCAGAAACAACTAAAACATTGGTCTGTTATCAGCACTACTTCCATTAAAAATCTAAACATAGCACCACATGAGCTACTATGGACAAAATTAAATCTATCACAACCAATCCAGCACATACAGGAACAATGGTGGTCTGTCAAACCTTCCTGGCCCTGAGTTGACCATGAGGGTAATAATTTAAAAAAGTAGGTGATGAGGTGATTCCTGCACCTGTTTGAGCCTCTGGTGTGGGTATAATAAGGGATTGGCCCCAGTATTAGCAATGACAGTGAAAGGTGAATTAACAAAATATTTGGTGGAGAGGGAAACTGTTAAAAAAATCCATTCCCCTTTTAATTCTCCAGTACGGCCAGTTACAAGTGTTAAGGACATGATGGCTTACAGTAAACTACAGAAAGTTGAATGCAGCTACTAAACCATTGACTGTCACAGCACCCAGTCTGTCTGACATACCTAATCTGCTTAATACAGCAGGATTTCAAGGATGGCTGTCGTTGGTGTTCGAGATATCTTTTGGTCACATTACCATGGCAGGGACAAGACAAATTTGCTTTTACTTTGGAAGTAATAGAGCATTTTTTGCTCATTTACCCCAGAGGTTTAAGCACAGACCTGCACCAACACATGCTGAATTGGCTAAGACATTAGAAGAAGTAAGGTTACCTGCTGGAATCACATTAATTCGATAGGGAGATATTGAGTGGGGGCAGTGATGAGCAGCAAGTACAAGAAGGAATGGGCTTCCTCATAGACAGACATATGCCAGCAGTACTCGTATTTGCTACCCACTCTCACAACTGCATCTGTGGTTCAAGAATTAAATTGCCAGTGCAGGGCCCAGAGGCAGACAGGACTGTTCTTTATTGACACAAATTGTTAAAACATTTCTAACAAGGTTTAACAAGAGCAAGGGTAGAGTCCTGCACCTGGGAAGGAACAACCACATGTATCAGTACAGGCTGGGGGATGACCTGCTGGAGAGGAGCTCTGAGGAGAAGGACCTGGGGGTCCTGGTGGACGACAGGTTGACCATGAGCCAGCACTGTGCCCTCGTGGCCAAGAGGGCCCATGGGATCATGACGTGCATGAAAAGGAGAGTGGCCAGCAGGGCAGGGGAGGTGATCCTCCCTCTCTACTCAGCCCTGGTCAGGCCTCACCTGGAGTACTGTGTCCAGTTCTGGGCTCCCCGGGACAAAAAAGACAGGGATCTCCTGGGAAGAGTCCGGCGGAGGGCAAGGAAGATGATAAAGGGCCTGGAGCATCTTCCCTATGAGGAAAGGCTGAGAGACCTGGGTCTGGTCAGCCTGGGGAAAAGAAGACTGAGGGAGGGATCCTATTTATGTTTATAACATGGCCAACCTCTCTTCAGTGGTTTGTGAGGACTGGACAAGTGGCAATGGCCACAAAATGGAGCCCAGGCAGTTCCACATGAGTATACAAAAGAACTTCTTCATGGTGCAGGTGACGGAGCACTGGGACAGGCTGCCCAGGGAGGTTGTGGAGTCTCCTTCTCTGGAGATATTCAAGGCCCATCTGGATGCCTCCCTGGGCAGCCTGCTCTGAGGAACCTGCTTTGGCAGGGGGCTTGGACCCGATGACCTCTTCAGGTCCCTTCCAACCCCTTCAATTCTGTGATTCTGTGAGAAGAAAAAGATCGGGCTACCAGGCTAGCAGGTCTGTATCTGAGATCTCAAATTGTACCTTCATCCTGATGTTGGTGATGCTCCTGCGGAGAGGTTACCAGCACCACCACCGAGGACCTTCTTTTCCATTGTCAGTTCTTATTGCAGAGATATCTGAGCCTGTTGTCCTTTACTAGAGATCTGCTCTTTCTGCAGGGTGAGAAACTCTTTTGGTAGTTGTTCTGCTCTGGTCATCTGCCTTGGTCATCCTAGAGTTTCCAGCATTCCTTGGGTGGTTTTGTCCTTCAGCCGTGGTACACATGGACCCAGGAACTTACTTCTGTGCCACAGGAGTGGTTAGAAACGCTTGGAACGGACCAGCCCACCGTGATGACAGAGCGTATTTTCATTTGAACTCCTTTGCAAGGACTCCTTTAAGGCTGGCAGGAATCTCGTGGAGCTGTGGCAAGTCCTGTACCTGTGGAATAACAACCCCAGGCACCTGGACATGCTATGGGCACCCTGCTGGAGAGCAGCCTGGCAGAAAATGACCTGAGGTTCCTGGTGGACACCACGTTGAACATAAGCCAGCAACGTGCCCATGCAGCAAGGAAGGCTGATGGCTGGCGAAGCCCTGTGTGAAGCTGGAGAGCTGGGTCCTTTTCTGGGCTTCCATGTACTAGACAGATGTGAGTGTAGCGGAGAGAGTCCAACCAAGATGATCTCTGCTATTTATCAGAAGAAAGGCTGAGAGTGCCCAGGCTGTTCAGCCTGGAGAAGCGGAAGATCAGGGAGATCTCATCAATGTCTATAAACACCTGAAGGGAGGGTGAAGAGAAGACAAGAGCCAGGCTCTTCTCAGTGGTGTCACAAGAGGCAGTGGGCACAATCTGGAGCATGGGAGGCTCCCCCTGAGCACAAGGCAGCGCTTCTGTGCTGCGTGGGAGACAGAACACAGGCACAGGCTGCCCAGAGAGGTGGCGGAGATCTCTTTGGAGATCTCCAAAAGCCTCCTGGTCGTGGTGCCCGGCACCCTGCGCTGTGTGGCAGCTGCAGCAGGCGGCCTCCTGCGGTGCTTCCAGCCGCAGCCTGGCCAGAGGCGCGGCCGTACCGTGCTCTGGGCTTCCCTGCTGAGAGAGGGACTCAGTCCTGACAACAGGTGCTCAGCGAGCAGCTGCTGTGCTGCCCCACGCCTTCCTTAGGGCAGTGCTCACACCCTAAGCCCCTGCTTTGGGGCCGGGCTTCTCCGCCCCCCCGCGGCTTCCATGAGCGGCGGCGGCGCGCTCCGCCCCGCATCCCGCTCGGCTTCGCTTCTTTCTCTTTCACTTTCGCTTTCCGACTGGGTCCTGCTCCCTCTCGGTGTCCCCGTCCTGCCTCGGGCTCTCTCGGTGCCAGCCTCCTGCCTCGGTGCCGGCAGCGCGGAGCGGGGGCTGGGGTCCCGGGGCTGCTATGAGGCGGCGGGCGCAGGGCGGCCTCGTTGCCTCCTCCCTGCGCTAGGTGCAAAATGGCAGCGCCTCGCCCAGCCGCCCCCATGGTGCCCGTGGTGCTGGGCTTGGCCGTGGTGGCCTCTTCCATCGGCGGTGGCCTTGGCGGGGACAGCAGCGCACCGTTTCCCTGGGACAAGGTGAGGCTACCTGAGCACGTCGTCCCGCTGCACTACCAGCTCCTCGTCCACCCGAACCTCACCACGCAGACCTTCACGGGGACAGCTGCCATAGAGCTGACCGTCACCCGTCAAACCAGCGCCGTTATCCTGCACAGCAAGCGTCTGCACGTGGCCAGGGCGGCCATCGGGGCGCAGGAGGCGAGGGTGCTGGAGCAGCAGGCGCTGGAGCAGGTGGCACTGCTCGCCGCCGAGCCGCTGCGGGCCGGCCACAACTACACCGTCACCATCCAGTACACTGCCAACCTCTCCGACTCCTTCCATGGCTTCTACAAAAGCACCTACAGGACCCAGGCAGGAGAACTCCGGTAATCCTCTTCTTTTTCATTAGTAGAAATGTCATTGTAGATACCACATGTAACTGGTTTTAGAATTTGTTGTCGGCTGCTTTGTAATTTCTCTTTGAAATTATCCGTGGCTGAGGTTCCTTTCACACACAAAGCCACACGAGACTGTATATATAATGGGATATCGCAGAGATTGCCATTCTTTCAGGTAGCCGTGGGGTTCTTGGCTGTAGCCTTAGCAGGCCTTAATCCACCGACACGTCCAGCCGTCCTGCAGTGATGTGAGAGGAAGAGTCCGGGGACTCGCTGGGCTCTGACAAGTTGTCTCTTATTGCAGAACCCCTTATCAGGGGGGTTGGTCAAGAAGCTTTATGTATCCACTTCTGTTCCCCACCACAGATTGAGAAATGGTAATTCTTAGCATGCCAAAGATTTTGAAAGTACTTAAATTATCTCATAAATGTGAAATTACTTGATTTTCACACAAGGTGGTGAACACTGTGCATATGAAGGTATGTGGACTAAAGGTTTTCTCTTTTTTCCTTAGAGTGCTCGCAGCAACGCATTTTGAGCCAACATTTGCAAGAACAGCCTTCCCGTGTTTCGATGAACCAGCTTTCAAAGCCAGATTTTCAGTTAAGATTAGGAGGGAACCAAAGCACCTTGCGCTGTCCAATATGCCCCTTGTAGGTGGATACATTCAATGTTGTGCTGTTGCTTGATGACCTTTAAAAAAGAAAGTAAAAGGAGAAGAGAATATCTAGGAAGTTGCTGTTCATGGGAATATTGAGCTAAAGATTATGTCAGTTCTTTTCTGAGAGTAAATGATTGCTGGTAGTGTTGATACACAGTTATAAAGGAATGCAACAGATGTTGCATCCTAGGGGTTCCTGTTCTCTGCAGTGGTTTGAGAACAATGTAATCTCGCTAACCTTTATTTTACTCATAAAGTGCTTTCAGTCTTTGTCTTAGATTTTAAGAATTAATATTAAAATGTATCTGAATACAGACACAATATTATTCAGGACCTTATATATATAATATATATATATATATATAAAAATATATATTAATATATATCAATATATATTATATCTATATATATTATTACATTATTATTATATTATATACATTATATTATTATATTATATATTTTATATATGTATTATTATAATATATATTATTATATATTATATATATTATTATATTATATATTATATTATATATAATGTATTAATTATTTCATATATATATATATATATATATAAATATATATATATTAAACAACAACAAAAAAAGGTTATTTTGGCCTTCAAAAAATGTCTGTGAAAGTGGAGTATGTGTAATACCTACAAATATGGTTTGCAGTTACAAAGATGTAGGCGTATGTAGGGTGGGTCACATGTCATACATTTGGTCTTACTCTGTGCATAAGAGATTCTTCACAAATTCTTCTGCATTGTTGATTCGTGATTTGCCAGGAAACTAACCCTTATAAATGAGGGAACAACGCCTCCCCATACACCAAGTACATTTCAAAAAAATGAAGTCTTTTGGAAGTTGGTTAAAAACAAACTAACAAACAAAACAGTTCTTGCATTGAAAAGTGGATAAAATAATGAATGAATTGTGGGTGCCAGTATTAGTATTCCAATGTGGCTAAATATACTCCAAGTGTAAGTTAGTTACCTGAGGCGAATCAAAAGGGAAAACTCTAACAGGCGACTCATTTTGTCTTGAAATAGATATCTGAGAGAGCTGAGTCATTGTTTGGAGTAGTTTATTTCTCTCATGTGTAACAAGTGATGTTTAGATTTAGACAACTTCTGATCAACTCAAGTGTGATCTTAATTAGATCGATGTGCTGGCAGACACTGAGGAAAATTAAAGCTTTTGAATGAGTATCTTTATCTAGTTTTAGCAATGTTGAAGTAACACTTACGAGTGAAACTACCTGTATGTTTCTGTTTTCTTTGTGTGGGGACAGGCTGGCACAGGGTTGACTTCTTTCCAACTTGTCTTTAAAATTGTCTTAGTGAAACTGAAAAGAAACACATTGATTTTTGGTGCCAAAGTCCTTAGAGGTACTACCGGATGATGAGCTGTGCTTGTCTTTTTTTAGATGAAGACTGTGAATATAAATTCATGGCTTGTTGAAGACCATTTTGATACCAGTGTCAAGATGAGTACCTACCTCGTGGCCTTTATTGTTTCCGATTTCAAGTCCATCAGCAAAATATCCAGTCATGGAGTTAATGTAACTATTCTGATTTTCTAAGAGCTTATTTTATAAGAAAATCTATATGGAAACATATAGTGTACTTTCAAGCTAAATTGTTGGATTTATACATTGTGAAGTTTGACATGAACGAGAGGAGAGAAAAACGTTGACTTTGTAATTGGATTATTAGTTTGCATTAAGACTAATTTTACTAATTCCAAACGTTTTTGGTAATATGCTTTCTTTTTATATACTTACGTTCATTGGTAATATTGTTTCAAGTAGGACTGTTTGATTAAAAGGAAATTAAATATAGTTTTATTGGAGAATCAGGAATAAAATAGAACAGTGGTAGTTAAACAGCTCTGTCTTGGTAGGGTATGGAAGGTATAGATGTCCTTTTACAGGCATGGTGGTTCTGGAGGATAAAGTAAAATTCTCATTTCTAATTTTGCACATATCAGTATCTGTATTTTTTAAAAGTAACTTTTGTATGAAAGCTGTTAGGTATGTGCTCTTCTGTCACTTTTCATGACCACTCACGTACCTATGTTAAAGAACAAATTCTGTAAACTTTTGATGCTGGCATTTAAATACTGCCTGCTTGTTTACTGTAGATTTCTGTATACACGGTACCAGAGAAGATCCACCAAGCTGATTATGCCCTGGATGCGGCAGTAAAACTTTTAGACTTTTATGAGGATTACTTCAGCATTTCATATCCCTTACCTAAACAAGGTAAGTGTTACCTAATTTAATGTATTCAAGAATAGCATTAAGAATAGAGAGTAAAATTGCATAAAATCAATGAGTTAGGTAAGACTGGGACAATTTTGGCTCCCATGTTTTTAAACTGTCTGCTTCGTGTAACTTAAGAGTATGTTGAAAAGCTTCCATGAGAACGGAAAATCCTTCTATAGAGGACTTTTTAAAGGTATGTTTTTGCTGTTACATTTAGGAGAAGCCTTAAAGAAGGTGTGATGTGGGAGCTGTTGTGAAGTGGGATGAGCAGGTGACTGGGTTCTTTACTGGGTCAAACAATCCTAGCAGTTTATTAATGCTTCCCTCCCCCCCTCCTCCTTCCTCCCCCCTCCACCAGATTTAGCAGCTATTCCTGATTTCCAGTCTGGTGCTATGGAAAACTGGGGATTGACCACATATCGGGAATCCGCATTGTTGTATGACCCTGATAAATCCTCAGCATCTTCTAGACTTTGGATTACTATGGTAATAGCCCACGAACTGGCTCATCAGGTGAGATTTAGGAGCAACAATAAAGGATCAGAAGGGACCCACAAAGTGGTCACAGCTGTGTGGATGGAGAGATATTTGAGAATATAGACTGAAAAGAGCTGTTTCAGTTTGAGGGTGTTCATCCGTGAATCACGCGACTGTTCCCAATAAAGTCTCGTTGGGCTTCATAGACATGCAGGGCTGTAACCAAAATCTGTATAGTTCAGTAGCTGTAGTGCTCTGGGGACTTTGCACCATTGCTAACCCTTGAAATTAATTGCAAGCCGTGAATATAGGTAAAAAAGTTAAGAATCGTTACAGGTTTATGCGTGGCTCTCCTATCAAACCTGGTTTATTTATAAAGTTTCATGGAATTGTAATGGAAACCCATGCTGTAGAGTATTACCATTAAAATAAGAAACGAAATAGAAAGAGGCCAGAGTAAGCTGCATTACTACAAAAATGTGCCTTAAATGTCAGTGACATGCTATAAATTCAATTTCATATCAGTCAGTAGCAGCTTTTGTGAAAAACCGTGTAATTAAATTAAAATTGTTGTTGCTGTTGTTTCAGTGGTTTGGCAACCTAGTTACCATGGAGTGGTGGAATGACCTGTGGTTAAATGAAGGGTTTGCAAAATTCATGGAGTTTGTGTCGGTCAACATTACCCATCCAGAACTGAAAGTTGTAAGCAGCATTTACTGTATTTTTATTTTATATTTGCATTCTAAGTCCACTAATTTGTAAGGGTGAAGGCCAAGCATGTTTGTGCTGTGAAATAGTTTTTGCTTTCCCTTTGAAAGAACTGTCTGATCTTAACTCGAAGGGTAAGAATATTGATTTTATTGTATCTAATTACTTCAAAAACTGGTGATGGAAGTTAATGATTGCAATCAAAGTATATTCTCTTTTCAAAAGCTATTTAGACTTCGGAAAGTATAAAGGCATTGCTAGTTAGTCAAGGGAGGTGATTGTCCCGCTCTACTCTGCGCTGGTGTGGCCTCACCTCGAGCACTGTGTGCAGTTCTGGGCACCGCAGTGCAAAAAGGATGCAAAACTGTTGGAGAGTGTCCAGAGGAGGGCTACAAAGATGGCGAAGGGCCTAGAGGGGAAGACGTATGAGGAGAGGCTGAGGGCACTGGGCCTGTTCAGCCTGGAGAAGAGGAGGCTGAGGGGGGACCTCATCGCGGTCTACAGCTTCCTCACAAGGGGGAGTGCAGAGGCAGGCACCGACCTATTCTCTGTAATCACCAGTGATAGGACCTGCAGAAATGGTGTCAAGCTGTGGCAGGAGAGGTTCAGGCTCGACAACAGGAAGAGGTTCTTCACCGAGAGGGTAGTTGCACACCTGAACAGGCTTCCCAGGGAAGTAGTCACAGCACCAAGCCTGTCGGAGTTGAAGAAGCGATTGGACTGTGCTCTTAGTCATGTGGTCTGACTTTTTGGGAAGACCTGTGCGGTGCCAGGAGTTGGACTTGATGATCCTTATGGGTCCCTTCCAACTCGGGGTATTCTATGATTCTATGAAATTATATATTTTTTTTCCCTCATGTACAGTCAGACTTAAATCCTAACGAAGACCCCCAAATCCTTCCGCTAGCTTTAGCACACGTTCAATATATGAAACTTTGCAAGTATGACTAGTTCAAAGTACTGAAACGAACAGTGCGCTGGGAAGATCTATGCAGAAACTTGCCATAAAACTGCAGTGGAAAAATAATGAAGGAATTCATCATTTGCTTTTTTTTTTTTTTTTTTTTTTTTTCCTTTGGTTTGTTTTGTGGTTACTAACCATTCATTTTGTCATCAAACTTTTGGAACGTGTGCATGTCTTTTTGGAGTTATTTTTAAGTCTCACTAGCTGGAGTATTAAAGTTGGTTTAGAAGGGTAGAGGCAGTTTGCCTCTCTATATTCCTTCCCTTCCCTTCCCTTCCCTTCCCTTCCCTTCCCTTCCCTTCCCTTCCCTTCCCTTCCCTTCCCTTCCCTTCCCTTCCCTTCCCTTCCCTTCCCTTCCCTTCCCTTCCCTTCCCTTCCCTTCCCTTCCCTTCCCTTCCCTTCCCTTCCCTTCCCTTCCCTTCCCTTCCCTTCCAGGCTCTGGAATGAAACCGAAGATATGTTTGGCTTTCCTTATGGGATTTCAACATCATGTAGAATGGACTGAAATATGAACTAATAGGAATTCAGTAGTCACTAAGCAAACTTTGGTAGTAATAATCATTTTTGTCTCCTATTAGGAAGATTATTTCTTATCAAACTGTTTTGATGCCATGGAAGTGGATGCATTAAATTCATCACATCCTGTGTCTACTCCTGTGGAAGATCCAGCTCAAATTTTAGAAATGTTTGATGATGTTTCTTATGTGAAGGTAAAATCTGTAACTGATTTCATTCTCAGTTGTACTGATTGTACTATACGTCTGCATTGTACTGATTTCAGTCAGTCCTTTATACAAAACATCCCTGAACCGTGGTGTTAATATACTTTTTAATGTTGTTTTGATCTTTATATTCTATCTCAATCGTAGTCCAAAACTCCTGCATGTAGTTCAAATTGTGGTTTCCTGTTCCATCTATAAAAAGAGGAGGTTTTTGCCCCTTCTTATCTATTGTGTATCAATTGAAACATTAAAACATTATTTTAGGTGCTTAAACCAACCAGCGTTTTTCATTGGAGCCTGCTCTATATAGTAATTGAAAAAATAATAGCATATTTTACTCAATCCAAAATATATTTAAGGAAATAAGGAAATCCAAATTACTGTTTAAATATATATAAAACCCAAATATTTCTCATCAGACAGACATACAAAATTGAACTGCTGTTTAGGTTAGCCTGCTGAAAATTTTCTGAAAGAAGCATCTTGCTGTCTAGGGAGTGGTTTTGTAAACATTTTGTCACACTTTTTTTCAGGGATCCTGTATATTAAATATGTTGAAGGACTACCTGACTGATGATGTTTTTAAAGCTGGACTTGTGCAGTACCTGCAGAAGTACAGCTATCAGAACACAAAAAATGAAGATTTGTGGAACAGTATGACAAATGCAAGTATTTCTTATTCTCTTTTTTTTTTTTTTTTTTTTTTTTTACTTTTTTTTTCCCCCCAAATTTCATAGCTTTTTGTGAATAGTGTGTTTTTGTAGTATATTAATGAGGCTTGTGACCAATACTTATGGTAATGATATCAAAAACAGATGACCAAAACTTTCTTCTACAGATCTGTCCCACAGTAGGTACTGATAAAAGTGAACAACAAGGTGATGGCTTTTGCAGAAGGAACCAACAGTCATCTTCAAATGCAGTAAGCATCTAGTTTTTTACTCATCAGTATTTGAAAGTTTGGTATTTATCTGAGTCCTCTCATGTTACTATACTGTGCTGTGGCATCGGTTTGTGTACAGACAGAAATCCTACCTCTGTGCCTAGGACTGACCGGAAAACAGCACTATTTAAAGAGATGTCACTAACTATGTAAAAGTGTCCCGAAAAAGAACAGCCAGAGTTGTCATTGATATCCCATGTTCCAATCGAAACTTAACTATGCTGAGGTTACAAATTTACAGCAGTTTTTATGAAGTTCTTAGCTACTAAATTCATTGTCTATGCACTCCATCTTCCTCCTCTTCTTACGTATCTTCTTTTTCCCTCACCAACAAACAGCACTGGACTAAAGGAGAGACTCTTGATGTGAAGGCGATGATGAACACTTGGACACTGCAAAAAGGTTTTCCCCTGGTAACTGTCACAGTGAGAGGAAAGAATGTCCACCTGCAGCAGGAGCACTACATGAAGGGAACAGATTCCCATTCATCCACCGGGTAAAGAAAATGGGAAAATCTCAGCCCACAAACCATAATACTCACCTATGGCAAACACAGATATACAATAATAGCTTTCACTGTTGTTTCTTAAGGAATGCTCCTTGAACTGATTGGATGTGAGTCTTTCTCTGTGCAGATCAAGACAGTACTACCACTGCAGTAGTTACAGGTGGCTACACCTGGTGTGCCTGACCAAGTTACTGGTAGCTGTACAGCTACGGTGGCTGGGCACCTAGGTGAGCTGTGTGAACTCGCACTGGAACACGCCAGTGGAACTAGGCTGAAGGTCCATATTGTTGTAGCTTTGCTGTTAATGATCTCCCAGGCAAATTAAATCAGGGCTAGTTAGGTGCATGTGGTTCTGCACCAAAACAGAGACGTGAGTGCAGGTCATTGCTCTCATCCTGCAGGTAAAAGATACTCATCAGCTGTTAGACTGGGCCAGGTTGGAGAAGCTTTTGCAGAGTTCTTTCATTAAATTTCTGTTTTGCATTAGGTACTTGTGGCACATTCCACTAACCTACATTACGAGTAAAGCTGACACTGTGCAAAGATTTTTGATGACAACTAAAACAGGTAATTTATTTGATTAATTATAGGTGATGAATTTATTCAAAGTTTTTCTGTAAGCTTTTTAGCTTTCCAGGTGTTTTTTGCTGAATTGACAACTTCAGCTACTAGTACAAGATAAATGATTTTTTGTCATCTCAATTGCATTGCTATAATAATCTCTTAGTATATTCAGGATTCATGTTATAGTTTTATTTAAATCTCTGAAATTAGACTATTATTGGGTATAATATTAGAGTGATTTTGAACCACTAATAAAAAGGAATTATATTTTTGTTTATAGATGTCATTATTCTTCCGGAAGAGGTTGAATGGATCAAATTCAATGCGTACATGAATGGTTATTACATTGTGCACTATGAAGATGATGGATGGGATCATCTGATCAACCTTTTGAAAGAGAACCATACAGCGATTAGCAACAATGACAGAGCAAGTCTCATTAACAACATATTCCAGCTTGTAAGGTAAGGCATTCTGTGCAAGTCAAAAACAATACAAACTGCATTCATGAGTTTATACCACTAAAGTTGATTACATATACATTTTTCATTATATCATTCAAATAGGAGCATGTTCTTCTCTTGCTTACAGCAATGTAAACCCGGGATTTCTCATTTGCAGTGGCCTTATCCAAGTATATTTAATGAAACAGACAAGAAGACATAATAATCCTCATGGTCTGTGAAGTGTTTGAAACAGGATGTAACTCACTATTTGAGTCTTGTTTTTAAAAGTGAGATTTGGAGTGAAGTTCTCAGTGAAATTCTGCATTTGCTGTGTTAACTTAGTGTCACATGGTTTTTAATTGTAACTTCTGAGTTCAACTTTCACAGGGAAGTGGCAAAAACATGTGTACTATTGATGATAATGACCTGTTTACTGTGGTAATGAGGTCTTTCTCATGAGATTATTAGAATTACAAGAAATACTAAGAAACTGAGTCCACATCCTATTTGCAAGTTAAGGTTTTCTTTAAGATAAGGTAATTCTTCTTAATGTGTTGTCACTAATTCTCAGTAGCGTGTATTTAACTAGTAACACTTTTACACCATGAAGACATTGAGAGTGTAAACATGGCACACCTTTGGTTAAGTGAAAAATATGGGTTAACAGATGGAGCTGTCAGAGCTTATAGCATTACTGTATTTTTTTTGTAAGGTATTTTTTCTGCTGCTAACATTGGGCTAATGAATGCATACAAAATGGAGCATATATCTGTTTTTGATAAAACTTTATTTTTCTTTGAAAGTTTTCTTCATATAATTTTCTGCTAAAATTTTAGCTTCTGAGGAAGCTCAGTCGATGTAGACACTTAGTGTCTGGATTACAACTGTTCTTCTAAGTACCCGAAATGGTCATCAGCACATCTTCATGCAACCTATTAAATCTCTCAGTCAAGATTTTGCAAATGAGCTAATGCTAGGAGAGCGTTTATGTGGAAATACTGATGTTCTCTAGTACTGTCAAATCTTCGTCCTGTCCTGCATCACAGGTAGCTGTGCTTTCTCTCTCAAGTTCAAGAAAGGGGAGCATGGAAGCAATATTATGACTTCCCTGGTCCAGTTGGTGAGCAAAAAGGCAATTGAGTAGGTGGTAGGGCATACAATCTCTTACTCTGTAATTCAGCAGAGGTTTTTAGACTGTTTTCCAGTAGGCATTCCAGGATGAGATGTTGCAAAAAGACCTGCTATATTCAGTGTTGAATATATATATGACATATATCTCAGTTGAACTGTATCTTGTTGAACTGAAAAAAAAAAAAACAACAAAAACAACAAGATGTCCCTTGCACTTGCATCAGATAAAGGTTACAGTCAAAGGTGGCAAAATTACAGCCCCAGGTAGGGTTGCTCAGTGAGCTCAGTTCAGCGTACAACAGAGAGCTATGGCACTCAATACATGCCTAATTTCTGATGTGGACAATACAGCAAAGCCAACCTTTAAGCAGGGACCAGAGGAAGAAGACCAGTCAAGCTTTGACTAGTAGCTTTGACTGAAGAGCTTCCTTTTAATGTGAGGAGCAGGGAGAAACATACTCACTTAGAAACCTGAAAGTCAGAGATAGAAGATGGCAGAAAACACCAGAGGATGATCAGAAGCTAAATTCTTAGCACGACATTTCACAGATGAAAAACAGAACAGATTTGAAAGGGGAGTAAAAATAGGTCATGCTCAATACAGACATGCTAGTGGAAAGATGCTGGTGTAAAGTGATGGAGTAGGGTAGTGTTTTTGCTCCTGGGAAGACACTGTTTCTATTTGTCAATTAGAAACAAGGCTCTTACAGTAATAAAAATGTGATGTGATTATAGCCATGATTAGTCTTAGTTCTGTGGATGTTATTACAAAAAAATGTGTCTTAGAGGTGTTTGCAAACAAAACTGGAACAGGTGTGTATACTGAGAGAAGCAAAGAGAACCAAAGAACTGAATGCATTAATTGCTGATCTTACAGCACTCCAGAAAAAAAGGTGGTAAGGAGAGCTGGAAGACAATCACGTGAATCTGAGGTGGCAGCTCAAAAAGAGATGCCAGCAGGGCTAGTCAGCTTTTTTATCTGGACAGTAGAAGAAAGGTTTTTATAGTTCAAAGTTTGAAGGGAAAAGGGGAGCCTGAAGAAAGATTGCTTAGAGAAGAAAAGAAGAAGGGACAATTAGAGATGCAAATTGCATTAAACTTGGTTCCTTTTAAGATGGGTGACTTGTATTTTGAAGAAGAGAAAAGTGAATAAGGACAAAATAAGAATGCATATGGGGAGATAGCATGGGCAGAAAGAAGCAGAAAAAATGTTTCACAGAAGGATAAAAAAATTACCAAGATAAAGTGAAATAAGTCCTCTTGCATTTTCTCTATTTTTTCTTGTAATAAATAATTGAGGTACATCCTGGAAGACACAGAAGGCTTGAGCTGTTAGTTAAAGTGAAGAACCAGCTGGGATTATAGCTGTGAGGTTTTACTACAAGAGATTAAGTACCTGCACATCAAGCTAGAAAGGTGTTACAAGGGAAATATGTTCAGTGATTGGATTTCTTCTGTATGTGCTAAATAGAGAAAAGTGAGGAGACAGCAAGAGAGAGACAGTGCTTTGATGACCATGGGACAGGGGAGAAAGTGGGTCTTACTGATAACATTCCCTTACAGTCCATTTCTTAGTTCAAAGACTAGATATTATGTTTCATAGCTTATGTTATTTGCTCAGCTGCATTTGACTTCTAAAAACAAAGTTAAAAAACTGTGTCTTGGATTTTGCTTTTGTTTTGTAAGCTTAATTGCAACTTCTTTTATCCCCTTCTTCTCTTTAGAATAAAAAAAATTCCAATTTCTAAAGCTTTAGATTTGACTTTATACCTGAAACGGGAAACACAAATCATGCCTGTACTCCAAGGTATGAATGAGTTGGTTCCTATATACAAGCTGATGGAGAAGCGGGATATGGATGATACAGAAAAACAGTTAAAGGTAACATTTTAAGTATCTAGAGTTTCGTAACTCTGCCTGCACCTTGTAAAAAGCGCTTTATATATAATTTTTATTGTCTTATTTTAGGAATATATAGTCAATTTATTTAAAGACCTAATTGACAAGCAGCTTTGGAGTGATGACGGCTCAGTGTCTGAAAGAATGCTTCGGCAGTCCCTGCTGCTCTTCGCATGTGTGCGCAGATACCAGCCATGTGTGGACAAAGCAGAGGAGTATTTTCTGAAATGGCAGAAATCCAATGGAACCTTGAGGTCTGTTTTGGAAATAACTTTTTCTTGTAGTGTCTTTTCTGATACTTTAATTATAGGAAAGTTAATTTACAGAAAGAGATGAAATGGAGTCCTCTTAGCAATCTGAAGTTTAGTCTTTTTAGTTCTGTATCTCATACTTTAACTCATCACTTCCTTCCCGTGCTGGTGAACATTATATACCCAAGCTAGCACGTATGTCATGTAGTACTCCCCAGCTTGTCTTCTCAGATACGTGAAAAAATTCTTGGAAAAATTCTTTTTAGAAAAGTGAAAATTACATATAAATATATTCCCTTCTGTATCTGTCTGGAGACTGCTCTATAAAAATAGGTAGCTGCTGTTCATGACATCTGTGTAATTTGTGCTTCTCAATATGACATAAGAACTCTCTCTAAAATACCCTCCAAAACATCTCTGAGAGACTGTTCTGGGCAGGCCATAGAAGACTATGTTGGTATCCATCGTCTATCTTAAATACGAGATAGATGGGAAAGGAATATACAAAATAAGTGAGGAAAAAAAAAATAAAGGAATGAGTGAAATATTTCTGGAAATCATTTCCAGGTCAGGAACACTGTTGTGATACAGCCTGATATATTTAACTGTTTCCCAGCAAGAAGGATCACTAATACCCATGAAGGACTAGTATTTCTTAAGAAACTGTCTATTATGTGAGTTGATGTATGATGGTGTTGAGGTTATATTTCTGCAAACATTCCTAAATATGACATGGAGAGTAACTTGGTGTTCAATTTGTTGTAGTTTGCCAGCTGATGTGAAGACAGCAGTGTATGCTGTTGGAGCACAAACATCTGAAGGTTGGGATTTCCTCCTTAGTAAATACAGACAGCACTCATTCAGCATAGATAAAAGTAGAATTGAATTAGCTCTCAGCTTCACCAGAAATAAGGATAAACTTCAGTGGTGAGTAGTGTGTTACACAAGAAGAGAATTGTGTTTTGGGGTGAATAACCACATACTGACACAGGAACTAGTATCATTCGGTCTTGTTACATACGTGTTGAATTTCAGGATTTATAAAATGCATTACAGATTTTATACACTAAGAGCAAGTGGCTGCAGCATTTCATTTAAGGGTTTTAGTGCCAGGAGTCAATGTGCTCAGCATTGCAGCAGCAAATTGGGATGAAATATAAACCTACCCAGATACCTTGTCTTTGCTTGACAGACACTTCGTTGTTTACCTTTTTAGTTATTTTGGTTATAGGTGTATATACTCTTTCTTACAAAAATGTGTTTTCTCACTTTTGAGAAAATTGAGTGCTACTGAAGTTTTCAGATATTCAAACCTTCAAAGCTTGCATTCTGTAAACCTGCTTTCTGCCTTCTGGTGGGGGTTATGAACTACTCTCTCTATGGAACTCACTCTCATTTAGCTTGTAGCTATGTAGCTGTTTCATAATGTTATTTTTTGTATTTGCTGCTCTTTGGACATGTTAGTCAGGAGTTTGCAAGGACTGAATATTCCACTGACAGTGTAGAACAAATTTATTTCCTACAAGGGATTAGAGAGGTTCCTATTAAGTTGGAAACTTTTGAATAGAACCAAAATGTAGACTGTTCTTATAATTTATATTCAGCATGCAGGTCTATTAAATAGTTGTAATTGAAATGAAATGAAATGAAAGTAATAGGAATGGGAAGGATGGATATACATTGTAAAAAATTGGAAGTAACCCAACAGTGTTGGGACCTTTAGAAATGCAAACTTTATAAAACAGTAGAAAATACTAAGCAAGTAATCATTTGTCATTTTTATCTTTATCTACTGGTCTAAACAACTTCCATATGTATTATTAATTCTTAGGTTACTGGATCAAGGTCTCCGTGGTGACATCATAAAAACTCAGGATCTTCCACACATTATTGTGTATGTTGCCAAAAACCCATCTGGCTATCATCTTGCGTGGACGTTTTTAAAGGAAAACTGGGAGAAATTAGTAGAAAAGTAAGGAACTTGCATTGTTTCACTGCTGCCTGTACCCAATTATACTTTTACATGCTATTTTCTACCAAACTGTATGTTTTCTAAGTGTAGGTTATTCTTTTTGACAGATTTGAACTTGGTTCGAGTTCCATAGCAACCATTGTCACTGGAGTGACGAATCAGTACTCGACTAGGCTACAGCTTGCACAGGTAAGCCATTCAGATTAGCTGTTCTGGTTTTAAAAACTAGTTGTAGTTTAACTGAAACAAAACTCTGGTTTAAATTTTAACATCTTAAAAGCATGACTAGTTATGAAGTATAAGAATAATATCCTGTGTTTTCCTTGAGCTTAACTCCTTGAGGCAGAGCATTAAGCCAGTAGAAAGGAGAAAGATGTTTAAGCAGTGGACTTGGATGCAGAGTATTCATGTATGTATGTGTATGTAATGTTCGTGGCTCTCTTCTGGAGTGTACTGAGGAAAAATAAGAGCAAAAGCAGGTCTTCTCACCAAGTGGTCTGAAGGGCAGTGATAAGGATAGTGTGCTCTATGTCTGCTGCTCCAGGGAGAATTCTCCATGTTTCTGGATGTCAACATATGATAATCATTTTGTCCACCTATTCCACTTCTGTCAGTGTCAAACAAACAAACAAAACCAAGACTGGCCAGTGTGCAGATTCAAAGTCCTAAAATGGGATCCCCGACCATTTTTTTGGAAGCTGAAATCCAGATTTCCTGGTTTGGGTCAAAACACAGGCAGAAATTATATGACCATATTAAGTACAAAATGAAATATAAGGAGCAGTGCATTCTTTTGTACTTCATTCTCACCACTTGTTTTAAATCCAAATGGACTCTGACAGTGTGTCAATAGAATGCTATAGCAGTGCCACAGGCTGCAGGCACATTTCTGTGCCCTACCTAGAATATCTGTGCATCTCTCTGGGGGATCTGCAGGACTTATGACATAAGAGTCTCTGCAAACACACTGGCAGACAGACAGCAAGTATAAGGAGAGAGACAATCCAGCAATTCTTTTCCATGTATCCTACTTGTACCTTTTGTGTACTTTGTACAACTATTTGCATCTTGCATCCCGTGTATATCAGCAGGGACAGTTTCAGTTCACAGCCTGAGACATTACTTGAACTGCCAGTGAAGGTGTGTTACCAACGGAGCAGCCAAGAGGCAGAGTAGGGGATGCATTTTCTTCTCTGGGGAAGTCTATACACAGACAGACACTGCTGTCCATGTGGTTGTTGAATGAGCAAGAACCAGACAGATTCCCCTGCACAACAGTTTGTCACTTCCTGCAGCTGCTTTTTTGTAATCTGATGTTAAATGTAATCTTCATCAGTTTGTGAGATTGAGTCAGTATCTTTTTGAAGGTTTTGAAATTTTGAAGATAATTTCTCATGTCAGGTGGTGATGTCAGGTCATTTATCGTGCTACTCTTTAAGAGACACTGCTGCCTCTTCATCAGCTGTCCTTCCACATTTTTTTATTCAACAGGTGAAAGAATTCTTCAGTTCTCTGGAGGAAAAAAGTGCACAGCTTCGTTGCATCCAACAAGCTATTGAAACCATTGAGGACAATATACAATGGATGGATAAAAATTTTGAGGATATCAAAACATGGCTGCAAAAGAATCACCTATGAATTAGGATAATTTATTTTTGTCAAAAACAATTGTAAGGCACTGAAAATTCATAGGAGTAGCAGCAGAACAATTTTAAGTTAGTTTCTCTAGAAGCGCGCTAGGTCTGCACTATTCTTCTTGCTGTCGACTGAAAATATTGTTGTATTTTTAGGTAATGTTAAGGAAATGAGCATACATTTTGTGTGCAGAAAAATCTCAATCTTATTTTAGACGATTAATCAGTTAATTTTAGCTGGAAATTTTGCTTTTAATTATTCCTTTTACACCTGATTTGAAGCGCAACAGCTACCATAGTTACTCACTGATGTTTAAGAGGAGAGATAGTCATTTGTAATGAGCGTTATTTCTTATCTCTAAGGATTGTAAGCTAATTACTGCGAGAACTGATGAATATTATATGCTAAGAAGATGTTATTATGTGCTTATGTTACTTAAGAAATGAGCTGAAGTTTTGGAGTTTGTTTTTTTTTTTTTTTAATTTTATTTTATTTTAAAGACCCACTAGTGAATGAATTTCTTCTCTGCTCACCTAATAAAATTCCTCAGTTCCAGTACTAGTATTAAAAAAAGAAAATCCAACTATTACTGTAATTGCCTAAAACACTTGATTTCTTTGCCTTGACAAACATAGCCTCGATGTGATTTATTAGTTTTTATTTTCTCTGCTGTTTCCTTACTGGCTGAAGCAGCCAGCAACTGTAACAAAGACTGAGACTTAAGGAAAAAAAAAAAAAGCATGAGGTGGAATAATCATAACCTTTCAATTGTGCCTTGTTCCCTTTTCTCTCTGCTAGAAATAATATCTCATTCTGAGAGCTCAGAAAGGCTTTTGAATTCTACTATTGAAGGACAAAAGTTCTGTCACAGCATTGTAGGAAAAAAAGTTTCCCTCTGCTTTCTCTAGCCATTTACATATAAGGAATCTTGTACCTCATAGCACATTAAGGAAATGCATTCTGAAAAGGCTGTGTACCCTGTTTACCAAAATTTAGGAATTTTTCAGATTGACTTTCAAGTTTTGCATTCTAATGAACAGCTGATGTTTAGTTCTTGTCATACAATGACAGTGAAACTTTGCAAAGCTACTATAGTACTGCACTGTTGTGTGATGTAGTAGACAGGTACACAGCTTGACTAAAATGTAATTTCTTTTGTGGTGGGATGTCTGGATAACTATCTAGTCTTCAGTTACTGCAAAACAAATAGGAGGTGTTGAGACCGACTATTTCAGATATTGATGACTGCTGCTTGCTTTAAAAAGGTTTCAGAGCAAACTGAGAAGGCAAATTAATAAAAAGCAATATTTATATGTTTCTACATAGAGTGCTTCATTTCTGTGTGTATGTTCTTTTCTTTTGCTATTGTAAGCAGTAACTTACATTGCTGGTTTCTGCTTTAACTGGTTCATTTTGAGCTGCAGGGATTTACTTTTGTTTCTCAACTGTGGGAGAAGAAATATATTTCTGAGACTTCCCCATAACACAGTCCCCTCACCTCCCCCCCCCTTTTTTAAAAAAAAAAATCAATTAATCAGTCTGGAGTTTCAAGCATGTATCTAGATACACTGCACCCCTCTCTGTGGGACAAAGACAGTTATTCACAGACAGGTATGGTGACAGGGTATTTCTCCCACAGTACATCAGTAGATTTCATTGTGTCACTTCATACCAATCAATCATTAACAAACATCTTAGACATGTAGATGTTTGCATCAAGAAGAAAGCTTGCAAACAAAGCTAGAATCACATAGTACTGAAATTATTATGTACATTGACAAGAGAATCTTAACACTTACAGGGATGCTTGCAGAGTTCAAAAACTTCATTGAAAGAAAATATATCTTCTGTCACTTGAGAATGACCGTTAACCACTTGTATGTATTATGTCTCAAATTTTAACTGGATTTTTTTCAGCAAAATAGTCACTTCATCTTGTTTCTTAAAATACTTGTGCATACCCGTTTAGCTCTTCCAGGCCTGAAGCCCCATTTGGCCCTATTTAGCTTCTAAATAGCATTAGAAATCAAAGGGAAGGGGGGGGAAAACTGCAGGTAGAGCTTGATCAGATTGTTGGGGGGATTCATAAAGCACCTCTGACAAGTATTTTGCCAATGCTTTTTAAACACATTAGATTCAGTTTTAACAGGCCAATTTCTGAGCTTTCTTTCGCCTTCCTGTATCTGTTCACATTAACAGCTGTAGTAAATAAAAAAGTTACAAACAGAGTGCATTCTTAAAAACTTTATTAGTGTGACACAGGTTCTCAGTACAGATTGTTAAGTAGAGTCAAAATTCTGTTTATCCTCCAACATAAATCTCAAGGCCACCTGTCTGCCACACTACATTCTAGAATCAGCTATTGGAATCATTACAAATATTGGCCCTAGTATGATCTTCCTCTGTAAACTAATGGTGAAGCAGTACGTGTGTAAGATGTGTAAAAGATGTTTTAATTATTACGAAGACAGAGAAAAACAAATGGAAGAACTTGGCACACCTAGGTCCCAAAAGCTCTACCTGTAACAGACATACTAGAGGCCCGCTCTTGCCTGTTATCTTGAAGACCAGGTGAATACAATGCTCCTTACTGCATTAATTTTTGTTTTATTTCCGCAGTCCCTTCTGGAGTATGAGAAACAGAAGTAAGGACTAGAAATAGTGAAAAAAAAGCAAACACAAAAACGTCCGTCTTCCAACCTGAATTTCTCTTAATATCCGCTAAGGCTTATGTACTTTATTTTTCTGTTCTGTGATGATAATGATGTCAGTGGTACACAGCAAATTTTTATCTTTTCAGTCCAGGAGACTTCTGAAATTATACAAGAGCAGTACAGATGCAGTTGGAAATAAAAAAAATCCTTATCGGTGTCATTTTGCAGTTGTTTTAACAGCAGCTAAGGCATCATCAAAAATACCTGCTTTATTATTAGAATGCGCTTGATGAAGCAGTTAATCCCCAGTTTTTTTTTTGTCCTTTGGATAACCACAGCTTACCTCTGGTTTCTTACCAAGAACTTAAGAAAGACTGTATACAGCCATGCTGAGGTGGGTTGATGATAACTAAAGCTCATTATATTCCAGAATGCTTAATATATTCACTGCAATGCTAAAAATGCTAGCACATGAGACTTCTTGGGAGATTTAGAGGCACTATGTGGAGATTATGTGCAAAAGTCTGCATTTTTTTTTGGCTTTGCTATTAGGTTCTGAAATATATTTCTTACAAATATAAAGCATCCTTTCCCACTGAGATCTGAAGAAAATTACAAAAAAAAAAAAAAAGTATATCAATACAGTAAAGTGAAAGGCTAGGAAAAAAAATCTTAATCTACTGCTGGAAAAACAGAAAACATGAAAGAAGTCCAGAAAATACCACTGTACAAAAAACATCTAGAATAGCTACATGCTTTTTGCATCAGCTTTGTTCTTCAGCAATAATTATCCCCAATAAAAAGAAGTCTTTTCACATCAAGTGTCAAGATCCTGAGGGGGAGAAAAAAAAGAAATGAAAGAGTTAAGAATATTAACTTGGGAAAAAATGCAAATTACATCTGTGAAGGATAATGAGAAACAAATATCTAGTGACAGAAATAAATCCAGGAAGAAGAAATATCAAAAGAGAGGAGATAATTTTTCCAAAAGTGATACTGCAGTAAGATTGGCAGTTCACTGCTGATACGAAGCAATGATGCATCTTGGTCTTCCCTAAACCTTCCGACTGGATTTAGCTCCATCTAATTACCGATGCTCTCTTATGAATCAAATCTGCCTCTCAAGACAGAGGGCAGCAGCTCCTCTGCATGTGACTCAGAAGGCTGGAATTAGAGCCCTCCTGGCCAGTACTCAGATGAATGGAGACATACTTTAGGTGTGCCTTTAGCTTTCTCCTGCACACCCCATTAAACTCTCTTGCCTAAAGGACTTGTATCAGGCATCAGTGTGGTTATGATACTTTCATGAACTAAAGATGATGAGGAAAGACTAATTATTTGCATTACAGGTGTGATCAAGCTGAACAAAAAGAAGTACACAGTGGCAGTGGAACATGTGCACTGAACGAGGCTGTATTTGTGCCAGGAAAATCAAGAACAGAACACTGAGACCTGCTATACCTGTCAGCATAGCTGTGAGGGTTTTTTTTTTGTTTTTTGGTTTTTTTTTTAAATGTGTTCTGGATGCTGTTCCAAAATTAGCCTGGTAGAGACATAACCTCACTGTCCTAAAGAGGAAAACAACCAGTTGAAATGAGCTTAGTCTATATAAATTCTATGTAAAAGGTCTTACTAGGGAAGCAGTATGCAATGCTTTGTAATTCTTAAAATTACCTCTATTTAGATAAATTTAGCTACAGAAGGTAATTTTGTACAAACTGTAGGGACAAAGGATGAAAAAAAATAGTTAGGCCTTTTCTGCATAGGATTATGTATTGAATTTCAAAGTCATTCCAAGTGTTTTCTGTAAGAGTTTCTCTACGCACATCTTGGTTTTAGTTAAGACTGTTACAGAATTTAGCTTTAGTAACACTAGCGAGAGTTATCTTTATGGTAGCTCAGAGAACAGGGAAGAAATCTCACCCAGTAACGTTAACGTTTAGCTCGTTTTCTGCTTCTCAGATTTGCTGCTGGAGGACCGTCCCTTTGCCTACATAAGAGCAAGAGAAGTAAGAGATAGTAAGAAACTAAACTAAGCTAAAATCGAAATAACGCAGTGAGAGATATCATCAGAAATTATAGTTCAGATGTAAATACGATCTGCATTTGAAATTCAGATGGTTCAAAAAGAATATTTGTATCTTCTATGGTATATATCCATTTTTCCTCTGTCCCTTTATTTCAAATAACAAGATCCATGGCTGACTTCTTCATTCCCTATTTCTCAAATTCTTTTTAAATGCTTTTAAAATGCTTTTTTAAATTCTTTTTAAGTAATCCAGTCACTATAAAGAACCTTTAAAAAACAACACATCCTTCTGAAGAAGAGTTAAAGACCTTCCAATTTTAAACTGAAAACTTTAAGACCTCTGTTACTACACAAAAGTAATAGCCATTCCACAGTAAACAAAAATCCCATCACTTAAAGTTTATAAAACAAAATTTCCATGATAGATGTTACCATCTGATTCAGACATCTATGTGCACATATTCTATGAAAGAACAACTTGATGTAAGAAGTTTGATCATTACCTGAATCCCTCCCCCTTTTTTTTTTTTTAAATTATAGAAACAACTGCTTTCCTTTTTCCATAGATTCATTTTGCGTAATTACAAATATATGTAAGCTTTGATTTCATTCATTTTTTAAAATAAATTATAAAAATTTGAGTAAAGGACATGTAGTAGAAAGAATACATTCTAATAACTTTCAGAATTCTGTTATTTGAAATTGACACGATACTCCAGTATTAGCATTTTATGTTTATGCTTATTGGGGAGCACCTCTTGTGCTGAGTGCAGAACATTGGGTTTTAGAAATCAAAAAGATGAAAAAATGGAAAGAGGTGAGAAACCACTGCAGAATAAAGAGGTAAATGAGAGAAGTGATAGGGATCCAGAGGCAGTTACAGTGAAGTCTGAGTTTTAGATAGCAAATATGGGAATAAGCATACTGTGGAACATACACTGACCCCACTGTACAAGAATGTATTCAGTTCAAAATAATGATGGTTTTAGTCCCCATTTATCCAAAACCTCCCTTGAAATAGGCAGGTGCTTCTCTCTTATGTACACGCTAACATAAATGTCCCAAATTGGACATAGTGCTCATAATTCTCCCCAGAGTGCTATTATGTCATATAAATCTAAATTTCATCTGTTTGTCTTTCTCAACTACAGTGTCTGTTAACATTGACTGTTCATATTTTAATATATTTCTACCGTTTTAGGATCCTTGGGTTTTCTTTCTTCCTTTGGTGCTGGTTTAGTGGTGATGGTTTCCTTTCCACTTTTGTCCTACACTCCAAAGAAAAAAATAATTACAATTACAAACAGATCAGATAACTGATGACTCCTACTTGGACATTTGTCATAACACATTATTTTTAGTGTATGGATACAAGATGCATACATACAGCTACTGTCTTAATCCACATAAAGCTGGAATTCGGATCCGTGTTGAATACTGTCCCACAGGTGCCGTGTCACAGCACTCAGGATTACCTGCTCTGTAACCTGTCCTGATACCAAGGTCAGGCCTGTAATTCCCTGGAAAGTCCTTCCAGCCCTTTCTATCACCTGGAGGCATGTCTGCCAGCCTCCAGTCAACTAGGGCCTCCCTGGATAGCCAGAGTTGCTGGTAAATTATTGAAAGTGACTTGGTGTGCACTTCAACCATCTCGTTCAGTACCTTTGGGTGAATCGTCCAGAACATGTAGGAGTTACCTTGCAGTTTCCCATGGGATTACAGGGGCTCCATGTCACTCCCCATCACAACCTTCCAACTCCCAGGGTTGGTACCCTGAGAATCATTGGCTTTACTAATACAGACTGAGGCAAAAAAAGGCATTAATTATCTTATCATTTTCTTCATCTTTCATCACTATGTTTCCCCTCACATCCAACAAAGGATGGAGATTCTACTCAGTCTTTCTTTTGCTGGTAATGTATTTATAAAAGCATTTTGGATGTCTTTTACTGCACTAGCCAACCTGAATTCTAGGTGAGCTTTAGCTCTTCTGTATGTCCCCGCACAATTTAGCGACAGCTCTATAACTCTCTGAAGTTGCCTGCCCCTTCTTTCAGAGTCCACAAACTTTTTTCTTCCTGAGCTTGTTAGGAAGCTCTGTTCAGCCAGGCTGGTCTTCTCCCCTGCTGGCTCAGCTGTTGGCACGCTGGGATGGCCAGTTCCTATGTATTTGACTTTGTTCTCAAAAAAGGTCCATCCTTCCTGGACTCCACTGCCTTTCAGAACTACCTTCCCACGGGGGATCTGGGAGTTAGACCTCAATAAGCTGTCTCAGGATGCAGTGTCAAGGTAAACTCTTGGGAATTCGTCCCCCTCTTGAGGAGAAGGTTAACAGAACACATTGCGGGAGAGTTGATATGAACAAATCAATTTCTTATACAGTCTTCAAATACTCCTAGGCAGCAACACTTCAACACTTGTAGTAAGTCCTTTAGTTACATTCCTTGTAATACGTGGGCACCCTGGGAAAGGCTGGAATCCCCACCAACCAGAAGATAAAAGACGTACATTTTTCTATGGGGACTGGATGACTATGCAAACTTTTGCCACTCTGCAATGATCAGGAGAGAGATTTAGAAACAGCTACCTTCTCCCAGGAGTTAAATCTGATTTGAACTTTTCCTTTCAAGGCTTCTTCCTCCCCTTAATCCCACCCTGGGGAAACAAACTCAAGCACAGAAGCACAGATGATTATAAGCAACATTTTAAGTATGAACAAACTTAAAATACACTCTTAGTAAGTACATGTAGGTACACTAGCAACTAGTGTAAGCTTAGGATGCTGGTGCAGAATTTCCCTGGGGAATTGGTTATGCTTCCACAGCTCTATCTGTCCAAGAGATTTAGTTTTTCACTACTAATAGACTGGCTTGCTCAAAGATGTATTAAATTCAAGCTTCATTTATCTTGCAATTTATTTTATTTTTTCCTTTTCCTTGCTGGAAGCAGGCAAGTCACTACCGCAAGAAAAAGGCAGGGACAGAGAGGCAGAGGTTAGCAGCAGATTAGAGACAACTGCAGCTGGTTTAACCATCTGGGTACAAAATTTCACCATTCAAAAAATTGTTCACCATTGCCTCTGTCAGGAGGTGAGGGACCGGTGCCTATGATAGAACATGCATGTCACATACCATGTAAGAGAACAAATGGCTAAAAAGAGGTGGTTACTGATTCTTAACTACAGTTTGAGCACTTGTGGAAAACAAGGAGTCCAGGACTTCAGCTCCAACATCCCACCAATTGCCCCAGAAATTCCTCTACCAAGGAATCTTGTAAGATAACTGTAGATTCCTCCCCTGTGACAACAGGCACAGTGGATGTCTCACAGCCATTCAAGTCATCTTCTGCTGTCCAAGCTCAAGGTAGCAAATGCCAGGTTAAGGATGATGGAGAGCAAGCAGAAAATAAGCCTCAGTCTTGCTTCTTATCAATCAAATCTGTCTCCTTCTTCATACTCTTTTCCAGCACAACCATCCTTTCTCACTCATCTCTACCAACCATAACACCATCCTCATGTTGGCGGACCTCCAAATTCATGCCGCTACCACTGCTAACTCACTTCATATAGGCTCACATTTGCAGCACTTCTCTGGGAAAAGTCTGACAGGTATTTAAAATGATTCTATGACAAATACTACATTTATCATTACAAAACCTCTTCAGTCCATTCCTTCTTCTTTCTTCTTGGTGATACAATTTTCCCTAACATACCTAAAACTCTTTTCTAATCCTAGCATTTCTCTGAAAACCATTTTGAACTGTTTTCTCATTTCCAGCCTACAACCATTTCTAGATAGTGCATGCCGTATTAAACACAGATTTCTCTACATATTTTTTTTGACACTTGAATTTATACAAAACATGTTAATCAGAATTCTTTGCTTAAATCACTTCTCCAAGCTTGTCTTACTTCTCCATAAGACACCAAATACCCCAAGCCTGCCTCCTTCCTTTAGTACTCAGGAAGACACATCAAACTTCCTTATAACAGTAAGACGATCATTAAATTTTGACAGCACATTCCAAAGAGGATAACTCTAAACCTAAACTGAGCTACAGCAAATAAAACTTTTACTAAGTAGTGGAAAACTATTTATTTTGCAAGTTATTAGCAGTAAATGTCCTACCTTTGAGTGCTGTGGTTTGGCAGGAGCATTTGCAAAAGTATCAAAGTCACCTGATAGAGCATCGATAGCTGCAGACTCATCCGTAGGCTTCTGCAATAACGTTAATTCTGAAGTCATACAGTATGCACTACTTTCTGACAGCCAAATTAATTTTTCGGGCATTTAAAACTGGCTTAACTATCCTTTTATTTAAATATCTATATATCTTAGCTCTAAACATTTGTCAGAACAGAGACACCTGTATTTGATCTTTCCAAACTACACAATGTCTTTGAATATTGGATATTAGCATTAATACCACAGTTGCCCATTTATAACGAATAGTTACTTTTATTAAAAGTTTTAGTGTGTACACCTATTTTAAATAGGTAAAAAAAAAAATTACTATTACCCCTTTGAGTAGGTAAAAAAGCTTTATTATTACCTACTGCATTCAATAGCATTTATGGAGTTTGCAATAATGCAAACTTTAAGCCTTCAATTGACACTGCTTCAAAAAAAAAAAAAAAAGATCAGAGCACAAAACAAACTAAGAACAAAAAGAGAACAAATTTTACCTTTTGTTCTTTGTGTTTCAAAGCATCCTTTGAAGTTGGCTTTACAGGTTTACCCTTGGAAATAATAAAAAATTTATTCTCATTTTGATCTGGTCAGATTAGTTTTATGATATATCACGTGCTTTTACACACATTAAATAGGGAACTTTCAGATCACCATGAAAGTTGAACCATTCCGTACTGATTTCTTTATTACTTAAGCTGTGTGTTCAATCCAGTTCACAATGTATTTTCATGCTCTGTTACTTGACTATGTCTGCAATTTTGTCTGTCTTTGTAGTCTACTGGAAAAATAGTTTTTTGGTCTAGAAATGACCGAATCCCTGTTAGAGTGGTCAGTCATTACAGTGAATGTCAGTTCCATAGGGCTTCAGGTATACACGTATACCATGAAGGTTATACTTGTATATATTCTTTGTCCTTAACCATGAAGCTGCTCGGAAGGAATAGGCATTTTTACCTATGGTTAGCTCCTGTCTGTGGGAGAATATAAACCAAGCTTCTTAAAAGGTGACACCTTTTTTTTGGTTACCTAGTTTTCTGGAATACCTAAGAAAATGAGACAGCATAACTGAAACCTGTACTGCCATACCTCCATGATGTTGACTGCTACTAGGTGGTTAAAATGACTTATTTGTTATTTGTTCAGTGTCCAATTCTAAAAAGTTAAAAAAAACAACACATATACACCTTAGGTTGTTTTTGTTTACTTGTTTGTTTTTTTTTGTTTGTTTTTAATCAAATGCTTGCACAGATATATACAGCTTCTCTAAGAACAGAGTGTTTATGTGTTGAACCTTAATAAATATAGCACACACACTTACTCCCTTACTCAGTTTCACTGTTCTCCCTGTAATTTCACAGGGAGACTGGCACGTATGCACAAATTTCTAGTGTTGCAGTGAGGTAATTAAATAAAAATTAATGGAGTTTTTCCTTACCTGGTCACCTGACTCCAGAAGTTCTCGGTAGTCAGGTGGGATAGTATCATCTCTTTCTCCAAGTTTGTCTCTGTGTTCAGATTTAGACTTTTCCTGAAAGCATTTAATTTTAAACAACTTGAATACTTAGCTCTTTTGTTGCTACTTTGAGGTTTTAATATGCAACTGCATACTTAATGCATAGTTAGTTGTATATTGTACATCATTTAACAGTTTGATAAATATGGTATTTGCCCAATTAGGTTGACAAATGTTAGAAACATTAGAAAACAGTACGCTGAAGTGTTCGTTATAAAAAATTATGAGGACAGTTGCCTTTTTTGAATTTAAAATTTCAGAACTACTGGAAAAAGACCAATATGTTCATTTCACCAAGAAGCATGTTTCATGCCTGAAAGTTTAAGATTACTAGCTCTCAAGAGGTGCAGACATTTAGTAAGTTAAACATGCATATATGCAGCAGCATCCCAACATAAAGAAAAGAGTTATGCCAAATAACAGCGTTGAACATAATAGTTTAGTTGGAAGGGACCTTCAAAGATCAAGTCCAACTGCCTGACCACTTCAGGGCTAGCCAAAAGTTAAGGCATATTTATGAGGTCATTGCCTAAACACTTCTTGAACACTGACAGGCATGGGGCAGCAATGACCTCTCTAGGAAGCCTGTTTCAGTGTCTGACCACCCTCACAGTAAAGAAATTTTTCTTGATGTCTGGTCTGAACCCCCTGCTGGCGCAGCTTGTAATATATTATTATATTCTTGTAGTACCTGAGCCATGCATCTGTGTACCTTTATAGCATAACCCAGAACACTTGCCCACACAACATCTGGCCTATGCTTTTTATCAGGCTTAGGAGCCAGAGTCATTTTCAAATACAACATAACTACAAGACATGACACCACAAGCTCCAAAAAAACACATCAAGGTTGGAAGCGGTTCCACTAAGGTTATTTTTCCATCTATAATTCTTCAAGCCCTGTCAAGTATACCATGCCAAGTACAACAGTTGGTTTAGATGCAAATAGCTTGTAAGCACAGGGATGAAGAATTTTTTTTTGTATGTGTAAATGCAGACGTATTAAGGAACTCCTCTTTCTTTTTGAAGAAATGCAATCTGGTATGAACATTTTCTATGCCTTAAAAAAAAACAAACAAACAAAAAAACACCACCACCACATGAAAGCTGAGCTTTTACACGTCTGTTACCACTGAAGCACAGGAGTTGCAGACGTCTCAAATATCAGGCACTCACCACCTTCCTATAACAAGGGACAACACTAACCAGACTGTAACCTACATTAGGCAGCCAATCACCACCACACTGGGGCCTCATCTTAGATTAGAAACCTAATTTCCTGCTAAATTTATTCATTGGCAGCATATGGTGATTTTACCCCAGTAACAATCCTTTAAGTATTTCAGTTTACTGTGACTATCATTATTATGCAGAGATGCATGGGATTTCCTTATTAGCAGAAAGGCTTTTACACAATTAAATTAAAAAAGACAGAAGGGAGACCAAATGAAGTCAAATCAATCAGAAACAAACAAGCAGAAAAACAAAACTGATTAAATGAACATGTCCATTGATGAACTTGATGCCTGTTGGGTTATAAAAGACAATCAAGTTTGGTTATAAAAATCAATCAAGTTTGACAAAAAAAAAAGCCACAAAATTAATTTTAGAAACAAATGTCAGAGGAGAAACTTGAAAAATAAATAACGACAGTAAAAGGCACTGAAGTCAAATTACTGCAAATTTGCTGTAATATTTCAGCAATTAACTCCAAAGTTTGGAGTTAATTATACTGAACTGTACACTGAAGTGTACAATTCAACATTTTTTCACAAAAATCACAAAAAAAAACAACACGAAACAATGGTTAATTTGCCTAAACGACAACATCAGTGTGTTTTTTTTTCCTAGTAACCTTCCTCCTGCATCTGAAAATCATAAGCCATATACCCATATGAGTATATAAGAAGCATTTCAATATTCTATATTCTTAAAAAATCTTTAAGAAATAAGGTAAATTTCTCAACTGTTTTCAGCCAGCAAAATTTCAGAATGTTTTTTGTTACCTTTACTTTATCCACAACTGGTTTGTTCTCATCAGGGTCAGGCTCCCTCTGTCCCAAGGAATCAGACAGGAGATCCAAGGCTTCATCCATCTCTTTTCCTGCCTAATAAAGTATAAATATGTTTGTGAAAGCAAATCTGCTGTAAAAAGATTTTTTCAAACTAATATAAATACTAACTAATGAACCAACAACTTCAGTGAACAATGGTCAGCTCTTCCTTTCTAATTGCAATGTAGTAATAACAAAAGATATCTGAATATTTAGACCTACGAGAACACAATTTGAAGTAGGGGTTACAGAACTGATTTGAATGGCTTTGTTTTGTTACAAAACTGACCTAATGAGAACAGTTAAAATACTGCTTTGTGTTTTTTTGTTTGTTTGTTTGGGTTTTGTAGCTGTTATTCATTTTGCAAACATCATTATCGCTGCAGATTAGTTGTAAATCTGCAAGTGTAAATCTGAATTAAAACTTATTAACATTTTATTGTCACAATATATATGGTCTTTTGCTAATTCACAGGACTTTTGTTCAAACACTGCCCAGAAAAAAAATCTTTAATGTCGCAGGTGGGAGGAGCTTTAAATTTCATTTTCAGAACACTAGAGGGAGCTCTCATTGCACGAATCAAGATGGGAAAAAGTAGAGACATGCAACATTACTGCTCAATGGAACTAAATAAAAACGGTATTCAGAAGAGGCCATAGAACTGCTTGTAGTTTCAGTGACCTTGAATTCCTTTATTTTCAGGCCTAAAAGATGCCACTATGATGATGACTACACTATTAATATTTGCAATGTTGTTATTATCTAACTAGAAAAAGAACGATGTGGCTCACTTAAAAGCCCAAGCCTAAAAATGGAACCACTTGCACATAGCTAACTATCTGCATCTACCCATAGAAGTGAAATGCACAAATCCGCTAATGTCCTCTGTAATTCTGGAGGAATCAGTACAGGATTGGGCACCTCCTTTTCCAAGTGCAGGCAAGGAGTTTTCAAAAGCAGCCTGAAATACAACATTAAGTGGTATTAAGACGAAATAGACAGAACAGTCTTCACATTCCGTTGAAGATGAAGAATCAATAAAGCCTCAAACTTTTTCTCCACAGGAAACATCTTCCTTCCCCTCAATAACCAGCATTTACAATAAATCATTTAACTTTGCAACAGTCTATATTTGTGCAACTGTCCTCATCACACTCTCTCTTCAGACTTTCCTTTCTTTGAAATAAGTATCTAGAGAAAATGCTGCTTACTGATGTTGAAGGTAGAGAAGCTGCTGAGTGCACTGAGGAAACTGTAGCAGCAGAGATAACATCTGAGGAATCGCCAGGCTTTTTACCCTCCTTCGTTTTCTGAAACAAGACACAGCATTGTTACTAATAGAGAGGAATTAAGAGAAAAATGTTTATCAAAATCCATGCATTTGAAATGCAATGCCTCCACAGTTTATTTCAAGGACTTTATTTTACTTTGAAGCTCAACTTATTTCAGAGTGAAACCCCTTCCTGAGAAGCACAGTGCAGGTGTTTTGCATCTCAGTTTGTTCGTGTTCAGTCTTGCATCTCAACTACCGAGTCAAACCCTGGCACAGCTAAGTCAAAGGCAAGTTTTGTAGAACTTCAGAGGAACTAAGATTTCACCAAGACCATCTACATCTCTAAGTAACATTTTTTAAAGTTCAAGCACTACATAGTACATAGCACTACATAGTAGCTAATTTACCTAGGTGTGTTTTTGTTGTTTTGTTTTTTAAATTGTTATTATTACAGTCCTGCTCTCTGTTCTATTATTTTATTGCAACAAAATTAAAAAAATATTTATTCAAGAATGTTTATGTAAAATTTAAGGGAACTCAAAAACCTCAGGGTTACTGAAATTACATGAAAATAGAACATTTTCAGAAAACAAATATACTCGCCTTTTTTACACTTGGTGTAGGTAGTGGTGCAGATTGTGCTGGAGAACAGGAAAAACCTTGCGTCAAACCCTCTAACAAATCATTTTCACTCATTGGCTATCATTGAAAAGAGAAAAAAAATGTCATCAGGTAACAGTATATCCCCATTTTAAAATTAAGTAATTAATTAGTGCAGCATTCCAAATACATATATATTCACTTTTTTTTTTTTTTTTTTTACCTGGAACTCTTTTTCAGGTTTTAGTGGCAGTGGTTTTCCATCTTTATCCTACAAAAGAAAAATCCTCTTGTATTAATCCAAGTAGTCCTTAAATGACAATGCAACGTAAGAACTCTGAGAGAATCGACTTAATGACAGACAGCACTATATACAAGGAATAAGAAATGATCTAACCAGTAACCTCTAGCATTTTCTACTGTTATCCAAAGTGTCATTTAAAAAACAAAACAAAACAAAAACTCCTGTAACTTAAAAACATAATGACTGCTTAAAAGCGATGTGTGTTGGATACTGAGCCTCCCTGTTTTGTGCTTCAATTGCCATGGAAGTAGCAGAATTAAGTAAAAACCCCACCTTCCAGATTTATAGCAATATTGCTGGATGTAGAGTCCAGGAAGGCCATGTCTTCTCACACTGGCATTTGTGGCAGGTGTTGTGCAAGTCCTGGCTATAACTAAGCAACCCATTTATGTCAAGTGAGTTATATGGTGATGTCTGTAAAAATACCAACTTGAAGCTTGTTGGTTTGCCTTTTTTTTTTTTTTTTTTTGAACAGCAGCTGTAACTAATCATAATTTATTAAATTCTACAGCAAAAAAAGATAATGAAAGACTCAGGGAACTAATCTCAGACAAAATTACTCATATGTAGGTACTTGCATTTGAACCATTTCTGTGCCTATGTAGGCATTTAATGAAAGATGTCAGATATTCAGGAACTACAAAACACCATTTTTATATATTATAAAAATGTCTGAAGTAAACATAAACATTTCAAAATGAAAGAGTTCCAGTTTCAACCATGTACACTGAAGAAAGAAAGGTGTCTAAAGACTAAAATAGCATAGTAAGTGAATTACTTTTGCATTTGTTAATCTGTACTCTGGAGGAATTGTTTCTTCATCTTCCCCCAGTTTTTTGTGTTCTTCCTGCTTGTTTTTCTCCTTTTAAGGCAAAATAAAAATAGTATGAATAAAAACTAAATAACCACATCTCAACAGAAATGCATAAGCAAGCTTTCAGTGTCTTCATTCTACTGATTCCAATTAATCTAATTCAATTCCACCGCCAAATGAAAAAAAGTCATGGAAATTCAGAGAGCCTTCTTGAAAAAGGCTTCATTTGTCTTCCTGTTTTTTCCTGCATCTGGTGGGAGGAATTACATCCACCTATTACAACGAAGACCAACAGAGTTAAGACAAGCATGGGCCAATGGCAAAATAGCAGTGTACTTCTGAGTCATAATTCTTGATTTTATTTCAAATGCATTCAACAGCTACCTGAACTGGCATTCAAAGGAAGCCTACACAAAGAATGCAGTAGCCAGATTGATAAAGGACTCCTCCCCATACAAGTTACATTGGAATATGAGCAGGAAAAAAAAGGTAGTGAAGCTAACTTTGACAACTTCTTATTGACACAGTTCCAGCATATTATAAAATCCTTTCTCTGTGGCTACGCTCAATAACTTGAGTAAAAAATGAAAAAATAAAATAATAGATTGTGGCTACAAACAGCATTCCCTTAGACGGAGTATGCATATTCCAGTGATGTACTTCAGGCTCCATGGTAAAATAACAAGACCAATGACAAAAAAAAACAAGTTGTATATGCACTCTTTCATTTAAAGAACTTATCATAAACATGTTTCCTGTTGAAAATGGACTAAATTACACACTACCTCCGATGCGCATGTTAACTCTGTATTGTTTCAGCAGTAGGACACTAAGCAAATTTGGTTTCCAGAAGCTGAGGGAAGATAATGTAGTAGAGTACTGTTATAGACACAAAGATTAAGAAAATGTACTCACTATTCAAATCCTACTAGTATTTCCTAAATAGAATGCAACTGGTTTCACAAGTAAATTTTGTTTTAAAAAGTGACAATGTTATCTCCAACTTCTTTAGCCTGTGGAAATACAGTAAAACTGAAGATAAGTACATCAACCAGGTATTTTTGAGATCTGATTATTTCCTACCTTAACTTTGTCCACAGCAGGTTTCTTTTCTTCTGGATCAGGTTTCTTCTTTTCTAAGCTACTGGACAAGGCTTCCAGTGCTTCATCTGTCACGTGACCAACCTACAAGAGTATCAATATAGTAATATATAATTCTTAGCCTGGAATTCACCAGCAAATGAAGAAACTTGTTTATACATTACAACTGACAGCCACACATTAGTAGAGATAAAATCTGATAAGTAAACTAAAAATCTATAACATTTCCATTCCCAGTTGTGTCCACATAAATGGGACCTGCTGAGTTCAAGGTGCTTATTACTCAGTCACTGGATTTAGTACAAGAACATGAATTGTCTTTGAACTATTGGATTTTTATGCCTTTATTCAATTTATCGTATTAGAGATTGTATTAGATCATTTTATTTGTACCCATGATTAACTTTATTAAAATAAAGACTAATAGCAGTGTGCTGGGTTTTAAGATGTACTTTGTTAATTGGCTTCTCCAAACATCCCTGTTGATAAATATAAATCCTGATCTTTAAATACCATCATTATTTTGTTTCAGGGTTTTCAGAGTCTATGACAAGTTGTTGAAACATACTAATACTGTTAGAGAAGGCATTGAGAGTTTCTCTGATTCCCATGCCTACTTTGCGGTCCAAATCTATGAAGAAATTGTTTTGTCTTCTGGCTTTGAAACTGCAAGAAAAATCTTAATTTCCATCCTACTTTGCTGGTATGTAAGTCCTCTGGCTAGCTTCCACACTTGCCTGCCCTCAGAAATACTGTACTATATTCAAGTCATCACACTTCCCCGTATTCTTCTGAGAGCTAAAATTTGGTTACCATACCATCAGTTACCAAATCAGCTAGATAAGGATGCAGATTCTAAAGAAGTTGGCAGAGGACAGGCAAAAAAAAAAAAAGTTTAGAAAAGTTATTCTGATGTCAGTTTTCTGTTTTCTAATGGCAAGTTGGGGACAATAAGAATTATTATCAGTGCTTTGACTTGATATGTAAAGCTTTGAAGGACAGAATGCTGGTAAGCTTGTTAAATTGTGCTTTATGCCCAGCTTTCTCAGTATCTGCTTTGTCTGCATTTGTCTTAAACATGCTTTAAGCAGTTTTTCTGGCATTCCTTTTAATAATTAAAAATTGCATGTTTTAGGATAGGATTGTGTTCTGTAAATGTCTGGCTGAAATGTCTTGTAATTCATAAATGTCACATCATTTTTTCCCTGAGGAAGAACATTAGAAACAACTCAATTAAGCAGGGAACGTCCTCTGTGTTATTCTTCTTGTGTTCTGTTTAATGTTTCCACTTTTTCTACCATTTTTATATCTCAGATATGTATGTGCTGTACACTTACTATGTCTTTTGAGACTGCTATGGTGTGGCTTAGTAGCTGCTCAGTAGCAGCTAATTCTGGTTTTCATTCCAGATTCTGATTTCAATTAATTGTCTTAATTTATTCAAGTATTAAACATATTGAAACTTACGTAAAAAGTTACACTATGCATCAGTGTAAAGTCATCACTTCTCAGGAAGAGTAGTCAGGCATTGGAATGGGATGATGGGTTGCCCAGGGAAGTGGCAGAGTCACCATCCCTGGGAGGTGTTTAAGGAAAGGCTGGACCTGGTGCTTAGGAACATGGTTCAGTGGGTGATATTGGTGATAGGAGGATGGTTGGACCAGATTATCTTGGAGGTCTTTTCCAACCTTAATGATTCCTTAATGATTCTATGATTCTGTGTAAAGGAACACAAATCAGTGTCTGCTCTGTAAATAGAGTTCTCCTTTGCAGAGATCCACAGACAGCTGAAATGTTCCAAAGGGTCTTTTTTTTTTTGTCCTGCTTTTAATCCCCTTATCAGGGATCAGCTCAGTAGAGTACCATGGGACAAGTCTTGGAGGACAGAGGGGCCCGCCCAAGAAAGCTGTTAGATATTCAAGGATATTCACCTCCTCCAAGATCAGGAGTGATGCATCCCAACATAGAGGAAGTCAGGCAACAATGCCAGGATGCCTCCATAGACGAACAAGGAGCTCCTGGACAAACTCAAGCAGAAAAAGGAGACCTACAGAGGGTGGAAGAAAGGACAGGTAGCCTGGGAGGGACATAGACACACTGTCCAAATAGCTGGGAATCAGGTTAGGAGAGCAAAAGCACTGACAGAGTTAAATTTGGGAAGTGACATCAAGGGCAAGAAAGGCTTCTATAGGTACAGTAGTGATGAAAGGAAAACAAGGGGAAAAAGTGAGCCCTCTGCTGAAGGGAAGAGAGGACCTGGTTACCCATGATATGGAGAAAGCTGAGGTACTCAAAGACTTTTTTCCCCTCAGTCTTCACTGGCAAGAGCTCCAGTCACACAGCCAAGTAACAGAAGGCAGGGACTGAGGGAACAATGAACTGCCCACTGTAGGAAAAGATCAGGTTCAAGACCATCTAAGGAACCTGAAGGCACACAAGTCAATGGGACCTGAGGAACTGGCAGATGTAGCTGCTAAGGCACTGTCCATTGTATTTGAGAAATTGTGGCAGTCCAGTGAAGTTCCCACTGAATGGAAAAGGGGAAACATAACCCCCAATTTTTTAAAAAAAGGAAAGAGGAAGAGCTGGGGAACTACAGGACAGTCAGACTCATCTCTGAGCCAAGCAAGATCATGGAGCAAATCCTCCTGGAAACTCTGCTAAGGCACATGGACAATAAGGAGGTGAGGGATGATAGTCAACGTGGCTTCACTAAAGGCAGATCATGCCTGACAAACCTGGTGGCTTTCTACGATGGGGTTACGTAATTGGTGGATGGGGAAAAGCAAGTGACATCATCTACCTGGACTTGTGCAAAGCATTTGACACTGTCCTGCACAATGTCCTCGTCTCTCAGTTGGAGAGACATGGATTTGGTAAATGGACCACTCAGTGGGTAAAGAATTGGCTGGATAGTGGCACTCAAGTTGTGGTCAATGGTTCAATGTACAGCTGGAGACCGGTGACAAGTGGTGTTCCTGAGGGCTCAGTATTGGGACTAGCACTACTTAACAACTTTGTTGGAGACCCTCATAAAGTTTACAGACTTTATGTGTGTGTGTGGCACTGTCAACATGCTGGAGGGAAGGGATGCCATCCAGGAGAACCTTGACAAGTCTGGGAGGTGGGCTTGTGTGAACCTCACAGGGTTCAACAAGACCAACTGCAAGGTCCTGCATCTGGGCTGGGGCAATCCCAAGCACAACTACAGGCTGGGCAGAAGATGGATCGAGAGCAGCCCTGAGGAGAAGGACCTGAGGGTGTTGGTTGATGAGAATCACAGAATCACAGAATCACAGAATTTTCTAGGTTGGAAGAGACCTCAAGGTCATCGAGTCCAACCTCCAACCTAACGCTAACAGCCCTCCACTAAACCATATCCCTAAGCTCTACATCTAAACGTCTTTTGAAGACTTCCAAGGATGGTGACTCCACCACTTCCCTGGGCAGCCTGTTCCAATGCCTCACAACCCTTTCAGTGAAGAAGTTCTTCCTAACATCTAGCCTAAAACTCCCCTGGCTCAACTTAAACCCATTCCCCCTCGTCCTGTCACCAGGCACGTGGGAGAACAGGCCAACCCCCACCTCGCTACAGCCTCCCTTGAGGTACCTAAAAAGAGCGATAAGGTCACCCCTGAGCCTCCTCTTCTCCAGGCTGAACAAGCCCAGCTCCCTCAGCCGCTCCTCGTAGGACTTGTTCTCCAGGCTCACCATGAGCCAGAAAAGTGTAATTGCAGCCCAGAAAGCCACCCGTATCCTGGGCTGCACCAACAGCAGCATGGCCAGCAGGGTGATGGTGGGGATTGTCCCCCTCTGCTCTGCTCTCGTGAGACCCCACCTGGAGCCCTGCATTCAGCTCTGGGTCCCAGCACAAGGAGGACACAGAAGTATTAGAATGAGTCCAGAGGAGGCCATGAGGATGATCAAGGGCTGGAGCATCTCTCCTACAAAGACAGGCTGAGATAGTTGGGGTTGGTCAGCCTGGAGAAAAGAAGAATCCAGGGAGACCTTATAAATAGCCTTCTGGTACCTAAAAGGGGGCTATAGAAAAGGCAGAAAAGGGATTCCTTATCATGGAGCGACAAACTGAAAGAGGGTATGTTTAGATTAGGTATAAGGAATAAATTCTTGACTCTGAGGGTGGTGAGGCACTGGCCCAGGCTGCCCAGAGAAGCTGTGGATGCCCTATCACTGGCAGTGCCAGGCTGGATGGGGTTTTGGGCAATCTGGTTTGGTGGGAGGTTTCCCTTCCCATGGCAGGGGGTTGGAACTGCGTGCTCTGTCAGCTCCCTTCCAACCCAAACCATTCTGTTATTCTATGATTCTATTGTATTTTTTGCAAGCACCCATCCTTCATAACTCAACTCTACTGAGGAAGAGTACATGTATATCATCCTGAAATAACCATCTTGACAATATGCTATACCGTTGCATAAATGAAGCACTGAGTTTTCCTTTAGCTCCCGCTGAGACTAACTACTCACTGATGACACAGATGCTGGAGCTGAAGACTGCACAGTGCAGGCTGTGGCACGAGGGACTACTTCATCCTTTGTAGTCTTTGCAGACTCAGGAGCTGATGATTTCTGAAAGATAACAGTTGCACTGCATTTTTACTGAATATGCTCAGAAACCCCAAATATACCTGTTTTTTATTTGTTTGTTTTAAGTTCAGTACCAAATAATGAAAAAAAATCTGAATTTAAAGATAGTTATCATTCTATTAAGAACTAAATTACAAGCAGAGTTGATGTAATGCACTGAAAGCAACAGGAAAGGAAACATTTTTTCTTGAATGAACAGTAGCATCATCCAGCTGTAAATAAGCTGACAGAGTCAGGATTTTATGTGAACTAGAGAGACATACTTTGGATGTGCTGCTGGACTTCAGTGGTTTGGATTGTTCTGCAGGCTGTGCAGGGGAGGCAAAGTCTTTTGAAAATTCATCAACAAGGTCAGATTCACTCAAAGGCTGCAAAAAAGGACATACGTGTTACGGGTGACTCACTGTCTATTTTTAATGTATTTTTCCAAGAATTATACTTCAACTTTTTGGAAAGCAAACAAACTTTTGTAGCCTGCACTAAAATAACCTTTCACAGTCACATCCAACAACATGAATTTCACAGCGCACAGAACTAAATATATATATTTTTTTTCCAAAATGAGTCAGTTGCTTTGTTATTAAAAGTCAATATAGAATAAAAAGCCAACAGAGAATACAATGTAGAGAACGTTACATTCATTACATATAATGTAGAGTTACATATAATGTAGAGAACGTTACAGTAGTTACAGAGAACAATAGTGCAAGATAGATACTCCTGGCATTCACTTACACATCAAATACTCAATGATACTTGTGTCTCAGACTGACAGGGGTAGAAGAGCAAAGGAATACTTATTCTTCTGCTAACTCCTTCATTCTTTTACCATAACACCTCATGATTCTGAGCTTATCTCCTGTTTTGCTTTGGCTCTGAATCTCAGTCAAACTATCAACCAACCTTCTTTAATTCCTACCATGCTCTTTTGTAACTTTTCTTTCTGGACATCTTTTGTCTTATGCTCCCTGTGAAACAAGAGGACTTGTCTCCTAACATTAGTATCTGGTTCCCTCAATGCATAGCTGCTCTTTTTTTTCCTTATGATATGTTTGGCAGGTGGCCCTCTGTGCAGCTCTCAAACATCACCCACTCAGACTGCTGAATGTCTATAATGTGACAGACACAAATTTATAGAGACAGTCTTTTTGTCACCACCTTTGCATTCCTCCATACTTCAAGCTTGAATAATACATTTCTGTTACAAATGCACTGTTACATTCTTACTCAGATTGGTCCTGACCTTCACATTCATTTTTGCTAACTGTACTTTTCCAATTCTAGCCCTGATATTTTGGCAGCACTCCTTAATTCACAATATTTCATTTCATTTCTATTCAGTTCCTTTCCTTTTCCTATTTTTTTTTGCTTTCTTCCTGTGTGTTTTCAAGTAACCTTTAAGCTTTCCTTTTCATCTGTTCAATCTATTTTGCACTTTCTAGGCCACGACGGAGATAATTCTTATGAAATCCAAGTTGTTCCCTGTGATTAGGAAAATGACTGCAATTTTTTTTTTCCTTTTTTCCTATTGTATTACTTTACATCTGATGACTACTTGTCAAGAAAACAGAAAAGCCTGCCTCAACTCTCTCTGTGTCCTTCAGCAGCTTCAGTGTACTTCTACAGGATACCCTAAACAAACCCTTTGATACAGCTTTTCTTTGTGTTAGCAGTCATTTCGATAATTCTAATGCCTTAGTAATCTCTAAATCCATTTCTTACTATGATCTCTTCATTAACAGTCCATGAATTTCAGCAAAAATAGCTTCCACTTCACCCTTCAGATTAGCATGTTTTGTGCAATGAAGTAAACACACAGATTAAGAGACTTACATAATGGCACAGAGAAGTGATGACAGAGGGGGGAGAAAACAGGGTATCTATTCACACTCCTAAAGTATTGTCAGTTTTCTAACCTTAGGTTTTTCTTCAGGCTTTGGCAATATTGGTTTTCCATCTTTATCCTAAAAGTGAAGAAAGTATGTATTACTGACATTTTTCCATTGTTATAAGGTGTCATACTCCATAATCAGTAACAAAATAATAATATAAATGAGAGACACCAGATGGAATCAGTGACATAGTAACAGGCGTTCATCTAAGCAAATGGAATTGCTACATCACCAGGTGAGCAGATTTAAAAACAAACCAAAAGAAAAAAATAATGCTAAAAGAGTACAAATGGGCCAAGAAACTGAAGAAAAATTGTTCATTCTTATCAGTATCACCATGCAGCAGAAATTAACTCCATAGTAAAACAGCAGAATTTAATCCAGTAGAAAAGCACGCTCTGAATATAAGAGACAATCTTTCATGCTTGTACTAATAGTGGGTTAAATCTTAATGCCTATAGTTGGGCAGTTGTGAAACCTCTAATTGAGGGGTAAAACTACTCCATTCACACAGCTCCAGCAGGCACAGTTTATATGCCAATCTTGTTAACGTCAGTTATACTAACAACCGTCACAAAAACTTCCAATTCTGCAAGTGAAACTGAACTACACAGAAACATCTCAGCTCTACTGTCAGTTGGCTTAACCCTGGATAAATCTTCCTCACAAAAGAAGGGTATGAAACTAGATATAAGAATCACCAAGATGGTAAAGCCATCTTAGTTGAAAACTACTACTGCTTCTTTTCCCCGTGTTTTTTTCCCTGTCTGTGACCAAGTAAAGTGTCAGAGGTAGCTGCACTATTTGCAAAGCAATGGAGTTTAGAAAAACATACCAACTCCGGTGTTAGCCTGTATTCTGGAGGTATTGTATCATCACGTTCTCCTGCCTTTTTTTCTTTTTTCTCTTTAGCTTTTGCCTGAAAAAAAAAAAAAAAAAAAAAGAACAAAAATATTATTTAGTGAAATGAAAAATTACAATTCACGCAACATCACTATCAAGATTGCTCAGCCTAATGTTTAAAGAAGTATTAGCAAGACAAAATTATTCCATATATGAAGACATTCAAATTCCTTAATTTACTCCTATCAAATTTCTGTGGTAAAATAATTATGGCTTAAGAATTAATGCCATAAATAAAGGTTGTTTGTTTTGTTTTGTTTTTAAATCCATAAAGCTCTGCTCAGAACTGTCACTTCGTGGCCAGTACTTTTAGACTTCTCAGGATGTTCAAAGTTCTTAGGTTTCCCTGGATTATATCATTCTGACTATACAAGCTGTAATTCTGTATTTTCCCATCATTAAGCAGTGCATTCACTAAGATATCTGAAGGCCCAAACTGACCAAATCTGCAACACAACATGAACTTTTGTGTCAAACTTCAACTATACCTTTTTTTTTTTTTTTTAAAGCAACAACTGATTTTCTACTATTTCCTTGTCATTTGCCTGATTTGAGTTGTAAGTGAAGACAGGAGAATGTAAGCGAGATTAGTAGGGTTACAAGCAGAGTCTGAAAAACTAAATTAAAAGGCAATTTAATTTGCAAACATAATGCTACTGTTGAAATCTTATTGTGGAAGAAAAACAAAAGACTGAGAAGACACAGCAAAAGGCAAGGCCCAAGTTACAAAGGCAACAATATTTAGTGGCAAAAGTAGAACATCCATCATAAAAAAAAAGCCACAAATATGTGCAGGGAAAAAAAAAGATTAATGTAAATTGTACCCCGTGTGAAAGGTGCCTATATAGCCAAAAAGTGAAATACTTTAATACTGCAGACTGTCTTATTATATTCTATTCTACCTGTATCCACTTGGGATTTTGTAATTTCTTATTTTCCTTATCCTACTGGACTCAGACATTCCTTAGGCTTTTGATACGGAAGTTGCTTTGTCATTATTTTACACATTTGTACACTACCCAACAAAAAGGAACTATGATTCCATGGGAGATTCTGAAAGCTGTTGGACAAAAAAAAAAAAAAAAAAAAGAAGAAAAAAGAAAGATTATACCTCTGACACTTCTACAATAGTGGTAACATCTTCAGGTTCAGGTTCAGGTTCAGGTCCACCAATAGTATCCATAAGTGCTTCCGTTGCATCCTCTTTCATTTCCTGCATTAAGAAAATAGAATGAGAATCGTGTTGTTATTTCTTTAAATTGACACAGACCTTAATATACATATATTTTTCATGGTATGTATGAAAGAAACAGCAAGCACAACACTGGTCTTCTCTACTTGGTGGCATATGGTGTATTTTGTGATAAGCTCAGCACAGTCAAATCAAAACATTTTCCCTTGGGGATGGGGCAGTATAACTCTAGAAAGAGTGGTAAAATGAGTGGTTTGTAAAATACAAGAAAATGAAACCATGTTCAGATTTTAAACAACTTCACAAAAACACATTTTACTCCTCTGCTGTCTCCAGATGAAAGAACAGTTACTCTGCAGAGGAATGGAGAAGGAGAATTATCTGACCCATCAAGATTTGATCTTCAAAATGCTGTACAGTTTGAGCAATCACATTTCCTATTATTCCCGTACATTCTGGGCTAGTCGAGATTTTGAACTGAAAATGAAGACGATAAGCATCTTTCTAAGATCAGACACACATACATATGACATGTTTGTAAACTGAAATTTTAATTAGAAGGTAACTGGTCAAAAGATAGACCTCTATACCTCTTTTGATTTTGTTTTCTTCTCAGGAGGAACTGAAGTCTTGACTGAGCTTGCTGCTTGTGCTTGTATGGTTTCACCATCCTTACTCTGTTTCTTTTACATAAGAACAAAGTGAGACAAATTTAACTACAGGCATATTTGCAAAAATAAAAGGAAGGGAAAACTGTCAACAGGCTTTTAGAGTTAAGTAAGATGTTAAGATAGTAACAGAAATACTTCATTGCAATAAAAGCTTTCATGGACAAAAAAAAAAATGAATTAATACCTCTGTCAGACTTGTCTTCTTTTCCTCAGCAGAAGGAATACTACACGTAAAGTCAGATGACAGGGCATCTGCAAGCTCATCATCTGTCATTGGTTTCTGAAGAAGAAATTGCAAGCTAGGTTATGATTATTGAAGTTCAAATATTAAAGTTGTCAAACTCAGTTTAAGAATCTGAATATGTTCCATGGTTAATCAGATAATATTTTCCCTCAGCTGTTCACTCATTTTTCAGACATGCTCTTATTTTTATATGTTGAACAAACAGACAAATTAAACTGGCTAACAGAATAATCTTGCTAAGTGCAGAAATTGAAGTACTTTTTGCTAAAAAGATTACTAGGAGATTCCTGTATGCACAGCTACTATCTCCTGCCTATGTTATTATTATGCCCACTATCTCCTCCCTTTGTTATTATTATGCCGAATACCTCTATAAGCATTTATTTATTTGACTTGTTTCTGTCAGTATCATTAGAGTTCCTACCTCTTCATTTAAAAAAAAAAAGAAAAACAAAAAACCACACATCACCATCTTATGCCCAGTTCTATTAGTTTTATCAATATCTGTGTTATCTGGCAGCTCACAACCCTCTCCTACTTCATGGAATTTTTGGAAGACGTGCAACACTTTGATTTTCCAAGGAATCCAATGATAACTGGGTTATTCTCTCCCTGCAATAAAAAATAAAAATAAAAAAGTCTTACTTCAGATTGGTCATCTGCTTTTGGTGGGCCTCCATCTTTTCCATCTCCTTTGCTCTAAAAGGATAATTACTTTCGTAATTAATGGGAAACAAAAACATATAAAAAGAAAGAAAGCAAGGACAAAGAATTATTTTATTTTATTAATTCACTAACCTTCAGCAGTTCAACATACTTTGGAGGGAGACTACCTTCTCGTTTTCCCATTTCTTCTAAGTATCGTGAAGAAATATCTTCCTTTGAAAAGAATGCACACATCAATGTTTTTGTACTCCTGTTTATAGAAAATAATTTCTAACGTAGAGCTATGTTTCAGTACTGTATTAAGCAAGTAACCCTAATCCCCCTTTTGTTACTTTCCCATTCTAACTCAGAAAAGTATGCATTCTTGCCTAAATTCTCAATGTTTTACTCTTTTGCAAGTAGATATGAAAGCTCCTAGGTTCTTTAATGCTCTCCTACACCTCCATTACTGCCTTCTGTAAATCTGCTAGAGACCATGCTTGGAAGTCAATTCAAAAAGCAACTTTGCTGACACTTAACCATTTCCTACTGTGATATATACATAATTACACCATTTCTGTATTACTGAAAACCACTAAAATGCAACTGTTCAAGCTTTATTTTACTTCTTAGCAGATCAAAGAGACAATTACTGGGTCAATGTAATAGTGAACAACTACAGACGTATCTGAGAGATGAATCTTCTAAAAAATAAAAAAGGAAAATACCGTAACTTCTGGACCAGTGTAAACTGGGCTAGTAGGCTCATCTTCTTCAGGTCCACCTAGTGTATCTATTAGACTGTCTAGTGCTGACTCATCCATACCAGTCTGAAAAATAAAGAAGAGTGTTATAAAAAGTATCATTCTGTGGAAAGAAAAACAAAACCTGAATCATCTGGTGAATCTACCAAAAATTCCTGGAAACTAGACCAAAAGATTTGAGCAGGTTCAGCACTTGCAAAATTTTTCAGCAAGAACTGTTCTTAAACTCATTTCCCAGTGCCAGTAACAAGATCATTCGTATTTACGTGGCAGCTGATGCAGAAATATAACTCAAGATGGTATTAGTTTTATACTACTTGTATTAAAAATGATTCTGAAGAAATGCTATCTGATAAAAAGGAAATAACATGCCACTAGTTGGTTACCAATTTTTTCAGGTAGTCCTTTTACTACCATCTGTCCATAAATACTTCTGTTTCTGAATGTTTCTGTTCTGAAACATTCTCTGAGGTCAATACAGGTGAAGCATTTATCTGGAATTGTATTTACCAACCTCAGTGCTTGGCTTATCAGCTGCAGTAACTGCACTTGCAACAGCACCTGCGCCAACAGCACGTGCATCAGCTGCACCACCTGTGGTGGATGTCTTTTCAGACTTCGGCTGGAGAAATAAGAGAAAATGTAAGAAATCACTTTATGTGATAATATATGTGAACTTTCATTAAAAATTCTGGAGACAACACAAAGTAAAACAGAGTTGTTCTACTCAGTCATGAAGATCTGTTGTTCCTCTTCATCTGCACTTTGAATAAAAAACATAAGCTAGTTCTACCTACTGGCTGAGGGCAAGCTAGGTAACTGCAGTCTGCATGACGATACTGAACCTAGCCTAAAAGGTGAAATTCAGAGACTGCACCTATTTTTTTGGACTCAGCAACTAGTTAATACACCCACACAGCATCAAGATGCTTCAGCGGAATGAGCTTGCTGTCCACCTGCAATACTACATAGATGCCCTGTTTCCAACGTGACCTTGCATGCAAAAAGCATTCAATTTTAAGATTGAACTTTACCTCTTTTACCTTGCCAGCAAAAGAAATTAGCAGTGCAAAATGATCACGAAGAAAGCTTTTGATTTACATCTAGAAGGTAGTCCTCAATACACCATTAAAACCAGCACCAAATACTGCTCATATAAGTAGAATGTAAACTGCCTACTGTTACTTCAGAGAGTTAGGTGATAGAGAAACATCAATAGAAAATACAGACTTCTGCATTAGCGACATTCACATTTACTACAAAAAGAAAAAAATAAGAGGAAAATCTATGTTGTAACAGAGCAGCAGGAGTTCTTCACAGTATTCTGGCATTGTTTACCCTGTCTGGTGACATGCAGTCCAGAAGACCAAAAGACACAGATCCTGACTCTACCATACATTTTTGCTCCAGACTTGCCTCTCTGAAGTGATCCCTCCCAAACTTTTTCCCCAAACTTTGTCTTCCTACCCTCCTCCCAACCTTGCAGTCATGTGGTATGGGTTGTCCTACTGCAAACAGATAACCTGCTGACCTGTGCATAGCAAATGCTACTACTACAAACATGTCTGAAACTGCACAGGTAAAGCAGTTCCATGCTGGCAGTGCTTAAATAAACAAAGCATTTGTGTGACTGACCAGTCCCTTCTGCTCACCTTCAGTAGTGAAAGGGCGGGGAAAAAAATCATGAGGAACCAATCACCCCCATGTAGCCGCAAGGAATCTGCAAAAAGCTAGCATGAATGATATAGGAGCCCTAAGTATGTTAACATACAGGAAAAGGTCTAAAACAGGGCCACAGCTGTAATAATCTTCACGTTGCTTGCTTGAATAAAAGCCACAGTGTATTAGGCAATGTGAAGCCAGATGCATGTCAGGATCACCAAACAACTAGCACAAACTACCAACACTATCTAGCTTTGCAGCCAATCCTTATCAATTACCACTACCATGTGTTAGCTGGATTCAGTATATTCAGGGTGTTAATTTGTGTGTAGAATTTAAAGTTTCAGAAATTCCAGATTTTAGACCAGCACAAGAAGAGGTTTGTTATGTGCACTTTTAAACACAAGACAGATTCTCAGTTCTTCTACATTTTGACTTTTGGGGGTTCAGTCTTGCTTGACAATATTCAGCATAAGATGTGCATCTTGATGTGCATTTCTAACATTTACAGTAACATAAATAATAAGAATTGGATTGCTACTTTTACTATACCTGTGCTGCCTCTCTGGAGGTTGTTTGTGGAGGCTGCTCAGCTTGACTTGCAGCTACCTTTCCTGTATTAGTTGGTTTAGAAGCTGTTATCACAGAAGGTGTAATTTGTCCTTTTGCCTGTAGAGAAATAGCTTTTAATATTAGATAGGGAAATAATTTGGGGCCATTGTTTTTGTTTGTTTGTTTGTTTTTTTGCTTTTTTATATTAAAGATGAAAAATATCACAAGAAGCCCTCAAGAGAAAGAAAAGAGAGAGAAAAAATATACAACTTACACCACTGGATTCTTTTTGTCTCTCTTCAGATGGCTGGTTATTTTGAGAGTTTGTTGGCTGTCATAAAACAGGAAGTTAAGATTATTTATTGTTACCATGATTCAATGCTAGAGAACATGATCTACACTTGTTCAATCAATATACCAAAAAATAAACATTTTTATCAACTGGAAATCAGTAGATAGGAAAAAAAATATTCCTCTTATTGACCAAAATTCAGAAATTTGGGCTGTATAAATGAGGATGCATTTCTTGCCCAGAATATACACTTTGAAGTGACAATCCTTTGAATGCTTACCTTCCTAGAGTTTATTTTAACAGGAAAAAATAAGACTCAAGACACACAACACCCACATTTAGAAAATTACCATCTTTTAAGAAGTTCTTATTTTTAACCAGCTACACACAGACACACATGCACATCCAGCTTTAGAGGGGGCAGACAATTTATCTTTCAAACTGTATTCACAGGGAATGCATAGTTCACATTTAACTAGAGAAAAAGTCACAGGTCCAGCCATATCTAGGTACTGTATGAGGAGAAAAACATGCTTACTCCATTCTCTATCAGCCATTTATCCTTTAAAAGATGTTACTTAAAATTATGTTTTCAGCTAGTCAAAACTGAAAAGCAAATTAACTTTTCTTACCTATTCTTGCTAAACTATGTCTCCTTGGCCAATTACCCTTTTCCCCCTTTTTTTTCCAAATTAAGACTGCAGTAACTTTGACCTTTTGGGTTGGGGCTTTTGTTTTTTTGGGGTAAGGGATTTTTTTTGTTATTATTTTTTATTTATTTTTTTACACTTGGGATGTTTTTATTTTGTTGTAAGTCAGGTTTTCCTCCTTTTTTTTTTGAAAGTGGGAATGGTAAATACAGAGAGTGAACGGAGAAAAAAAAGAAAGGAAGTTAAATCGTCCCTACAATGTCACAGTCAGTTTAGGCTACTGCTTATTTCTTTTCATATAAAGTTGCATAAAAGCAAACGATGGGAAAAGTCCAGAGTTCAGGACTGAAGCCTAAGCAAATTCAACACTGTGTCCCAAGACTGCTATCTGGAAAAATGAAAACACTAGCCTTTTGTGTCTTCCTGCCACCCTTCACCTAAATAAGCACAATATATATTCCAAGATAGTTACCTCAAAAGTTAAGTTTTTCTGAAACAATAATGCATACTGTTTCCCCAAAGACTGTATTTCCATACCTGTTAGCTCATAGCTCTTTTGCGCATGGATATGTTACTACTCATGCAGCAGCCTTATGCAGCACAGTAGAAGCAAAGACTTTAACCTATCACTTCAAAGTTAGTCAAAGAACAAAGTGCAAAAGATCACCAAAGCTGTAAGTTAAGTATGTACCTTGGATGACTGTGCATTTTTTCCAGGTTCTTCTTTGGTTGTTGGTGTGGACTGAAATATAAACAACATACATTCAGACAGAGATTAATAGACTTTAATAAGCTGACCACTAGAAATAACCAAAAAAATACCAGACAGGTTCGCACTCATTACCACACGTGCTATATAACTAGTACACAGTGCTTCGATGTTGCAATTTAACAAAAATCTGGCATAGATCCCATTCCAGCAAACTATGAGCAGTCAGTGCAAACAGATACACACAAGCGCCTCTTATATGGAGCGCTGAAAAAAGAGGGAAAGATGCCATTAAATGAACCTAATAAGCAGATTGATTTATACTATCCACTGCCATGACAGAAAATTGTTTCTTGCCATTTACCCCAAGTCAAAGTACAGTAAGCACTAAATTAATAGTAATAGAAATGTATAAGAACAAACACTGAAAACTTAAATTATAGTTATATATGAAATAAAAATAAGAAGTGTAACATCCCTGTCAGTGACATGGGCAGCGGGACCAAGTGCACCCTCAGCAAGTCTGCAAAGAACACCAAGGTGTGTGGCACTGACCACATGCTGGAGGGAAGGGATGCCATCCAGAGGCCTGAGAGGTGGGCCTGTGAGAACCTCATGAGGTTCAACAAGGCCAAGTGCAAGGTCCTGCATCTGAATTAGAGCAATCCCAAGCACAGATACAGGCTGGGCAGAGAATGGATTGAGAGCAGCCCTGAGGAGAAGGACCTGGGCTCTTGGTTGATGAGGCAGCAATGTGTGCTTGCAGCCCAGAAAGCCACCTGTACCCTGAGCGGCACCAACAGCAGCGTGGGCAGCAGGGCGAGGGAGGGGATTGTCCCCCTCTGCTCTGCTCTCATGAGACTCCACCTGGAGCCCTGTGCTCAGCTCTAGGGTCCCTCCACAAGGACACAGAAGTGTTAGAACAAGTCAAAAGGAGGCCACAAGGATGAACAGAGGGATGGAGCATCTCTCCTGTGGAGAGGATCTTCATCCTGGAGAAGAGAAGGCTCTGGGGAGAACTTATAGAGGCCTTCCAATGCCTAAAGGGGGCTGCAGGAAAGCTGGGGAGGGACTCTGTGTCAGCGTGTGTAGGGACAGGACACGGAGTAATAGTTTTAAACTGAAAGAGTGTAGATTTAGATTAAATATTAGGAACAACTTCTCTACTCTGAGAGTGGTGAGGCACCAGCACAGGCTGCCCAGAGGAGCTGTGGCTGCCCCATCCCTGGCAGTGCCCAAGGCCAGGCTGGATGGGGTTGGGAGCAGCCTGGTCTAGGGGAAAGTGTCCCTGCTCACAGCAGAAGGGGTTGGAATTAGGTGATCTTTAAGGTCCCTTCAGACCCAAACCATTTGCTCCACAGCTTACCAGGGACACCTGCACTCTGGGTCATGGCATGGTGTCCACATTCAGCCATGGAACTTTTGAACTCTGGAAATGCGTGGCCATGGATGGAAAACCTCCCTATCCCCTCTATCTGACTAATACTCTGAGCATATTTGAAGTTATTAAGAGACAAACAATAGATATTTTTTTCCCAGAAGCCTATTGAAAGTCAGTGAGCAACCAAATAACATTTGATTAGACTTCAATGACTTCAATTTACATTTGTTCATAGTTCTGTAATTTTTTCCTGTTTCAGCTGCCAACTTGCCATTTGAATACATCCAGCTTCAAGCTACTGACTACATGAAGAAATTTGCCTAACCTATTTATCATTTTTTATCATATGTATTCACACCCACACACTAAACCACAGACACTTGGTTGTAAAATTGTGAACACATACAGGCATAAGCGGGCAGAGGTCTGGAGGCTACAGACCACAGAAGAGAACACACTGCCACAGGATGTTTGATACCAGAAAGAGCAAGTCATGAAAAGCAAAATACTGACAGAGAAGAGGGACAAAGGTGGGAAAATTTAAGAAGAAATTTTAAAAAACAACAACAGTAACAATCACTTAACCTCCCTGATTTTCCCCTTTGGATTTTTTCTTGATGTCTACCCTTTTTAAAACACAGTACTTATCCGGTTTGGCCATACTCTATGTGCTCCCACTCATATGTCCTTGTTATATGACTACCATATGGTTAACTCAGAGACACAGACACCCAGTTGATTACAATCCTATATTGAAAAGGTAATCCTAGCTTTTCTCAGCTTTTAGCTCAAGAAGGTTGGATGCATTTATGCTAAAGCTAGGAGTCAGACATGAGATGTCCTTTTAGTATGAGGCTACATATTCAGAGGCTACTCTGAATGCTTTAGTCATCCTTTGCCAGTCATCCTTTAAAGACCACCTATCATGAGCAGTCAATTTGAAGCCACAGCATCAGTTTACAGTGTACACAAAAATCCTACAGAGAAAAGATGTCTTACTTCCTCTTCTGTTGCCTGTTTCCACCTGTACTGTCTCAGTACCTGAGACATCTCATTCTGTACTGGCTTGGGAAAGTGAAAAATAGCCTCAAACAACAACAACAATTTTTCTTAAGCTAATTCAGTTCTGCTACTTAGTTTACATTGCAGTTGCACAAGCGTGTGTACTAGGAAAAGGCAGAAAGTTGAACAGGAAATATTTTTCTCAGTGGCAGTACCAGCACCTTACTTCCTCTTCTCCTCCAGCAAAAGCCACAAGGTGCCTTCTGTCCACCCTGTTCTTCAGACCATTCCACCTAACCCTTTGGGTTTTGCCTACAAAACAATTCCACATTCCTTGCTCAGCTGTAGTAACTCACAGCTTTCTCAGAATGGCAAAAAATCAGAGCTAATTCAAGACAAAATATTTGTATACAAAACTGGAAGCTCAGAGGTCAGAGAGAGGTCCAGAGCATCTTTAAGAATTGTGGCACACTAGAGAGACTCTAAGAAAGAGAAGTGAGACCTGATTGCAGCAGACAATTAGGAAAGAATTGTTAGTTTGACATAAGTTCACAGTAAGAAATGTTGCAAGGTCTTGTAGCTTTCACTATGTCTGTGCAGAAAAGCCTACTGTCAGAATGCAGATAGCTTGCATAATCCAGCAGAACAAAAGACATTGATAACACAACAGACATTAAAAGAAAACATTTGCTGCCTCACACATGTGAGTGCAGGACAGTGTTTCAAAAAGGGGTTTGTGTTTGCCAGTCTCACAGCCCTGAAATGTATGCCTCTGCTACTGTAGTTCTGTTTCATCTTGCAAACAATAGTTCTAAAGAACTAACTAAAGATTTACTACATTCTTCTGTGAGTTATTTGAAATCCTAAGTAGGTAAAAGACTAACTACATTTAGACAGTTTTCTGGGTTCAACAGTACATCGAACGGCATCAGCTGCAAACAATACAACTGAATTTGCTCGCAAACACAACAACTAGTAATGATGATCATCATCCAGCTCACTGCTACAAGCCTAAGTCACAAATGTCTGTACAGGAAAAGGGCTTTAAAAGGCTGAAGGTGGTCTAATGGCTAAATTCAAATATAGAGAAGATGGGGCTAGACCATCCTAAGAGGTAGACACTATAATGACAGCAAATTAACTTCCAATTTGATAAAAGGAAAAAGAATCATCATTAAAATGTCACAAAACATCAATACCAGCTACCCACAGATGCTGTGCAATCTGCACTATTGTAGGTATTTAGGGTTTAACTTGCAAGGCCTTGAACAGTCTCACTTAACTTCAGAGCTGTCCCTGCTTTGACAGGGGAGGCTAGACCAGATGACATCCAGATGCCTCTTTTAACCTCACTACTCTAAGTGTTTCTTAACTTGTATTTACACAAGGTGCAGACAATCCTAAGTTTTACTATTGCACAGTTTGTTGCTGGCCGAGGTTGGTATTCAATATTTTTGTTGGTTTCAGTATTGTGATTATGGGAAATGGAAGAAGAGAATCAATCGTTTGCTTAAATATTCATAAATTTTGTCAGGCAACAGAGGCATAAGAGGCTGTCTTCTAAAAACTAAAGGATGACTCTTCTAACCAGCAAAGCATAGCTTCTAATCTGAAGAAGTGGTAATCATAATTTAAGACAGAAAACAAGTGTAAAGAACAAAGGCAAGGATGCTGCGAGGCAGCCATAGATGTGTGATTTAGGAGAAAATGCAGCTGTGCAAACACTGAAGGCTGAAACTAGACCTCAATTCTTTGGACATGTGAAACTATGATTAGGTGAATAACCCTGTAATAACACCAGGGGGAGCAATATGCAAGTCACAAAGCATGACCTAAAAGCTGCTATTGTTTTCCTAAAATTCTGAGTACTTTCTACAGCCTTTTTTAGATAGCTTTTGATGAAGAAACTAAGCTGTAGATGAGAAATACACAAAGTAAAGTTCGTTGGTATCAAAGTATGGAAAAAGAAGTTTCATTGTTTTTATATATTTGTGCTTAGCTGGAAGCATGAGTTTCCCAGGAATTCATACCTTTACTTCAGATGGCTTCATAGTGAGTGTTTTTGATGCATCAGCAGAGGGGGACTGCTTCTGAGAAAAAAGAAAAGAAAAAAAAAAAAGAAAAAAAATGAATTTCACTTTGGTATACATACATATATAAAGCAAGCATAAAGAGCCTGAATCCTTTAGATAAACAACCAAGAATAAAGAATAAAATCATACTGAAGTTCACATTTTGTATCTTATGTCTTAGTTGTATTTCTACTATATGATCATGTGAGATCTCGACTGTAGATCTTCTCAGAACATTTTTTTCTCCCCCTCTGACATGTACCAAAAGCAAATTTGATGCCAAAACAAACTCAAATCCTGTTCTTGTACTGCATTATGCATACCCACTGTGCAGGATTCTTTCACATTTCAAATTTCTTTATAAAGAACTATAAAAGTTTTAGTATAAAACTACAATCTAAGTTAAACTATAAAACTATTTCTTTATAAAGATATACCTTTGGATTTATTACTGTCACACAAAATATTTAATATTAAATTGGAAGCTGAAACACATTGAGACGAGAAGGAGTAGTTACTTTCCATGTAACACACACCAAGAAGTGTTTGTGCATGTCATGCAAGCCTTTCAGAAGGGCTGCCAACAGTCCAGCTTCCTAGTTTCAGGGATGTTAACCTGAGAACAGCAGATGTTTTACTTCTGCTGTGACTGTATCAAACTTCATAATCCAGAAATAAATATTTTAATTCTCATCAATACTTTATACAGATGTAACACTACCTCCCTATCTTCCTTATTGTTCCTCTGCTTAAAGCTGTATTTGCAAGCTCAACTGTAGCAACACATTCATGGTTTGCATTTAAATGAACAGCCCAAATTACATTTCCTTCTAGGCTTTTTTTTTTTTTTTGTTAGATGCTTGCCACCCTACTTGCTGTATTAAAGCATGTATAGTCTGAAAGAACTTAGATGCTGCAAATTATTCCATACCTGGTGTGGCCTTGTATTTCCACACAGAAATTTTTCCAATTTCCCAAAGTGTGACAACTATACTGTGCTCTCCCTTCCAAGGCATTTAGTATCTTGCATAACTTGCTAAGAGGTTTAACAACTCTAAATATATACTAGAGAGAATCTGCAGTTGCCACCCTACAGAAATGTAAGCAAATAATAATTTATTTTTTTATATATGTATATCACATGGATTGATCACATAATAGGTAAGAACTTTTGTATGGGTGAAGACATACATGAGAATGTATAAAGCCGCCTACATCAGGACAGAGAACAAATGTTTGTAAACAACTTTATCACTATCTATTATCAAGTAATCTGCAGGCAACATCATATTTCTTATTTTGCCCTATAACAGATTTTTCTTTCTTTTCTTATTTCTTCGTGAAACACAAATTCCTTCTACATGACTGAAAAATATGTATCTGTTCTATACCTTCATATTAGTCATCCTAGTCCCTATTCATTTTGTAAAGATACATTTCTGTTTCCCACACAGTATGACTTATTTATTAGATATCTGAAACTTCTCCCTTCCTCCCCTCCAGAAACTCCCACACAGAGCCTTTTCCTTGCAATACACTGAAAAACTTCCCCAAGCTGCGCTGCAGCAGCACCACTACAACCTGCAGAGATCCAGTGCTGCTGCACTGCTGACAGCGACAGCCTTTGGTGCTTGGCTACTGTCAGGTGTTAGGTGGAAGCCAATCCTATTTGAAGGGTCTGTCCCAGAGCATCTTTAGAGCTCTGTTTGTTAGTTAAAACCTCCCAAAGAAACCAGGTTCTACTTTCTGCATTACCCAGCTGAACAGTAGTCATTAGGAGGAACTTAGCAGGAGATGAGGAGTTTAAATGCTCAAGGAAGAAAAAGAACAGCTGGGGGATAGAAAGGAGTTTATATACATGGCTACTGATCATGGTGCAGGCCAAGCTGTCCTCCCCTGTAAACATGTGGGGTTGGCATGGGGAAATAAAATCACTTCTTGGGGAGACTGAGGGGAGCACAGGGCCTTTCCTGCCACATACCACCTCTGCCTGCAGGGCAACACCATACTGCCAGGTCCTACGGCTACCCAGGGTACAGCATGCCTCATTTCATCTACACAGTGCTTTTCACCTGTGTTCCTCCATACTCATGCCTTTTAAATTTTCCCTCTCCACCTACAGGCCCTCTGCCAGCAGAGCCACTAGAAGGAGAAAAGGGTCTTTTGTCCTTCCGAGCCCTTCAGTGCTCACTGTGAGCACACTGAGCCTTGCAGCGAGAGCGAGCTGCCACAGCCTAAATGCTTGTTTCATAACTACTGCGCAGCCTTTAAAAGAACAGCCTGACTCCCACAAGTCCTTTCTGGGTGATGACTCCTCACGGTGGCATGTTCTGGTTTTCCTCTGCTGAGGGCCGCCTGCCTCAGCCCACAACAGGCAACCGGGAAGTGCTGCAAGAGCTGCGGGCTGACGGTGGGGCTGCGGAGCGGGTGAAGCTGTCTGCCAAAGCAGCACACGAAGGCAGGCCAGGCCAGGCTGGGAGGTAAATATTAACGTGCTGCCTAGCAACTGGCACAAAAACTGCCTGACGCACAGCTCCCGGACACCTCAGCACGGCACGCCCTGCTCATGCGAAAGGATGGCGAGCGCCTGCCACCACTGGTGCCAGAGCAGCCCTGTCCAAAACAAACAGGAAAGGTTGAACAGCCCAATAGATAGGCACGAGCGAGGAGAGCTGGAGCTGCCCTCGGGGCTGGGGGGCAACAGCAGGAAAGGCGCGCACACGCCCTGTCAGAAAAAGCAGTTTTTCTTGCGCTGTTGCAGACACAGAGCACAGAGCCTGCAGCAGATGGAAAATGAGCATCAGCCATCAGCACTGACAATGGATTTTCCTGCGGCTGCACCCGTGTGGGTCCTGCCCCAGTACCTGGGGTGAGGGGGGCTGCCAGGTGCTCCCTGCTTGGGGGACGGCTGCTGCATGGCTCCCAAAGCACCCAGAGTGGGTTGGGGGAGGACGTGAAGTCCACAGCAAATGCAGGGAAGTCACCATCAGGGAGTGGATGGAGATGGTTCCCCCCCGCAGCCAGCTGGCCGCCAGAGAGCCCAGCAGCCACTATCACTGGAGCTCCAAAACCAATCCGCCAAATTAACAGGACAGACTTTATGCTGCTGTTGAAAGAGAACAGTGTCGAAAGTGAGAAAGCAGGTGGTAAACCCAGAAGAAAAAAAGCCTGTCAAAAACTTATCTCGTGTCACTATGCATGTTCCAGAGACATGGAAGTACAAGTGAAGGCAAAGAGAGGAATGGTGACAAACATCAGAAGAAAATAACTAACTATTCAGGGAATTGAATGTAGATGTCTTTTGGAAAAACAAAACAGCAGGTGAAAAATCCATGACAGGTCTCAGGTACTACAAGCTAGAAATCATTGAAACTGCACCACACACAATGGAGCAACAGCTACTGTCAGCTGAAGCTATTAATTTTGGAAAAACACACAGAAGATTCCTCAGACTGCAAACAGCTGTTGCTTAGCCCTTAAAAGGTACCATCAAGTCACAACTTACCAGTTAGCTAATTCAGAAATGGAAGAGATGCTGAAAATATTTACCAAACAACCAATACACAAACACCTAGACAAAATGAGAAAAAGAATCAAAAAAGAACGCATGCAAAACCTATCTAACACTACATACATTGAAACATGGAAAAAAGCATAATGAATAAGAGAATCTCCATAGGACATGCTGACTACTACTTTTCACAGTACCCTGGATGTTATTTTCTTGGTTGAAACAGGGAGATAAGTGTGCAGGGCTAGCTAACAAACGTGCACTCAGCCAGGGAGAAGGCGGGGAGGGGAAGAAGGAGGCCCCAGCGCAGCTCCTGGAGTATCTCTGATAGGCTGCTCTCAGATTGAAGATCAGATGCAACAACAAAAAAGAAAAGGAATTGAACAACAAAGGATATGCAAGCAGCACTAATAAGAAAAACTTGCAATTTTACAGTGCCACAATTTGAGATACTATTGCCTGAAGAAACTAAGGAGAATGACGATAAAATCTGTAACCATTATATTACAAACACAAATGTAAAATACAGGAATAAGTTTCCATATTTTCAGCTTAAACTTCTCTGAGACAAGTAATAGGATCAGCTTGACTAACGCACTACAGCACAAATGACACATAGATTTGAGGACAAGTTTTGGGGGAAAAACTGAAAAACTGAGTGTGAAGGCTGTGCATGTCACAGGAAAAGGATGATGGGGATGATGGAACCTGACATTTTGTCCTCTGGTAAGAGCCAAGTAAATGGGAAAGCAAGAACCTGACTTACTGTTAGAGCAAAGAACATCTCAAGTTAAAGATCAAAGACATTTCTTCTGCAAACAGTCACTGCACAGCCATGGGTACCAAGACAAACCTGTCATTTCCAGCCCTGAAGCCTTTGGACCAGCTTATGTCCATGTTTGCTTGGTCATCCAGCTGTGCTTGGCCTAGGATAGAAGGCTGAAGAGCTACTTGAGTACCCTCTTGGACTTACACGCCTCTCATACATATGAATTGGGACTATTTCTTGGGCTTCGAGGTAACAAAATTTTCATTATTTCAATGTTATTAACTTACAGGATATATCATGGGGGGAAAAACCAGCCTACGCAACAGAACAGTAATACATAAATATGTTTCAACTGAATGTGTAAATGTAAACTGCCTTTGGTTACTTTAATTAAAGCTGTGCAATACAGGCAAAAAATTGGTCTGATTGAAGATTTTTTGTTTATGTGAATGGTTCTGTTTCCAACTCACAGCATGTGTGAGACATGCAACAAATGCTGTTTGAAGAACTGCAAAAAAGTAATGAGTTATTTCACTGAAATGTAAAATGCCATTTGAGTAGTTACAGGTTAACTCTTTCCACCCTGAGATGTACCAGAAGCCTTTTACCAGAAAGGAGGTAGGCCATGAGTGGCATTTATAGGCCATTAGTGCATTTAACGATGCATTTCATAACAATGCAAGCAAGACAACATACAATCTTCCACATACTTTCATGCCAAAGAATCAGTATTACAGTCTGTGGCATGAACACAATTCCATTCATTTTCCATATACCAAGGGGAGCTGCAAGATGTGATCTGAGCTAAAATCTGCATAATTCTGTGTGCGCATATTTCTGTCTCATATGTGTGAGTGATTAAAGCTACACTGTAGCTAATACAGGCAATGATTTAACATTGGGGAAAAATGTAGCACTGAGATGGCCTCTTTATAGATACTGTTAAGAATGTAATTGATACAATAGCTGATTTAAAAGTTACAAACTTGAATGCTGCTGTGGCATTTCCCATCCCAAGTAATTCTGAAAATATCCAATTATTCTGTAATTACTGTTCTTACAGAGAAACAGTTTCACTATTAAGTTACTATGAAAAACAACATCTGTTCAATAGAAGGAAAAAAAAAACACACCTGAGATCGGTATTTCCTTCTCAGATCTCAGGCTCTCAGTTAATATTGCAGAGGTTTAATATTAAAAACTTATTAATAATATGGAATAGCAGGATATAGGCTTCCAGTTAGTACCTGCATATTACCAAGTCTACAGTATGTTTACACAAAACACGCCTACTCTATATGATATATATACAAACTATGCTGTCCTGTTGTGATGAGTTTCTTCACTGAAGTAATCAGCATACTTTCCTTTATAAACAATTTGCATTGGAACTTCTAAGGACTTACATTATTATGTGTAACTAACAGCATGGCTCTTTCACTTATAAAGCCTATTATCACTGCTGAAATGTGTAACATGCAGTTTTAGTGAATAATGTCTGCTCTCCATGACATTTCAAAAGGGAATAAAAAAAAAGTACAGTCCTTAAAGACAGTTGTTTGTACTTTTCTTTTTTCCTGTTGCCATATTTTAATGTAATTTAAAGTTATTTACTAATGTTGGTAGACAATACTAAATTCATTAAAGCCCTGACTCAGCAAAGCCCCTCTACCTTTGCACTTGATACCGTAAAGCAAAGCAAGCAAAACAGGATTCAAGCTTGCAAGCATTATGATTCATTTGAATAGGCAGTTTGAAAAATTCAAACAGGAAAGCATGAATTCCACAATATGCATTGTTTTAAATACTCATCTTAGGAAATAACCACCATTTCTAGGGATGCGTCCTGTGCTTTTAACATTCATAAAGTCAGTACATGTGAATACAATCTAAAAGTCTGTAAAAACTATTACCAGTAAATACCTTCGTTTACAAAACCTGACAAAGAGAACAGGAAAAATATTTTGAAGGCCCCATTTAAAAAAAAAAAAAAAAAAAGTCAGGAAAAGCCCACACTGCTAAAGACCACTGAAATAGATTTGCTCTTTTCAAATGTGCATTCACAGTTCAGAGCAAACATGAAGAATAAACTGAAGTACAGATAAAATATGTTTACCTGCAGAATCATGAAGAAACCTCAGCAGGTACAATTGCTGGGCGTTGAGCTGAAACAGCACTACAGCTTGCTGGAGGTGAAGGGAGAACAAGCACACCACCAGGAGAAGACCTTGTGTGCAAGGAGGTGACGGGTGAAGCCATTGGCAAAGACACATCTGGACTTCTCTGGATGATGGCACGAGCACTCCAGAAGAGGATTTTCTACCTGATGACCTTCAGACTCCATACATACTGCCCTCCTACACAATATCAGTACTGATAACAAGCACTAGGATTATGTCTGTACTTCTTTTCCAACTCAGCTGTAAAGATCAGAGAGAAAACCCACCAAAGACCAGCAGTAACACTGTCTCCCTGCAAAAACTGCATTGAAAAGATGATCCTCATTACTGTTGTGGAAGAGACTAACCCTGAAATTTCATTCATTCTGCATTCTGGGAATAAATATTTGCAGCAAATATGAATAGAGCAAAAGCAACCATCATTTAGAAATGTTAAAAGAGCATAGAAAAAATGAATAAATCCATTTTCTCATGAAACAAAGACATGAAAAATGTTTAAAAGACACTTGTCTGAACGAAGAAATGGAAGAACTGAATAGCTCGTGGTTGTTTTTTTTTTTTTGTGTTTTTTTTGTTTGTTTGTTTGTTTGTTTTGTTTTGTTTTCTTTTCTTTTCCCAGAGCCTCAAGTGGTGCTAAATTTATTGAGGAACACAGGGCATTCAGCCAGTCAAGTTTCGTAACACAGACTCACACCTCTTGTTTTCTTGCATACAAGAACAATATTTAGGCCATTTTAGCACAGAAAAGAAACTTGGCAATACTTAACCACTATATTTTGATGCATCAGCTAAAGCTGATTAACCATACTACTCTGACTTAGAGTAACAGGTTCGATGTAAGCAGTGGTTTTTTGAGATAATCTACTCATATTTGAGTTTGGTCACACAAAATAAAGTGTTATCAAGGACAATCTCTGAATGAAGTTAGAAATATATTTACACCAAAGTGAAATACAAGGCTTTGTACCACCTAGACATTGATCAGTCAAACCATCTTTGAGTTAGGTGACTGTTATGAGATTTCAGCAACCTATGTCAAACCCAAAGCTTCATACTGGTATGATTTTTTATTATTTTAACATCACTCTTAAGACTCCAAAACAGCTTACACTTCAACAAAAAACAACCCAAAGAAGTGAATGCCAACCAACTTTAGAACATTCTTGTGCCATTTGACTCTTCTTAAGCTTCCTACACCTCATTTTATACTTACTCATATGCAGGAAGTTAATATAGAAAAATTCAGAACTACCCCACAGGTAAGAGGAAATGACCACTTATTTGTTAATATCTCCTACTATGTCTAATATTTTCCACATTTTGTTGTTGTTGTTGTTTACCTGTTTTGGAAGTAGAAGAAAATAGTTTGCTAGTCAGTCATAGAACATGCAAGGTACCTAAACATGAAGAATCTTAACAGGCACACAGTTTGATCTGTGGGCAAAAGATTCCTGATCTGGAAAGAAAGCCAGTATGTACCTAGTGTTCTGAATACAGAACACAGCTTTAATATCACAGTCTGTGATATTAAACATTAATGCTTAAAAACCTTTAAATGGAGTTAAAAGCACAGACTGCAACACAGTTCATCTTTTGAATCTAGATCATACCCCTCCATCACCAGGCTTTGTTTCATTGGAAAGGTTCTCCCAGTCAAAGCATGAGGCAAGTAAAAAGCATTTTGCTTTCATGCTTACTGTTCACTGCTGAAGATGTTCATTTTGTTGTAATTTTGATAGTGAACTTGGTAGTTTCACTATATCCCAGAATGGGTTACCTGACATGAAAGTGCCATCGGCTATGCATGTAGAAATAATCGAAAAGCCACTTTTTTGAATCCCACGTGAAACTCCCCATTGGACATATAGAAGTGTCATGAAAAGAGGTTTGACATCAAAAATTTGTTTTTATACTCCCCATTTCAATTTCTTAAAATGTGCTCCTCAGTTATCTGCCTTTGGATAACTCCTGTTTCTATCACAGTAACTTCTACAAGTTGGCACATACAGGAATTTTATTTCCATTCAGTCATATTCAAGTATGAGAAGCAGTGTGTCAATACTGTCAGCACTCTTCTCAGGTTCCCACTCTGCACAAGGGAGTACTGCATTACAGTAAAGTACATACTCATCACGGTAGCAGAGCTCTCCTTTTTCATAGGTAGCTCAAAATCCCTCTTCTCAGCTTTACGTTTTAATATACAGTGTTGTCCTGCAAAGAGTTAATAGTTAGCTGTAAACATTGTGGCAGTTTCTGTAAATGGTTTTACACAGCAGAATGTTCCACAGCTATCTGCAGCAGCAAATGGAAGGCTGATAAGAAAACACTAGGAAAACAAGCTATGTGGTGCCAGCCACATGCCACACAGAGCTGCTGAGTTCAGCTAGGATTTGTGTCACTTGGTGTGCAGTATGACCCAGGGATTGTATGCAAAGCCTTGCCTCAGGAGGGCAGGAATAGAAACTGAATTACAAACTGAGACATCAGTCTTTAAAATGTTGGGGTTAAAAAGTTAAAATTTTTATCTAAAAGAGGACTTCATCATACAACTACAGACCTCCAAGATTATGAGTGTGACTAGTTTTATTACAATAATCAGACTAGACAATACTCATAATGGCCAGCTATTGGTCACAAGAACTACTGAGAGATACTGAATAAGAGATTTATTTTTTTTCACCCTCAGGATTCAGAACAAAAATACTACTAACAAAGCTATATGAAGTGATACATGCATTGCCACAAGGGTATTTGCTGCCCACATGATTGGAAAAATAAGACAGTAGAACAAACAAAAATCACCTGAACAAGAAACTATAGATTTTTGCTCTCAAAATATCATATAAAAGTAACACTGCCTAACCTTCATGTAGGCATTGTTCAAAAAAAAAGTAAAAACTCAACATTGATTCACTATTCCTACTTAAAAGTAGCCATACTGAGGCATTTATTGTTCCAGAATGGGCTCTGAATTCAAGCACATAAAAAACTGCTTCATAATGGTCCTGTGCATGCTCTGTAGGAATAAGAACATTACTGCTCAATTGAAAAATCTAAAATTTCCATCTCCACTTCATCCTGTCATATGTCATACAGGTTACATTCCTGGGGATTAAAATTTTTAGCACTTCTAAGAAGCAATGCATAAAGATTATTTCTTCCAGGGTCAGTAAGGCCTCTGAGCCTTGAAGAGCTCCTGAGGAGTTAGTTCACAAGGCTACAAACTTCCCTGTCTTCCTATTAGATTTTTCGTTTTGCAGAAGACAATATGGACAAAGTCACAACCTTATTCAAGTCCAGGTTCTTCTCGCTCAAGAAAACAAGAACAGAAATGAAGATGACACACTGAGGATTGGCTTACTGACAAAAGTGGTTCCTTTACTTTCTGGAGATGGGGGTTTCCATTTGTGTTTCTCCTCCACACCCATTTCCAGTCCTTCAAGATCCACCACCTAAATGCAACACAGCTTTGCTCCCAGATTTCAAACTGGGAGTGTCCACCTGGGGAGCAAAGTTACAGCAATAGCTCTGCAAGACAACACTAGCAGAACGAATCATCTGTGAGACAAACCCTTCTGGAAGTCTAAGATCAGGACAAGGCTTTTCTGGCTAGTTCTCTGTGTCTGTCATACTTAACCACTCCCTTAAAAACAGAAACAAAAAAGGCAGCATTTTATTTAACAGGCTGACAGTAACAACTACTCTGGAAAACGACTTATAAAAAAAGCTATCCAGCATGTTTTATCTTAATTAAATAAAAATGCAAGAATGACAAAACTACTCATGAAAAAAATATAATTTAAAGACCGGAGGGTCTCTGCAATGTTTGAGAACTTTGTGTCATTTACATTGTTTTCGCTTTCTCCAGAGGCAAAAATGAGAAGGAGGGATGATACTAACACTCATGTTTCACATTAGAAACTAGATCCTGTTTTCTGTATTTGTTTTCAGACCAAACATAAAACATTCATGACTATGGATCAGAAGATTCATTTTGCAGTAGGTCTGATCAAGCACTGGCATAACAGAAGGAACACCTACCTAATTTCTACTAGTACAGAAACAACAGTAACATACAATTTAGTAAAAGACATTTTTGTTTCCCATATGGTTTTATATATCTGAAATTTTAGCATGATTTAGGTATAACGATCACTTGTTGTCAAGGTGGTGTTGACACCTAAACATACTTTGCCCAAGAAATAGCTCTTACAGGTCACCACACCCTGACTATGCAACGTTCTGTATGTGCTGTGGGCATAGCAAGCTCTACATTTATGTGCCAAAAAAATTATATGGGGTTCTGAGGTGAGGACAGCATAGGCTGAAAGCAATGCAAAATAACAACAACAAAAAACTAAAACCAACAACAACAACATAGCCTCAACATAGTAAATACAGGACAACTCAAATAATACTTAAAGAGTCAGCTCTTTCTCATCTCGCTCCTATTCCAGATTCTGCTATGTCATGTAAACCACTTCTTGTATCACTCACAACACACGCATTCTTAAAGAGTTAGCATCTAAAAAGACTGCTGGCAACACGTAAAATTATTTTAACAAGCCAATTCTCTACAGACAGACAGCTCTTCAAGCCTGCAGATGAAAGGATCACGTCAGAAGCCCTGGAAGTCAGCAGCAAGTCTAATTTGAGCCCACAAAATTCACGGAAGAGAGAGACGGAAAAAAGGAGAAGTACAACGAGAATGCGACTTAACCCAAAGCAGGTGGTAACATGAAGTAAAAGCCAGTAAGAACAGCTAGCTTACTTGGTACGGGTGGGCCTTCTGCTCCCAGCACGAGCGTCCCAGTGAGGCTGTTCTCTCACCAGTGCCCGGCAGGCTGTGGTTTCAGTTTTCACAGCACCAGCCAAGCCCTCTCAGAGGCCGTGTGCTGGCTGGCAGGGCCGCGCCTGCTGCCGTCGGCGTGCGGGGCGGGCAAGGCAGGCACTGCCTTGCTACCCAGCAAGTGATCAGATAGCAAGGCAGACACGCCACTGCAGGACCGGTGCCCGTGGCACAGGGAGGGCCACCCCAGCCCTGCTCTGGCTGCAGAGGAACCCCTGGAGGTGGCAGGAGCCAGCTCCCCAGCAGGCACGGCCAGGCCAGGGGCATGAGGCCTGTGCGAAGGGTGCAGCTCTCAGTGGGGTCACCGTCAGCTCCCAGAGAGGAGCCTTCATCCTGCGCCCACTGAGACGTGGCACGGGTGCTGAGGGAAGAAACCCACCCACCCCCCTAAACGAGACCGACACTTACTGTGGGTTTGGGGGCCAGCACCTCCCTGCACTGCGACAGGCTACATGGGGAGTCAGGGTAAATAACTAGTTTCACTCAGATGAAATCAGATGGCTGCACCAGCTAAAGCCACTGGAACTGGACTGATTAAGACCACTATTTTGACCAAAAAAATCCAAAACATTAATTCAGAAGTTAAAAGGCAGTACTTGAAGCTTTCTGAAATACCAAAAGTGACCTGCTCTTAAGCTATTTTTTTGGTATAGAATCAAATTCTCAACACACATGATCTGGAAGTCTTTTTATTTGCGTATATTTAAAGAAAAAGACTTCACACTACTAACATCATTTTTTCATAATAGCTTCAATGCCTTTTACCTCAATGGAACAAAAAACAAAACCCATCTCAAGAAGGGAAGTAGAGGGAGAACACCCAAGGATATGACACAGGCTGATGAGGAAAATACACTGTTTTGCTCAGTTAAGTATAGACATTTTTGCTTTTGATCATATTATTAATTTTATATCCTTGCAGAGCATTACAAGTTGTAGTTTTTGTAGGTGTAACTGTCCAGATCAGAGGCTTCTTTTATGGTCCTACTTTTCAAAAGTGACAATTACTTTTGCTGACCAAAGCTTCATGCCATAGCTTTACATGAAGCCAGCTCTTCCACACAGTTTGTATTCACACGTTTTCCATTTTTTAATGTTGTGGTCCATTTTCAGCATGCCTCTGCTACTGAGAAAACCAGTGCTGTCATCCACACTGACACAGTTCTCATGCTTTTCAAATACAAGGTAACCATTGGTAAAACCGTGAGAGCAACTTGTAGAAGACACCCCAGTGTTGCAAAGCACTCATAATTTGAGTATCTCTGCAATCAGCTGCTCTAAGGGCAATATGAAACTGAAGATTGTAGATCTTTTTTGAAATAACCCCAAAATTTAGAGATGACCATCTGACCCTTTTTCACCGTTTTACTGGCAACACAGTCAGGAATAAATTTGCACATTTCTTTGGACCTGCCGTATCAGTACTGCAACTTCAAATGTCCACTACTCCGAAATGTCTTTCTTCACAACAATGGGTTTGTGCAAAGTTCCCAGAAATAGGAATTTAGTGGCAATTAAATAAGGTACATAGCAAATAATAATAATAAAAGAAATAATCTCAGCAAATACAACAGTAGTAGGAATCACTTTTCACTATAGTCTTGATATTCAGACTTCTGAGAGAATTTCCAGTCTACTGCAGCAATAGCACAGCCTTTGTTCAACGATGTTTAGATACTATTCTTTTTCTTGCTCTCCTGTATGTTGCACAAAAAATAAGATTGAATCCCTTACAAAATAGTGTTAATTTGGATGATAACTGGAAGTAAGTCAGCTTAAATTTCTTACATTGTTAAGATCAAGAGGATTCCTCTGAATATATTCAAGATCAGCCAAGTCTGAAATAAAAATACATGATGCATTCCCAATGTTGTTGAATTCTGCTAGCATCGCTTTAATAAACTGTCCATGGAACTAACATGGACAGTCACGCACACTTCACTAAACTACTGATGCCAGCAACAAAAAGAAAAGAAGTTTCACTGAGTTCACTAAGAGCAATACCAAAAAGTCCTTACACAAAAAAAAAAAACAACAACTGTAAAGCCTACTTGATATCAGTATAGTTATCTCACAAGAACACAAAGATCCAAGAAGGACAGCTTGATTGAGCTGTTCTCAAATATTAGGGTCTTCTGGCTATGACTGAATGCTAAGCTAGAACTTGGCATTCCTGCTGGTGATAGAATTTTAAAAAGAAAATGTGAAAGACCATAAAAGAAAATACACCAGTGCTGGTAAGGCACCTTTGGAACTGGAAGGACATTAGTTCAGTTTTTCCTCTTCGCTATCGCCTGTTAATAATTTTGCAGTGACCTCCTGGTTTGCACACCTTTGCAGCAAAGGAATACATGGAAGAAGCTGCTCACCAGCAACCAGCAAGTATTAACAACCTTTACTGAGTCTTTATTTTTCCCCTCAAATTATCTGACAGGGTTCTGCAGAAAGCATATGCTTACTGAAGATACCTTGGTACAATACAACAGCCGAACAGAACTTTACATCAAAACCAGAAGAAAGGCTTGCTATAGTTTATTCCTAAACAAAGAGTGAAGAGCTTCAAAATGTCATAGAGAACAGCAAATCCACACAGATACAAGAGAAAGGAGTAGAGAGGCAGCACTTCTTCCTTCCACCACATGAAGGCACAGGCAACCAACTACAACCTGAATAAGAAGACACTGAGCATATGCCATTGAGTAAATACTGGCTGCAATGACAGCAGCTTAAGAGCAGAACAATAAAGAACGCAGGGATAAACGCATAGCGCTAAGAATGGCAGGTTAGATACACAGAAAATGAATCCAGACAGATGAACACTTACTCTTAGGAGTGGTTTGCATTACAAGGTGCAGACACAGGAAAATTAAACTACCCGGGTATTAGCCAGGCATTAAACAAGTGTCTTGTGGCATTAAACAAGGCTCCTGTGTCTTTAAAATTGGAAACAGAAAACCCAAGCAGAACAAAAGCCAGCTGTTACTACTTACTTACTAACAGGCAAGGAATCAGGCCATAATATAGAAACAAAAAACAAACAAACAAAAAAAAAACAATCTGTTCCATTTACAGTAAGTAATTCCACCATAGGGTAAGAGTAGATTAAAAGGCTGAACAGCTGCAGCAGCTCTCACTCACTCTCCCCATCTCCCTCATCCCCTCCTTAATTCATCTTGGACAATGTACATTAATGAGAAGTATTACTGACCAACAAAACAATTAGGATAATTAAGAAATCCCAAGAGATTTCACACTTAGGACACATTTAAGGTACAGCTGGGGGGAAGGTAGGAAGGGAAAAGAAGCAGCAGCAATCACAAAGTTGTCAGAAAATATGCTGGAATGCTCTTGATTTCATTAAAGGAATTGATCTAGTTTTGTAGCAAAATAGAAAAGGTTGCCTTGCCTTTGAAATGAATATTTCCTTTTCTGTAAAATGCATGTAAAAAATCCCGACACAATGTTTCTTTTGAATAGGTATTTTTAAAGACACTGTGGAAAAGAATACATCTAGCCAAATGCTATTTAACAACAACAAAAAAAAACATAAAGAAGTCACATAAACTACATGAACAGAACAATTAATTGGCCATGTTCTACATTAAATAATACTGTAGGATGTCAGGAAGCTGTAAAAATTAAAAGATACAGTTAAAATAAAGTGTAGTCTAACTGAAGAAAGGTAGTCATGGCCCACTGTGAAGTAAAAAGCTTAAATTTAAAATAGCCATTGATTAAGAGTCAATTATGATAGCACGAGGCAAATATTTTTCCAGTACATAATCTTCACAAACAAATATTTTGGAACATCTCAAAAACCAGAGGAGCATACAGTAATGAAGAAAATACATAGCCTAAGATGTCATAAGCTAATAACATAAAGCAATATCTGGCAATTGCTTTTAGCCACTTTTTTTCAGTATACTATTTTCCAGTTGTTTCTCTCAATAGGATCACAGGAATTGTACCATACACATTTGCTGTAGAAGATATGCTTACAACAGAAATAAAACAAAAAGAGAAACAAATACATAAATGCTAGTTAGCAAATCAGATGTGAGCTTTCATGAAATTATGCAGCAGCAACTGTTATTCAGAAAGATTACTTTTTGCAGAATCCTGGAATGGTTTGGGTTGGAAGGGATCTTACAAGTCCAACCCCCAAGTCCAACCCCCCTACCATGGGCAAGGACACCTCCCACTAGATCAGGTTGCTCAATGCCCCATCCAGCCTACCCTTGAGCACTTCCAGGGATGGGGCACGCACAGCTCCTCTGGGCAGCCTATGGCAGTGCCTCACCATCATCAGAGGGAAGATTTTCCTCCTCATATCTAATTTAAACCCATCCTCTTTTAGTTTAAAGCCATTACCCCTTGTCCTATCCCCACACTCCCTGACAAAGAGTCGTGCCCCAGCTTTGCTGTACCCCCTTTGGGTACTGGCAGGCTGGTATGTATGATCTCCTCATAGATTCCTCTTCTCCAGGCTAAACAACCCAGAAACAGTCCCTCTCTGTAGAGCTATCACATGAACTACTACACTGAAAAAGGTACTGGCAAGCTAAGATGAACAGAAAGAAAATCAGCAAAAATGCCTGGATACCTTAAGTGATAGACAAAAGTGCTGCAAGGATATAAATGCTGTTGTCCCTTTCTTATGTTGCTGCTTATTGAATAGAGGGAAATAATTATTTAGGTAGCATAGCAGTGTCTTTTGTGAGAATTATTTTTTTTAAAAAAGTATTGATTAAGAAAATGGAAAATGCTGTTCAAATACTAGCTGCAGAAATACTTGCTGCTGATGATATAAATCAAAAGATGGGACAGCTGCAGGTATGGAATATGCACCTAACTGTGACAACACCAACTACAGCCATCAGTTCACGTGTGACCACCATCAAAAAATGTTTTCTCAACTCCCTGTTTGAACATTTTGCAAGACCTCATCATGTTTAAGAAAGCCTGCTTCTCTTCATGGAGTACCAACTGCACTCCAATATGTCATTCATCTTTATAATGTTCCTTATATTAAATTCCTGAACAACTGAACTGCTCCACTGGCTACGAAAGCAAAGAAAGTTATCAGTTTTTTGATTTTTTCTATTCCTGCTGAATAAAAAGAATCCAAACACATGAACAGTACTTAGGAGTGGGAAAAAAGAATCCTAGCCCCATGGTCAAATGAAGTTTGCCACTGATATCAACAGGACTGGATTTTTTATTTTTTTTTAAAGTAACTACGAAACTAGCTAAGCATTCTTAAAAGGGAAGGCACTTTCCAAGTCTATTTTCTCAAACATCTAATACCTGCCTTTTGCTGACTTGCATTCCTCTCTTATTTTCATTCACTACAATTTCTAGCAAGACACAAAAATCATCTCTTAGTGATGCTAAATGCTGGCAAACAAACCGTTTTCCATCCCAGTGAAGGGGATGAACTAACATCATACTCTCTTCATTTTTCAAATAGACCATTTAGTCACTATGCATTACCTTGACAGTAGAAGGTGCTCCGCTTGTCTGTGTTTTGGGGGGCTGAGTGACATTAGCACTAGTTGAACTCTTCTGCAAAATAAATGAAAGGAACATAATAAACAACAGAAATGTTGATGAAGAAAAAGGAAAGCCAAGTTAAACTGTAGACTCAAAAATAGTATTAAAAATTAAATACTAAAAAAATGTCCATCACTACATTTTAAAAAGGTAAGTCATCCAAACAGTAAGTTATGTATCTTCAATTCATATAGACTTATTTCAGATGGCTTTGACCAGCACAGAATAGGCTGAGTATTCTAGTACTGTTTCATAGAATAAACCTAAGTCTGTGCTATTTCCTGTGGCAGAGCAACTCATTTTAACAAAGAGTTAAACCAACAGTAGCCATATATACAAGCAGGGACAACTTATGAGTAAGACTTTAATGACAAGTATCAATTAAAATAAGATGGGTATGCTACCACTGTACAGAAATAACTTGAATAGCAACACTGAAGGTTGATATTATACCTCAGGCAGGGAAGTTGAGAGACGTGAGAGCAAAACAATGGCGTTCCTAGCTAATTAATAAACTTGCAACAGAAACAAAATAGGACATCCCCTTTGAACCTCCATTTTTGCATTAATGCAGGACTGTTATTTAGCAAGGACCCCTAAGTACTGCTGGAACAACTCAGCAACTGCCTATGTCATACATAGTAAAGACTGGAAGAATCGGTCATTAGTAATTAACACAGCAAAAAACATAAGGTCTTTGGAGGTAGCAGATGGGTAAGACTTTGCCATTTTCTCTGACAAGTGGAAACTCAAGATCACACTGATTATTCCCTACAGGAGAGAAGTCTGCAGAACGATGGCTCAGGAGATCCTACTGGCAAACTTGCATTCAAATTCAGAAACACACTTTCCAAATGATCCTACAATAGCTACTGCAACAGACTGTAGTCTCAGAGTCTTTTGTACTAAGGTTATTTCCATGTCACGTTCTCCTTGTAATTTAGCTCCAAAAATACAGGAAAGCATCTCACATAAATAAAGCTGCACATTCCTCTGTCAACCTCCAGTCAGAGCCTGGGGCAGAGGGCTGTATTTTGTGGCCATTTACATAGACTAACATCACAAAAATCTGGATCAACTCTACAGACCCTGACATGCAGGAGGATATTTACCTTAAAGATCCCATGCTTAGTACTGGTCATGCTGAAAACAACACCCAAGTAGGACTTCACAGTGTGTCACAAAAAAAAAAAAAAACACAAGAGCAACAGTGACTTCCCCCCTTAAAAGTGTGCAAGGACATGGCTGCCTCTCCCAGCAGCTCTGGCCAGGACCTTGCCTGCCCAGCTGCAGGCGCCCAGTACAGACCAGTGGGTGGTCCCGCCGCTCACTCCAGTAGATGACTCCACAGACCAGGCGTACCTACAGATGCTCTCAAAAACGTCTTCTGAAGAAGAGCAGACATCTAAAGAGCAACCAGGATTCTGGGTATGTCTTCAGAACCACAGTTCTCTATTTGCACCTGAAACTCAGCTGAAATTGCAGTCCTTGCCTTGGGACATCATGGTTTGTGGTGTTCAGAACAGGAAAATAAGCTGTATTTTCTGCTGTTGAATAAGAAAGGCTACCTGGAGATAAGCTACATGGAATATATACCACACCACCAGATTTCTATCCTCTGCTGAATACTGAACATGAAAGGTTGAGTAATACTTGTTAGTTCCCAACGTCATCTTTCAAAACCAACCTCTTTGCTATCTACCCCTTAAGACATTTCTAAAAGGAGACAAAAATGGCAACATCAAACTAGTAGGTTTATCCTTCTAGGCTTATTAAAATAATGACTGTACGTGGGAAGGATACCGGGAAGCACAACGCTTCCAGGCACACCAGCTCCTATGCCCTTTGTCGCCAAAACCATCAATGCTTTTCCCATCCTCTCCCCCTCCTTGAGGCAGGAGAGTATTTTTTTTTTCCTGTGGCAGTCTCAGACCCAGTCAGCTATGGAATCACCTTGCAGGTGTACTCAGGCCTCATTTCCAACATGGCAACAACACACCTAGCAAATTATCAAAGCACACCTTCTTTCCAAAACAAATTAGAAGAATCAGCAGCCTGTACAGGGCTGTGTATGAAGGAATGAAGCTGTGGCATACGGATACTTACAGATACTTATTCTTCATTATTTGCAGCAGATTCAAAAGAAAAGCCGTAACACTGATTCTGTTCTGAAACAATCTTAATTGCCCCATGTTTAATAAAGCAGAGATGAAATACATATCCCTTTGATATGCAAATTTTCCCATACAAATGTAGTTTTCTTTTATGACAAAATCATCACAGGAGGAAAGAATATGCAATCTCTGTCCAGGAAATGCTTTTAACAACCCTGAGCCTACAATTCAGCCTACAACTTTCAATCTTTGATTCATAACTTACATGAGCAAAAACCACTATATTCCTTCCTAGGGTGAGAGGAATCTCGCATCATAACAGCTCTAAAGTAATACCAAAACTTAACTGGAATAATTTGATTTTTTTAACTACTTTTTGCATATTGACCACAGGGAGAAAAAAAAAAAAAAAGACAGCAGAAAAGAAAAAAAGAGCAGAAAAAAAACAGGCAAACAAATCAGTACTTTATTCCCCCAAATCACTCCACTTCTCTGCATAGGATTGATCAGAAATACCTTATTCCCCTTGGGCCCCCAGACAGCCCTGAGGTTCAGTGCTGGGCGGAGTGTCAGCCTTCTGAGGGCACTTAAAGGCAGGCACTCCTCTCACCAAAAGGAGGTGGTGGCACCTAGCTTCCCTCTGGGATCCACTGAAGAGCCACACCTCCCCATAGAGAGACCACCTTCTCCCATTAACCATTACTCAAGGAACAGAGAGATCTCATCTACAGTGGCTTCTAAAATATGAACACATCTGTAACAGTACATAAATGTAACTTAAAAAAAAAAAATGTATTTTGTGCTAAGTGAAGAAAAATGAATTTAAACACGTGGCGTATGTTTTGTCTACACTGTTGAAAGCATTGCTTGAGATGGCAGGATGTGTTAGAAAGAGATCATCTCACACCGTCTCTGTTAAAATATTCCCACACTCTAAGCTGGGGCCTCAAATTCCTAAAACATACGACTTTTTTCCTTTTAATACTTCATTTTTACATTGAGACAGCAGTGCTGCACAGACTAGAAATTTAGACTGATAGAGAAGCTCACCGTGGTATTTCACTCTACAACAGCAAGACAACAGCTCTTTCCAGGTTTTGTGCAGTTAATAACACAAGAACGAGCCTATTCAAAACAGAGCATTTCAACCACAATTGCACACAATGGTAGTGTTTGGTTTACATCAAAGTTGTAAATTACGTAGTGAAGTACACTTCAGCCTAAATATTTTTAAAATAACAGAACTTAATTTTTCCAAAGTTAGCTAATCTGAATCACAGGCAGCTGAATTTAAATTTACTGCCTTTATTCTTTCTACAAGTATTGCTGCACTTAATGCCCACACTTCAAAGTTATCTATCATGCCTTATGTCCAAGTATAATTAAAAGAAAAGCTCCATACAGTATCTAACACAAATTGTCTCACCATGAACCCTGCAAATGTAACCGAACTGCACATCACTTTGGAATGCGTTGTAGCAGTTTAGGACAGGATTAGGACTTGTGCTGGAATCAGATTAGCCCAGCTTCCCATAAAAAGAGTTTCCCTCTTTTGCTAACCCTTCACCTCCACTAGCAGCCCTGGCAATACTGAACATAGTGTTCAGCAGCATGACAGCGTGTTACAGGGAGTTGCATGGTCACAAGACCTGCCTTGCTGAGTTTGGCCAAAGCTTCACACAACCCATTTCCCTCTCTCTAGCAGTAGCCAACAGTGTGTACAAAAGAAAACAAAAACAGTGATGTAAAAATAGGTCAGACATATGCAGATAGACCTTATAAATGCATTCTCAGAGAACAGACTCAATGTATGTCCCAGTGATTTTAACTGCAGTGTATTTTATAAACTTTCCTGGGCTTCTCTGCAGTGAATTTGTCCAATCTTCCCTTGAATTGTATCTTCTAGCATCCAAAAACTGATACAGCACTAATACCCTGACTGCATACAAGATCCAAAGTGATGTGAAACTGGTGGAAAAGCACATGCAAAGTGAAGATGATATCAAGAGGTAAACTACACCAGTTGCCTTTCACTTGCTAAAACTTCACATCCAAAACTGCAAACGGCTTGAAACATCAAGAGGAAAGGAGAAGAAAGGAAAGTTGCTATACACTTTGCAAAGGCATGATGCAAATTGTAATGATCATTTCTTTTATGCCAATTTCTACCACTGCAAGCAATGAAAACATTTCATTAAAGCTGATTTAGATTCTCAAGTGTCTGATTCTCTCAGAATGCAAATTTCACAAATTAAAGGTTCCGAAAAGCAAGATATAAAGAGTTCAGGAATATGCCCTGTGACTTGAATCTTTGTCCGTGAACAGTGCCCAACACAACCACTACACATGAATACATTGACTTTGGACTACGTTGATAAAGAGATACCTATATCTCCTTTCACTTACTTATTCTAACACACCTGAACTTTCCAGCTCTGTCCCTTCAGCAAGTCTTTTGTGTATTTGTACAAGACACTGTATACAGCTATACGTTCTATACTTCATTGCTAGACTGACAAATTATGCGTATTTCAACCTAAAGCTGACCAATTCCATGGTAAGCAGATTGCCTTCATCTTGACCTGAAGCTTGAGTAGCACTACTGAAACGAGGCAACTGAATGTCAGTAAGAAGGTGTCTTTCCTTTGATAACGTACACAGAATAAAGAGACAGACAAGATCAATCCTTCCAAGTGGAACATTGCCCTGTAGAGCAGGAAATCATAGTCTTATCCTTACCAAATAGTTTCATCATATTTCTCTACCTGCTAGACAAAATAGTACCGAATATTAGTGCAAACAACATACTTCCAAGTAACCATCATTGGCTGCCATGAAGGAGTTTCAAGTAAAATGGGCATGTTGCTCTAAGGCCACATCTTAGTTTTTATTTTCAGAAATGAAACAGACTACATTTAACATGGACCCTTGGGAAGGACCAAGCTTAGCTACTTCCCAGGCAAGACAGACATCAAGCAGAATGCAAGTTGCTGGAAACAGACACTTAATTCACTTCCTCACTGTTTCTTCCTGTCAGTCTGTTGGCATGCATTAGCTGTGTGAATCCAGCATCAGCCTCTTCAGTGCAGTAGAAAATGGATTGTAAAAGATTAATTTGTAGGGGAGTAGACACAGCCTACTGCCGCCAGCTAGGCTACTGACACCATGCAGGAAGAAAAGCAGGATCCATATTTCACTGATTTTATGTTCATGGCTTTCCCTTTGAGCTTTGAGGAAGCTGTTTAGTACTAGTAGCTACACTAGTACTGCTTGCGCCAGCCTAGTACATGCTGACCTGGTTTCTCTTCTCTCCTACCGAGCAGTAGGATAGCCTTAAGTAAGGCAATTCTAACCCTGTGTCTCAACACCACCTCTCTGTGCAAGAACATGTCTTACCGAAGTAGGTTTCCATGTACAGTAAATCTGCTGAGCTTTTCTCAGTCTACTTTTAAGCCACCAAGAAGGAAGGGCTTCAGTAGGCTTCAGAAGAAAGGCTATTCTACACCTTGACAGTACTCATTTTGAATTCTCCTTGATGTTATGGCTAACTAGCGTCTCCTATTCAAACCAGCGTCAGACCTTTGAAGACTTCATTTTCAAAGCCTTACGCATTATCTCTTACTTCTTGAGGACTGCATACTTTAAAAATGTGAAAGACAAGGTCATTTTTTTTTTATTAATTTCAGATAAGCAATGAGTAGATGGGCTTTTAAAAGTTTCCCTTTAATATGAACATGAGCTTTTCAAATATCATATCATTTCCTTACCATTTTTATCCTGTGCATCATTTACACAAGCTCTTCTAGGAGCAAGATGAACAAACTCATTATTCTAATTATGGGCATCCACAGCTATCTACAGACACATCTCTGCTTCAAAAACTGAAGACTACAGGAATATTTTCCATCTTTTAAACAAAAACATTGCGTTGCAAACTCTTGGAAAAATAGCGCAAAGGTTCTGAATTGCTACTTCAACTGCATTACCAGCATGACTCACTGTAGCACACTCTCTCTGCATGGCTAACAGCTTTGGAGGCTGCAAGAAGGGTGACCTTGTTCCTAACACTGTCTGCAACCCACACGGGTTCTGCTTTTTAACACTGGCTGATCAGACTATAAAATCGCCTGCTGTAAACTCAACCTTACAGCCTGTCATAGACTCTTGACCACTAAATATCCATTCCTGAAGAAGCATCTCCAAAAACAAGTATTTTTGGAAAACACAGTACTGAGCACATATTTCCATCAACATATCTTGATTTTGCACATAACGTCAAGGAGATGTGCAAAATTTGTGTATGAATCTTCCCTTTGAAGATAATCCAGTATACGGACAAGGCTGGAAGAGCCACAGTGCACTCTACTTCATCTCTGCTTCTGGACAATGAAAAAGCCAAAACCATCAGATACATACCAAAGTGTGCCTACACTGCAAAACAGACAAATCCAGAGATAATTTCCACTGATATTAGCATGAAGTATTTAGGAAAGGAGAACAGCAAAGAAGTATTTCCATTAGGCTGCTTATCAGCACAAGAAAAAACTACACGTTCATGGAGTTAATTACATGTGACTACAGTCACTAGTTATTTATCTGAAAACTACCACTTCACTATAAATCTGTACCAGAAGAATTGCATTACCAAACTTTTCTTGCCAATATATTTGAACAGTTGAATTTACCTCTGTTTCTGCCTTTTTCTGTCCTGATTTGGAAGAAGCTTCACTTGCCTTTTTGTCACCTTGCTGTAAATAGAGAAAACAGATGTATAAAAATTAAGATCTTAAATTATATTTTCTATGCAGAGAAAGTCCCAAATATCTTAGTGCACGTATGATCACTTTCACCCACTAGGATACGACAGAATGGAACACAGTTTCCCTTTCCCTTCTTGCTAATGGACAGGATTTCTAAATGACATGCTATATAACTTCAAGTAAAATCGGTTGAAAAGAAATGACCTTCATGGCAGAACATTTAACAAGACTGTTCCTGTGGAACGTTCAGGAAGATACCACCATTCATAGAATCACTCATTCTTGATTAGCACAGTGCTCTCTGATACTTGCTTCAGTAATGCTGTCAAGTCCCATTGGCTTCAGTAGACCAACACTGCATGTCCCATCATCACCATCCACTCCAACACCTGAACTTTCCTGAGAACCACTCAAATACTCATGATGCCCAGACCTCCTTGCATGGGAGAAATCTGTTACTACAACTTCTAGGATTCATATGTCGGTATATAAAAACTCTGCTACAGTTCAGGCACGGGTGCACGTTAGTTCCTTCTGAATCCTACTGTATCTTACAATCCATCTAAGACATTAAACTTCTTGTTTTCATCTAAATTGACATGCGATCCCATTTGTTCCCAACATGTGGCAATAGACAAAATAACAGTTTATTCAGCAAGCACATTGTATTCAAAACAAGCTTTACTGTGTGCATCTCTGAAAATGGTGAGTATGGCCCCTCAAAAAAATTCTTTGCTTAATCTCAGAATAAAATCAATGTAAAAAGCAAGATCTTTTCCCTTGAATGTAAGAAGCAAGATTATAAAGCTATTATCTAGTATCTCTGTTAGTATAGCTTCCTGCAGCAACTCAGACATCTGAGAATGAGGATTCACAGCTGTTAGGTTTTGTTATGTAAAGTAACAAAGTAAACAGTAAGTAAACAGTGAAAAGTAACAAAGTAAAGCCACTGAAGTAATGAGTTCCTACACCATTTTCTTCACATGGCTATAGAGAGAAAGTAATGATCGTGTATCACTGCACTATCTTCAACTGGAATCTATTCAAGCACATCAGCAAAAAGGTTTGGAAAACACTAGAGCTGAGTGAACAAATAAAACTAGGGAAAAAAAGCACCATGTCTCTTAACTGTTTCTATTTTGATAGCACAAAACAAAAATTTCAGGAATTGTTTTAAACAACCCCTAATAATTCAAGATTTTAAAATAAGTTTGGGGTTCACTTGACAAGTTTTTAAAATTGGAAGTACTACTCTCACACTCCAATTTTGTCTTGTCAGTGGAAAAACAAACCACTTAGGCTGTCTTTTCAGGTTACAGGTGAATTGATTCACAGCCCTATAATAGTGCTTTCAGTACAGGCACAATTAACCTAGTTATCTGCGCTTTTTATTGCTACAGCAAAAGCATGCGACACACACGCAACGTGCACACCCATGAAAGCAATGTCAGTAAGCATGCGTTCACTGACAAAATGGTGACTCCAGAGGCAGCACAGCTGCAAGGCTTGGGACCTAGTTCTGTTGCCCAGCAAAACTTTTTAGGGTAGACTAGGCTCTGTTCCTAAATGGAATGGCATATCATTATAAGATCACAGAATATCCCAGGTTGGAAGGGACCCACAAGGGTCATTGAGTCCAACTCAGGACTCCACACAGGACCACCCCAAACCAAACCCTGTGTCTGAGAGCGCTGCCCAAATGCTTATTGAGCTCAGTGCCGTGACCACGTCCCTGAGGATGGGGCCTGTCCCAGTGCCTAACCACCTCTGGGTGCTGAACCTTTTCCTAACCCCCAGCCTGACCCTGCCCTGTCCCAGCTCCATACCGTCCCCTCAGGTCCTGTCGCTGTCCCCAGAGAGCAGAGCTCAGTGCCTGCTCCCCTCGTGAGGGAGCTGCAGGCCGCCATGAGGCCTCCCCTCAGCCTGCTCTGCTTGGAGCTGAGCAAACCCAGGGACCTCAGCTGCTCCTCATCTTCCCCTCCAGACCCTTCACCACAGCACATTAGAAGCTGAGTCCACTTGCAGCCCTTACCAACATAGACAACATCCAGCTTGCACACAATTGCGAAAGCATATTGCATGGCATGCTAAACTTCGCTGGCATCTCAGGGGGATCATAACTATTGTCATGGAGGTTGGCCAAGAAAGCAAGCACGCCTTCCTGTACATTGCATGTATTTTGTTGTTTTCATTGGTTTGTTTCCTCAGATTTGGGCACAGCTATGAAAACAGTAACACCGACTCAAGTCGGGAATAATCCTTTTTTTTTTTTTTTTTTTTCCCAATCTATTTTAAACTTTTCAAGTCACAGAAAGCAGGAACCTTATCTAATTCCTACTGAGTACAGCAGACTCTGGGCAGTGACAAATTCCTCCCTAACTCCATTTCCTCATCTTCACACCAAGGAAACCTGTGCCAGATGGGAACACACCATCAATAAAGCACCAGTCCCTGCACTGCTACAGTGTGTCCCAGCAGCTGGCTGGAGCTCAGAGCATCCCCTCTCAGCTGTCAGAGCTGTTTTCCCACCACCTGACCAGGCTGTCATGTACAGTGGTAGAGGACAGGACAAGGGGACCGGCAGGATTCCCTCAGCCACCCCTCACACAGATCAGCTCCATATCCATGAGGGACACCAGAAGGCTATGTCTAACAACATCTACAATACTGAGGTTTTGACTTACAATCCGAAAACTGTTTAGTTTAACACTTGGAACAAAGCACATATGGACATAAGCCACCCAAAGTAATTTTTATGCAGTCACTTGGAGTCATGCACTGTGTACATATGAAGTACTGATGCTCTCCGCCCTCTGATAATCAAACAATGTATGGAATTATTACTTCATTTTCACCTGCCATCCTGAGGAGGTAGCCTAGTTACACACAATTATCTCATATACTTTCTAGGAAGATCACACTGGTTCCTTAAAGAGCTCAGGCTTAAGATATGAGAAGGGACCCTATTTTACAAATTCCCTTCAACAGCTCCTGTCTGTCTGTACTTCCAAGCTTTAAATCTTCTAGCCTATACAAATAAATTAATAAATAAAACAATTTGCTTAGCAAGCTAAGTTGTTCTGGGAAGGTACACATGACTTGCTCCTTTACATCCCCACATAGGTGAGAGAGATTGCTTTTTCTTTGAGCTTTTTGTCCTTTTTTCCCCTGCTCATCTTTTGTTACAATGCCAAAGAAATGTATGTACACGGTAAAAAAAATCCATAACCAAACTAGTAGGCAGCAGCAGCTCCTGCTCCACAGTAAGAAAATAGCTAAGATACAACTAAGTTAGATTTTAAATTTAACCAGATGACTTCATAACACTTCCTTATAGTTGTTGGAAAATTAAATTGGTCCAGAATATTTTGCAACTTTACTGCCTGAGGACAACATTCATAATCACAACATCTTTAAAAAAAAAATCTATGCCAAAATAAATGAAGAAGTAACATAAGCAACAAAGTTTACCCCAAAATCTTCACCATGCTCTACAGTGCACAAAAACATCAGAACACTATTCTTTCGTAGACACACCTTTATCTTCCAACTCAAAGGGCAGTCATAAGCTATAAAGTAACTGACCTAAGCAAAAAGCACCAAGCAAAAAACTGAAGGCATAACTGCATTCTCAGCCTGCACTTGCAAAAATCAGAATTCAGCTAAAGGTCTTGCTTCAAGACATTCCTTCCAAACCCCACGAGTCCCTTCGGTTCAAAGATGTTGCACAGCATCTCAGACGTCTGCAGTGACGACACATGCAATAACTGGGTAAGAAGGGAAGTCTACTTGCAACATTCTCAGCTGAAGTCAACTAATTTTGCCTTGTGGGTATTAGAGAAGACAATTGCTTTATGCTGATAGGAATCCGACCCCCTAGACACATCTTTGACACTGTTAAGAAAACTGCCAGTTGGAAAGGGGTGCATCAGGGAGCTACATTCAAGCATTGAGAAATGAATGGAATGGACAGGTGAAAGATATATGCTCCTTACAGTCATCACATTCTGCTTTACACACACCAACCAGAAAAAAAAAAAAAAAAAAAAAAAAAAAGGTAAAACAAGCGCTGAATTTCTTATGTGTCTTTTTGTCTCTTTCACTTCTGCTCCACTTCCTTGTCTTTTAGACCATCTTTCAGATGTTAGATTTGCAGGCAGAAACTGCCCTGTGTGACAGGTGTACAGCGGACACGGGTGAACACCAGTCTCACGCAGAGGACAGCCAGCAACATTCTGGTGCCAGTAGCTGTGAGTGCTGACTTCCCACACAGCACGTGGGGGAGCAGCTTCCCTACCTGAACAAGGCTGGGAAGCAAGGTTGGTAGCAAGGTTGTCCTTGTATCTTTCTGTACCCTGGATTCAACAGCTTTAATGTCCCTGCCGTCCCTTAGTGCAGCCACTCCCAAACTTTCCTATTTCTGACCCTCCGTTAGCGTCACCACACTGTCCCGATCTGACTTAACGCAAAGAATGACACTTGAAAACATTACTGACCACATAACCGAGCTACTTCGATCAAAGCACAATCAGAACCTAAACTGATTCCTTTTACCTCTTTAAACGTTCAGGAAATAAACTAAACTGGTGTTTTCTGTTTCTAAACTGGTGTTTTCTGTAGAAGTTAGCTTACATGACGCATACTTTCTTTAACACTTTAGCAGAGCGCTGTTTTTTTGTTCGCCACTCCACTGCAAGACCAACTGCTTCCTCATTGGAGCAATAAGTTAAAAGACTTTTTAAAGCAACTACAGGACCCATCGCGCTGACAAACAGTGACCCAAGCTGAGCTCAGCCACACGGAGCCATCAGAGAGCTGCGGCTCAGCTATTCCTGGCACCTCCGTCAGGTACCTGCAGCTCAGAGCACATTTCCAAAAAAAAAAAAAAAAAAAAACAAAAAAAAAAAAAAAAGCCAGACGCACTCCCCTCGCCGCTCCCTGCTCCTCCCAGCCCGGCGGCCCCGATCCCGCTGCCCCGCATTTACCATGGCGTACCACCACCGAGCGAAAGCCATGGCGCTGCCGCTGCTCCTCGCCTCGCCTCGCCTCGCCTCGCCCGGGCTCCGCGCCCCGCCCGCCGCCCCCAGCCCGGAGCCCGGAGCCCGGAGCCGCCCGCCCGCGCCCCGCCCGCCGCCGGGCCCCGGGGCAGGGCGGCGGCCGCGGGGCTGGGGAGCGGCCGCGGGCAGCCGGGGAGCCCCGGGGGGGGCAGCGGGCGGGTCGGGGTCGGGGTCCGGCCCCGCGGCTGCCCCCTACCCCGCCGCCCCCTCCCCACTCACCGCCGCGGCGCCCTTGGGCCCCGGCTGCGACATGTCGGCGCTCGGCGAAGCCCGGCCCGCCTCTTCCTCCCCCTTTGGGCGGTGGCGGCGGGGGGCTCCGGCCGCCCCGGGGCGGGACGGGGCGGTGTGGACAGGCTCTGGGGGTGGTTTTTGGGGAGGGATCGCTGGGAGGGTGTTGTGGCCGCGGGGGGGGGGGTGTTGCTCGCCCTCCTGGGCGCCGTTAACGCCCGCCCCGGGGGCTTGAGTCGCCGGCACTCGAGGCTCGGACCCACCGCCCTCCCCCGGCCACCAGCCTGACAGAAATAATCTCAGACTGCCCAGAAACACGGTGCCCAAATCCCCTTCCGAGTCCGTCAGGGATTGCTCATGGTCACGCAAAGCTGCTGGAAGGTTGGCCATGACCAAGTGGCGCTGATGAAAGAGTGATAAATCCTCTGTGCATGTGATACTGCGCCCGGAAGACTGGGATCATGTCCAAGTGACAGTGATAAAAAGTGATAAGGAACAGTGTGATCCTGCACCTGGAGGAAACAGACTTGGGGCAAATCTGCTCCTGTGGTTGTGTGGCTGCAACAAGAAACTGGCCGCCGACAGAAAGCAGTTTGCCTCCACCTTGGCAAAGGAACGAATCAAAGCAATGCAGTAAATAAATAAACATTCTTGAAATATTATGGCAAGAATGGTGTAAATAATACGATAAAGTCAACCTCCAGCAAGCAGGGGTTCAAAACACAATAGCTGCCTGTGAGCTGGTGTGCCTAGCTGTGTGTGGGGCCATGCGTGCTCACACACAGGTCATGTACGTGAACCAGCACGTCTGGCCTGCCTGGGCTTCCCAGGTCTTGTCTGTGCACAGCTGGGGTAGAGGAAATGGGAAGATAAGGTAATCTTTGCCAGGTTTCCCAGATGTAAGCTGGTTGGGTAGAACAGCAATTGGCCTGGACGAACTGCTTCAAAGAAGCATTATCAGCAGTGGTTCCTAGACACATACACGTGTGAGGAGGCCGTGTGTGCCAACAGCAGGAAGCCAATGGGTTTGGGGGGACTTCTCACCCCCTCAGCAGCTGTACCCTGACACCTGAAAGAGGCAGCAGGACAAAGTCACCCAGTGGGGAGCAGCCCCAGCCAGTGCTCAGGCCCTCCACAGACAGATAGGAGGAGACACGTGGATGCAGGTGGGTCTCTCAAGGCCTTCGGAGAATGGCTTTAACCTCCAGAATGTAGGTTTGAACCTCCAGGATGGTTCAAAGACGTCACCTGCCTAAAGTAATCCCTGCTTTTCCTTTTTGTTTACCTCTGTACTCAGTGCAGACTCACAGCTGGCCTTTGAAGTGATGGGCTGTAGCACATATGCATTTTGCTTTCCACTCTGCAGGTCACCTGCCTAAAATTTTAAGCACATAGCACTTGATTGAACTCTGTCTTGCATCTGACCATAGACATATAAAGCAATTACACAGGGGTGTGGGAAAGGAATTTGCAGGTGGCTTTGCGCTGTTTCCCACGTCCCTGAATTAGAGGTGATGAGGAAACAAGCGGTAGAAACAAAAACTTGAGCAAGGTTGAGATAAAGTAACTTGGCTACAGTGTTAAGGGTGAGCTTTGGGCAATGGCCAATTGCTGGCTGGCTCAAGGCATGTGTCTGAGAGTCTCAAGGCATGTATCTGAGGGTCATACAACCAACTGTATGACAGATTCGGGTGTGTGGACAGCACATGGTGCTAATGGGAAAGTATATGTAGTAGTGAAAAAGGGCAATAAATGTCTCCTGTTCAGGAGCCATCAGGAGTCCTTGTCTTTCATCCCTTCACAGGAGCACCTTACAGGGCCCCACATCTAGACAAGGTGCTCCAGGAGAGATGAGGGCAAGAGACATATTCGCTGCATTACTTTTGCACGAGCCTTTTGTGTGCTGCTTTACCTGTGGTCACTGCAACAGGTCTGACAGAGAGTACTGCATTCCACAGCTGCAGGCAGAGGACCCTCCCTGCTGACACAGTGCTCTGGGAAGCATTTTGTCTGCTTCACCCCTTCTCTTGCTATATGCCTTGTGGCAGCAGGCAAAGCTGTCAGTGATTGAAGTTGTGGAGTGTTATGGTAACAAGGCAGTAATGGTAAAAAACTTGGTGACATTGTCTGGCGTCGTACTAGGTGCTGAAGGTTCTGCTGATCCAGCATAATGTCAATTTAAAGCTGGCCCAGGAAGAAGCTAGGCATCAAAATGAAGTTTGAAGCAGCTGTCAGAAATCGCATTCAGCTCTGCTGTATATAAACACAGACCACACATTCCAAAAGGACTCAGCCTGCCTCTAACACACCATGCCTAAAATGGCACCCTACCCCAGCAAGCGAGGTGTGACAGATGCCCTTGAGCACAGGATAGCTGCAGGGAGGAGCAGAGCCTTCCCGCTGCTTAATCCAGACCTTGCAGCTGCTGTGTGTGCCTGCAGTGCTTTGCAGTTTGACCAGTTTCCAGACTTACAAAGAAGTTGTGCTTTAGAGAGAAGTGGGATGCACAGTTTTCTCTATTAGATGCCTTCTCTAGTTTGCCACTGATTTGGAAACCATTGTTATTTGGCCATTTTGCACATAATTTATTCTTAACTAGCTTATATAACTTTTACATGTTAAGGGTGTAGACTCCACATGTTTACCAGAGAATTAAAAAGCAGGTACTTGTTCTCATAACAGAAGTCATCTCAGCTGGCTGGTGCCTAAGGCATATCTTGAACTGCTGCACACCTAAGCACCAGTCAAAAAGTTTACTCATTTGGGTACAGTCTGGGTATTTGGGTGGAGGTGTTGCTAGTAATGATCCAAATCACTCTGATACTTGTTACCTTTAGTCATGAAAAAATGACGCTTTCAGTATTGTACAAGTGTGCAATTTGAAAGTTATGTTTGTTTGTTTGTTTTCCTGTTGCATTTTCTAATTATTCCTTCACAGCATCTCTACTTGCCATGTGCAAGTGAGAAAACTCACGGATGCCTGCCAAGATTTTACATGGCACTGGTAGTTCTGCACAGGACTGATCAGAAACAGATAAAAGAGATGATGGGTAGCCCAGGCATACGTTTTGTTCAATGTATCTTAGCCGGAGCAAGAGCAGGCAGCCCCGTCAGGAGCACAGGTTCTTTACTGTGACAATGTGTAATGTAAACAAGTGTTTAAAAACCACTAGTTTTATGTCTTTAGCAGTCATTGAGATATGCATTGTACGGACACATTTACATTAAATTCAAGGTATTGGCAGACTAAAACTGGAAATCAGAATCACAGATTCATGTTTCCCTACCATACTCAAACAAAGGGCTGCAGTTAATGTCAAATGCCTATGAATAAAAAGGTTCTCAAACTTCTGAGGATCCAATGATTTTTTTTTTTTGCCAAGTATATGTATAATATTAATGTAACTTGTATAATATAATGTAACTTGCATAATTGCTGCAAGTTTACTAGTCATTCAACAAATTTACGAGTGAAATACATAACCTCTCATATAATTGGATATTAATCTGTGACAGTTTAAAAAAGGTACAGAAATCAGTATAAAAACCAGACAAGTTACTCACTTACCCACTTTCCTCCTCTTCTTCTGGTTGACCAAGCAACTCTTCTCACAAGTTCTCTTTCTGTTCTCTTCTTCCAAAAAACATAACATCTCTTTCTTATGGCCACTGCAGGATTTTCTTTCTTTCTTTCTTTCTTTCTTTCTTTCTTTCTTTCTTTCTTTCTTTCTTTTTCCACTAGATACATGTAGTCCCACCCTGTCCTCACACACTAACAGTAACAAGGATGGACAACGTACATTTCATTTCTTCTTCTACTGCTTTTGTTCACAAAATGTTTGGTATATGGAAATTGGATTTTTCAGTTACAGACATCCTATCTGTTGGTACAGGCAAATAGTTTGCACTGTAAAGCAATCCTTGCATTGTAAAGCAATATTTCAAACTTTTATTACTGAAAAATAAGTATTTATTTTTGTATATATCAATGTCCATATTTTTCTACACATCATAAGTGTTCTCTTTTGTCATATAAATTCTATCACCTTCTGTTCATTTAGTTTGGCTTGAAGATTTCCTGCTGGATTCCACCCCTCTGCTGAATAGAAAATTGCTTTGCACAGGCAGAAGTCTTAAACCTTACACCAGCCAAAATAACTATTAATTCCATAGCTTTCCTTGATTTTTTTTTTTTTTTAATTTTTATTTTTTAAATCACAAAATGCTAATCTGGTCTTTAATTTAAAACAAACAAACAAAAAACTTTGAAATTAACTTTCAATAATCATTAGAACTGAATTTGGTTGATAGGTACAAATGCTTTTATTTATTCAGTGGTTTGAAGCACATTACACTGAAATAGAGAAAATCCCAAAGCTTAAGCAGAATGCATCACATTGTCAATGAAAATAAATAAATAAATAAATAAATAAATACACGTTGTAAGCTTCATGACATAAGATTTTATTCCACTGCCATGTGTTAAGCACTTTCTTTTTACCACAGCCACTATCTGGTGCACAAACCAAAGAGTGCAGTCAGTTCTGGGAGTCAGCAGAGGTTCCAGGCAACTAAGATAAAGACCACCATATTCCCCAAATACTTCTAGCCATTGAATGGGAAACAGTTTGGGAATGTGTGTTTCAAGCCATTTATTCGTTTCAATATAAATTACTGAAATGCAGGCCTTTCTCTGGGTTTGATATAGATATGAACTGTACAAGGTTATGACTCTAAAGTGAGGTCCAAAAGGAAGTATGACGAGCAAGGCGTTACCCTAATGAATGTCAAACATTGCAACTATGCAGGAGTGGTTAACCTGCAGCTCATTTGTCTGCTGGTTTTATCTAAAAAGACCTTTCCTGAGATGAATTATATTCTCTCAAGTGTAAAGCAAATTATAAAATTATTGCAAAATGTATGTCTTTGATGTTTCTGATCTTCTATAATCCTAGAGGAGGTTGGCTGAATGCTGTATTTGTACATATCAAAATGACCACAGTCTCAGATTCTCAAATCTGAGATTACTTTATAACTAGAAACTACTCATAAGGAAGTCTGAGAGTACCATGTAATCTGAGATGAAAAAATTCCATGTGTTTAGAACTACCTTTTAAAGTATTTGTAGACCAGTAAGTCTTAAAATCAGTATAAAACCATGCTAGTGAAATCAAATACATGCCTTTTAAGCACAGTGTACATTTTCACCATGCAGAATTTAACAAACTGTTTTTATTTGTGCCAATGCCTTATCTTGCAAATCATAAAATCCAGGTGAGAGTTTAAAGCTTTCATTTACTTCCTGGACATTTTCTGTCTTAATCTCCATTTGACATTGGGACAATGTCTTGAAAGGAAAGGAACTGACGTTTAATTCCACTCTGGACACAGTGTTTCCATCTTTCTAAGAAAAAAAAAATACTCATTTCTAGAGGAAATTCATCCTGAGGTTCTCGGTATTATTAGAGACTTAACAGAGGCAGGGTTATGAAAAACAGCAGTTTTCTGAAAACACATCCTGTAAAACAAGTTGAAACGTTGTTTGCATTGGTTTGTAATGATGCAGTAAATCATTTCTGTGGGTGACTAGCCTTGGGCCATCCCAGGGTAACAAAGATAAGCTTTTAAGTGCCACCACATCATGATATATTTTGTCTTTTTTCTATCTATTTTGTTTTATGTTTTCTCTTTCTCACCTGCCTATGCACAGATCCATCTGCAATTACTGCTCAAGAAGCCCAAGACAGATGCAAGTAGAGTTTATAACTAATTCAAAAGAAAAAACAAAACCAACACTGGAATATTTTATATGTTAAATTTATTAATAGTGTATTTATACATAACATATATGTTTTTATATCTATCGTATATTTTTATATATATGTGTGTCTATGTATGTATGTGTGTCTGCCTTGCAATGATTTTACACAATTCTATGATATAATGCACTAGAACACTAACCATGAATCCCAGGTAAAATAAAAGACTAAAGACTGAATATCAAATAATAATCATTCACAGCAAAATAGCAGTGAAAGTTATAATTACTTATAATTATATAACAGAATATTAACCTTGATATGGAATTTTGGCAGAAATCTTAGAAAATCTCTAAGGCCAGGCAGTGATCAGAAAAGGGAGAAAAACAGCTTTTCCACGTACCTCTGCTCTGTCTTCATAATGGACAGCCACAGCCTGAGCCCTTGCTTTGGTGTTGACTTGTAGCTACCAGGAGTAGCAGCAGTTCAAGGTGGCCCTGACTCATTCAGCACCACAAAAGATGGTCATTTTTGTGGCTGGTCCTTGGGGCCTTGCAGAAGCATGCTGGTAGGAGGGCAGCCCTGCATGCACTGCACAAACTACCATTGGTTAGAAAACACAAAATTCTCTTTTTCAAACCTTGCTGAATATATATATACGTATATATTCTTCCTACTAGCATTTTAAAAACTCTTCCTCAGTGCTGTGATGGCTGGGAGCTGATGCTCATTCTTACTTATTTTCTGCAGCTGACTGTGAAACAAGATGTTAGTAATTGCAGAAGTACTTCCATAATGCTTCTTTCTGCACTTGCGGCAGGCTATATAAAAACCTTGGGCAAACGAGAAATTCCTGTTGATAGGGAAGGAAATTATAATGCTTTGCTCTGTCTGTTCTTGTGAGTTGCAGCACACCTGTCCTTCTTGCAGGGATGCCGCACCTGCCATGGCAGCTTGTGAATCCCACAGGCTTTCATCTGTTCACAAGCCTTTCTGAAGAAAGGGGGGGCTTTTGCCTTTGCTATTGTTAAACGGAGGCTCAGGAGGAGTGAGAAAGTCTAAGGTCACACAGGGTGCTTGTAGTGGACAAAGGCAGTGACCCTGAATTTTGTTTATGCACAGCACTTTCCATCACACCACATTTCTGTTCTGATTATCAAGCTTAAAAACAGGGTTATATCAACAATGAAGAAAAATGTTGTTATATAAGTTGCCCTCTCTGGCATGCAGACCATGAGAAACCTGTCATTTTCATCTAAGTGTCTGCTCTTTCATATGGGCATAGTTATCTGTGCAAAATGAATTAGTATGCAGACACACATTCATGCAAACATATACACATTTTACACACATTCACAAATAATCTACATGTTACATTCTAGAGTAAGAAAAATCAATCAAATCTTGTCAATTACATTTCTGATCACAGTTGGACTGTACTCCTGAAAACAGGAATGAGAGAAGACAATGCCACCCCTCAGGTGAGCACCGCACTGCTGAATCACCTCCTGCTGGCTGCATTGGGGTTAGTGCGTGTTGTCATGCATTTAACAGCCTTGTTACTCTCTGGTTTGTCTTGCACAAACTTGGATCTGGAAGTGAGATTAACATGATACAAGCTGCTTAATTAATTAATTAATATTAATCATTATGTCTCCGAAGCAGAGGTCTGCTTGCAGCATGACATTCCTGAATCAGTTATGGCCATCTGACACTTTGCCATTACTGCCCTGCTCCAATGTTTGCTGGGTTGCATAGTTTAAGCTCTTCTTCACTGGAGACTCTACACTCTGTACAGGACTGAATCTCTCCTGTCCCAGTCTTTTCTTCTTTGTGTCTTTCAAAAAACAAAACAAAACAAAACAACAACAAAAAAAAAACCTACATAGCTTCCAGTCAAAACCACAGATAGGAAGATAGGAAGTCAAAGTAAAAACTACATTTTATGGAAAACTGCAACAATGTTTTGTAGGATTTTTTTTTTCCTGTTTCAAAAGTGTGGGAAACAAGAAAATGGTATCGGTCTGAACAGAAATATGGGTAACGTGACAAATATTTCACAGTTGTGTGCTGTTTTGAAGGTGGTAAACACCTTTCACAATAGGAAAAAAAAAAAAAAAAAAAAAAAGGAGAGAAAGGAGAGAGAGAGAAAGGAAAAGGAACAAGAAAAGGGAAAGGGAAAGGGAAAGGAATAAGAATGAGAATGAGAATGAGAATGAGAATGAGAATGAGAATGAGAATGAGAATGAGAATGAGAATGAGAATGAGAATGAGAATAAGAAGGAAAGCACTAATGCTGAACACAATAAGAGGTAAGTGAGCACCTGGAAATAGGACTACAGCGCTCAGTGCAGGGAAAAGAAGCCCTCACTGTTTGCTGCATCCCTAAGTCTAGTTTCACTGTGTTTCAGTCACTAAAGAAGTCACTGCCCCCTTAGGAACTGATGACAGATGTTCTGTAGCTGTAGAATAGCACAACAAACCATTGATTCCCCTGAGTGGCCAAGCAGCAATGACTGGGCAAGAGCCTCTGCAGCATGTTGCTGTAGGGTAGCCCTGCTCACAGTGGCAATCCTTCCAGCTCATGCTCCTGAGAGCAAATGTGGCACTAATGGTGCTGGAGCACGGAAAACTTCCTCACAGACTGCACCACTCCCTCCTGGGAGTACTTCTCCTTTCTAAGCCATGCATTAGTTTCACATTTGTGCTGCAATGCGCTGTGGGTGGCTGTCTCTTGCAGTGAGACCTGTTGCCATGTGTGCTCAGGACCAGGCTGCAGTACAGGAGTGCAAAGAGTTGTTCTGCCATGAAACTGCTTAGTGCAGAAGTCCAGTATGAGTTAATTCCAGCTGATCTGCAAAACATTACAGAAGTAACAGAGCCCTGAGCACATCACAGAACTACAAATCCACCTTTTCTATCCAGAATAACATGCTGCACCTCTGAGCCAGGCTGCAGGAGACCAGCAGCCCAGCTGCCCAAGCTTCCACTGTGATACCCTCCAAGCAGTATCCATCCAGACAGCTTTATACAGATATTCAGATGCCCTTTGCTGCACAGCACAGGCTGCCCCAAGCCTCCCACGTGCATGTGACATGAGCTCCACTTGCAAATACACAGCAACTGCAGCAATGTGGTGGCTAGCACAGGCACTGGGTTTCTCATATGAGGTAGGCAAGAACTTATGTTTTGTACTCATCAGTGCTGGCACATCTGGGACACAGATAGCCCCAGAGCTGCAAAAAGAAAGCTGTTTCGATTAACTGCAGGGTAGAAGAGCAGTAAAATCTGAGCAAAGTACTCTCCTTGAGGAAATGCATTTGTTTCATCCTGCACTACTTGAGATTACTTGGCCCAGGACAGCTGCACCCTGCCCAGGCCTGTTCTGCAGAAACTTGCCTGGCTGCCCCAGCCACCTCCCTGGCACAAGTAGTCCATTCCTGTGCCTTTCCACATCCCAGGGTGTCCGGGTTACATCCCAATTTCCAGAGCAAGCAGCAGAGAAACCCCCTTGCAGCGGAGCTGTGCCGGACTGTGGGCTTGGGAAGCAAATCTCTCCCTCAGCCTTGTCTCTGCTGGATGGCAGAGCAAGAAATTCTCCACTGGCTTCATATCTCTGCTGTGATTCAGAGTCTGCAGATGTCGGGTGACAAATCTGCTCTGCTCTGCGCTGGTGAGGCAGTAGGCCAACTGCAGAGCAGCATAGGGGGTGGAGCAATAAGCTAGAGAATAGCTGCGTGATTAGCAGATGTGGCAAAAACAATGGCCTCAAGTGAGAAAATAAATGTTCCCCGACATAAGACCCTTAAAACTGACAATAGTTTTGCACTTCAAAAAACAAACAAACATACTTCTTGAGGGCAAGTGCACATGTCCTATTCCAGGCTCCAGGGAAAATGAAAATTTTCCTCTGCCACTTAAAATTTGGCATAACCAGAGGAAGTGCAGTCACTTTTTATTGCCAGGAACCTGCTTCAAAGCTTGTTGCAATAATAGTTTCCAACTGCCCCTGGTGAGTTTTAGATGAAGCTCAGAAAAACATTATTTATGCAACAATGGTGCTTTTAGTGAGCTAGTTCCAGATACCAGCACCAGTAAATGTTCCAAGGGAGAAGGCCTCAGGTAGGTGAAGAAATGCAAAGGAGCAGTTTAAGTCAAGACATCCAAGTCCTGATAATCCCCCCTCTTTAGAGAATCAGGTTGGTGGGAAACCCTAAGCAAAGCACCACAGCATGTCTGGGCAAGTTTGGGGTTGTTCTGCCTCCCACTCTCCTCCCCACCACATGCACCCAGACACCCGAAAAGCTACTGGCTACACCACAGCTTGTCCAGCAAATCCTCACCAGAGGTACCAGCCTTTATTGCCCTTGGCTGTTATGATAGCAGCCAAGCCCCTTCTAGATTTTGCCAGATAAACTTCACTGCAGTGCTTTTCTTCTCTTTTTGGCTTATAGGGTGCTTATAAATGTCCTACAAGTAATGCAGGCCCTTCCAAGGCACATATGGGCTTGCTTTTCCTCATCTCCTAAATGCTTTGTGAATAGCCCCTGATTAGTAGCCTGGTCTCAGCTGCTCCCTGTTGAAACCCACTAGGAATCAGAACAGGATGAACTAGTTGTCATGCAGTAGTTTGGTTAAATAATATTATTCAGTGCTTTTTTTTCTGATGTCATGATGCTATCTGGAAGTCTCAAGCACCCCTTGTAGTGAGAAATATTCAAAGATGGGAAGAATGATGAAATCTGAGGTATTTAAGCTGTAAGATCTACACAGTCCTTTCCTGTGCTCAAAAATGGCTCTGCACATCAGCTGCAAGATGATACTGGGTTTTGCTTGTCGTGTGGCACATTTGGCCTCAGCTCCTATCTCCATCTCTTTAGGATGCCCCAATCAGTGCACAGGCTTTGATTTTTGCTGCCTCTTCTCTTGGGAACTCCCTCCTCCTCCCTTTGGGGCTGTGACTCATTTCCTTGTACTGCTCATCTCATCCTGTCTGCTGCCTGAACTTATCGTTTGCTGTTCCCCTCCACAGCAGCAAAACTTGGTAAAAAAACAAGTGAAGCTATCACGTTGTAGGAATGTATTTTTTTTTTCCTCAGCACGTTGTCAGCCCTCTGTAAGTACCCTCAGTGAAGCTTCATAAACAGATTGGTAAATAAGGAAAGATTGGTAAAAAATCCTCTTATATCCATACAGTCCCGTTTAATGTTACCATAGTGTGAGCATGCAGAGGCACCAGCGACAGTCACTCTAAAAGTAAAGTAGTCTTAAACTTCAGTCTCCTGAAATTAGTTAGTATAAATTAAAACGAAGTGAAGGCGAAAGGTCGCTGGGGTTGCACTGCCACCTGCTGGGAACGGCATGGCGAGAGGCACTTTTCCTAGAAACTAGCACGGAAATCGGTGCGTGCATTTTCCCTGCTCCGTGCGAAGCTGTTCGCTCCACGTGTGTCGTACAGCAGAAATTCCATCTTTATACTTTCCAAGGTATGTGATTCTTTCTTGCCAAGGAAGCCGATCCTTTCTGTGTTTGACAGCGATAAAATTTTAATTATTGTACCTGCTCTTCTTAAATTAGTTTGCACCCGTCACTCAGATACAGTGTGTGTCATTATTTATATCAATTTTAAGACAAAAGGCAATGAAAAATGAATGGTAGGAATCTTAAAATTATGTTCTGTTGTCTTCATTTAGCATAACTAAACACTGGCATCTGGTTTCCTACCACTATAGGGGAAAGTAAGGATTTGAGGGTGTCTTTTTTTTTTTTTTTTTTCCCATCTATTTGAACAGCCTGCTCAACAAGTGCCAAAAAGTTTTTGTGAAAAGTTATGAGATCTTGCTATATGCAAAGATGTGCACTCCTGGATACTGAGGCTGAAAGTAGAGGGAATGACATGATTTTATACTTAAGGCACAGCACAGTAGTATTGTGAAAAGGAGCAGCAGATGAAGACGGACTGGAAAGTCAGTGTGCAGGCCAATCTCAAGTCATGAGGAGAGAGACATGTCTGGAAACTACCTGTCCTAAAGATCTGCAGTCCTTGGAACCAAGAAACAACAATCTGACTCTGTCAAATGCATCCCAATTACACACAGTCTTCAATTAATTTTTAATAGACAAAACATAGCAATGTAACAGTGATGATTCATGCCACAGATGCTATCAGAAGTTAAACTGAAATATGAGCTTCCATGTTGTCCTTCAATGTGTGTGTTTTTAGAAAAATACTTCATAAAAGTCTCTTGTGCATTTGTGAATTTTTGTGCTGCCTGGGAGAAATATAACTTTTCAAATAGAAAACAGGGCACTGTGTACCTCATTTCTTTAGAAATAGTCCAGATGAACTGATCAGACTTGCAGGGTGCCTCAGAAATAAAAAAATAAATAAATAAAATCTGATCAACAACCAGAGGAGTAGTTTCCAAGGTTGAAAACTCCTTTGAGAGGATGTTTTGTGCTAGCATATTTATCTGCAGGGCTCTAACTTCAGCACTGATTGCACTTGAAATCTGATGCAGAGAGAGGCACTTTTCCCAGTATACAAAAAAGACCATATGAAAATAACTGAAATACCAGTAATGCACAGCCCATTTAATATTTTAAAATGTATTTAGTATTAATTATAAACAGGACACAAACTGGCAAGAGAGAGATTCTGGCACAGTCTGTTCATTCAACCCGTATTTTCTCCTGAATTGCTGAAACATGTGCCATCTGATGAGGTCATGGTTGTGTTTACTCTTTTTCTTTCTTTTTTCTCTCCTCTCCCTCTCCCTCTGCCCTCTCCCCTCTCCCTCTCCTCTCCTTTCTCCTTTGAAGAGGTTAGGAAAGATGCCATCATAAATGGACAGATATCATTGCATAAGGTATCTTCTGACTTGTGCAATCAGTTGATGGGCTGATCCCCTCTTTCTCCTCATTGGGATGCCTTTTGGTAAGATTTGAACACTTGGTTATACCAAGTGCCTCTTTGGGAAACTTAGAAATCTCTATAGAGTCGTTTCATATATTTTAAACATGTTTGTAGCCAGCCTGTATTACTCATACTTTTGATATTTGCACATGCATTGCAGACTGAATTTATCACTGGCAATCCAAAGAACCTGTGAACCTGTTGTTTTAATAAGCTGTACTACTCATAAAATATAACCATGATAGTTCTCGATGAACGTGATCAAACACTTTAAGTGTAGCTGTGGAAGTTCATGGAACATTACTAAATTGAGGGTGTGAGGATATTTGTGAATCCATAAACGTGATAGTTCAGTACCCCGAACATGACTGGATTATAAGAGTTAATTGGACATCAATTCCAATTACTTAAACCTTTAATGCAAAAAGTCCCAATGGCCTTGGTCCTCCTCAGGACACCACTGGGCCCACAAGTGCTGGTGGGGCTGTAGCAGCACCCCAGAACCCACGTGTCACCGTGCCACCAGTCAACGAGGCCCAGTCACTATGGCTCAGGGCAGGAAAAAGGGGGCAGGCTCCCGTGCCCCCTGCCAGCCTGCTGGCCATGGCCATGGGATGGGCTGGCTTGGGGCAAGCCCCAGGACATCGGATGGCAAGTCTTGGAGGATCCTGTGCAAAGGGCACAAGAGACCGAGGGACAAGGACTGGAGTCTGGAGCAGCCTTCTGGAGATCCTCTGCTCCATTTGCAGCTGCCAGCAGGGCACTGCCATGCCAGGACTGAAAGCCTGCTGTGGCCTTTGGGAAATGGCCAGAATCGTTTGTTGGTAGTGGGTAGATTTACATGAGCTAGAAAGAACTTCTCTACTCTGAGGGGGGTGTGCCACCAGCACAGGCTGCCCAGAGAAGCTGTGGGTGCTCCATCCCTATCAGTGCTCAGGTCCAGGCTGTGTGAGGCTTTGGGCAACCTGGTCTAGAAGCAGATGTCCCTGCTCATGGCAGGACTTTGGAACTCAGTGCTCAACCCAAACCTCTCCCTGGTGCCTCCTCTGATTCTTGGATTCTCTGATTGCGTAGTACTTTTCTCTCCGGACTGTGTTTCAGAGCAGGGAATTTGTTATTTTCCACCTAATCTGCCATTCTTGTACCTTCCTGAATGTAAATTTCTGTTCTGCCCCAGAGAGAGAGCCTAGACTGCAGGGTCAAGGACAATGTGGGTGTATTTCTATTGACACTCACCCTTTAGGGCTGCTACTGATTGACAAGGGAGGACTGATGTCTGAGGAGTTCCTGGTGAACTACAACTGAGTTGGGGAAAAGGCTGCTCCACCAAATTTCTCTCCAGCTGTTCTCTCTCTAAAAGAAAGTTTTGACTCCTAGTCAGACTCAGATTCCTTACTGTGCTGTTCTTAGAATGCGCTGTGATACATCCTTTCCCCAGGAGGGATTTCCAGGGGTACCTGCTTGCAGGCAGTACCTCCCTTTTTTTGTGGGAGCTGTCCAGGTGAAGGAACAGTAACCTCCAGGGGCAATTGCAGGAGGAGGGCATACCCACTGCTGTACAGGGAAGTCCAGTAATTAATAATAACAATAATAACAATAAATTAACTGTATTCCTTCAGGTATGATTTGCTGCTCAGCTTGAGTGTTTGTCCAAGTTTACTTAAAGCACTGGAAAACCTCCAGTCCTTTCTGTCTGCATGTCTTGAGGTCTTTTGGGGTTACATTCCCCAGGGAATCCAATATACTGCACTTGCAATGCAACAAGCAGAGTTCCTTTGTAGTTCTTTATCGACAGACTGGGGGAAAACTGGCCAGGATCTTCCTTCCCCAGGTAGGATTTTCAGGGATAAACAGGGATAAACTGCATAAGCTGCAGTGAAGGCATTGTCAAATTTTTTTTTTTAGAAGCAAACAAGATTGCATGCGGCTATATTATTTGCCATCTAATGCAAGCCAAAGCAACAAAACAAAACAGAACAAACAAACAAACAACAGAAAAACAAGATGCCACACAAAGCCTTTGTAGTTTGTTGAGATGTTCTGTCAACAGTTGCAGACTGCTGCAGTCCTAACCTTCCTCAGCCTGACTGTTACAGGAGATGTGAGAGACTGCATACATGACATAAGTACAAGTTCATATTAGAAAAAAAGCCTGTAGAAAAATGTCTGCTTGATTTAGCAGAAAAATCTTCTTGTCCTAGCTTACTGTCAGATCTCTATGCTTCACCCACCTTTTGCATTTTTGGGACTTTTTCTGTTTTTTGGTACTCAGGGAAACATCTACCCTGGGTTAATTATTGCACTAGCATCAATGCTGTGAAGTCAGCAGGTCTAGAGGAAGAGAAGTGTGGGGAAGCACAGAATGAGAGACAGAGGTGCATCAATTCCCAGCAACTCTGGCCCCGGGGGAACAGGCAGCCAGGGCAGGAGAGGGACAGTTGTGGCAAAGCTGTCTTCATCCTGGGCAGTGCTCCCTGTGTATTGCTGAGGATCTCTGTGATTTCAGCCAAAAGACCTTCCTACAGGTTTCACTTGCAGATTGGCATCCAACTGGACAGTGTGCCTTGCAGCCTGCAGAAACTGTGTGCTTGTGTGAGAAATGCAAGTTTTGTGTTGTTTCCCATTCTCCCTTCCAACGCAGCAATGTGTCCATCACCTGACCTTTCTGTACTCAGCATTAATTTCCATTAAAATGAAAATTAAACATACATTAAGGAAAAATTTGAGTGTGAAATTAATCCACGTAGACTTTAATTTGACACATTGTAAAATTTTTCAGGCAAGACCAGGAAGACAGCATGTGATTAATCTAGTATGCAAATTTAAGCCTGTTAGCAATTCATGCTATCAAATATGAATAAGACAGTGACAAAGCTGAGGTTTATTCCTGGGTGATATGAAGTAATCCATCTCAGTCCTGAGATATTCTGGGAGACAGCGGCCCCAGCAAACAAAAGCTTTGAGAGGGGTTTTCAGAGGCAAACTAAAAGTTTACAAGGAGACAATTTAAAAGTGACATGGCTGCTGGGCAAGTCAGTGCATCCTGCTCCTCTCACTCATGAAGGAAGAGAAATAGGGCAAGAAAATATGTAGCTGTGCACTTATTAGGGATTTTTGCTGCCAGCCTGAAGGGAGGTGGATGCTCTCAGAGAACCAAGGTCCAGTTAACTTCTGGTTAGAGAAAAAAAAAGAAGAGAGGAAATGGATAAATAGAATAAAGAGCTCATGGATATTTTCACTGCATTTTCCTTCTTCTGACAAAAGATTTCCTGAAGTTTTGCCTCTTTTGTTATTTCTTATGGACAGATGTTAGTTTTGAAATCTTTCGCACAAACGCTTGAATCTCCACTGCTGCCACTGACACTCTGGCATAAAATATGGGTAATCTTGGGACCTTCATGCTCCTCCAAATTCTGTCACTTGCCAGTAGCACAGCTCTACCATTGCTGCACTCAGTCAGGGGTTGAAATTCCTGCCAGAAGTCCTGGGTCAATTTGTGCTGCTTCTCAGGGGCGCAGGGCACTCCCACTTCAGCCCTGTAGCAAAAAGGGCTCAATGTGAGAAATTGGATTGTACCAGAAAGGGTCCAACAACGAAATACTGCATGATTTTCAGTCCAGGTAACCCAGAATGATTTTACTTTTTTTATGCAGAGTGATCCTCTTTCAGAGTAAGAAACGTGGCATTTTTCATCTGCTGTTTGTTGGCACCAGTGGTGTTTTGCATTCAGCCTCAGTCTCACACACTAGATTTCCCCATCCTATACTGAAAGACTCTATATGAGTGCAATGGTGGTTTTTGTGGCCTTCAAACTAGTTATAAAAATCAGTATTAAAAAAGAAAGCAAGCATGACAATGTCAGACATATCTGTTGCTGAAGAGCCAGCAGCAAACATGGCTTGGAAATCCAACTTAGGGAAGAAAGAGGCTCTTTGCTGCCTTACTGGGAGAGGCAGAGGGGCTGCATTTGTAACATTAGATTCTGTAATGTTTACTGTGAAAAAACTCTGATCTCTCCTTGGCACTGTAACCTTTCTTCCTCTATTTTTAACCAAGTTTCAAAGGCTAAACAGTGTGCGTGAGGGAAAGAGAAAATGAACTCATCAGCTATAAATCAATCATTTTTCCTAGAGCCTCATCTGCATGCAGAAACAGACATTGGCTCATCAAAAGCTGGACACCCTACAGTGCTCAGCAGCTTCCAAAGGGGCTGGAGCATCTCCTTCCCTTGCCTGCCCTGTGCAAGGCCATACTGCAGCTTTGGTTTGTAATAAGGGTGGGTTGCTGACTGGCAGCCCAGCCAGTGTTCATCTTTCCGTTTTCTCCCCAAAGTGCTCACCTTGTAGCCATGGCAACTCACTGCTGGGTGCGGGCAGACCCTGTGCTGGCTCTTGCCACCCGCTGCGAGCTGCAGCATCCCCTTGCAGGCTGCTGCCTGGTGCTGGTGCCCAGGCCATAGGGTGGACAGAGAGGCTGGAGGAGACACCTGATTATGTCTGGGCATAGAAAAGGTACCATTCTGCTCGGAAGGGCAATTAGCAAAACTTGGTTTTGCTGCTGTCACACAGAGCCTTCTGCCACAGTACGTATTCTGTCTCAATAAGTCTTCCGTTAAGATGTATACGCTGGGGAGAAAAAGGGATTTAATCCTGCTGCAACATAAGGTTTGAAGACATTAAAAGAAGGGACTTGCACAGTCTGGGATTTTGTTCCTAGGCTTTTTGCAGTTGTTTGTTATTACAGTCATTTGTCTGCACTAGTCAGGTTGTTCTTTAATATGTTTTCCTGCTGTCTTACTAGCCTACCTCACTGAAAATTCCATAATGATGATTTCTTAATGAAAATCGTTAGTTAGGACTTTCGGTAGGTTCCTATTCATTTGCGCATATAGTCAAATGTCTATGGTGAAAAGTCCTTTAATTACCTTGAATATGTGCTGTCTTTCTAAAGAAACTAGGGAACAAATTCACATGCTCTCCTGGCCCAGACAGCTTCTTCTTTGGGCTGCATCTTTTTTGGGGCCAGCTGCTGCAAGAAGACCTGAGATGACAGGTGGATGTCACAAGGACATCTCATTGGAGCCTGGTGAGAGGCATGGCTCCCTCCATCTCCAGCATGCACCTTCTTCAGTTCATCTCTTGCTACCTGAAAGCATCTCTGTCAGCAGCAGCTGTGGCTTCAGACGTCTCTGGGGAGTCTCTGGGCTCCCCGGGGAGCCAGTTTAGCTTTGCTGAAAGAGACATTGCTACACCCGCAGATCAACAATTTCCAAAGGCTGGCTAAAAGTCTTCACAAGCATCTCATATCTCCCTGGCCTCAGTGTCTGTAGTACTTTATGTCTATGTGCTTAAGTACCTACCTTTGGCTGGCATACCAAGCATTTCCATAGATATAATGACATTCTAGTAAAACAACAATTCTCCAGGTTCACATAACCATTACTGCGGTCTAGATGGGAAAATGAGGCTGGACTGGCTGAAAAGGTGATGACACTGGTAACACAGAGTAATCCATAGAATAATTTTATATTATCCAAAGAGAGAGGTCTGTGGGCAGATTGTTGATGCTGCCATGTGGAGCAGCAGAGGCTTGTACTTTCTGCCATAGCTCTGTTTGTCTCTTGTGGAGGTGGACAAATGAACTGCATATGTCTGTAGCTGTAGTCACCAGAGCCATGCAGTAAAGTGAAAATATGTTGTAACTATATCTCACCAGGAAACTAAGTTTAGTCTTGACTTTGTGTAGAATAATGTGTTTTTTTAGAAAAATCAACGAGGATCCTTGTCATATATTATCAGCAATTTCCTTTAGACTCCTAGCCTTTCTGTGGCATTATTTCTGTTTAGTTAAGAGATGTATCTGTTCAATGCTATGCATTAACAACAGGGAGGAAATCACCACTACATATCCAGTGCAAATTTATTGATTCAATTTCATAGACCAGTTTTCAAAACTCAAAGTAAAACTGTCATTTTCTCTCAAATGAGCCTGAATTCAGTGGGTAAAAGCACTATGCCAACCAATATTGTTCCTTAAAATAAAAATTGAATTATCTCCTAAAGCAAAATGTAACAAGATGCCTATTTTGCAAACAGTTCAAAATAATTCAGATGGGACTATTTTCAAGCAATTTTTTCTTTGTGAATGAAAAAGAAAACGTCTGCAGTGAGGGAGAGCTATATATAGTGTCAGTACCAAGTGAAAATAACACATTTGTACCACACAGGTTGTTCCCCCAGAATGACTCTAACTCTGGCTGTCATTACAATTGCTCCTCATTGCACTTGCAAATGCATTGAAACTAAATTTGCATTTAGCTTGCATGGAACCATTTGCATGTAATGAAGAATCTGATTAATTCTGCTCGGGTTTTGTTTGTTTGTTTTCATGGTTACACCAGAAGCTCATATGTCCTGCAAGTAAGAAGCATGGAATCTGATAGATGCATGGTAGCCTTAATGGATCATGGCTATATGTCAGTATTTTCAGTGTATTTACCTTTCTTGGAATCTGTAACAATATTGTATTTTTAATACATGCTTCAGGCCTTTATTGCAGCTATTTGTATGCTTAGAGAACAAGGAATTGTCAATATACATATGTAAGGATTTTGAGCACTTTTCCAGTGTTTGCATATTCTCCTGTAGAGAAGAATAGACAAACAAAAGCAAACAAGCCACTGATAAAGAAGGTCAAATTCCAAAATGAAAACTATTCTGCTGTGCAGATGGTTTATTCACCTTTCCAGCTCCTTACAGATGCTACCTAGAAGAGCAACACATGGAGCAAGGGTGACACACTGTGATAATCTAGGATAAATACAGAATTCTTTTTTTTTTATATATATATATTTTTCAATTGCATGTTATCCCTAGTTGGTCAGAATCATCACATATCCATGATAAATGAATTTTTCTCATTGCAAGTTAAGGCCAGGCGAATGTGCTCCTCCACGGTATCTGTGACTATCCAGTGACAGCATTTCATCAGGAACAAGCTGCTGGAGTTCCAGCAGATGGAAAATGGGGAGAGAATGAGCTATCTGACACACAAACTCTGTTCATCTCAACAAGACTTTGTGCTCTCTTAGGGAACAAAAATAGCAATTCTAAAATTTAAGAAAAAAAAAAAAAGTAAAAAAAAGTCACAGGTTAAATCCAGTAAAACAAGTTGCTCCATTATCCTAGGGATGATTTTTCGATAGTGTTGTGCCTTTTGTTTGATTCTTTTTTATTGACTTACATTAAGGTTGAAGCAAGATATCATGAGAGACATCTGGAGAAGATTCAGCCTTTTATATGTCAAAATGCCCTTCTTGACGTCAAAACATACAGATAGGAGAGAAACTTAACAGGACATTCTCTGGAACCTAATAAAACATGATCCCTGAAAGTTTTACTTTAAACTAATACCAGTTATAATGGCAACTGATAACAGCTAGGAGATATACCTATTATGGATAGTTCATATGGCTTTCTTTCTGTCTGTTGTCCTTCTCATTATACCTAGACAAAAAAATGAAAACAGACTTTGAAAACAGATTTTCAAAAGGTTCAAAGGTCTTTCAGAAACCAGGCTAAAATAATGAGATAGAGTTTGTTTTATGAGAACACTATTCAGAAAAATAAATACATTTAGCAATAGTTAACATGTTAGACAAGATTTCCTGTTCCCTAGTTTTGCTTTGGGTTTTGGCTGCCTTTTAGACGAGGCTTAATCTTGCATTTCTGTCATATGTGAACCCTCTGGTAATAGCAGGTCATGAACTGTGGCTTCTGTGAAGGAAAGTTGTTGCTATTAACCTGATGATTCAGAGTACAGACAGCCTATGCCATCCTCAAAGAGGACACACTACCAAAAGTAGGTGAGTAGTATACCTGCTGAGGAAGAGCCTCCAAGGTGCTTGACAATGATGAATTAGAGCTGTTCATCTCTCAGAAGCACATGAGTCTGACCTTCGTCCTGGAACTACAGTTTAATGGCATTCCTTGGTTTCTAACACTTGCAGTAATACAAGTGTTTCTGACAAAGGAAAGGAAAGGAAAGGAAAGGAAAGGAAAGGAAAGGAAAGGAAAGGAAAGGAAAGGAAAGGAAAGGAAAGGAAAGGAAAGGAAAGGAAAGGAAAGGAAAAAGAAAAGAAAAAAGAAAAGAAAAAAGGACATACCAATGTGGGAAGTACTTCTCTTGAACAAACTACTTTTTGAGAGATGTTCCTCAAATTAAGATGAGAAACCTCATATCAGTTCTCATTATGCCTTCCTGTCAAAAGCAGAGGTTTTCCCATGTAATGTGACATTAACACCAATTGCATAAATACCTACTGCATCTTTACTTTGCATCAGCTTTGCATTATTTACCACTACAGGTTCTATTGTGAAGCTTCATTTATCATTTGCATCCTACAGAAGCAACAAAACTAGAGATCAAAGGAATTTAACTACTATATCTGCAGGTGATCTGAATTTTTCAGGCATGGGGACTATATTCCAGAACAAATTTTATTCTGAAAATCTTTCCTCAGGAATCTCCGCTGTTAATGGTACCTGTATCTCTTCCTGCACCAAAAAAAAAAAAAAAAAAAAAAAAAGAACAGCTGATCTTACAATGTATTTCCTGATACAGAGTGGCTGATACCAAGCTATTCTTTTTTATTTTTTTTCTGGATCTTTGCAAACACTCCAGCCTGTTGGTGGAAATACGCCTATAACTATTCATGTGGGTTTGTGCTGGTGGTGGTGGTGGTGGTGGGAGGGGGAATGTTGTTTGTTTTGTTTTGTTTTGGTTTGGTTTCATTTTGTTTTATATAAAAATGTTATTTTGGACGAGTGAAGCTATTACCTCCCTGCTGTCACATCTTTGGAAAGATGATCATTTTGCTAAGTAGGAGCAAGAATAATCTGTTCGACTCACCAGCCTATCAGGGTGTACATTCATGGCTTGTTAGCAGAACACCAACAGTCTCTCTGTAAGCTGCCACAGTGGTTTCTTCCCTAACCCTCTCCTGTAGAACACCATGGGAGAGTTTCTAATTCTATTGTCCAGCTACCCTGAAGGGTCTGTGGTGAACATCCCTGTTTAGTGCATGTGAAAGGACATGTCTGTTTCACAGTCATAGCAACAGTCTTGAATTCAGATGGGATGATGTACAAACAACAATTCTGTTAAAAATGGGCAGTTGTACTTACTTCCCTCCCACTATGCTGGCAGCCAAACATCTGAAAATAATCAGGTGGATCAGAGGAATGTCAGCAACTGGCACAGAAGGCTTAAACTGTCTGTGGAGCCATAGTTGTAGTCAAACCCTAAGGGACAGGTTCACCTGGGTGTGTAGTGGGCACAGTGCTACTGACAGTCAGTAGGGATCAGTGGCACCACAGATTGACTTGGAGCAGAGCAGTGTACAGAGGTTTTGATCCTGCCATCTTGTGTGTGTGTGCACATGAGCACCAAGCAGTCGTGCTGGTTACAGTTGCATCCAGTCTTGACAAAAATGGTACAAAATGTGGTTTCTCAGACTGAACATAACATAGCAAGCCTAGTTCACTTCAGGAAAAGTCTGGTTCAAAAATGAAGTCCTGATTGACAAAAGTCAGCAAAATACTTTCTTCTGATTTTTGTGGAGACAGGGTTTCAAATTTGTCTTTCATGCCACCTTCCTGCCACATGTTTCTTCCTGCACTGCCCATCATCTCTGCTGCCAGTCTGTTAACATGCCTTTTGCACCAGTTTCATTTAAGAATTCTTTATGACTGTTTGTCCAGTTTCTGTGTTCTGTCAAGCTGCAAACATCTAAAAAACATCTGTGGCCTTTTCTACCCTTTCCAGGCACAGTTCAGACAGAGCTATGCAGTCTTCAATAGTACAGTAAAATTGTACTTGTACCATGAAAAAGCTGTGCAGTGCTTACTCCAAATCTTAAGTGAAACTGGTTCTCCACAATCTGTAACATACATGTATACCCCATTGCATTTAGGAGGACCGGGAGGACCCCAAAGTAATCTTTGCTGCATCTCTGCTTATGTTTTCTCAATATACCTTTGGGGCATGTTACTGAAAGACAACTTTTAGTGTTTTATAAAATGTCTGTAGAAAATCGGTTTGGGAAAAGTTTCCCTCTCATGTGAGATGATTTGTTCTCTATACACTCTGCTTGTGAAGCTACAGCTGCAGTGATTTGGAAACCGTAGGTAAAAAGATGTGGAATGTTTTACAGTCACAATTTTTCCCTCATTTGTGCCAGGAGCAAAGACAAACTGTGGGAGCCATCTGCCTTCCCCCAGCCTGTCTGGAGCGGGAAGAGCAGCAGCCAAGAAGCTGTGTGATGGCTTTGCCCGTCATAGCACTGGCCCTTTTTGTCTCAGCCATAGGGAAGGAGGCAGCAAATCCTGCTTCTGGCAGCACCCAGCAATGTCACTGTGCTCCTGAGTGCAGTGCAAGCATTCCTCTCTCATCTGAATAATGGGTTAATAATGGGTTCTGTGCTTAAAATTGTTTAATGTACATAAAAGTCTTGAGTGCTTTGACACATGCTTTACAGGTATCAGTAGGAGGCATAAGTTATAAAAGATAACCAATACAGGGAAAGGATTTATTTATTTATTTATTTTTATTTTCCAGAACAGCAACAAATACCATGACCAGTAAGAACTAACTTTGGCCTAGTCTTCTCATCTAGTACCACACAGCATTGTGGCAGAGCAGTGCTCTATAACAAGAAGCACTGAGCTTATTGCACAAAGACTCAGGTAAGCCAAAAGAAGTATTATCTTCATTACCCTCCAGCAGGCCAGGCAGATGCTATCAGGAAATGTCTGGCAGTCATGGACTGCTTTGTGTCTTTGTTCTGCATTAACATGCTTCAGCAGAACAGGAGAAGACAAGGAGCTCCATCAGAAGGGACCCTGTAAGTGATAGGGAGAGCATGTCTCTATTTTTTTTCCTGAGAAATAAATAAATAATTCACCAAAAGCAAACTTTACAGACTGAGTTAAATTCCTCACCATTCCCTTTGGGGCGATTTTTTAAAATGTGTAGTACTTTGGTGAAGTCAAGAGGGGCATCAGTAAAACAGCTGCCTTGGACTTCTGGAGGGCAGACTTTGAATTGTTCAGGACACTGGTAGGGAGGGTCCTTTGGGAGTCAGTCCTGAAGGGCAGAGAGGCCCAGGAAGTCTGGATGATCCTCAAGAAGTCTTCAAGGTGCAGGAGCAGGGCTGTTCTTGTGTGCCTTAAGATGAGCTGGCAGGGAAGAAGACCAGCAGGGAAGAACCAGGAACTTTTGCTTTTTATGTGGGAGAAAAAAAGTTTATGTCCAGTGGAAGAAGGGGCAAGCAACTTGGAGAGAGTACAAGGAAGTTGCCAGCATATGAGAGAGAAAATCAGGAAGGCTAAAGCCCAGTGCGAGCTCAACCTGGCCACTATGGTTAAAGATAACAAAAAACATTTATATATATATATATTAATGGCAAGAGGAGAACAAAGGAGAATCTCTATCCTTTCCTGGACACAGAGGAGAACATGACTACTGAGGACAAGGAAAGGGCTGAGGTTCTTAATGCCTTATTTACATCTGTCTTTTCTAGTCAGGCCACTTATCCTTGAGGTACTCAGCCTCCTGACATGGAACTCTAGGACAGGGAGCAGAAGAACAACCTCCCCCACACACACTTCAGATGGAAACTGTCAGAGACCTGCTGCTCCACCTGGACTGTCACATGTCCATGGGGCTGAATGGAATTCACCTGAGGGTGCTGAAGAAGTTTGTGGATGTAATTGCTGGGCCGCTTTCCATCATCTATCAGTGGTCTTAGTCATCTGGAGAGATCCCAGATGACTGGAGGCTTGCTGATGTAACAGACATCTATAAGAAGGGTATTAAGGAGGACCTGGAGAACTACAGGCCTGTCAGCCTGACCTCAGTGCCAGGAAAGGTGGTGGAACAGGTCATCTTGACTGCTATCACACAGCTTATGTGGGACAACCAGGGGATGAGTCCCAGCCAGCATGGCCTCATGAAAGGCTAGTCCTGCCTGACCAACATCATCTTCTTCTGTGACCAGGTGACCCTCCTGATGGAAGAGAGAAAGGCTGCTGATGTAGTCTACCTAGATTTCAGCAATGCCTTTGACATGGTCTCCCATTGTATCCTCCTGGAGATGCTGGCAGACCGTGGCTTGGACAGATACACTATTTGCTGGGTTAAAAACTGGCTGGATGGCTGGGCCCAGAGAGTGGTGGTGAATGAAGTGAAATCCAGCTGGCGACTGGTCACCAGTGGTGTTTCCCAGGGGTCTGTGTTGGGGCCGATCCTCTTTAATATCTTTATCGATGATTTGGATGAGGGAATTGAGTGCACCTTCAGTAAGTTTGCAAATGGCACCAAGCTGGGGGAAGTGTTGATCTGCCAGAGGGTAGGAAGGCCCTGCAGAGGGACCTGGGCAGGTTGGGTCAATGGGCAGAGGTCAATGAGATGAGGTTCAACATGTCTAAGTGCTGGGTCCTGCACTTGGGGCACAACAACCCCATGCAGTGCTACAGGCTGGGGGCAGAGTGGCTGGAAAGCTGTGCAGAGGAAAAGGATCTGGGTTTGCTGACTGATGCTCACCTGAACATGTGCCAGCAGCATGACCAGGTAGCCAAGAAGGCCAGCGGCATCCTGGCTTGTGTCAGGAACAGTGCAGCCTGCAGGAGCAGAGAGGTGATTGTCCCCCTGTACTCTGCTATGGTGAGGCTGCACCTCAAGTGCTGTGTTCAGTTTTGGGCCCCTCACTACCAGATGGACATCGAGGCCCTGGAGCATGTCCGGAGAAGGGCTATGAAGGTGGGGAAGGGCCTGGGACACAAGTCCTGTGAGGAGTGGCTGAGGGACCTGGAGTTGTTTAGTCTGGAGAAGAGGAGGCTCAGGGGAGACCTTAGTGCTCTCTGCAGCTACCTGAAAGGAAGGTGTGGGGAGCTGGGAGTCAGCCTCTCCTCACAGGTAATAAGTGATAGGACTAGAGGGAATGGCCTCAAGTTGTGCCAGGGGAGGTTTAGATTGGAAAGAGCAGTCAGGCATTGGAGTGGGTTGCCCAGGGAAGTGGTGGAGTTCCCGTCCCAAGGGGTGTTCAAGGAGAGGTTGGACGTGGTGCTTGGGGACATGGTTTAGTGGGTGACATTGGTGGTAGGGTGATGGTTGGACCACATGATCGTGGAGGTCTTTTCCAACCTTTATGATTCTATGATTCTTCTAGGACCAGATGGAAACTTGTTGTATAAGTGAAGGAAAACATACTAAGGGTCCAAGCAAATTTCTTTCTAGTCCAAACAGAATTTCTTCACATGAAAACAACTTTGATCAGAGTCATTAACAAGCTAAACTACAGAAGAGCAGAACAGACCTCACTGAATTAGTGCACAAATTAAAACTGACTAATTCAATCTGAGAACACATGTGGCACTGCCCCTGGGCATCGCTGCAAGTGCAGTGCCTGTAGGCAGTGCAAGAACCCCCATGTCTCCCTTGGCAGTGAAGGCTCTTTCCCTGCATTAGGACAGGGAAGCCTCTGCAAGGCAGGGCACAAACAGGAGGAGCACAGGGCAGAGGTCTGACTAGCAAAAGGTCTGACTTCAAATCACGCAGATGAGTATTTATTAGGTTCTAGTAAGCAATGCCAGGAGCACCTCTACTAGGGTGAATACCATTCATTCAGCACAAAAGCTACATACTCAGCAGCTGTGCACAAGTTATTTGGTGTGTTACCAGTGCAACATCACCAGGATTTGTGAGATCCAGATGTGAGGAAAAGATAAAGTGCTGGAAATGGATTGCCTATAAGGGTCTCTTGAACCAAAGCCAAAGTCTACCTACTTGAAAAAAAGAAAGCATAGAAGGCTCTCCAATCACCTGGTTTTAAGCCAAAACCTGAAAATCTGAAGTTAATTTTCTTTTCTAGTCCACCTATGATGTTGTAATGGAACAGAAGCACTTTGCAAAAATGTCCCAGCACCATTTCTTAAAACATTTTGCCCTTGAGCAGGCAAATAACAGCAACATCTAGGGCCAAGATATAAATTACCAATGTTCCCAGCTGCCCCATGCTATTTTATCGTTCTTGCTTTAGCATCTGATTATGACGTTTGTGATTCCTTTTGTGTCGAGGCTATATACTATGCAAATTATCCAGGAAGTTTGTCATAAGAGCAGATGTCCACTGTTAGAAAGATAAGCATATCTAAATATTTTCTATCAGCTTTCTTCTTATTCATTGCATTTAGGGGTGGTCTTATAAGCCCATTCATGCACTCACAGCTGCAGCCATGCTTACCATGCTTATAAGGACAATAGTTACAGCAGGAAGGAATAGAAAAAGTGGGCAAACCTCTTGGTCTACCATCTGGACAGAAATGAATTTTCCAGAACACAGACTGCTCAGGCTTTATGGGTCCCTCATCTCCTATCTTTGTCATGACTGCCAGAATTGCTAACCTTGTACAAAGCAGCATCTGCTGCAATGCTGGGTCGTGTGTGGTGGGACTCTGGGCAGATAGCATACACAAATTTGGAGGTATAATAGTATTAATAGGAAAAAGAGATGCAGAAGTACGTCGGTCATTCAACCCACTTGACATGGGGTTTGGAACATACGGATGATCTCAGGCAAAAAAAACCTTCCATTGCCTTGAAAACCCTGCATTGTCAGTTTGAGGCATAATTCCTTGTTTGCAGAGATAATGTCAATGATTGGAATAATCATCAGCCTGATCCAGATGGAAAAGTAAACACTTTATTTTCATGTTAGAGTCATGTTTGCTTAGCAGTAGCACCTGTGACACACTGAAGGATGAGCTAACACCCACGAAGTATTTCTGTTCCCACTTCTATTGTCCTTTGCAACGGAAGCTCTCACCTTTGTTTTTACTATAAATCCCTTGTAGGAGAGAGATCATCTGCAGTTCTGACTCAGACCATTAAAAGCATATTGAGAAATAACTTAGGTTTCCCAGAAGGCTAATTTACGTCAGCAAGCAGAAAGATAATCACAGTCATAAATCTTTGTCCATGTCTGTATCTCCTGATTGTTTCAAAAATATCAGGACAATACTTTCTATACCTTAACCAAATGCAGTAATTCAACTTGTTTTTCTTAACATCTGCAGTGCATAGTAGCTATGGTCTTTTACATGTATACCAGACTAACTTCCAGCATGTTGGAATTAAAAATGCTCTGTAAATTATGCATGACTTTTTAACATTCATGAATCCCATAATTTTATTTTATTGATCATTTCTTTCCAATAATTGGCAACAACCCATGAGGAAATGAATGTTCTACATTGGGCAAATGGGAATTTCATTGGTGTAATACTCGGAAAACAAGAGATGTGCTTAGCAAGCTAAAACGTGACTGTCCTTTACATTTATCTGAGAGCAGTGTCACTGTCCTCCTGCCTGAATTTACCTGGGGGCTTCAGAGGACTAAAAAAGGTGCTCTATTTGTTATTTAAAGGGAAGATAAGATATCCAGTAAACCCTCCATGGCTGTTAATATTAATGAAGGTAACCATACACATACCTTGACTTCTATTCTTTTTAATGAAAACTAAAACACATCACTGTAGGGATTCTAAAGGTTTTCATTGCACCTTATTTTCTTAGGACTGGCAGACAGCCTTAGCCTTCTCTGTTCCCAGTCACACTGTGCCTTCATTTCACACACATACCAATTAGGCACTCAGGGCATACAAGGCTCTCTTCTGGTCCTACATGCCCAAGGCACAGCAATTCTTGCTTTAGTATAAGCAAATTTACTGTGAATAATCTGGTCAGTCAAGACCATGTACTGAAAAAGAGCACTTGCCTTTGAGCCAGTTATAAAACACAAGATCTAAGAAGCATCAACGGAAGCAAAACTCGATAGCTGGGGAGGATCCACAGCCATACGTCTGCAATCCTACTACCAACTTATTTTCAGATCATGGGATAAGAGAAACAAATTCATGTTTATGAAAGATAAATCTAGTCCTCAATGAAATAAAAATGATTTCATATAGAAATGGTTACTGGTTGGATGTGATGGCTCCGAACACGTTACTGTGAGGGCAGCCAGCCTTCCTGGTGGGCCATATAGCAGACACTTTCAGATGGTCCCACAAGGCTGCCAAAGAATAGTCATGATAAACAAAAACAAAAACAAACAAACAAAAAAGACTTCCAATGGTGATTATGGCCTCTCATGACTCAGTATGCTTATGCCTGGTGATAGAGACTTATAATCTGAGGGCAGTTAAAGAAATGTTAATTCTCTACATTCAGCTGCTAAATCTTGCAAATGTGTGATTTGGGTTCATAGCATTCTGCTTTGGGAAAATGCCTGATTCTGTTGTATACTTTGTTAAAAATGATTAGTACAACAAAGTAGATTCTGCATCAGTTATTGGGTGTACATAATGAGATTGATCCACTTGTTTGATTTCCTGCTCACCAAGGAACTCTATGTTTGTTGAGTGTTACTGAATTTGTGTCCACCAGGAAAAAGAGGAGATTTAGATTTATTCTAATAAAATCTTGTATCAAGGCAAAATTAAACTGTAGAGAAGAATGAGTAATGCTTTAAAACATGGTATTAATTTCACGTGTACATATAGCAAAAGCACTTTACCAAAAAGCACAACTTGCCTTTCACTTTTCTTCATTTTTTTTCCTCCAGAGTACAAAATAAAAGAAATATATTGACCTCAGGGTTTGTTTGCTTTTGTTTATTTGTTTGTTTGTTTTGTTTGTTTTTAATAGTTCTAAATAGTTGGGAAAAAAAAAAAAAAAGTGTTCCTAGAAGTTTCTAAATTCTTTCACTTATGCCTCATGAGAGGTAGAAGTTTCAGTAGTCCATACTAAAATAATAAAAAAGTTACTAGGCAAAAACTACTGCCCCCACCCCCAAAAGCAAAGTACAGGGTATATCAGGTAGCCATGCTGACAGAGAAAACTGATCTTACATATTGGAAAGATGAATGACAAACAGGAGCATAGTCTTTAAGAGGCATAAAAAACTCCATACTCTAAGATATCTTGACAAATAAAATTTATAATTCAGAAATAGAAAAGGGTTACAAAGAAAACACTACAAAAGTCCACCACTGAACTTCAAAGTTTGCAAGTATTCTGAGTAGTTTCATTTGGCAACCCGTCCCCAGGCTTTGTGTGTGTGTGCAGTACCAGACATGAGCTCTACATCAGCAATCCTTAGGTGAAAGCAATATTCACAGGTGGGTTTTGTGGGGAGTCAAATCATATACAACTTTGGCTTACAAGAGAAAACAATTCCTTATTACATATCATGTGTGAAAACATATGTATTGATCTTTTATTTTTTTTGGGTAGCCAGGGAATGCAAAGACCGTCTAAACGAACTACTTATTGATCATCCTCCTGGATACAGGGAATTACATCAATTTATTCTTTAAGAATAATGCTTTTTCTGGCATTATATAACCACAGCAGAGTGTCCTAAGCTTAGCACTTTTTCCAACGTATTTAATCTTTATAATAACTTTGCGACTATGCAGAGCTCTTCATAAATATTTAATCCAAATTATTCTGCAGACAAAAGCACCAGAGAAGAGTCAGAAAGTGACTCACAGTTTCTTAATCAGAGATGAGTGACGAGGCAGCTCTGATGTCGCAGTGGGAGCAGGTTATTGGTGTTGATTAAATCATCTGAGAATGAATCCCATCTGCAGTTGTGGGCCAAATCCTGGCTTGAGCAGGTGGCAAGCCATGCCGAGGCAGTGTGCACTGAGGATCTGCTGTTCTGCTGCAGTTCTGCGGCAAAATGCAGAATAACAGTGCTGTCCTTGGCACACAGGGCTTCGTGATTATTAAAACTTTTCCCTCCACAGCAACAGAAAAAAAAAAAAAAAAATCAATTCTGGCACAGATGAACAGCAAGAAGTTGTGACTTCTTTCTAGTGTTTAATTTGTATTATATAAATGCACGTAGTTCAGAGCAACATGGATTCAATAGGCCTTTATAATTGATGTATGGCTCTGTTAGACACTTTGCAGTAGATGCTCAAGCATTAGACAACCTAATTTGGGAAACCAAGTGCAATCTACTGATTTAAACTAGAATCCTCATCTGTGCTGGACAGAGAGTGTGCTCATATCCATTCAGGAGACAGACGTATTTTTAATTTAAAAAGCCTTGTGGGTTAGAAAAAAAAAGTATTTCTTATGCTGTTGGATGAAGTCTTTGTGAGAAAACAAGAACAATTTCTGTAAAAGAAAATTGTATACTTTAAACTAGTACACATCACTCTAGCAGTAAAATAATGGTAAAAATAAATAAGATTAATTTATTTCCACTCTCAGGAGCTTTTATCATGATAATATGGATGGAAATAAGAAAGAAAAAGTGATCACACATTAAAATAATTTATTGCTCATTAAATACTGTGTGAGGTATAGCAGTTCCTATGTTCTTCCGGTATAATTTAATTGACTTTTGTTTATGCTCACATTTTCTGGATATATATACATATATATATTTTATTGATTTGGTAGCCTACAGTAAATTCATCATATGTGCCTAATTGCAGGAAGGTTTTAAAATAACATCAAGCATTAGTCTTACCGTTTGATCTTACCTGGTTAAATGAGAGCGGATACACTAACAGCTCTGGGGATCCTGCAAGAAATATTGGGGAAATGACATTTTCCTGAATTTGTGCAATGACATTTTCAGTGACAGCTCCTTTGCAGTCTAGGTCTCCGCCACTGCCTCCCAGCCTAAAGGAAGCCAGCTCATCCAGAGATTGGCTGCGCACATGGGTGTTGAAGGACCATTTTTATCCTGCTCTTTCTCCGTCTGTCCAGACATACAGACTGGTTTGTTCCTACCAGGCAAAAAGTGAGCTGAGCTGCAGCTGGCATTAGCCTATAATGATGGTGCATCCACTCCTTCACTGACATCAACTGCATCCATTCTTTTTCACACATGAAATCCATTTATTTACTTATTTATTTTTGTCTTGAAGTCTGGCTCTGCAAATGGCAGCAGGTCAGGAAGTGCTGCAGGAGATGGTCTGCTGCTGCAGTGACAGCCAGCCACCCCTGTTCAAGTCTCTGTCTCATGAATCTTTGTTTGAAATGGCTTAAAGAGGCTTTTGGCCATCTGAACTTCCACAGTTTATGAAAGTTTCTGCTGTGTGACAAAATAAAAGATTTTACTGAAAAAAATGGCAATGCAAAGGATAGCTGAAAATCAACTAATCACCACTATGTCAGTTTCACTGACTTATCCTTACTACATGACCCTTTCTTTTCTGGATATGTAGATATTCTATTTACTCTTTTGTATTATGTTCTGTCTTCAAGCAAAAGTTTGAGCAACAGCCTTGGAAATGAATGCAGCTATGGTCACACGTACCTTACTAAATCAAACATATATTTCTATTTGGGATAAACTACATTTTGAGTTGCAACACTGCCCTGGACACTATGGCTGTTCAGTGACAATTACTGCTATGAAATGCTTTCTCTGATCTTTCAGGACTGCAGGATCCCATCAATCATCAGGGAAAGTGCTGAAGTTTAAATTCAAAATTACTTTGCACTTACAGTTTAAATTAAATGTGTCTTCATTATGCTGAATGGTACACAAACAAGCCCCCATAACTTCATATTAAAAACCTTTTTGTTTCTGCTTCTCTTTTCATAGAGTCATAGAATGGTTTGGATTGGAAGAGACCTTAATGATCACCTACTCCAGCCCTCCTGGCATGGGCAGGGTCACCTCCCACTAGAAATTTATTTTATCCATGCCTACCATCACTTGTCTTGCATCTGAATCAAGTGATAGCCCCTTTAAGTGCCAAATATTTGATATGTCCCCTGCGAGATCTGCTGCATGCAGCTTGGTGTGATGCAAATGCTGAACAAGGTGTATCCAGGGCTCCAGGTGAACAGAGCAGGCAGTCCTGCCTTGGTGGTTCCTACCCTTCGCAGAAAGGCTCCTTGCATGCCTCACCGGGCTCTTCTGGTAATGATGCAGCCCTGTACTTCTATGGCACCATTTACCTGGAAATCCTCCAGCATTTTAAAGAGGAAGACTCTTATTTCAGGCTTACAGTGTTTCTGTTGAGGTAAGCTCACTGGTAGCCCTTTCCCTCTCCCCCCTTTATTTTTTTTTCAGCCCCACCGGGCCACTAATGAGCTTTCATCTCCCCACCAAAACATGTCTAAAGATGTGGTGTTATGATTTATGCATGTAACAAATATGTTACGACCCTCCCATTAACATTTATGACTAATGTGTCTTCAGGCTACCATAACAACTCATATGGTACATAAGAAGAAGTGAAAACCCTTCAACACGAATTAATCCTTCATGTTTTATGTCTACTAAAACCCTCGTTTAGCTCAGTGCTGTAGTTTCACCAAGACTTGTTATATACTGCTATGTAACCTTGATGAAATAGCCACAGAAATCAAAAGAACATTATCAGTTTGGGATGTACAGAAAATATAAACATTTGATTTTTCTGTAGGCAAAGGAAACTGAGTGGCAAAAAAAAACAAAACACATGACTGCCTGAGTTGTTTTACTAGCCAGATTTGTGGCAACTCTGAAGGCAGATCAGTGAATTAGCTTCTGCACAGAGGGCTACTGACACCAGGACCAGGAAGGATGGGAGGTCTGCATCCCATCTGTGAAATTCATGCTTGGTGCTGTAAGGTAAAGTGGAAGCCCCAAGAGGGCAGGTTGAGTTGGACAGGTGACTTTGCTCCCATGTGGCCTGAAACCTGAAAGAGCCTTTCTTGCACAGAAGACATGCCACCCTCCTTGTCCACCCACGCTTTGCTTCTGTCCAAGGCACTAAAGTGGCTTTTATTGTCTCTCTGCAAGGAACGCTATGTGTTTCTCTGCCTCACACATATACCAGTTTTCAAAGCTCTGCAAGATCCAAAGCAAGAAAGTAAAATATAAAGGCAAGATAGTGCTGTTTTATTCCCTGTGTCATGCTAAAGGGGAAAAAAGGCATTATAAATTGCTGCAAGCAGAAGAGCAGGCTGTTGTGTTCAATGCTAGTTTTATGATGCTGAGGTGAAGTTAATATGACTCACTCCTATAACTTACATGGGCATGACACAGACTTTTGACATTTAATATTTTCTTTTTTACTTACCAAAAGTTATAATTACCTCTTGAAAGCTTGGATCCACTTTATTTTCCTAACATTTAGTCCCTTTATGCTTGGCATTTTGCCATTTTTCCAATGTACATATTCCATCTGGGTACTTTTCTAGCCCTTAGTGCTGCAGTAGCTAAGTGCTTAAAGGATTTATAGATTTTATTTCATCGGTAACTCATATTATACATGGCAATTAGAGACCCGTGGAATCATTGCAGCAGGTCACAGTCACACAGACGTTGTATGGCACAACAAGGAACAGGGCCAGTTTTGGTGCACATTGTATTTCAGTTATGGGATCTGGTCTGTGCTTAAGCTCAAATTCCTTTTTAGTCTGGACTGTTTGGAAAGACATGATGTTTAAGAGGTCTGAAAAATTGCATGGAGGAGAAAAGCCAGGCTAACTCTACGCATAAAGTGAATCCCATCCAGTGTCTATTGCTGGCTAACATTTTTAAGCAGGATGTTGTGTCTTAGAAACAACACTACCTAATTCTCTTATAATGGCCAGTTCAAACAAATCAAAGTGCAAGTTAAAAAATATTTTTCATCCCCTCCTTTTTTTTTTTTTTTTTACCTTACCTTGCTTTTTAGAAAAACTTCTATGAAAAATATTTGCATTTAAACATATATAAAATATGTTTAGTGTTTCCATGAAGATTCAACCTTTCTGAGCCCAATGTTATTTTTCCTACTGCCTGTTTTGAGAGATGAAAGGTATCTTTACCACGTCAGAACATCTAGCTGCTGCTGTCTTTCTCAAGGTAAAAGTAAAAAAAAAAAAAGAGGCAACTGAAGAGGATAACTATTTTTTACTGCACAGAGAAAAACAGAATATTTCATTTGTCTTGTCAGCCTTGAAGACTAAGCAATCCAACAAGAAAATATTACTGGTCATGAGGCAGCGCTTGATCACCAACAAATTACATGTATGTAGCTCATGCCTAGACTGTGTATTGCCCTAAATAATTGCTAACCTTTCATTTCTTAATCTCTTGAGGAAGGGGTGTTCTCATTGAGAGAAATGCATCCTGTGTACCTATCAAGCCGTTTCATTTCCTTCTTAAGAGCCTTACCCTCTGTGCTCTTTCTATTGTTAGACATGGACTGGAAAGACAGAAGTAGACAGGACAGCCATTTGCAGCTGCTGGAGGAATCCTTGGCCCATACCAGCAGCAGCAGCAAGGGGTCTCTCAGAACCTCAGTTTTTATTTTTCTAAAAAAGGAGGTGTAGGTGGGTGGGAGTAATGCAGAGCACCCACTGGGCTCTGGCAGGGAGCTATTGAGTGCTGCGCTAGACACAGATGTGTGCTTATAGCTGCTCTGCAAAGACACTGAGCACGCTGTGCACAATCCACTGATGCTTTTGCAGTCCAGGCAAGGATGGAATTAATAAATGATGAAGAAGCAAATTTCAGGTGCATCCCGGTGGGCAAAATCTGCAAGATGGACTGCTTGTGAGATGGACTTGGGCAAATTGGTTCAATTTTCTGTGCCTCTTGATCCAAGAATGGTAGAAAAAAATAAAATAAAATGGAGTTCTTTTGTAATAAGCATTGTAATAACCGTTACTAGTAATAGCTTACTACAAAATGCTCTATGAGAAGCATGGTGCATTGCTATCTATCTGCAGTCCTTTTTTTTTTTTTTTTTTTTTTAACCTAGGACATTCTCCATAGTTTTGTATGCCAAATAATTTTGCCTAATTTAAAGCTTCTTTTCCTCATTGTGTATAAAATTATTATTTTAAAATGCTTCTTTCCTTTCAATAGGGTATTAGAGTGCCGTGTGCATCAAGGATACTATTGACATATTCAGTGAGATATTTTTAGCCTAGTGGAAAAAAAAAAAAATCTTGAGAAAGGTCAGTTCTTTCACTGTGCTAATTAAATTGCTTTGGAAGGAGATTATATCACGATGGTGACCAGCAAGCTAGCCAGAACAGACACCATTCTGTAGTAGGTAGCTTTTGTGAAAGTGTTGGTGTAAGAATGGCTTGCAGAGATAGGCAAATATGCTAATAGATTGCCCGTGAGTCATTCAACGGATTTCTTCCTTTGATGTTTACATTTCACAAATGCAGGGAAAACAGCCATATCTCTCAAAAAGAGATCATTTTCATCCAGTTTCTATTACATTTCTTGTTAACTAAGTGCAGCATTGTATATGTCCTTTTTCATGAAACAGAATGTACTGTTAAATGGAAGCCTGCATGGTGATGCCTGTTAATCACTGTCATCTACAAGCCTGAATTTACGGAATGTATGTCTCTAATGCAACTTTTGAAACATGAGGATAGTCTGAACAAATGAGGAGGTGCAAAGCAAACAAACTAATCCAGAGCTACCACAAGGTGGGGTTAGGTCATTTACGATCTGACCAGTCCACAAGGTGAGTTAGTAGTCACGTCAGCCTTCACTTTCTTCTCTGAATCCTCTACACTTCTCTAATATGTATTTTCTCTTTACAAAATTGTCTCCTTTGTTAGGAGAATTCTGTTCAGACACCTTCCTGTTCTGTGTCCACCGATGATTATTGCAACACCCATCCCCCAGTCCTGTTTTTCTGGGCTGTGTGGCTGTGCACGTCAGCACAAGCCTCTGCTCTCTGATTTCTGACTGGGGAGAGACAAGCAACTAATTTTTCCAAAAGCTTCTGCCGATCCCCTACAGAGTACTTTGGTAGTTTAGCAAGGACATTGGCTGCTAAAAACGAGTTTGGTTGCTGCTTAATTAATGGCGTAAGGACTGTGTAATCCACCCAACCAGGTGACTGTTACATTCAAATCACCGTAAACATGTCTGAACATTTCTCTGTGCAGACAGCACAAGTTGTCAAGGATATGTGTCTTGCGGTAGCGGAATTTGACCTCTTGCATGAGACCGTCACTGCCTTTTGAGACCCAGATTTTCATAAATATCTGCACAAAGCAAGTTGTTAACTCTAAACTAAGGTATTGTTTTAAATACAGCAACTAGGAAGATGAAATTGAGGGAGGGTAGCCTGCATATAACATGCCCAATGACAGTTCCCAGAGTCGGTGTGATGAGTCCAGGAACAAATGATTTTGTAGGAAAATACCAAGAGTCAAGTCCAGGTGCCAAATTCAGGGACCCAGCAAAAAGAGGCTGTGGCTGGAGATACGAAAGGGATTGGCTGGGATTTCTTTTGGGAAGATCAGATTTCCGATCTTACATTACCTGTGAAATACTGAAAATACTATCTTTAAATTCAGATTAATTGCCAAAGTCTGGTGTCAGTTGTCAGACTTGCTGAAAATGTATCTTCACCCACCTGGACACAGATGTGTAAGAGGTTTCTAAAGGAAATCTCTATGGATGAGCTGTCCCCGCTGCAGACCAGGGGGTCCTGCTCCCAGCATCGCATGGCAGTGATGAATGGCCACGCCAGGGTGTCTTCTCAAAGGCTTCTTGGTTGGGTGTGCAGAATGGCAGCCCAGTATTTCTAAGAACATTTTACAGCAGCTATAATTACATGGTAGAGCATAAACTAACAAGCTGCATCTACTCAGTATTAAGGATTAATGATCTGAACTTTTAGTACTTACTTCCCCACAGGGTAGCAAATTCACCAAAATCATGCTTCAATAAATGCAAAAAATGTGATACATAGCGCATGTAGAATGTATGCATAGAAAGAAGGTTCTTATCCTTCTTGTCCCTTTATCTGACACAGGACATGGCTTAAATGGTCTGTAGTTTCACCCACTCTAGCCAAAACTAAGATGCAGATTTACTGACCACTGTGATACAGACCTCACTGTGTGCTCCCCAGAGGTGTTTATTCCCTTCTTTCACACCGTCCTCACCACCTCTGTCTCACCATCCACCTCATCTTTTTCTTATGGGTGACACAGTGTTTCCTGTACACCTGAGCCCCACCACAAAATGGGCTCCTCACCTATGCTTCCCTGTTGACGCTGCACTGTCATGCTTTTTTTGGCAAAGCTGTAGTGTTTCTCACACCTTGGACTCTTACCATCTGTCTGTGCTTGGGCCTCGCTTCTGAATTATAAAAGACTGGGATGTGTTGTGGTCCTGTCTGCCTACTCCTTTGATCTCTCTGGCATACACCTGGTGCTCATGGATGGACCGCAGGCTCCTTGCAAGCTCCTTGGTTCCAGCTGGCTGGGACTTGCTTAGCCAATCTGCTTCCATTTGTCCTTGTGTGCTGGTTTTTGAGCCTTGGTAAACTGGTAAAAATGAAAAAATAAAAAAAATAATAAAATAATATAAATTGTATCAGAGTATGGGCTATAATAATAATAATAAAAAAAAAAAAAAAAAAAAACAACAAACAAAACAAAACAAAACAAAAAAAATCAACAACAACAACAACAAAAAAAACAGCTTCCAGCTTTTTGGAGCTTCTGGTAGAATCACATCTTTCCCATCACGTCTCTGGCTAGGCAGTGCTTGCTTTGATGCTGGCTCAGTTCACCACTGTGATGAATCAGAGTGGAAGGAGATTATGCCCCCTCACTGAGGTGGACTTCAGTCTAAAGAGACTTGCCACTTCAAAGTGAGCCCCAATCTCTGCTTTGGGTCACTTGAACAGGATATTGACCAGCAATAGCAAATCTTCAGACACTCTGAAGCTCCTCAGCAAGCTTATGAGCTTGTAAAACACTTGAAAACAGGGTATGAATTCTGACCATGAATGTGAATATACCTTTCAGGTGTTTTTTTTGTGGATAGTTTTAGTGAAAGCTGCTTGAAAACACTGCTCTTCCTTACCTGTTTAGCAGCTACCTCAAGGAGTGTTTTTATTTGCATCCCTGCAGGACTGAAGTGCTCCAGAGCTGCCCTGGTCCCCAGCTGCCAGAGTCCACCTGGCAGCTAAACAAGCAGTGGGCTCCTCCTCTCCTGGAGACAAATCCAGTCCTCAGGCTCACTCCCCAGCTAAGACATCTGTATTCTGAAAATAGGCTGAAGATTTCTTATTATGTTGTTTCTCTGGCTGTTTGTGTGAGTAAATCTTGTAGTCAGGCAATGCATGAACAGTTTGGCACATATAATTTTCTCAATGTATTCAGATGTAGTGCCCTGAATACTAACCATTGTGCTCTCATCAGTGGAAATGCCTGATTGTGAATGTTGTGTTGCTTTTTTTTTTTTTTTTTTTTTTTTTTCTCTTGGCAGTTGGGGTTATATGTAAATTTTGCACTTATGTGTACGTTTCAAATAAATTCGTGTTTTTAAATAAATAAATAAATAAATAACTTAGCCAGACATGCCATGAGACAGCTGGCCTGGCAAGTCAGGCTCCAAGGGGAAATGTGAGAGGGAGAAAAAAGGCAGCTCTGGACTGAAATGATAGTATTACGTCTTGCCTGAAGGCCCAAAGGAATGTTGTCTGTGTGTCCTGTCCCACCAGCATTTGAAGCCTGAATATTCAAGCCATCTTCATCTCCTGGAAGACAGTGCCAAACTGCTATCGCTGACATCAAGTCCTGTCAACCATCAGCAGCGGTATTCCCACTAATACAAGGGCTCCTTCCACTCTCACTACTGTAAATCACCAGCAAACCCAAGGAATGATGGGAGAGATAGAAGCAAAAAGCGTAAGAACCAAACCAATAATATTTTTATATGAGCCTTCATCTTTATTTTAGCTTATTCCCTTTCTGACTTCGTTCTGGGACCATCCCCCTTGGATTTGTATCATTGCACTGGATACCTTTGGCTCGACCTTCCTCCAAGGCCCCAAGCCTGACATCCCTGTTTGGGGACAGCCTCTTGCTGTCCCACTTGCACCTGCAGTTGTGCCGGAGTCACCGCAGGGACAGCCCTGTGCTCTGCGGGCACCAGCAGCACAGCCTCTTGGTGATTTTGGGGAGGCTCTGCTCCCGTAGCTGCATCCGGCTGCAGTTCTGCCTCACCACTCCTGGGAAACAGCTGGAAACGCTGAGAAATGGAGAGTGTTTAGTATGCAGAAAGCTTCCATTCTCCTCCTTCTTTTTTATTATTTATTTATATATATTTTTTTAATTGGAGAGTTGGAGAGAATGGTAACACTGAGAAGCTATTATGCCACAGCCTGTCAGCTGTAATGCTGGCAGGTGGGTGTCTGCGGGTTGTGCCTTTGGTTTGCTGATAGGAGCCTTGCACAAAGAATATCTCCAGTGTTAATCAGGCCCTCTGAACCAGCCTGCCAGCTCAGGAGAAAGGAAACAAAATTCAAGCCATGATTGCAAGCCTTCCAGCTCCTGCCAGGGAGCAAGGAGGATAGGAATCAAACCCTGGGGCTGATTTCTAATTAGGAAGACAATGAGACATTTGAAACAAGATAGCTGCAATTAGGATGAGAGGCACTACAGAGATCAAGAGAAATACTTCTTCATAAGAACAAGCTGGTGCTTCTCTCTACGGGAACATGTGGCATGGGGAGGGGGTGGGGGAAGGTAGCCTGCTAGAAATAGACTGGCTGTATAAATTGAACAGAAAACTCAGCAGAGAAAAATCTCCTCTACGCTTGCAACTGATTTCAATGGAATCAGTGCTTCACTGAAAAAATAAATTAATATTACCAATCTGGCATCTTGGTTAGCAATAATACACTGTTATTTTCCCCTTATCCTCATCTTGGGAACAACATATAAGACTACTCTTATATGAGGAAACCCTACTCCAGGGTTCACAGAGGAAGACAGGGCTGCTATGATATTTGAGAAAGATGAGACAATACTTAAAAATCCAGGCAACAAAAAATTTAGTAGTCCTTCAGCCAGCTGTTCTCCCAGAAGTTGGCAGTGACTCCGTGTGATGCAGATGATTGCCGTCACTGGCTGGGTTGCTTCACTCCTACCTTTCTTCTCAAATAGCAGCCCACTAAGCTTGGAACTGAAAAAGGGCTCAAAGATCTGACCACTCCCATGTTCTTAGCTAGTAGTGGGGGAAGAGGACAAGCACTAACTATTTAGTCAAGGCAAATGACTAAATGACTTTCTTTGCCTCAGTCTTCACTGGCAAGAGCTCCAGCCACATGGCCCAGACTCCAGAAGGCAAAGACTGGGACTGGGAGAATGAAGAAATGCACACTGGAAGAGAAGATAAGGCTGTAGACCAGCTCAGGAATTTGAAGGTTCACAAATCCATGAGACATCATGAGATACATCTGTGGTCCTGAGGGAATGGGTAGATGTAGTTGGTAATCCACTGTCCATCATATCTGAGAAGTTGTGGCAGTCTGGTGAAGTTCCCACCATTTGGAAGAGGAGAAGCATAGCCCCAAATTTTCAAAAAGACGCAGAGAACTACAGGCCAGTCTGTCTCACATCTGCACCCAACAAGATCGTGAAGCAGATCCTCCTGGAAACTATTCTAAGGCACATGGAAAATAAGGATGTGAGTGGTGACAGATAACACAGCTTCACTAAGAGCAGATAATGCCTGAAAAACCTGCTGGTCTTCTACAATGGGGTTACAGTGCTGGTGGATAGGGGAAGAGCAACTGTCAGGATTTTTGCAAGGCATTTCACAGTGTCCTGCACTATAGCCACGTTGCTGATTTGGAGATTAAGTGAGATAGAAAGAAGAACTTCTCTACTCTGATGGAAGGCACAGCCCAGGCCCAGGCTGCCCAGAGGAGCTGTGGCTGCTCCATCCCTGGCAGTGCCCAAGGCCAGGCTGGATGGGGCTGGAGGCCGCCTGGGCTGGGGGGAGGCGTCCCTGTCCATGGCAGGGGGTTGGGACTTCACGGTCTGTAAGGTCCCTTCCAACCCAAACCATTCTGTGATTCTATATTTCTTAAATTATTTCTCCTTTGTTCAAAAAGACGTGATTTCCTTAGCTGTCACTGATGATTCCAGATAAGAGCAGTGTTTGAGGCTGTTCCCCAAGAAAACACAACAAAAAAAAAAACAAAATTCAGGCTGAGCAGAATGTGATGGGATGGTTTTGTTGAGACAGGAGAGAGAGCCATGCAGGGCAAAGGAGGCTGATCATATTTGCAAAGGGTATTTAACTCCCAACAAGCTAAACTTAATTCCAGTGACAACTGAAAACATTAAGCATCTTCCAGGATGATGGTGTCTATCCACAGGTAAAATCATGCTTTCTGGGGAGCACACTCAAGAGAGTATCATTGGAAAGGGAGATAAAAAAGGTTACCAAAATAAAATAAAATAAATACTTGTTTCATTCTGAAAAATTAGAGAATGTTTACTAAACCGTCTTCTCTGAAATACACCGTTAGGGATTGCCCATTTTTCTAAGCTGTTTCCCATCTCCCCATCTTCTTTTTCTTCTGTCTTCTGTTGTCTGTGGTGTATTTGAACTGGACTCTGTATGAAAGTTTATTTAAACAATCTATAGACAAAGACTTTTCAAATGAAGGAGTGTGTTTCCACTTAGATTCCTACTGATTCAATTGCTTTGGTTTTGTATTCTGTCACTTGCGTCTTTCTATTTAGTTACATTTCCACCTAAGATTGATAATAGTGTTCTTTCTGGATGAAGTTATCCCAAATAATTTTATATATATTTTTTTTACCTTTTGTTTGTTTTGTTTTGTTTTTTAACAGCAGCAAGAGGTTTCTCTGTATTTTTTGTTATATAACTGCCACGAAGGCCTGTTGCTAAGCAGAAAACAGAATCAATATAGAAGGCAAGCTATACCAGCTCACTTTGAATTGCTGTACATTTTTCAGTTTTCTCTTTTTATTTAACAGTTTTCTTCAGTTAATTTCTGATATGACTTTGTGACTGGTATTTTGTAATTCAACATATTTTTAGATTGTAGGTTACCTCAACAGGAGAGGCACCTGGCTCTCCAGAAAGCTTGTGAGGAATCAGGCTGGTTTGTTCAAACACGGCAAATTCCTCTCTGGCCTTTCTCATTTCCACTTAAAACACTTAACTCAGGCTTGGATTAGGTCAGTGAAGAATAAATCTAAATCTAAGCATTCTTAAAATGAAATCAAAATGCCCATGTGTTGGTTTGGCCAACTTAGCCAAAGCAGCACCAGACTGCGGACAGGCGAGGCTTGTGCCTGCCCTCTGCTCCTCCTCAGGGCAGCCTTCAGATGCCTGTGCTATCTGACGGTATTGCCGAGTGGCATGAAGCCACACAGACTGCTTTGGGATGCCTTCAAAGGCTATCTGCCTAACAGGTCAAATACATATTTGTATCAAATGAATGAAATGCAGCTGGAAAGGTACTGAAGTTTGAGTTACTAGAACACCACTCGCAGCTGGAGAAGTGTTTTGGAACACGCTTTGAGCTGAGGTTCTGCTATGATAAAGCAATGGCATTTCAAAGCACATTGATCACCCGTGACCAAAGGGACAGGGGGAGGCAGCATGGCATGGGGACAGCACCAGGAAAAGTAGATGTTACACAGATAAGGGCACAGGGGAAGATCCCACAGTTCCAAAATAACGAGGGTGGCCATGAAAAACAAACAGTCGCAGAATCATCAAGAAGAGGATGCTACGAAATTACTGGCCCTTCTGTCTGAAAACAAAAACAAAAAACAGCAACAACAAAAAAACTACGGTGGTCTATAGTTGGTACTATAAAGCAAAACTGTACATACGGGGGATATTAACAAGTGTTGGGTAGGGACAGCCACCATTGCCAACACAAGTAAAAAATGCTTCTTCTCTGAGAGGCTCTGTACTTATCCAGCAATTTACACAGATGATGTTTTTGGATTATACACTGCTTGCATATCAGTTATATCATCCTCAATGGCCAGTGGCATAAATTGCATGCCAGAAGCAACTTGCCTGGTTAAGCATATGAAACAAGGGATTAAACATGGAATAAACATTAATGTAATGATTACAGAGAAAAGATAAACGCATTTGATCCAGGGCCACAATGGGAGCTTAAAACCTGTTGAGAAAACCCCTTCCACCTAATATTGATATTAATGTTCTTTCTGAATGAAGTTATCAGTTATCCCAAATAATTTTGCTTTTTTTTTTTTTTTTTTTACCTCTTTAGTTTTTTTTTTTTTTTCTTTTTACAACAGCAGGAGGCTTCTCAGTTCATTTATTTATTTATTTATTTATTTTTATATATAGCTGCCATGAAGGCCTGTTGCTAAGCAGGAAACAAAATCAATATAGAAGGCATGCCACACCAGCTCACCTTTGAATTGCAGTACACTTTTCACTTTTCTCTTTTCCTTTATCAGCTTTTTTCAGTTAATTTCTGATATGACTTTGTGACTGGTATTTTGTATTTCAACATATTTCTAGACTGTAATGCATAAAATATCATGCTATTTGAATAAAAGGTGCTATTGTGGTGAAAATACTAAAACAGCATCCAATATTAAGTGACCACTTCTGAATGAAGTAAGATGAATTTAATGTAGAGATTCCTTTCACTATCTGCCAGCACATGTACGCGTCTTTCTCTTCCACTCAAATCACAACAATGAAACCTTATTTTTTTTGAGATCTGCTAACATCCAGACAGCATCGCTGACTCCTCTCTGGCAGCAAGGCAAGCCACTTGAACTTCCCAGCACAGAGAAGTGCCTGCTCCCAGGCAGCTGGCTTATGGAAGGGGAGTGGAGTGTGTGGTCTCTCTTGCCACTGTCTCTCAGCTTTTTAAATGTATTTCCATTCACCCATTAAGTGGGGATGTGCTGTTTCCCCATTTACAGGTACACAGCAATGACCTGGGCAGACTTTAGCCCTCTCAGACGATGCATGGGCACAGCTCAGGAGTGGGAACCAAAGGGGCATGTTCACACTGTGCTCAGAAAGCCTGTTGAGAATGGATGTTACAACTACTCATGGTTAGGGATGGGATGATCAGATGGCACTGAACAGCAACATGTGTGCTTGCATGGGTCATATTTACACACAGAACTCTGCACCACACTCTATATTGTAGACCCTGTCTTAAATGACCTGGCAAAATTAATAGTAGAATGGCTAATGGACTAGCATGGCCAGTGGCATGACCAGAAGAGTCAAAGGCATCCTGGTGCCTGGGATGGTGCCTTTGTGGCTGTGGTGGTTGCCTTCAGCAGTACCAAGAAGAAGGTACCCATAATGGAGCAATCTTCCTATCTGGTGTGCACATCCAGGCTCTGAACTGTGGGGTACTCATGCTGTTGTGCTTGCATGTCCCAGTTGTGTTAAGGTCTGGAATAGGCCATCCAAAAAGAAAGAGCCCCACTCTTCCCACTCCATAGCGTGGACAACTATTCTGCTAAGCCTCCTCTGTGGCACTCCCTGCCAAATCTCCACAAAACTCTGCAGCTTTACTTCTTAAAGCTGGAAACTCCTCTTGACAAAAAAGGAAAATTCAAAAATATTCCATTCTACTCAGCATCCTGAATACCCAGGATAGAAATAAGTATCTCGTGATTGAGCAGATATAGCACAGCTTTTGCAGGATTAAAAGGATGATTAATTCATACACATTATACTTAAAAGTTATTTTGGAGAAAGCATGAGCAATATATGCCTGGAAATTCCCAATTATATTCAAGAGCATGCTGGAGTGAGTAAGCACACACCCACTGAAACAGATGTTTGTTTGCACTGTCGCAGTGCGTGTATCACCTACCCAACTGACTTCAGAGACGTGAGGGGGTGGGTACAAGATGCTGCTGAATTCAAAGTGACCGTATCATTTGTTTTACTATTGCACTTCTCAGAATGAACAGTTCTTGGATAAAATTTCAAAACAAAATTCAGGTGAGAGAGAGAAGACAACCTTTAAGACATCTCTCAGAGCCAAAGATTCTGGTCTGACACCTTTCTCTGAGCTAAAAAGAAAAAGCATCTGATTATCCCCAACAGCAGGGTATAGTGTTAGAGACATTCAGGCAACTGAACAGGGTGTCAGCCACCTGGCATTTTTCTAATGAGCTCTGTGGGACACTCTGCACTGGTGCTTTAGCAGCTTGGAGGTGTCTCTGCTGAAATTCCCCAGCCTTGTTGTCCTCCTGCTGCTTACTTCCCCTTCTAGCTTTTGGGGCACTTGTGCAGCTCATTTGTGCTCCCTTCCCTTCCCTTCCCTTCCCTTCCCTTCCCTTCCCTTCCCTTCCCTTCCCTTCCCTTCCCTTCCCTTCCCTTCCCTTCCCTTCCCTTCCCTTCCCTTCCCTTCCCTTCCCTTCCCTTCCCTTCCCTTCCCTTCCCTTCCCTTCCCTTCCCTTCCCTTCCCTTCCCTTCCCTTCCCTTCCCTTCCCTTCCCTTCCCTTCCCTTCCCTTCCCTTCCCTTCCCTTCCCTTCCCTTCCCCATCAAACTTTAAAACTTTACCAGGTTGCTTCCTTCTACAAAAATCCATCCTGTTCCCAGAGTAATAACTGTTTACAGACAAGCAGATTGGGAGCTTATTTATCTTTGTGTTGCTCATCAAGCACTCCCATGTCAATGCCAAATTTGCAGAGGTTGGTATCATATCCCATTCTATGTCTGTCTGTGTGTCCAAACACCTTCTCAGCAGTGGTAAAAGGCAGAAAGGCAGTGGTAAGAGAGTTGTCAATACCCATCTCTGAAAGAAGCTTCCTACCTCTCCTTTTGACTTAGGCAAAAAATTAAATGGGACTAAGAGCAGTAAACCAGAAAGCTGTTCTGCAGATGTGGGGATAAGAAGTCTCCAGTGTTGTACAGGTTAATATATATATATATATACATAAATAAATAAAAAACAATTCAGAATTCAGTTGGAATTGAGATTCCAACCTCATTCTCAAAACCAGTTTGTTACCAACTAGATTTCAAAAAAAATTTTTGAAAAAAAAAAAGACAAAACAACCCCAGATCTAAATAATGCTAAGAAAATAGACACATGTTCTGATTTTACAGATGCAAAGAAAATCATGAGAAGAAATTCCAACTATTTTAAGTAAGTATTGTGACACTCTCACATGATTTCCTTAGGGAGAATGATAAGTTGAAAGATCTAGCGTTAATACACAGCATGATACATCAGCTTACTCTTTACAGTAAAGATCCAGAATTGCTATTCACTCTTAAGAACAGGGAGAGACAAGGAAATCTTGTCAAAGACAAGGAGACTTGCCAGAGACCATGTAGCAAGATGGACAATGTGTAGGCATCCCAAAATTTGGGCCTTGGTTCTATTCAGACAATGAGTTAAAATGAAAATTAAGAGTGGTTTGCATTCCTCTTATCCATTTTAAGTCAGCTTTCAAGCACTGAAATAGCTTACTTAAATAGTTTTTACTGTTTCCTCTTAAAGCAAGCTATCTCTGCCCTCCAACAGGAGGACAAGGTGGATGGGATATAAACTGATAAGGACAGTCACCATTGTTGAGAGCTTTTAAATCTCGTTCTCCACAGTGCACTTTACCAATACTGAACAGAAGTGAACATACATCTGTGAAGTAGCAGCAGGAAATTCCATTTGGGGTTTGGAAAAAAAAAAAAAAAAAGATTGGTACCTGCTAAAAGTGCTAAGGAACAATTTTGTTTGCAGAAAGGCACGGACATGTCATTAGCATAAATTCCACCACTCCATTGCATTTACCCTGAGATTCACTTCTGACTGAGGTAAATAATTGGCAGAGACCTTGCAAACCTTGCTGCTGCAGTTTTAGGCACTGTGGCTTGCTATCTATCTGCCCCAGTCTCCCCGTCACAGAGCCAGCACCAGGGAATGTGTATTGCTCCAGGGCCAGGCTGAATGTCTTGGATTAAATGTCCAGTAAAATTGTGTCTCGGTGAAATGCTGGACTTTGTATGCACATGGACAAAGATCCCCGTAAATTTCTGCTGCTGATTATGCAGCCATGGAGAAGAGGCATGATAATGTGTTCTAAATCTATTAGTATATCTTACTGCTACAGCTCTTTGCAAAGGGAGAGCGAGTCAGAGATCCTGCTTTTGAGATGACCGTGATAACCTAGGTCACTAAAGCTCCTTCTTCCTTGTGTCACAATAAACAGATGCACACAAGAACCACAGAAAATAGATGGCCGGTTGCATACATAGGCTGTTAATATAGAGATTGCTTTGCCAAAACACCAGTTCAGTTTTGATCCTATTTAAGTAGACGTCCATTGTAACGTGTAGGATCCTTTAAAAGTCTTCTTTAAGCTTTAATGAAGACAAGAGAAAAAATGTTTTACAGAGGTTGAGTCTCATCTCTGTCTTTGATCATGTAGGCTTCATTTCATGGAAAAAGATGAATGTGGTTTTGATTTGCTCTTCTAAATGTATATGTGCCCTAAACAAAGTAAAATGGTAATCTAAAACCAGGGAAATTTGCAGTTGTGTCACTTTGATAGCAGTCATGCTCCTTTATTTCTCAGGTGGCCTCAGGAGCAGCTGCTTGTATGGGTCTGTGCCCCAGACGAGAGAACAGAATCTGAGCCAGACCTTCCCCCACCCCCCACAGCTTCTGGGGGACATGGCTGGCTCCAGGTGCATCAGGGAGGTGGGCAGGTTTTGAGGGGGATGTGTGGTCCTTTGCTTCGCTGAGCTGTGCTTGTTTCTCCTTTCTGGGCTATGCTGCAGGGACTGCCATGGAGTTATTTGTTACTCATGACCAGCATTGGTGTTGTGGCGCTAGGACCCAGCATTGGTGTTGTGGCGCTAGGACAATTCCAGGTTAGAGGTCTCCTGCAGTTCCTTCTTGAGGCAGTTGCATAATTGCCAGCCTGTTTTTTATCTGCTGCACTCCTCTAACAAAAGGAGGTGCTTGATCCCACTGCTTGTTTTTCATTTTAAACTCTCCATTGTGATCTCTCTGAGCTGTTCTCCTATTTCTTCTTTTTCTCTTTTCTTTGATCTGAAATGGATGAGAATCAAGATTGCACTCTGGTTCTTTCTGAGAGGACTCAACACTTCTATATTTATAAGAGCTTGAAAACAACACAGAAGCAGGAAAGAAGATAAAAAAAAATTTTTTTTTGAAGAAGCAGAACCCCTTAAGGCAAGATTTTTATGTCAAAACACTTGTTGGCTGCTTGTTTTGAGGTTTTCAATTTAAACAATATATGAAAGGCAGTGGCCTGAATCTTTCCAGTTGAAGTTTTATGGAGATCAAGGAAAGTGCCATGGCTGCTGCTGAACTGTGTGCTCATCATACTCGTCTTTGAATTTATTTTTAGAGTTGGAAACCTCTTCTCTTCTATGATACTTAGCATTGTTGCACCAGGAAGGCTGTCAGAAGGAATTTAGCTTATATGCTCCTTTTCTCTGTGACCTTAACTTCTACAGCTCTTAGCTCCATTTGATATTTCCAACAAAACCTTCTTATCCAGATTGTCTTTTTTTTTTTTTTTTTTTTTTGCATTGACGCCACTCATACAATTTCAGAAAAATGGTAATTAGTGCTGCTTGTAAGTAACTTTTAGGGAAATGTCAGCTGCTCTGCACTCAGCATACACTGAAGCACTAGTCTTCAAATGTTTGGAATTTCATCTCCAGATTCCTGTGGGTGAACAGGTCACTTCAAAGCTGTATTATGAATGAAGGTGGCATTAGAAAATTACAGATGCTAGCTAATTCAGACTGTGTTAGGTGTGGAAAAATAAAATTGCTATTGAAGAGAACAAGAAAGGTGAAGTGAGATTTCTGATTAAAAAAAAAAAAAAAAGTGTTAGTGAAGCATATCTCCTAATGATATTTTGGAAATAATTTATTATTTAAATATATATTTAATATATTTTGAGGTGAGGCAGCCTGGGTCTGGGCCTCACCCCCAATCACAGTAAAGAATTTCTTCTTTCTAGCTCACCTAATCTCTAACTTAGAGACATGGATATAGTGCAAGACAGTGTCAAATGCCTTCCAAAAATCCAGGTAGATGACAGTTGCTCTTCCCTATCCACCAGTGCTGTAACCCCATTTTAGGGTTGTTTTATCCACCAGATTTATCAGGCATGATCTGCCAAAAACAACACCTGTGTTAATTGCTGGATAAATACAGAAGATCTCAGAGAAGAAGCATTTTTTATTTGTGTTTGCAATGGTGGGTGTCCCTACCCAATGCTTGTTAATATGCCCTGTATGTACAGTTTTGCTTTATTTGACCAATATAGTTTTTTGTTTGTTTGTTTGTTTGCTTTTTACCTCTTTAATGTTTTGTTTTGTTTTGTTTTGTTTTGTTTTGATCTCACAGCCCTTGCTGCTTATATTGGGGCACCGGCAGAGCTTGGCCCAGCCTGGCTCATGCCTGGACTCCTGCTGAGCGTGTGTGCGAGGCTTGGAGCGCCGAGCAAGGATCTCGGCACTCCAAGTTGTTGGAGCTGTGCTGTGGGGCCATTGGCAGCTGCTCTCAGTGTCCGTCCCCGCAGCCAGTGCCTGCGTTTCCCTGGCCCTGCCTGGCTCAGGCACCAGGGCCCTGTGAGGTGCACTCGCAGCAGTGCAGGTGAGCTGTGCCAGGACACGTGCCCTGGGGCTGGGGCCAGCGCTAGGTGAAGCTGAAGGCGAGCTGCCCACTCTGCAGGACGGGCATGAGGACCATCAAGGTTTCCATGCGGGGAGAGGAAGACTACTTGCAGTGCATCATCTCCCCTCGGGCAATGCCCGTACCTAAGGGCTTCCAGGCAGGCAGCACCACCGCCCCCCACAGCCCTGCAGCGCCAGCTCAGTCCTCTGCACCAGCCAAGGAGAGGAATGTGGAGCCCGACACCAGGGCTGCTGTGGGTGACCTCCTGCCCGAGGACTGGGCTGCACTGTTCAAGGAGCGCAGGGACATCCTCAGCCCTGTGCTGCCCTGGCTGCGCCAGGAGCCTGCACCCCTCAGTGGGACAAACTGGTGGCAGGCAAGAGCTGTGGAGAGCTTCCTCCTGCACACCCTGTGTCTGGTGGGGCCAGACAGGGATGCCATGATTCAGCACACGTGGCCCGGCTTCAGGCCCCTCACTGTGCCAATCGTCGATGGGCTCATCAATGCCATCGTGGGTCTCTGCAGAGAGGAGGCACGGAGGCTGCTGGACCTTGAGAGCGGCTGCACTACCGGGGCACAGGAGGCCAGCCCTGCAGCTGCTTCTGCTCATGCTGCTCCAGTGCATGGAGCCTTTAGCAGCAGCCCCGTGTCCTCCAGCAGCTCTGCAGACCCCGACAAGGAGCTCCCCATCACATCCAGCACGCTCCGGCATGGGGGTGCTGGTGAAGTCGCAGCTGCAGACAACCCCAGGGAGCAGGAAGAGCCCCATGAAGAGCTGGGGCAGGAGGCAGCAGCGGGTCCCTCTGCATGGGGCTGCAGGCGCCGCCCCTCCACTGCTTGCCACTCATCTCGGGGGTCCCGGCACCCCAGGAAGCGCACCCTGGCGGGCAGTGCCCAGGAATCCCCCCAGCCCTGCAAGAGGCCGCCCCCCCGGCGCCTCTAGCAGGGCTCCTGCGGGTGGTGAAATAAAGAAAAATAAAACAGGTTGAATATAGCACAGAAAAAGTTTTGGTGTGATTCAAACCAGAGCTGGCGCAGCCCCGTGCATGCTGCTGCCTTCCCTCCCTTATCCTGCTGGCCCCCACTGTCCCTTTGGTCACAGGTGATCAATGTGCTTTGAAATGCCATTGCTTTATCATAGCAGAACCTCAGCTCAAAGCGTGTTCCAAAACACTTCTCCAGCTGCGAGTGGTGTTCTAGTAACTCAAACTTCAGTACCTTTCCAGCTGCATTTCATTCATTTGATACAAATATGTATTTGACCTGTTAGGCAGGTAGCCTTTGAAAGCATCCCAAAGCAGTCTGTGTGGCTTCATGCCACTCGGCAATACCGTCAGATAGCACAGGCATCTGAAGGCTGCCCTGAGGAGCAGCAGAGGGCAGGCACAAGCCTCGCCTGTCCGCAGTCTGGTGCTGCTTTGGCTAAGTTGGCCAAACCAACACATGGGCATTTTGATTTCATTTTAAGAATGCTTAGATTTAGATTTATTCTTCACTGACCTAATCCAAGCCTGAGTTAAGTGTTTTAAGTGGAAACGAGAAAGGCCAGAGAGGAATTTGCCGTGTTTGAACAAACCAGCCTGATTCCTCACAAGCTTTCTGGAGAGCCAGGTACCTCTCCTGTTAATTGACTTTGGGCACTGGCGTGGCCTCCACAGGGCAGTCAGGTGCCACAAGAAGCAGGGCTGGCATCAGGTTCTGGGTGGGTGGGGCACTCAGCCATATGGTGAGAAGAAAGTGGTGAGAGTGTCTTGCTCACCTATTGGTGAGAGTGTCTTTGCTCCTACATCCGTGGTGTTCACCTGCCCCATGTTAATGACAAACAAGCACGAGCAGGTAGGTGATGGGCACTGCCCTCCCTCTCTGGTATAGGCTGGCCATCTAACAGCAGCTCTTACTTGCCACCGAAACATTCTAGGAAGTGTGTCTAAAAGATGTCTTTCTTCTTTTCCCTTTGTTGGGTATACTCTGGGCCTAGTACTTATTTTGGCAAGAAGAACTTGTAAGATAGTTTCTCATAGTTCGTTTCACACAATAGTTCTTCACACATAGTTCTTGTCTCACGAAAGAAAACTTTTTTGAATTTTAAACCTAAAATCATTGTTTGTTGTCACTTATTGATGCTTAACTCAAATGTCATATATGAAATAGCATACAAATTACATTATCAAAATAAATAAATAAATAAATAAAGAGAAGAAACTGTTAGGCTTTTTCTCTAGGTAGCTTCTAAATCCTGAATGTGCTTTAATCAGCTTACCTGCGTCTTTGTTCTCTTATCTCATGCTTTCATGCTCTGTTCTTTCCTGTCTTTTCCCTTTTACAACACATTTGAAATGGAACATGAAGAACCCTGTATAACAGCCATTTTAAATTAATTAATCAATGTAGTTAGTCTTCCAACAAGACTCTACAGAATTGGCCCCTTTAAATTAAATGTTCAGTGAGAATAATAATTTAGAGTTCTCAGCAATTTTTATCAACACTGAATATTATTTATACTGTTACTAAAACATGTCAACAACGTATGAATGTGTTGGCCTTCACTTAGGGATTTATTGCAGAGCTTGCAAGTGAGGACAATTAAGCCCCTTACTGGAAGTAAAACATTGTTAAAGGTATAACCCCCCAAATAGTAGAATTTAAAAATGAAGGGATTTATATCCATTTAGGTTAAATTAATAAAACATTTCACTAAAATATTTCCCTATTTTTGGTCACCTCTGTTATCTGGATTACTAACAGGGTATGAACTTGCCACTTCTTCGTTCTATTGCCAGAAGAATAATTTGGGGTTTTCTTTGTCTGTTCCAAATATTCATATTATTGCTGTTTTTCTGGGCTTTTCTGTGTCTCCTACAGGTCTTCCTGTGCATTTTCCAGGCTTTTTGCTTGGATTAGTTAGAGACATAGAGTAAACAAAATTAGCCAGGTTTCTACAAATGGACGGTTGTTCACCAACTGCTTCCTGCTTGCAGAAGTGCACGCAGCGGGTAATGCGTGGTGTCATTAGTCCCCTGTTTAACTGCACGTATGGCTGGGAGGGCATGTTTGCATTTCATTTGAACAGATATGATTAGCTGTTCTCAGTGTTCGTCTGCAGTAAAACTGAAAATGTGTCATGCGCTATTACCCAAGCAAATGTAATGCCCCCAAAATAAACATGCTCCACTAGTTTGCAGGCAGTAATTGAAGGAAAAACAGGTGTTTCCCATATTCTTTGCCATTGCCTACACATATGGCTTCTTTTATGTTATCCTTCAATTACTTTGTAGCATTGGCTCCTGCAGAAAAAGAAATAGTTACCGAAAAAGAGTTTGGTCAAGAGTATTCTTTGGTCTAGGGCCAAATTGACTGCGAGTGGCACAGCCCTCTTTAGTATTTAAATAATTAAGCTACGCCAGCTACCACATCCTCTTTAGCCATCAAACCATGTTTCCAGCAATTGTCATTTTCAAATGTGGTCCTCTGACTTAGCAAGTTAAAACTAAATATAACACAAAATGCCACTAAATGTTATTAACCTCCTCAAGTTGGATCCTTCAAATATTCAATAGAATAATATGGACACCTGCATGACAGATTGTTTTTATACTTTTCAGCCCGAAGTTTTATTTTGCAGAACTGTTCAGCTCCCGATAGCTGTCTGAGGTCTAGTGATCTTGCATTAACAACAGGCAGGATTTTGTAATGAGATGGAGGTAGAAATACCGGCAGCCACTTTCTATGGAACACATTTTACAAGGGATTGTTCTTCTAGGTTAATGCACTTGAATGAGAGACAGAAGGAGGTAGAAGGCATTGTTCCTAATGGATGATATCACAGAGCACTTCCTCAGCTGTCAGGGTGAAAGTCAGAGGAATTCTGCAAATTTGGCAGGAAGCCTGGCCCTGGAGCTGCTCAATGGCAGCCTGAAAAGCCACCCTTAGATGACAAAAGCTTGTAATACATGGAGCAGTCAAAACACTTTAACTCAAATTGGGATGATCTTTGATCCTTGTGCATTAACCTCTTCCCTCCAAACAAGTGTCTCTGCATTTTCATCACAATTTCCTACTACCAATATTTTAACCTAGTTAAGTTTACATGTCGAAAGAAAATTATACAAGTAGCCAAAATCTCCCAGAATACTAGAATGGCTGAGGCTGCCAATGCCCTCTGGGTCTATCTGGTTCCATCCCTGCTCCAGTGGGGCCACCCACAGCAGGGTGCCCAGCACCATATCCAGGAGGCTTCTAAAGATGTCCAAGAAGGAGACTCCACAACTTCTCTGGGCAGCCTGTGCCACTGCTCCATCACCTGCACAGCACGGAAGGGCTGCCTGGTGTTCATGGGGAACCTCCTGTGCTCCAGCTTGTGCCCTCTGCCTCTCGTCCTGTCACTGGGCACCACTCAGAAGACCCTGGCTCTGTCCTCTTTGCACTCTCCATTCAGGTACTTGTACACATTAATATAATCACCCCAGAGCCTTCTCTTCTTGAGGCTGAACCGTCCCAGCTCTCTCAGCCTTTCCTCACAGAAGAGGTACTCCAGCCCACTGAGCATCTTGGTTGCCCTACATTGGACTCTCCCCAGTATGTCCATGTCTCTTATGTACTGGGGAGACCAGAACAGGTCCCAGCACTTGAGGTGCGGCCTCTCCTGCACTGAGTAGAGGAACAGGATAGCCTCCCTTGATCTGCTGGAAATTTCATTGCCTACTGCAGCCCAGCACGCCATCAACCTTCTGTGCTGCACATTGCTGGCTCATGTTCAACTTGGTGTCCACCAGGAACCCAGGTCATTTTCTGCCAGGCTGCTCTCCAGCTGGGTGGTTCCCAGCATGTCATGGTTCTTAGCTTCATCCTGCAAAATCAAATGGGTCAGCTTTGTGAAGTGACATCAGAAATGACTTTGCTTTCTGGCTTTATCATGTAACTGATTCAAAATGAAAAGTGATTGCATAATACAATTCTTCATCAAAAATATTCTTTTGAAATATTAATATTATAGAATGATGCAGTTCCCCTGAAGCTTCATGGTAATTATTTATTTATTTTTTTTTTCTGCAGAAAAAACAGAAAACTGAAGGTGTTCTACCCATCCTTAGTTTTCATTATGGTCTGTTCCTTTTTATCTTTGCTATTAAATTATTTGTCTCACCAAGAAAGACAATTGCTCCTCTTCTACAAGGGGCACAAAAATGGAGGCTACATCTTAATCTCTTTAAAGTTTCCTGGAGTGCTTTTGTTTCATTGACAGCTTTATCATTTCATGAGTTTCAGAGCTTCATGCCTGTGCTTTCTACCTTGTAATAAATACATTTATTTGGATACTAGTTGCCATTCAGAGATGGTGATTGAGCTTTCCAACCTTACCCCATGGGGCAGAATCTGCCTGTCTGCATGGTTCTGCCTGATCTCTCATGCTGAAAAGTTGATGGAGTGGATTTGTTGCCAGTGTGAAAATGGTAAAGCCAAGCAGTGCCGTCTGGAACAGAGAGAGCAAATCCCACACCTGCCCATCCCCTTCTCCTCCTCCCCTGCCCCTGCTCCTCCAGTTTCCAGCACTAGCCCTTTCTCCCCAGCATGTGCTGCAGCAAATGCAAATGGGCGTCCTGAATGATGCCGCGACAGTTAAGCAACAAGTTGGGCTCAAAAACATAGTCTTGAAGCTTGAATATGAACTACCAGTTTTAAATATTTCAGCCCTACCAAAGAGCAAGGGAATAGGATGTTGTGTGTAAGCGTTTGGCTTTTCAAAACCAGTCTCCTTTTTTTTTTTTGTGCACATATATTTGAAGGATCAGAAATCTGAGTACAAAAAATACAGCTATAAATTAAAACCTATACAAGCATCTTGACAAGGAGGAAGAAAACAAACAAACAAACAAACAGTTAAGTTCCTAGGCACAAGAGAGTTGAAATAGTGTCTGTGGCTATAACGAGGCTAAATTTTCATGTGGGCTGTATGAGGACACTTTCAATAACACCTTCTTCAAACATCCTGGAGGAAGCTATAAAACCTCAATAAAAGTTCTTCAAAATATCCCTGTGAGGTAAGTGTGCTGAAGGGAAGGAATCCAGAACATAAACAGATGAAGATTTGTATTTATAATTGCTGAAGCAATTCAAGACTTCAGAACACTTGTCCTTGGGTCCTGATTTTGAGTTAATTTTCACTGCTGTCATATAATTTAAAAAAATAAAAAATAGAATAGCTGCTGATTTACACTCACGTTATATGAAAATCAGGACTGGGACTGGGGGGATTTATTGCTTGTACTTCAACTATTAGGTACAACTCTTTATGAGCTAGCCCAATACAGACATTATATCTTTGCTCAGGTGAACATTTTGTACTTGGGCCATAACAAGACACTTCCAGTTGGGAAATTTAATGATTCCCACTCAAATATCACACACTAAAAACAAACCCAAACATTTCCTTACCAATGTTTCTCCACAAGAAGAATATAAATCCATTTCAGAACCCATTTCCCCTAGTTAGGAGCAAGTCTGTGTTGAATACCATGCTAAACTGAAGTTATACAATAGAAATCATCTTTTTATCGTTGGTCTTGTGTTTGTTTCCAAGCTTACATTTAGGCAGAATACCATTAGGTGCACTAAATAAATCTTTCACTGATAAACAACAAATGTGAAGTGCTTATGGACCATGAAACAATTATCATTGACTCCACCTGATGCTGCTGAGCAAGCTGTTCTTTTCCATTGTGCTATTATTAGACAGGAATGCAGTGGGTTGGACAGCATCCTTCATTAATGGATAGGATAACCAAGTCTGTATAGCACATAGATCATTTTCTATCAGAGCTCAGGACCTTGTACACAGGCCATCTAACTTATGTCCTGAACAAAATGTTACCCCCATAAATAAACACGTTGGAATAAACTAAGACTTTAGAAAAGAGAATGGAGATCTGCAAGACAGTCTTAGGGATGTAAATGTTCTACGCACCTCTTAAGACTTGGGAATATAAACTATCACTATACATATAGATATCTTTTGTTTCATTTCTGCATGGAGATGTTTCTACAGAGTTACTCTGTAGAAACCAGTCTGTTTTCAAACTCTGTTTCTACAGAGTTACTCTGTAGAAACTGAATGTAAAATGTAAACCAAAGTACAATATCATAGAATCATAGAATATCCTGAGTTGGAAGGGACCCTTAAGGATCATCAAGTCCAACTCTTGACACCACACAGGTCTACCCAAAAGTTCAGACCATGTGCCTAAGTGCACAGTCCAATCTCTTCTTAAATTCAGACAGGCTCGGTGCAGTGACCACTTCCCTGGGGAGCCTGTTCCCATGACATGAATTGAGAGGTAAAAAGCCCTTTGTGTTCTGAGCAGAACAGTACTGATAAAACCAGTAGAGGAAAAATCTGTATCTGGACCCAGAAACTGTTTGCCAGAACAGCCGCATTGAAAGGAAGCCTCAGAAACACAGTGCTAAAAATGGAACAGAGGGATCTTTAAGGCATCTGTCCAGGAAAGTGAAGAAAATACATTTTTGGCAGTAAACACCCAGGAAATCATGCATCGAATACAATAAATTAAATTGAACAGAAAACACATCCTAGCCCTTGGCTTGACTTTGACAAACCCTGGAGTGTCCTCACCAAGTGAGCGCTGGTGAGTGTCAGGATAGTATTGTAGTTTCATTTAATTGATAAGCTAGGTTGTATACTGATATTTATCAAAATATTACAGGTGCTTCTGGTATACCTAAGACATTCATCCTCCCCACCTCCCCTGATCCATTCAAACTCTTGTTCTTTTGAGCCCCTGTAAATGTAATGCCCAATACTCGAGCTGCAATGGTAACAACCCCCTGATCCCTATGGGAACATAGTAGTCCTCACGATGCTCTGAGATCTGTACCTGTCCTGGTACAACGATTTCCAGGGCTGAGCTTTCATCTATTTCCTCAAATGCTGGCTTTCTACAATTTCCATATTTTCCACTCCTCTTTGTTTTGCATTTATGTTTTCCATCATCTTCCTATTCTAAAAGCTAATGAAGAGTAGGCAGGCACATTGGCCACACTATAATAAAGAGAGAGCACAATGCTGACATTTAAAATGTCCAGTTTAAAAGCTGGAATAAGGAAGCATTTAAATAGAGTTAAATATAAACTGAAACTGCTAAAAGGTTCAGTTTCACAGGTAGAAGCAAGAATGTCCAGGGAATAATAGGAAATCTTCAGAGAATTTTTCTGACGTGAGGAGAGAAAAGGCAACGAGAAGGCAGTAGGAAAGCTAAATAAAACAGAAGGATCTGGGCAGTCACCCATGGAAAATGAAATTACAGAATTAAATGAGTATTTAGCAAAGCCTGTAATTTGCTGAGAAACTGCAACACGAAGACCTCCGGGTGCAACAAAAAGTTTGGTTAATCATTATTTTCGAGCAATAGCGTTTTGGGGTGAGGGCACCTGCTACATCAGGGCAGCGGGCGGCAGCGCCCGGCTGGAGGTGTCGAGCGACGGTGCGGGTCAATCAGGTTCGGCTAATTAGTGAATTGCAAGAAGAAAAAGGACGAGAAACGTTTTACCCTCCCAACTTACACCGACGCCGCGGCTCCTCCCAGCGACACCCGAGGGCCTGGCGGAGGGGTGTCGCCGACGGGGGGGACGGCGCGACCTCCGCTCCCACCGCACCGGGGGCGAGCCGCGGGCACGGTGCGCGGGCACGACGCTGGCAGCGGCCCCGCGCCCCTCGCCTCCCTCCGCGGGAGGGGGCGGGGGCCCCGACGGAGCCGCCCGCCCCCCTCCCTCCCCTACCCCGGGGGAAGCACCCTCCCGGCCCGGGGGCCAGGTAGACTTTGACGTCAGGATGTCTGTCGTCGTTTTGACGTGCAAAACGCTCATTTCCATTCCGGAGACCGAGGGGTCTGGGCGGCCGCGCGGAGACGGGCAGCCGCGCAGCACCGAGCCGTGCCGAGCCGAGCCGAGCCGTGCCGTGCTGTGCCAAGCCGTGCCGATCCGTGCCAAGCCCTCCGCGCTCGCCTAGCAACGCCGGCCCGCTGCGGCCATGGACGGGCTCCGCTGGTGCGGGCGCTGCGCGGCCCTGGCGCTGCTGGCCGCCTGCTGCCTGCCCCGCGGCGGCGGTGCCGGGCGGCAATTCCTCAACGAGTGGGCGGCCGAGGTGCCGGCGGGCCCCGACGCCGCCAGGGACATCGCCGAGGAGCTGGGCTACGACCTCGTGGGGCAGGTACGGGCGGCGGAGCGGGCGCGGGGCGCGCAGCCCATGCGCACGCATCCCTTTGCATGCCCACGCGCCCCTTTACCCCATACATACCCCTATACCCCTTTACCCTGTACACACACTCGCACCCCTTTACCCCACGCACACCTCTTAACCCCATGCACACCCCTATACCCCTTAATCCCATATGCACCCCTATACCTCTTAACCCCATACGCACCCCTTTACCCCATATACACACACCTACGCGCTTTTACCCCATACGCACCCCCATAGCCCCTTTAACCCCATACACACGCCCCCTTTACCCCATTTCAGGGAGTTGCCCCGCCGAAGACCCCCGCCCCGCGCACGGAGCGGGGCTGCGGGCGGCTCCCCCCGCCCCAGCCCAGCACGGGGGGCTCCGGGCGCGGGGCTCCTTGTCGCCCCCCTTCCCCCCGTCGCTTGTAATTTTGTATTTTTTTTTGGGATGCCGTGACGTCAACGTTGTCAGGGATGAGTAACCGCGTAGAGGTGGCGGCTCCGTCCCGGCGCCGGGCGGGGGTCCGCAGGCAGCCTCCGTTCCCACCGCGGCGTCCCGGGGCCGGGGGCGCCGGCGACCCCCTCCCAACCTCCCCTCTTCACCCAGTCCTTGCCCACCTCTTCACCCACTAGTGGCTCCTTGCCGGGAGACCCCCGGTCCGGGCTCCCCAAGCCCTCGGGTTCCCCGGTGCCGACCCCGAGGCACAAAGCCCCCGAGCACAGCAAAGGGGCCAAAATTGGGGAATGCGGCCAAATGCATAACCTGACCTCCCGCTGGGACGTGTCTCTGCCAGGGCACTTCTGGTTGCTCCGGTCGCTACTACAGGAGTAGCGCTACTTTGCTGAGTACTGTCGTAGTAATGAGTGCGACTTCATGAGGTTCAATGAAATTATTCCCCCCAGCCCTTTTATAGCAGCACGCAGGCTGTGGCAAGCACTTCTTACTTGAAGAGTGTTCCTGTTCAGATTAACATATTTAAACGTAGTTTCCTGCTCTTCTCTTTCAAGCAGAAAACATTCTGTCAGGTTGTGACTGTTGATATTTGTTTGCGGTAGGAAGATACCTCTCCATGCTTACAGCACACCTCTGTCTTATAGATTGGATCACTCAAAAATCACTACCTATTCAGACATAAAAGCCATCCAAGACGGTCTCGAAGAAGTGCCATTCATATCACTAAAAGACTTTCTGATGATGAGCGGGTGAGTGTTATTATTTTATTTTTTTTTTTATTTTATTTTTATTTTATTTTTATGCCCTCTGTTTATTCTGACTGTTTATTGATTGCCAGCCTCCTAACGAGGTCACAGTAAGACTTTGCTTCTTTGCAAGTCTAATGTATTCAGCTATCCATACTTGTGTTGAATAATACTTTATAATTCCATCATTAACAGGCAGACTCTGACCCTCTCTTACCATATTTCTTGCAAGAGCTTTCCAAATTAAGATTTAAAATATGCAGCATTGCAGAGGTTAGGAATTTCAGATGCTGATGTGTTGCTGGTGAAAACATGAATGACGAAAAACAGAGCTCGATTCAAAGCAAAAAGCCATAGATGCAATATGTTTAATCAGGCCATGTGTATGTGATGGCCATGGAAATTAGGTTCCATTTAAAGTGATTCAATCTTACAAAAAAAAAAACAAAAAACAAAAAACAAAAAACAAAAAACTGAGATTTTGCTAGATTTATTTTTTCTATGGCAAGGGAAGACCCCAGCTAAAGAGATTCATCACATGACCTAGACTTACAGTCTTTTGGTATGTTGGGGTCCCCCAGAAATCAGGGATGGGCAGTGTTCAGAGCCATAGATTATAAAGTCTAAGGCACAATCCTGTAGCGAGGCAGACTCTGCATTTATTTGACTTTACTTAAGAGAGAAGCATCCCTATTTGTAAACATGCTGAGGAAATGTGGTGGGCGGCAAATTTAAGGAACAGAGCGGAATGCTGTCAGCCCCTCTTAAAAACAGCATCTGACACACATCAGAATGATGACATTTGAATTTCAAATCAGCATTATTGCAGCAGCAGTCCAAAACGTCAAGTAACTTCATTGTGAAAACCAACGTTTTGTCATGTAAGGATGAATCACTTGAGAAGAAGTAATTGGTTATCTGAGTGAAGTTTTTGGATGCAAACGTCAGTTAGGAGGAAACATTTTATGAAGAATTAAAGGAGGGGGTGAGACAGCGTATTTGTTTTGCATCTTCTGTTTCAAAGCTGTTCATTCCTGTCTGTCTCCTTGCAAGCATCAGATTAGTGGTTCAAGTCTTCTGGGTGAAATCTTTCTAAACTGGGGATGCTCAAAGCCACAGCTTTAGTGTAAAAACCACCACAAATAAAGGTTAAATGCTATAATTTATGCCCATACCTATGTTCTGATGCTGTAATAGTACAGCGTTCAGGAGCAGTTCCTCGCTTTTCTCTCCCTTCTTCTCTGGGGACAGCGACAGGACCCAAGGGAACAGCATGGAGCTGGGACAGGGGAGGGTCAGGGTGGGGGTTAGGGAAAGGTTCTGCACCCAGGCTGCCCAGGGATGTGGTCATGGCATCGAGCCTGTTGGAGTTTAGGAAGAGTTTGGACAACACTTTCAGACACATGGTCTGGTTTTTGGGTGGTCCTGTGTAGACCCAGGAGTTGGACTCTGATCCCTTCCAACCTGGGATGTTCTATGATTGTTTTTAGTACTTAATACCTTAAATGTCTGTTACACAGGAAAACACGACCATGTTTAACATTCCAGATTCTTGTGTCCTGAGCAGAGTGGAAGTCATTGCATTACATGCATTACCACTAAACATTGCTGCATATTCATGTACTTAGACCCCCAAACCAATTTCAAAGTGCTGCAGGTGATTTGCTAAATCTGCTCCAATTTCCCTTTTGTTTACCCTCTAGTATGCAAATTAACTATGTGAATTAACGAGGTGTAATTATGTCATTAGGTAAGTATACAAACAAGAGGCAATCATGTAAGGCTGTGTGGTTATGCATGGACCTTTACTCCAAAGAGCTAATTCTATTAAGCAACAACCTATTTAAAAGGGTTTAAATTCATTCTTATAAAAAAAAAAAAAAAAAAGAGAGAAGAGAATCCTTGGTTTGTGTATTGCCTTGATGAATTTTACAATACTTTAGCCATGAAAGCTGGGGCAAAACTTGGCTCTACTCCGAATATTTATCTCCTTCCTGTGGCTGTCCAAGTGTTAGTAGTAAAATGGGTAACGCCTGTGAACGTTTTGAAAAGATACAAATATTTGGCTCCACAACATATTCCAGTATTTGCACTTGCTTCTGAGTCCACTTTCTTGCAAGGGACCTGAATCAAAATCATTTCCCGTGCTCTATAGATCTGGCATAGGGCCGTTAGCTTTTGCTGTAGATGGATAGCGTGAACCTTACCCAGCTGCTGAGTGACAAACATTTGGCTTGTTTGTCTGACATATGTGCTTGGTAGTTTCAGCTCATTTCCCTCAGAGCAGTTGTCCGCATCAGAAAACAACAAGCGTGGAAACTGTCAATTCTTAATTACCATTGGGTGATGCAGAGGCCAAGCTTTGCTGTGGGCAGGGAATAGAATCATGGTAATTGCTCTAACCTGTGCAGAAGTATATATGGCCTTGGATATCAGTAGTGCAGTTTAAAATACTTGTACTTCATGGGTATATTCATCTCCTGAGACTAATTGTGCTTTGTAGGGGCTTCAGTACTAAATAGGTAGCAAAGTGAGCTGCATTAGCTTTTAGTATATGTGCTTGCTGTAGCTTCCATCGTTAAGGGTTAATGTTCTTGCAGTGAATATTAATTAAGTTCTCCTTAGAAAAGATGTATTTTAATCAAATTAGTGCATTTATTCATTATAATAATTTCTAACTCAGTCTTGTGATTATTTCATATATAGTGATATATGTAAAGACCATAAGGTCATCAAACGACAGTAGGGAAAAGTACTAAAGTCTGTTCAGATGCATAAAGCAAAAGGTTTAAATCCCAGGCATTCTTAAATGGATTCGTAAAATGTCCTCAAAGGAGGACCGTGGCAACCTCCTGAATCTAAGATTTTTAGCCTAGATTGCCTGTTTGGAAATTGGGATCAAAAGCAGCACCTTGGTCTGGGTCAGAATGACTGCCCAGGTGCCTGCAGTACCATTTTTTTCCAATTTCCAAAAGGAGCACACAGCACAGCTGGGTGTCGCACAGCAGAGTCAGGACTGGATTTAAAGTGGATTTAAGAAAGCATTCCAAAGACCAAGGGTGGGAAATATTGTTAAAACATAACCCTCTGACTTAGGGAATGCTGTGTTTGTGCACAAATGCCAGGCAATTCAGTGTACAGATGCATTAGCAAAACACACTGAAGCATTTTGGCTCTCAGTAGCCTCAAGTGGAATTATGCCAGTGAGGAATTTAGTCCAATATTCCTGGTTTACTAACAGATCACACTTCAAAACACCAGTGGGAAGGAGACTTGAAGGTCCAGCTGGGCTATGAGTAACATCATCATTATGACTGCTAGTCAGAGATAAAGCCAGAGATAGTCTTTCTTCTTCTCTTGTAACTCCAAGTATAAATCAATAGGCATTAAAATTAATGTATGAAAAAGAAGCAAAGTGTAGTTTTGTTTGTTTCAGTAAACATTACTACTTAAATAACCTTCTAGCCATACTACACATTTGATACAGAAGTCTGCATTGTGTGGCATTCACAGGATTTCCACTGTTAACTTGTACTTTACGTGAATTAATTGTATGGCATAGTGATTTCACTGAGTCCTCTTTCCTAAAATACACTGTAGTACAGAATAAATAATCCTCCTCTCTGCATCAAATGTTGCTTATCTAGCCCTAAGCATGAAAGTCTAGCTGGGTGAGGAAAACCCTTGTCCTCTAGGCTAATAGAGTCTCAATGTATACTGGCTTACATATCACATTTTTACAAATAATTGTAGGTGTCATGGGCAGAGCAGCAATACGAGAAAAAGCGAACTAAGCGTGCTACCATGAGAGAATCAGCAGAGAATCTTTTCAACGATCCTATGTGGAATCAGCAGTGGTATCTGGTAAGAATTTGTCTCATTGTGGCACCAGTGATGATGAATTTCGCTTGCAGTATCACAGCGATTGCACTGGAGGGAAAAAATGAGGAGTCCCTCTCATTAGCATAGGTTATAAAAATCTCTGTGCATAATATTTCCAGGCAACCGTCTGTCTTTTGTGATGTGTTGTTCATGCAGAAATTCCAAAAGCCTATCTAGGCTGCTGCTCTGGCTGGGGGGTGATAGTGGAACATGGTACAATATATAATACCTACCTGTATTATAACTTTAAAATATTTGCTGTCACCATGTAAAAATTCCTTTAACATGTCTGAAGCTGGCTGTTTCTTCATTAAAATTGGTTGTGTGGAGTGCATTCTCAAGAAGAACACAAAATCGTATGCACATATATAGGCAGTCACCTTTGGCGTCCTGGTCTCGGGTGCAAGTAGAAGAGATTCTTTACAGCTCAGATGTTGAAAACCTCAAGGAAAAGAAGTTTCCTGGCCTCTCTATTTTTTGTCTGAATATGACATGTCAGAAATACAGTTCATCACCTACGTTTCGTCTGTATTTCCACCATGCATCTGGGTTTACCTTCAGCCTAGATGTCACGGATTTCCATCAGAAGAGGAGTGGGATTAAAAATGGTATAACAAGAAAAATGGTCAAGTATAAACATGATCCCAGTGGCTAGAGATACTTCCTTTTCTTCAGTTCAGCTTAGAGAAAACAGACCAAATTGTAGGCTGTTTGTGCAGTGCTTTTGCTTCTCTTTTATCTAGAAAAAGTAAATTGCAAAACACATAGCATAAAATATTTCTACAAAAATTCCTGCAGATTATTTATCAACATAAAAATAGTTATCTTTGAGAAATTAACATTGCTTTGAAGCTGTGTGTGTTTGCTTGTTTGCCTGCTTTCAGTAGAAAGCACAAAATATGTAAGGTCTTTGCTTTGGACAAATACATAAACACAGTTCAAAAAAAAAAGTTTTTTTTTTTTTTTTGTGTGTGTGTGTGAAAAGCAATGCCATGTTCTCCAGCAGACACTGTTCCTCTTTCCCCCCTCCTGTGATTTCTCACTCCTTTTGCCTCCAGTTTACACACATGAGAAACAGAAAACATGATGCTTACTCTTGTTTCCAGTGCACATTGATTATATATATATATGTTAATTAAATATGTGTTAAGTAGTTTCTTTCAAAATGTTATCCTTGCCTTGTAGTAAATAACCTATTATCTGATTTAATATCAACAGTTTTTAACTTTTGTTCAGTGTGCCTTCACAAATCACCAAAAAAAAAAAAAGTAATGGATTCTAGAAAATAAAAGTAGAAACCTCAAAACCTTCCTGATCTGCAGCTGTCAGAAAAGAAAGCAAAAAGTGAAATAAATGTTATTCTTATAACATACTTCTGTATCTAATCCTCATATGCTGTCTGACATTCTTTTGGAAACAAATAAATGAAAAACCTGTGATCAACAAATGTAATTATGCACTGAGAAACACAAACAACATGATGGGGTTTTTATGGAGTAGTAAGCAAGGATTCTAAAATAGATGTATGTGCTGCATATTTAATATTAGAGAGGAAAAATGACCCCCTTAGAAGTTACTTTTCAAAGAACTTGCTGTGGAAGAGAAGGCTATAAATGACTCATACTTCCAGTTGATTTACCACAGGAAAAGTAATGAGGGTAGCAAACAGAAAGTTGTGATTCAGCACAGTTGTTCCTAGCCAAACAACTACCTTAATTGTTTTAGCCATTAATTATTCTGTTATGGCTAACTTGAACGTCAGAAGAGAAAACAAGTTTGGAGAAAACACAGCTTACTGTACTGTGGGCTACTTACTGTCTTGGCTCCTCAAAAGGTGATAATTACAGACATTAATAGGTCTGGTTATTAACTCAACTTTGCAAGGTTCATTGGTATGTTCCTACCCCTCTTGCATTTATTTCTGTTACCTAGCTCTAATAAATCAAAGATGGTCCTTATTCAGAGGTGGTTTTCTGGAAGCTTCAAGTGATGGGAGAAATCTTTCAGTGCTACAGCTATTTGAACAAATTCATTTTTGTTATATGTTTGTAAAGTTTGAGAGAAATATACTGATCCAGGGTGGGATGATTTAGAGCGTTTCTAAAATGTGACTTTGGATCTCTGTGGTATAAATGGATACAAGATACTGACACATTTCTAATCCTTTCTGTCCCTCAGCAAGATACAAGGATAACTCCATCCCTTCCCAAACTGGATCTCCATGTTATTCCTGTATGGCAAAAAGGGATTACAGGCAAGGGTGTTGTCATCACAGTATTAGATGATGGCCTGGAGTGGAATCACACAGACATCTACACTAACTATGTAAGTTTGTGCATTAGATTGCTGTGGAATAAATTAATCAATTGTAAATTTCATATACAGATATAATGTCAGTTCCATAAGGCAGCTCCTACATTGCAGAGACTGAAATATTTGCCTCAGACCTAATTTGGAACCTGGTCTATATCACAGGAAGTTGAATGTTACTTAGCAAAGGTAACATTTTTAATCTCAGTGGATTTAGTACCACAGCATGTTTGTATACCATGGTTTAATGCTGAATTATTAATACTCCGTGAAAAATTTATGGAATTGTTAATACCTGTCAAATTCTATGCACTTGATTACTGTCAACATGAGGCACACCAAACCAACAAATACAGACTCTAGAACCCATTTTGTTGCACATTTTAAAATGCATTTCCTAGTTGTCCCAATTATTTCTGTTCTTTTAAATGTAGGACCCAAAGGCAAGTTATGATTTCAATGACAACGATCACGATCCCTTTCCTAGATATGACCCAACAAATGAAAACAAGTGAGTAGCCTCCCAATTATGTGAAGAAAGTAAAATTGTACTCTATTACTTTGTGTGTTACAACATGCAAATGAGGAAATATCCATATCCCCTATGGTAATTATGTATGAAAGGAAAAATTTGTGTCACAAAACCACGGAAAGGTTGAGGTTGGAAGGGACCTCAGGTGCTCTTCTGGCCCAAACCCCTGCTCAAGCAGGGCCTCCCAGAGCAGGGTGCACAGGACCATGTCCAGAGGGCTTTTGAATATCTCAAAGGAGGAGACTCCACAGCCTCTCTGGGCAGCCTGCACCATTGTTCAGGTAAGCCTCCCAGTAAAAGAAGTGTTTCCTGATGTTCAGGCAGAATCTCATGTGTTTTCATTGGCAGAAACACTTACACAGACACTGGATATTAGGGAAATTAAATTTTGACGTCTTGAGTTTCTCCATAATGTGTATGTGTACACATTTCTGTAAACTGAATGGAACAATCTGTTCATGTCACCATATGCATTTATAGAACAATACCTACCTAAGCAAATTTTAAGTTCTCTGCTTTGCCCTGGGAATTTTAAAAGAATGCATCTGCTGTGAAGGGCTCTGAAACAGCCTGTTTTTTAGAGAAACCTACCAACCTACCAAAAACAAAGCAAAACAAAAAAGCAAGCAAAAAACATCCCTTTAGACCAACTTTTGTATTTAAGGACACTGTATTCTGGTTTTGGCAGTACCTTCTGGACCAATACAATATTTTGGACAAATGTGTTCTAGCTCAATACGGATAAGTACAGGTGAAGCAATGCTTCTCCCCTCTTCCTCTGATATGGCTGTGACACTGGAGGAGGTTACATTCCTTTTCTGGAAAACTTTTCTGTCTCTTCTGAGGAAGAAGGTGTCTGGAAACATTATATAGACTAGATTTGGCCCGGACATCTTCAAAGCAGAAACACAGGAAGTTTCAACAGGCTTGAACACAGACAACCAGCCAGTTTGCTTCATGGACTTATGTGTCTTGGAAAGATTGGGGAATTTTCCCCAATGCCCTCTCTGGAGCTGCCAGTCAGGTACTCAGGGGAACATTAGGATGGATCTGTCACACCTGGCAGTATTCATGTAGTTCAGTGGGGGATTTTGTCTGGCACAAGAGAAGACATTGGACATCTTTAAAAGCTGGTGCACAGAAGTCAATTTCTTAAACCAATTAGGATGTCACTACTCAATAAATATACAGGAAGATACTGATGCACTGGTTCCCTATTGTCTATCAAACCATATGGCAGCATTCATAACATAAATCAGTGGGGCGGGGGGGGGGGGGGGGGGGGGGGGGAACACAGCAGTCAATCAACAGATAAATATCCCACGAATAAGACATTTGAAAAATGACATTTCTACTTTACTACAGCATTATTTAAGAGCAAGAGTCCATTATCCTCTTGTTCTGATGATATTATCTCTTAAATTTACCTGTATTATTTCTAATCTTTATTAATAAGTAAATGGAATTCAGCCCAGAAGCATTAAAACACTTCATTGAATAACAATCTATAGTATTAAATAATACAACTCTTCTACAATTACAGTTGCTTGAAGGTTTTCTTTATTGAAGAGTAAAGAATCACCCATGGCAAAAAAATTTGCATAGAAAGTAGCTAGTTACAAGAAAAAATCAGCAATGATGAAGATACTTTAAAGGTTAACTATCTGAAATCCTAATAAAGGCAATCATTTAAAAACAAACAAACAAACTGAATAGAAAAAGACTTGTTTGTATTTCTTTCTGAAGAAGTTTAGTAGTTTAGCCTTAAAATTTTACACTACTCTGTAAAATACAGATGCACTCCGCTAAAATACAGGTAACGGATAGTTTTATGGACCTCAGTGTGGCTTGGATTATATATTTACCATCTCATCTTGATGATCATTTGATCACTAAAAAGGTAAAATTATATTGACTGAAGCCTAAGGGAAATGAGTATTTTTGTGTCACGTAGATACAACTCAGAATTATTCAACAACTGCATTACATTCAGTTCAAGACATCCACCAAATCCAGAAAGTCACTGATGAGTCTTTGTGTACATTACACAGAATTGTGTAGGTTATGAGACATCATTTATTCTTACTGTATTTATTCAGGCATGGAACACGGTGTGCAGGAGAAATTGCAATGCAAGCCAACAATAGAAAATGTGGAGTCGGAGTAGCCTACAATTCCAAAGTTGGAGGTAAGAGAATGAAAATAGTTAGATGTCTGATGTGAAGGGAAACTGGAAAAATTCTGTGAAATGCTGATTTCAGATACCATTAATCCGAAATATAAATTACCGTTCCTTCACAGGAATCATCACTCTTGCAGTATTAGTCTACAAAATCCTGACTCGCCACAGGGCAGAGTGATAGATCTATGTGACACTATTTCTTAAATGCCATTGTGTTCTCTGGAATTTGTCACTTGAATAGAAGCAGATGGTGTAATATGTAACAACAAAGTAATAATATGGATTAATAATGATCTATTTTGTAAACAGAGATCTTTTAAGGAATGATGGATTCACTTGTAGCTGGTTATCTTGGAAGGAGATGGCATGGAGGAGGAGAGGGGATTGAGCAGATTAGAAGAAAGAATATCCAAATTAATCCATTAGAAGTTTATGAAATAGTTATGATTAAAGTATTAGCTGCAAATGGTTATTTGGCTCAGAGGAAGATACTTGTTGCAGTCTAGTTTTTCCATTACTTCTTTTTTCCTTTTAAACAAAAGGATGATGAGTGGCAGTTGACACCCATAACTGCCATTCCCACCATTTTGGTCTTACGTTTGTAGGTTCCCATTTACTCTACTAAGCTGTCACAGATGTCAGCTTTGCAGTCTGCCTTCGCCATAATGCATTATGCTGTCATGCTCTGTTTAAATAAAATATCTCGCTCATGAGATGAAGATGCCAAATTTTCAAAGCAGGGCAAAGTGGATGAAGCTGCAATGATGTCTGAACTCCTGCTGTGCCCATATTTTAAGGCACTTGCATCTATAGAGAAGGTTCTTCCACAGATTTCATTTGCAAATGCAAACTAGAAATCTGTACTGTGTGACTTGTCTAGAAAAGGAAAATAACAGGAGGAAAAGCAATCCAGTGCTTCAGATTACCCAGAAAACTCCTGATAACTGGGTGGCAAATAAGAAAAATACACAAGAGTTGAAATAAATTGTAAGCCAGTATATATGACCAGTGTGATTGAGATAGAGGAATAACAAAAACGTGTCCAAAGAGCAACAGAAAAATAGGAGAATTCTTCAAAAGATTTAGCTAAATTTGGTCTGGGTAGACACTGGAAGTTTTTTTTTTTTTTTTGTTTGTTTGTTTGTTTGTTTGTTTTTTCCGTGCAAGGCTATGGAGGATTCATTTCTTCACAGGCATTTTTTTTTTTCTTTTTTTTTTTTTTTTTTTTTTTCCTTTAATCCTCCTTGGAATGATGCATTACACACTTCTATTTGACATTAGTTCAGGGTGACTTCTTTAGGCAGCTGTTTGCTTGTATCAATTGCCATGCTGGATAAATCCAGTGGTCCATAGCCAATGCATTCTCTCTGATAGTCAGCAATATATGCTTTGAGAAAAAGGGAAAGAAACCCTGGCTTTTGGAATATGCTGTTCTCTGACCTTCAACATTAGAGACTGGTTTAACTTTGCCTTGAAGTCAAACATTCAATTAAAAATTTTTCATTTTCCATGAAAATAGTAACTTTAATAACATCAAGCATTCCTATTAGTACGTTAATGTCTGGCCCTGTTCTGAAAGCTGTGTAAATCTTTTAAACAGCTTTTGGCCATGAATCCCACAGGCCATCCCTATGTGCTGTGTGAAACAACTACTTCTTAATGTCAGTTTTAAAAGTGACACCTTTCAGTTTCATATAACGTTAGCCTCTTGTTTGGTATAGAGCTAAGAAATTGTGTATTTATCACCTTTGGAGTAAAGCAGAGTGTGTATATCTTTGTGCATATCTAACCACAGCACTATGCTACGATATTTCTCTGGTGCTGCCATGGAAATCAAATGATTAAGAAGTTTCATTTCACAAAGGACTGGGCTGAGAGTTCCCACATAGTGATGTGCTGCTAAAAATAGCCTTCTGCCATGCAGATACATATATGTGTCTGAAATTACCTTGGGCTTTGCCTGCTTTTGAATTTGTGGGACTGATGGTGAGAGAAAGCATGTGGAAGAATTTATGCAAGAGCAGATAATTGGAATCTGCTTAGGGAAATATCACTGCAGTCATCAAATCCCAAGCTGACTTAACCAAACAGTATTTTTGGAGGTCATAAAGACATGACAGTATTGTTTTTGTTTTTGTTTTTGTTTTATTTTATTTTTATTTTTATTTTGTTTGTTTTTCTACTGAGCTGTTATTTGTTTTGTTTTGTTTTGTTTTTGTTTTTGTTTTTATCAATGCATTGCCAGTGTGCATGTTTTCTTCCTTACTACATTATTTATCAGTGGAATTGGCTTTGTCTTCTTGTCTGAGAAATGTCTCTCTGCATTTCCAGTATCTCATGATACGTTACAACCCAATGTCCAGAGTGTTTCAGTCATTTCCACACAGACAGATCTTTGCTCACAGCACACATGTATAACAGATTCTCACAATTCTGAGCTAGTTGAAAAAGGAATATGCAAAATTTCAAGTTACAAGCTTAAACCTATCCAGGGCAAGAGGTATTTGTAGAACCTGAAGCACCTTGATTCTTTTCCTAGCTTTATAAGCAATAGTGGAGTAGCAGTGGTTGAACAGATTAACTCCTTTGTCTCTTTTTTGCCACTAATTAATATGAAATAATAAAGCTCAGTTTTCTTTCAGAGGTGTTGAGTCTTAGAGGGCAGCCATTTGGGGAAAGAATTATGCTTTTTCTACTGCTTAACAATAAAAAATAATAAAATAGAGAGCTGCAAGGGGAAGTTTTTTTTTGTTTTGTTTTGTTTTGTTTTTTTTAATTTAAGCACTGTCACATTCTTCCTGGCATGCTTTGGAAAAATCCCCATTTGGTGGAAAAAGCCAGAAAATCAGTCATCACAATTCACCAGCTGCCTATAATGGTGCAGCTGCTGTCATACACACTCGCCAAGTTTGGGAGAACCCTGACATTTTCATCGCTTGAAAACACAGGCTGAATCCTGACTGCACTAACCGTCAGATTGCTGCTCTTGCTGGGAGAACCATGCCATAGCGGGGGTTTCTGTCCTCACCCAGTACTGGATGGTGGTAGTAATCCCACTGCAGAGCTAGGGGCTTGCAGAGCAGGGGGTCCAGTGCAGGCGAGCCACTGCCTGCCACTGAATTTTAAGTACCACTGTGATTAGGTTTGATCTGGAGAAGATTAGATCATGCAGTTATTAATAAAACATTAATGGCTAGATATCACTAGCATCCCTGGATTTCTCGCAGTAGGAAGAATACGGTAGTAAAACAACAGTGAGCGTTTTTTGTGGTGAAGACTGAAGAGCTTGTGAAATAGCATCACAAAGACAGTAAAATGGCTTAATGACATAGAGGACAGTGCTTTAGTCAGAACAGTCAGAATTACATCCTTGAACTAAAAACTCTTAAAAATAATGTTGACAAAACCTATTTAATTTTAGTGATATGATAACAATTTGAGAAAAGAATTTTGTTATTATTTTAAAAGAAGAAGAAGAAGGTCGTTACAATGAGGGCTCATTGTAATGAAAAGAAGCAGGAACAGTAAACAGAACATCATCTTCCTGGCTTTGTGCAAAAACAGAGAAAGAGGTAAATAAGGTGCAACAAAATTTTAGGATTTTTTTTTTTTCACGTTTGTAGAGAGCACCAAGCTCTACAAATAAAGGGTAAGTGTACTATTTTACATTGACATTAACTATCCTGAGTATTATTTAAATGAACAGCAGTTGTCTGTGGTACAATAGTTATAGATTAATTTTGCTGGAAAATGTACAATCAGGTAACAAAGATGAAGAAGAAGAAGAAGAAACAGACAGTAAATACAGTCTGCTTGTTTTTCTCTCTTAAGGTATACGTATGCTGGATGGAATAGTCACTGATGCTATTGAAGCCAGTTCAATTGGTTTCAATCCAGAACATGTGGATATTTACAGTGCAAGCTGGGGACCTAATGATGATGGTAAAACTGTTGAGGGACCTGGGAGACTGGCACAGAAAGCTTTTGAGTATGGGATAAAACAGGTATGATACTTAAGAAAAAAATGCAATGAAATTTGGCAGAGAACAGGATTTTAAAATGGTTCATATCAGGCAGGAAAAGAAAATGGTTTGCACTCTATTCATTTAAACATATTTAAAAAGGAAAAGAGAAATTTTAATAGTACTGGTCAGAGAAATTACTAGCTAGAACAGGACTTTTAAAAAAGCACTACCAGAGCCTTCTAAGCTGGTTTTAGCTGCTATTCTCTACAGATAAGCTTTCTTTTTCTGTTGCTACTTTAGCTGCCTTTGTCTTGCCCTACCCCCACTCTCCTCTGCTGCTTGTTTTGCACTGAACAGTAATTGGATTTCTGCACTGAAAGCCTATAAAAATTTAATACAAAATTTCTGCTTTGTGAATATTTTGCTGTGTGAAATAGCTATGCATTTCAGCACCCTGTGGATGGGCTTGTATTGTGTTTATAAATCGGTGCATATCACGATCCAATTAAATTCAAGATAGTAAAAACACATGATGAAGAGTATTGGAAACAGTGGTTTTACAGTTCTGTTTTATGTTATCCTCTTTTGATGTCATTGGATGATCAGTAGTGTACAAAGAGAAAGATTTTGGAGATGTATTAAAAAGCTGCTTATGCTATTGGCAGTGAAAAGATATCTAAAGAAGGACAGGTAGTAATACAGAGAGGAAGTCTGTATTAGTCAGAGACAAGAAAGGAGAGAAAGAGAGAAAGCTTGAAGGACAGGAGCAAATCAAGGGAGGGTATTGAAAACAGAGCAGTTAACATTAGCAGTTAAGAGAGAAGAAGAAAGGAGTCTGACAACTGACAAGCATACTCTGAGGGAAGAATGGAGGCTGGGGAGGGATGGGCTGGTGATAAACAGGGATCTAAGTCCGTAGGTAGGCAGTTAGTGAAAAGGGATAATTAAAAGCACTAATTAGGAACCAATGTTTGGTGGTCATACTCTGAAAAATCAGGTTATTTGGTGAGGAATGTACCTGTTTTTACAACTTGTTTTATTTACTGAGGGGAATGAATTTACTCACTAATTTGTCAGGCTTCCTCATGCATGGATCTGGATGCTCTCCATCCCCCTTAGTCAGTCAGAGATGGAGCTGCCAATGAGTCTCATCCCTGGCTCGTTTATTGCTGGCCCAGTAAAACACTTAAGCATATGCTTAGCCTTAAGCATCTGAGAGGCGTTGGTAGCACTCCAAGAGAAATCAAATCATCTGTTTACATATACCATTGCTTTTCTGGACTGCAGCCTTTATTTTCAAAAGAAGATATTATCTCATTTTCTGTAATTCATGTGGGTTGTCCTTCCCATTTTAGCAATTGTATCTCAAAGACTACAGCTTATTTTTCTGTTTTCTTTATTTCTAATGCTTTAAGTGCTGCAAATGTTGCTTAGGCCACGCATGAATAACTTTAAATCTTATCTGAGGGGTGAGGGTGATAAAAACCTGTATTTCAACTGCAGTTTCCAGTGAATATACATATGTTAATAAAGAATAAAAAATGAACTTTTGCTTTTCACATGAAACATATTTTCTTCTCTGAAGGACGAGCACAGCTGAAGGCTGAATAGCTGCTATATGCTTCCTCTGTGATAGCTGTGATGGTTGACGTGCTGCTGCAGCACTCTGTTGTCAGCTGTCAGCATCAGTTGTTAGCTGCTGCTACCTCATTACTCTCTGGGGGCCAGAGCAGGGAATTAAAATGGGTATGTCCCGAGCCTGCTGGTGCTGGCCCACAGATTTGTAAGAGAAGGGAGGCTTTTCAACCAGATGTGCTTACTGTTGCTGTTTTTCAGCGAGTGCCAACAGTGAAAGGCTTCATTACAAAAAAAGAAATTGGTGGAAAAGTCATATTGTGTACATCATTTATACTGTTTACCATGCCTCTGATTACAAGAAATGCAAGTGAAATAACTCCTGATGAACTAGCTATTTCTTTAAATAAAAAAAGCATTTTTCCTAGAAGTGTTCAGGACTGAAACACTCTTATGTGGGAAAACTTTCCTGCTGATCACAGACTGTTTTTAACACTAAAACCTATTTTAAGGAAACTTACTGTCCATGGACAGTAAATGTAGATTAGTCAAGCTAAAATATACAGACAAGCTAAAAGATTGTACTATAGAGTCTGAGGTAGAAAATCACAAGTAGCTGTTTTCTTCTGTCTCTGTCTTCTATAGTGGAAAATTATCCTTTTCTACCTGAAAACGTTTGATATATTAGGACTTTCATGTTGGGGGGAGACGAGGGGACAGGAGGAGTTGCTAAGAATATATTACAAAATCTCTTTTATAACAACCCATTTCATTTCCTCTAGGGCCGAAATGGAAAAGGCTCCATTTTCGTATGGGCTTCTGGGAATGGAGGTCGTCAGGGTGACAACTGTGACTGTGATGGTTATACTGATAGTATCTACACTATCTCCATTAGCAGTGCTTCTCAGCAAGGCCTTTCTCCCTGGTATGCAGAGAAGTGCTCTTCAACTCTGGCCACAGCATACAGCAGTGGGGATTATACTGACCAAAGAATTGTAGGTTGTTTTTACCAGATTCAGAACAAAACATAGAAATGTGTTATATATATGCAAATAACAAGTGACAGCTCTTAAATGCTTAGTGTTGACCACCTGTTTTACATGCTTAGTGCTTTCATTTTGAAGCAGTGAGGGATTTGTACTCCAGGATATGGTTGCATTCTCAGAACATCTACCATAGAGCAATGGCTAAACAATATTGTTGTATCAAAGAAATTAAATCCACTTGCTTGAAATCTTCTGATATCTGTGTATGATGGAGGCCTCTCAATGGAGATGGTCCCATTCTTCATGAGGAGAGATTGAGACTATAAGCAAAAAACTTGTGGAGTTAGTGTACCCATATCAGTCAGCACCTCTGGTATACATTATCACTCCAACACTTACATTTTGTAAGATTTTTAGCCCCTCAGTTCCCACTGGTGACAGTAACAATGGAGCTTTGAAACCTGTGAAAGGTACTCAGCAAGTGGACAGATCAGTCTGTGCCTTCGTTAATGGTGCAAGATATGACTTGTACTAAAGAACTTTTCTGTGATAAAATAATGTTTAAGAACTTATAATTTCTGTTCAGCTCTGGTTGATGGTAATTTTACAGCAAACTACGTGGATGGGGATTAAAACAATGTTATTCCAAATTAGCCATGGGTCAGTACTTCCTAATTGACTAGTCTTCATAACTGAGATGTGAAGGTCTTGGTGTTGCCTCTTTGCATATCTAGAGATGCGTTTGGTATTTAATTGCCAAATAAAGCATGTTTCATTGCAAATTATAGTTCTTCTGCTGAAGAGGGAGCAGAACACTAATACTAATCCTATGAGTAATTTTCCAGCAAGCAGTAATTTTAAATGTTCTAGGCCCAACACAATGATCTGTTTTTATGATTCACCAGTAAGCCTGAAACACTTATTGTGAAACCTTAGAATAAAATAAGATATTCAGTGTGGGAGTATTTTGTTCCAACACAAAGCATTTTGATACAAAAATTATAGTTGAAGTAAAAAGAGAGGATTGAAATATGAACGGATTTAAACATCCATCGCTTTGCTGGTAAGAAATGTATTAATACGCATCAAGTAAAGGATACATAGTTATGTTTGTGAGTATGGATTGACTGTATTTACAACTGTTTATTCATGCAATCTGAATATTTTCAGACAATTTTTTGTTGTTTTTCTGTCAGACAAGTGCTGATCTTCACAATGAGTGTACAGAGACTCACACTGGGACCTCTGCATCTGCACCACTGGCAGCAGGAATTTTTGCTCTGGCTCTGGAGGCAAAGTAAGATGTCACAAAATTACTGTTGAAACTCCTGTTTTTCAGATGCCCCACTATCTTGCCTCAAACATTGCCTTCCTGAAAGTTACACTATCTCATGCTGCTGCTCCACTTGTCAGTCAGACTTAGCCTGATGACAGAAATAAGCAGCTACTTGCCTCAACACCGTCCTAGCAAGTCAGAACCAACGCAAGTAAAATGTGATGACCAAGTAATTTTAGTCCATTTAGTGCGCTGGCAACAATTGTTTGCTGAGCTGGTCAATTGCACTTAAAGGCAGTGAGGGTGCGCTTCTGTCAAGAGAGCTCAATTTGAAGACAATAGGTTGCGGGAGTTTAAGTGAAGTGCTTAGTCAATTTGCGGAACCTTTCCTGTCAGTGATGAGACATAAAATGGAAGGTACCGAAGCTCAGCTTTTAGAGTAGGCAGGGAGCAGACAGGTTCACACCCTGCAGGGCTGGTAGCCAGAACTATGAGTTAGAGGTGGGGGTAAAGAACAGGGTAGGACAAGACAATGTTGGCACATTGTTGACAAGACAATGGCCTTTTCACTTAGACATCAGGGTGTAGGCTTAGCACTTGAATGTTGTGTGTTCAGCTTCCTATTCTATTGCATACTCCTTTAATGACATAAGCCAAGGACCATATCTTAAAGGGTAGAGTTAATCATAGATGACTCAAATGCCAAGTGAATTTTCAAAGTTCTCACCAGTTTCCATAAAAAGTGGTGGGAAATAATATTTTTGATAGATAAATTTAAATGCCTAAGTAGTTTGAACTATTGGACTCTAATCTTGCTAGATAGCATTTACATAGCAATCTTGTTTACCTGAAGAAGTATTGGAAGAATACACATGCAACGTGCTCTATATTTTAAAATAATAGGGTACCATGTACATTGAAAACACTTTTTGTTGCAAACTAATGTTGCAAACCAAAGAGAAAAATTATAGATAATCTCAAAAAAATTAATCGGGCACATTCTCTCAACAGTCCAAATCTAACATGGAGGGATATGCAGCACCTGGTAGTATGGACCTCAGAATATGATCCACTGGCTGGCAATCCAGGATGGAAAAAGAATGGAGCGGGACTGATGGTAAACAGCCGATTTGGGTTTGGACTACTCAATGCCAATGCGCTGGTGGATTTAGCTGATCCCAAAAGATGGAGAGGTGTACCAGAAAAGAGAGAGTGTATTGTGAAGGACAAAAGCTTTGAACCAAGGTAAGAATGTGTGTTAGTAGTAGCTAGGCTTACATCTATTTTAGTAATGCCTGAAGGATAGTATTGTGCACGGATCACTCAAAAGCAGACTAAGAGATTTCTTTTGATTCATTTGGTTTTGCCCTACTATATTCCCCCAGGAACAGGCAAGCAGCATTTGCTTGCTTGCTATTTTTTTAGTGTAAGACTGATGAACATCACTAGCATGAACTCTCACAAAAATGAGATCTCTGCTTTTACAGACAATGCATGTATGAATGATACTGTGAAACTGAACCTGATCAGATAAGAATGTTTAGACTGCTATCAGCAGATGAGCAAAAAGATACCATTTTTTTTCAGAGATTTTTTTTAAAGGAACATCTGTAGTAGTCTTAGCAACTCTTCTCCTGTGACATGCATAGGGTATGTTGAAATCAGGGTGATATACTAAGCTTTAGTCACATCCATAGCACTGCTCTTATGAAACATGCGTGTTTCAGAGGTTCACTGGAAAGAGTTACAAGGCATATTCACAAGTGCTCATAGCACAGTGAATCTAAACTGAGCTCAACATACAAGCTTTAATCACAAATCACTAACCTGATTAATGAGTAAGGATATCTAGAATGTTTTTGTCTCTACTTGTTAATTTATGTGTTTGTTCTTTAGAATAAATACAGATATTTCAAAGATAGAAATTATACCATGTGAGTGCACTAAAAATCTGTCTGTAAAAACATATTATGGTGTTTTGGAGTGTCACTGCTTGGTAACCTTACAATTTATGCTGTTTTACTATCGATTTGTTTTTATGAGCCTTCTCCTTTCCACAGAGTGTTGATCTAGTTCTGGTATATGCAATACTTGCTGTTTATGTATTTTTATTGCAGTCTTCTGTGTGACATTATAAAAACAAAGATCCCAATATTTTGAATTCTGAATGATTTCTGTGGTGATTTATATACCCTTCTCATTAGAAGTAATGGAAATTGTGCAGAGAAAGCTATGCATGAACACATATGGACGATGTAAGCCTTTTTTTTGTAGAGATGGCATTAACCACAAAAAATAAAAAATGCTATGCCTGATGCAATGCTATAACTTTATGGTAACAGCTCTATTGCATATATCTATGAGGCAGCTAAGTCTGATAGAGTCATGTGATGTAGCTGACTGCAAAGACTTTTTTTTTTGTAGCCGCTGTGGAACAGTGAAGTGCTGACAGAAACTAAATAACCCAGACTTGCTTGCTTCCAGGGTGGGTTGCATAACTGTAACTTATACAGTGTACACAACTTGATCCACTTCAGTATTTCCTGTGCATTCAGGACTCCCAGGGTTTTCATGGGGACATTTAAAAATTATTTTTTTTCTTTACTTCTCTTCCCATCATTCTAAATGATTGTTATTGTTTCAATGCTTCACATAATGATCCAGAATCAAAAGTTTCTGTCAGTAATATTTACTGTAATTTTGACAGATTATTAAGAGCAAATGAGGAAGTCATCATTGAAATTCCCACAAAAGCCTGTGAGGGTCAAGAAAACTCAATTGCATCTCTGGAGCATGTGCAGCTTGAGGCAACAATTGAATATTCCCGTAGAGGTGATCTTCATGTCACCTTGGTGTCTCCATCAGGTATGGGAAGCTAAGATATTACTTTCTGTTGCTGTAGTGTGTAACATTTCATTAAAACTACTTGTATGTTCCTCAGAGGATTAAAAAATAGCTAAACACATCATTACACAAATCTAGGCACAACCAACAGGTGAATGTGAGGACAAAGAATCCTGGGAACGAGAACTAGTTCTTTGAGTGCCTTTTTTCACTCTTCTTGCATTTTGGATTATTTTTGTAAGAAGATGTTTACTTCAGAAATGAAGGCGCTGTTTCTAATGTGTCACATTCTAGCACCTGGACCTGTGAAAACTGAGAGTTCCTGGCGGTATCAAATTGTAATGCCTATCAGCCTTCCTGTGATTTAATGACCTAATGGAAAACTCAAGAAATCTGACTCCCTAGATTTTACCCAAGTGTTTCCCCATTGGTGAATGTAAAAAAAATCTCTATTTGGCACCATAGTACTACTGTATTAGGTATGCTACAACATAGCAAGAGATCTTGACAGTGCCCTGAAATAAGGAGAATGAAAAGAAAAGAGAAAGAGCATAAATAACTTTGTAGAGAGTAAGATCTTCTGTCAGATCTGCTGATATTATTAAAAAGCAAAACAAAACAAAAACCAGATAAACTTTCAGATTAGAATTTAAACATCGGTCTAATCTAATTTACTGATATTAAAGGGTGATATAATAATTTGCATATAATAAACTACTAATGCCTTGTTGATGTGATTGTTGCATGACCTCACTTCAAAGCAGGCTTAGATACTGTACACACAGTATTCTTCCAAAGCCTACCTTGTCTGGGATTCCTTTTAACCCTAGCATTAATTCTTCATTTTCTGAGTTTAGCTTTTGTCTTATGGGTCCAATGTTGCTGTAATCTGTTTTACCCTTGATTATTGGTGCTATTTTCTAATTTAATTCCATCTTAGATAAGTTTTGGGTTGTAAGCATATAAATGGACTGTCTCTAGGCACTTCATGGAGCTCTTTCTACTTTTATAGAGATATTTTCCTCCCTGTGTTGCTAATACATAGGAAGCCTGGTTTCATCTCAGTAAAACACCCCTTTTTGAAAGACCAATGACAGTAATATGTTCCTCATCTGCATATGTATATCTGTGGGTGTAGTTGAGGTAGCAATAGTCAAGTATTGCTGCCCCCACAATACTATCATGTTGCTGTTTTGACTGAACTATCCTTCAGTTCTTGCTGCTTTTTTTTTTTTTTTTTCACTTTCCTGTAAAACTTTCCTACTAAATATGTCATCCCTTTTCTTTATTTACAGTGTTACCTTTAAACATATTTATAGCTTGTGATCAGTCTCCCTGGGGCTTCTCTTGCTCCATATTATGTAAATAGAGCTTCCACGCTCTCTCCTTATATGCAACTAAAAAAAAAAAACCTTCTGCTCTGCATTAGAGTCTCTTATGCTGCAGAAATGCTTTTTGAACTGTAGCATTTTTGTAATAATAATAACAATACAAATAGTTTTTGCCCTGTTGGAGTTCTGGGCTGTAACATTTTACATTCACTCCCCTGCCAGAAATACAACAATGAATTCAGGATAAGGCTTTGGTTTTCAATTCTGTGTGAGCTGGTTTTGATAAGGTACCCAGTGACCAGAGATAGCATGTTTCCCATTCCCCCAGCCATGGCTAAATGGTGTTTTTCCAGGGTACCTTTGCACTACATAGTTTGCAAACCAAGCCAAGTGACAAGCAGAAGTGTACACATATGAACAGTCACTACTGTTGATCTTGCACTAACACAGGGACCAGCACTGTCTTACTGGCTGAGAGAGAGAGAGATAAATCTCCCAATGGCTTTAAGAACTGGGACTTCATGTCTGTTCACACATGGGGAGAGAATCCAACAGGCACCTGGGTGTTAAGAATTACTGATGTGGTAAGTATGTCTGATAAGTTTGAGAGCTTGAATATGATCACTAGCCACTATCAAGTATGTTGAACAGTGAATCTTCTCATGAAAGAAGCTACAGCAAGAGTTTATTTAAACAGAGCATCCATCTGGCTTAAAGATTAAAGATTGGCTCATCTGAAGAAATAGCACAAAAAAAAAAAAAAAGATAAAGTCAGATTTTCTTCTTCTAACATAAATGCAAAGAACTGTACTCATTCCAGTGACATGTACCTGTCAAATGGAGTTTCATGCCTATGTTTTTCTCACATAATATGTCACTGGAAGAAGTCACTTCTTAATATAATTTTTTGTGATTCATGAAGTATGTAATCAAATTTACATATGATTAACTGCATTTTTTTTTTTCCATGCAGAAAAGAGCACATGATAGACAATAGTCTCCTCTTGGTACATGTGCATAATTTTCATTAACTCAAACCCCTTGGAATTAATGAATTTCTGGTGGCCTTAGAGAGCTATGCTGATATATATCTTTCCCCAATCTCTTTCTCAGAGTAATTACTGCTGAACAACCTTTAAGAATTAAAGCCAAGAAATCTACAGATAAAAAATAAATAAGTTTACTAAAAGTGCTTGGGAACACAGATTGTGACAGTGGGACAGAAGAAGGCTGTTTGATAGGCAACTGAAAAATCATTGTCTTCGAAGCGAGAGTGATCAGACTCAGTCATCTCTGGAGAATTTCATTGAAGTTGTCTGTTAATCAGCTTGTCATTAAGGATCAGATCCTGCAAGAAACCAAGTGCTTCCTAGCAGACACTGAGTCTCCAACCCTTACTGGCCTTGAATTGTAATCAGGAGGATGATACTGAATACTGAGCAGATGGACAAGGCAGTAGAAGTAAATATTATTATCAACAGCGTAGTGTTAATACTGTAGGCTTATAGATAACCCCATGGTTACAGATATCCTGCTCTTTGTAGCTAAAATAATGCCTTTTTTTTTTTTTTTTGGAAGGAAGGAAGCTAAGAAGGGCATTTTGTATGTAACTATCTTTTTGTTTTCAATTTCAAGCTAGTGGTTCCTGAAATTTACAATAAGCTAACTTTTTGTCTGAAAGAAACAATGGATTTTTTCCTCAGTTTATAGGGTTTTGTGATTCCAGAAATAAGTTTGCACATTAATGTCTTCACCTGAAATCAGAGATCACCATGCAGAGTTACTGATAATTTAATTGCCACATAAATTGCATATGTAAACTTCGGCATAAACTTAGTAAAAAAGAGCTTCAGCAGCTCTCTTCAGTCAATAAATGACCAAGTAAAAATTCTGAAAGAAGCTTTGGAAAAATAAAGTTTCACACCGTTCTATGTACCCTTCTCTTTCACTTTCTTCTATTTAAATACCATTGACAAAACAAATGGACAAAACATTTGTAGCTCACCTCCACAGACTGCTATTGTAAGTGTACAGAATGTTATTCTGAGCTACTGTTTCAATGGTTGTTCTTGTGAGAAAATTGCCAAGGAGTGGCTTAGTGATCTAATACCAATAACACAAACTTATACTTCAGTAATTTTGTGTTGTGTTTTGAAATTCCGTTGATGATTACATGATCAATTAATAATTACATTAACTCAAAAGATGAATACTTGGAGTAGTCAAGCCATTGCATTAAATCCCACCTTCTGATATGTTCTGTCTCTAATGTATTAGTCTTTTGGTGCTTACAAATCATGCTCTAAATTTAGATATTGAAATCTTTATTGTTTATTTTAGTGAATTCTCTCTGCTTTTTGAGCAAGTATTCTCTGTTTTTTCTTCTTACATCCTGAGAACCTATGCTAATGCTGTGCTTGTCCTTTAGTCCAGAAGAATACAAAATGAAGGAAGGATTGTAAATTGGAAATTGATTTTGCATGGCACTGCTACCCAGCCTGAACATATGAAGCAGCCACGTGTTTACACATCCTACAATGCTGTGCAAAATGACAGAAGAGGTGTGGAGAAGATGACAGACCTTGTAGAGGTAGCATCACAGTAATTGTTTTCTATATATATTTTTAAATTTCTTGGAGAATTGTGTCTTTTTCCCTAATAAGAAAATACATACTCATTTTGTATTAATTTCCTCTACCCTCTGAACACTTGCGAGTTTTGCGACTGTTCTAATTTCTTCAGTGTCAGCAACTGATATTTTTCTTAGCCTCTGCTTTCACATGCCAACACCTAACAGTTTTAGGATTGAAAGAAGATATTGATACTAATGCTATGAATTCAACAGCTAATGCAAGGAGGGAGAAATGCACCACTGACAGACACACTAAATTTATGTAATTCTAGTAAGAACAAGTGTTTGATACCAAAGGAGCCTGCTGGAGTGCTTCAAGGAAGTTTGGAAGAAGGTTTGTAACAAAGAAGCATCACAAAAGTCAGGAACTCACTTACTGAGATAGTTCAGTTACGTGGACCTGTTGCTGCCAGCTCCTTTTTCATCCTTTCCTTACCTTTAAGGTAGAGTGCTGTATGGAAAACAAATGTATTCTAGGCTTCCGAGAATAGCAGTGATTTTCTGGGTGCTCATGATGATAATATTGTATATTTTCAAAATGCTTTATTATGTTATATACTCAGCATACTTAATCACATCACATCTATTCATCTCCCCATTAGGTAATTAGGACGTCTGTAAATAATAGAGATACTAACCTTCTTCAGCAAGGTTACAGAGGAGAATACCAAGGGAGACATAATTATGGTTTTCACATACATAAAATTGAGTGTCCACAGTTGTGGCAGCTATGTACAGTAAAATAAACTTGGAAGAAAATAAAATTGGATTCAGGAGGTGCTATAGGAAAAGGTTGGTAGACACATACTAAAAAACAGCTGAAGTTCCATTAGAAAGACAGACCCAGTGTAATTGAAGATGATATGCAGCCATATATTGCTACATGGGAAGCATAACAAACAGTGTTGAAATGAGGTTGTGCCTCAGCAATTTCTCTGCACGTCTGTATTTGGCAATAGTCTTCCAGAGTTTGCTGAGATACGTGTCATATCCATGGGTTAGCCATATTGTCATTTCCCAGGTAAAATGATTACTACAGAGCAGGTAATACGAAAGCATTAGTTCAGTCCTTTCCACAAGGGTGTGTGGCACATTCAGAGTTGCCATTGCCACTGCAGGTACTTGCTCCAAACAGACAGCTGAGGAGCTGTATCCCACAGTACAGCCAGGAGTATTTCTGAGACTGGGACAAATCTTGCTGTAAAATGACAAGTTGTATCCTGACACTGTAGGTTCTGAATTTGTAACTTCCTAAGTTATCTTCCTGAGTTAGCTTATCCTAAGTTAACTTCCTAATCTTCCTCAGGGAGATTTCATACTATATGCAATGCAGTCTGTTTGAATATGAATAATGACAATCTGAATGAATAATAAGTCTGCTTTGGAATAGAATGATCTAGTTCTTTTCCAGATGTTAGTGGCTCCTAAGTGAAAAAATTATATCTACACACACATACATGAAAATCACTAATCAGAGCAAATCTGAATCCAGACAGTTTTGCTTTGACACTTAACCTCTCTTATGCCAATCTGCATTCTAGGACCACACCACACAGGAGAACCTGAGTGAAAAAAACAAAGTCACAGAAGATACTAGTAGTAGCAGTGACAAAGCAGAAGATAAAATCCCATCAGAGGCTATGCTGCACTTACTGCAAAGTGCTTTTAGCAGACAGATGGCTGAGAAGCGACTGCCAAAGAAGACTGCAAGTGAGAAGTTAAATATTCCATTTGAACACTTCTATCAGGCCCTCGAAAAATTAAACAAGCCCTCCCAGCTAAAAGACTCAGAAGAAAGCCTGTACAGTGACTACGTTGATCTTTTTTACAATGCCAAACCATACAAGCATAGAGATGATAGACTGCTGCAAGCCTTGGTTGATATCATAAATGAGGGAAACTAAACTGTAGGGTATGGCACTGAGTTGGAAATATTCATTCTCCCCACCCCACCTTCATTTTTATTTTTTTTCAGAAGTCTATTGTATGCTCTAGTTGTGTAATTGCTGCTTTGATTGCTTCATATTTAACACAAATATCAAGGAAGGAAAAAAACAGGTGTGGGAGGATAAGGCAGTAAACTGATGCTTTTTAGTAATAGCTTTTTTCAAAGACTTTCTTCATTACCATCAGAGTAGATTTGCCCCCTCAGGCATGAAATGCAGCAGTATTCCCCTGAAAATACTAATGCTCTATTTTAAACAATTTTCACGTTACTTATTCTTCCACCCTATTCCCTTAGCATGAAGTAGGATTCAAAACCTGAATTACTAAGCAGTTTTGAACTGAATTGCCAAAGCTTTGGGGATATACTCTCATCCCTGGATTTGTAATGAATAGTGTAGTCTTTCTTATATTTGGCATTTATTCAAGATTTAATACTTGCAGCAAGTACCTTTTCCCTCACAGTTGTTTTTATTTTTTATTTCATTTTTTGTTCCTTTTCCAAACAACAATGCACTCTTACCCTTCTGTTCTCCTGCAAAGGAGCAGCTGGGAAACTGGAATTGGATTGGAGCATCAGTGAACACTGATGAAGTTATTAATGATTAAACTACAGACAGACATATTCTAGTATAAAAGAGCTCCAAACAACACATTCCAGACCATGGGGATTCTCACCACCGAACTTAAACTGCCTAAATGAAGTGCCTGAATTATGAGCTTAGTTTTTCTAGGCTGTATGTAGCTAATGAAGACAGATAGCACTTAAGAGCACTTGACTAGTTTTTGCACTGGTTCTGAATTACCTGATGGAGTACTTATTTATTTTTATTGACTGGATGAACTTTGGGGAAACAATCTCTTACCTTTGGAGCCTCAGTTAGATTTCTAAAGTTGAGTAACATAAATGCCTCCTAAGATGTCTACATCCGCAGCAATCAAAGCTAGGATCATTTTGCCTGTTCCTTAAACTGTGACCAAAGAGGTGTAGAAAGGGAAATTATACCAGCACAGAACATCTAACGAGTGCATTTTGGAGTATCTGTGGTGAATTGTAACATTTCCCAAATATCTAGGAAGGTAAGGCAAAATGAATGGGGGGAGGAGGAAGGACGTATATGAATGAAAAAATACCCAGGAGAAGAGAGTCAGAAATGGAGGGAAAAACTGCATGGGTTGTGGAGGGGGAAAAGGAAAAGAAGGAAGGGGAAAGTGAAAGAGGAGGAAACAGAGTAGCTTCAGAGAGCAGGAACGGCAGGTTGCTGCCTACCTTTAGCAGTCATAAGAGACTAAAGATGAAAAGTGAGATGACAGAGGAAAATGCAAAGTGGTGAGAAAATGGTGAGACTCCTTCAGAATAAAATAAAAGTAGTGAAGGGAGAAGCAGAGTGGCCAGAAAGGTCTATCACCCTATCCTAAGTGGAAAAAATTATCATGGCATCATATACAATAGAATGGCATCATATGGCATCTAATGACAGTTTTCCACAGATACCTCTTTAAAGTTGGAGTCAAGATTGACTTATTGTTTTGCTGTTCATAATTGAAAACAAACAAAAACAGCAATGCATGGGTGGGTGCTCAGAAATAGGAGAGGATCTGCTACAAGGAAATGAAGATTCCTAGTGTCTCATTGCAGTGCTAAAGATAATCCAAGCAAGTGCTGACTAGGTTTTACTTTTCTCTCTTTGTCATCTACCGTTCAAATGTAGAAATGTAGACTAGAAATATTTTCCAGACTATGTAGAAAAAAATGTTCCTTCTTTACTGTCTATTCCTTAAAATGAACCAACTTTCTCTTAAAAAGGAATTGAATATTTTGTTCATAACTCATTAGTTTGGATAGAGATTTTTAAAACTTCACACTAAATTCTGTAATTTCTGCTTGAAGGCAACTTTGAAAATTATCTTACCAAACTTAAGATTTAAAAATCTTTGCATTTTCATTTGATTTTAGTAGGTTCATGTCTACCTGGGGATCAGTCTGTGTTTTTTGCCAGCTTTAGATAGATATGGCTTAGTTGATTTGAAGAATTCTTCCATATTTATACTCCATACTACAACGATAACAACTACAAGAGTAAATGTCTCTTACACTTATATTGCTTGCTCTCTGCTAAGAAATTTGCTTAGAACAAGAAGTGAAAAAAAAAAGTTATTGAAATCAGAAAACTTTTTTTTTTTTTTTTATGTTGTCCCTTCAACACACAAGCTTTCTGGCAATACATAACTAGTGAAAAAGCAGAATGTTATTGTAATTAAATAATAAAATGTAATTGTCAGAATTGGGAGTTTATCTCTACAATAAATATTCCCGTTTGGTGAGAAAGGACCACTGTTAGTCCTGTGCAGAGAAATTCAGGGGCTGGTTCTGTCAGATAGCAGTGGTTTTTGCTAGTTGTCAATCCAGTATGTTAAAGTGAGGAAAGTACTGCAAACACTCAAATCAGCCTTTGAAAGAAGTTTTCAGCTATAGATGGGTGGAATACATAGGACTTTGTTTTAAGATCGATTCCTATGTTGTAGCCAAAGTTTCATAAGAGGACAACTTTAAAGTCCCTCTTTTGAATGTTTCCAACCCAGAGTAGACTGTACAGGAGTAAATTATTTTTATTGTTAGTCTTTCCTTGGTGCCTGTGTGGGTTTTGTGAAAAATGTAAAAGGAAAATAATGTTTTCTCTCAGAATTTTAAATTATATTTTCTTTACAGGTATTTATAATGTAGCAAAGATTTTACTGAACAGACAGAATTTTAAAAGGTATAATAAATTATATTGAAGAACCAGATTTTTCTTGGGGAAGAGACAATTTCATCCAATAAAAGTATTTTTTAAAAGGCATGTTCCAACAGCAACTGCAATATGTATGTGATGTGATGTTAAAATTTGTCTACTAGTAGCATAATACAGTGTGTTAGCAGAGCTCAGAGTGTGTGGTCTTAACATTTGTAAAGAAAACAATAAGATAATGTCAATCCATTGCCTTAAAACAATAGGGAAATACAGTTTAAAATTGAAAGCAAGGGCTTGAGAAAATAATGAGGGGTTGGGTGAAGAAAATGTGTAATTATTGAATAAGAAGAACCGCAAGGGATTTCTCCACAAGGAGGAACACTGCACCTTACACAGCTGCAGCTGAAGTGAGGTTTGCTGCTGACATCAGTGGTATCATTGTCTCCCTGGGTCTGAAACACAGAATTGTGCATGTTTCACATACAGACATGTCTGAAGCACTACAGTGACATAGCAGAGTAGAATCAGTCATGGGGCCAAGTTAAATACACAGGTCTTCATTTTCTTGCATCGAAGTCTTACTAATTAAAAATGCCATTTTTTCCCCACTGCTGAACAGAATTTGAACAGAATAAAAAAGAAGCCACCATGTGCTGGCAGTGCCTGTGGAGAATGGCATTTCAGGGGGAGCTGTCAGCTGCTCTACACCACATTGTGCCTCTTACTCTGTCTGCCCCTCTGCACCCCACGGTGGGTGCTTGTGGTCCAGGGACAAGATGTGCCATGTTCAGCACACAGGTCTGTGGGGACCCCCTGGCCTCTGTGCACAGCCTGCGGTGTTGGTTGGGCTGTTCTCATCGATGATGATGCCCAGAGTGATGAAGCCACCTGTGCAAAATGTCCTTCTCCCTCTGTTAGGTGTGGTGCCAGGGAGAATACTGTGCAGAGAGGGATGAGTCTGCCTCCCAACGCCTTACCCTCATGGGCACTTAGGAATCATTCTTATATTCACACTGAGTTCACTTCTCAAGTCTTGGGTAACTACTGCTTGCCAAGCAAAACCTGATTTGTCTGGATTGTCAAAGTACTACTTGTGCTTTCAATAATCTATGTTCGCATAGCAGAAATATTTTTAGTAAATGTGAACAGAAAATACGTTTGTAAGGTAGCATTAAAGAATCGTGGAATCATAGAATATCCTGAGTTGGAAGAGACCCACAGGGATCATCTAGTCCAACTCCTGGGTCTCCAAATCACCACCCAAAAAGTCAGACCATGTTTCTGAGAGTGTTGACAAAATGCTTCTTAAACTCTGGCAGGCTTGGTGCCATGACCACTGCCCTGGGGAGCCTCTTCGAGTGCCCGACCAACTGTCAGTGAAAACAAAGAAATCTAAAGTCTATATTCATGCAATACTAACATATTCCTACACTAAACAATGTGTTTTCTCTTAATTTGGCATGATTTTTAAATGTCATGTCGCATTTGAACTTTCCAACATTAGCTGTTTTGAGTTACCAAAGCAGGTACATCATAGCCCCAAACTCAGAGAATAAGGAGTCAGACTGCATCCTCTTTCTTACCTCTCCTGAAGTCATTTGAAAACAATCAAAAGCATTTTCAGTGTAAATAAAACTATTTTAAAAGAGAAAAGGCTTCTTTACAAATATATTACTGACTTTGGAATTATGTTAATATTAGAAAGGATTGGATGTAGTCTATTTATGAAAAGAGTATATTCACAGGAAAGGGAAACATCTGAACACTGCTGATGAGCTATTACACATCTTACGTACAGAACTAATCCCACAGGAGTGACAGTCATGTTTATCATCACAGTACATCACAGTAGCAGAATGATCAGTGCTGTACCTGCAAAAGCAAACTGACCTCTACCACTGCACTTTTTCAAATATTACAAACACAAGGGAAATCGGCTTCCAATTTGTTCAGTTCTGAAAACAGCCATAGTTTAAAACTTATAGGAAAAACAAAAACAAAAACAGAACAAAACAAACAAACAAAAAACCACTACAAAACATTTTTGGTCATTATTAGGCAACACCACTTTTGTGTTCCTGCAGATATATAGAATCATAGAATCATAGAATATCCTGAGTTGGAAGGGACCCTTAAGGATCATCAAGTCCAACTCTTGACACCGCACAGGTCTACCCAAAAGTTCAGACCATGTGCCTAAGTTCACAGTCCAATCTCTTCTTAAATTCAGACAGGCATACAATGTCTGCGCAGCCTGAAACATTTCTATTTGATCAAATCTTTTCTTTCACAAAGTCTATTTCTAAAGCTCCCACCACAATGGCATTTTGGAAGGGGACAACTCTACAAATAAGCATTTTGCTCTGAATCAGTTACTCAGCTAGCTAGCATTGCTGACTGCAGACTGAAAAGGTTCAAACTCCATCCCTGTTAGGCACTAATAGAAATAACTTCAGTAAATATTTTTCTAGTTAATGACACAAACACTCATTAAAAATATTGTTTCTCTCATTGCTATTAATGGAGATAATACATGTATAACCAGAAAGAACATGAAATTTTGCTTCCACCAACACAGTAAATGCACAGTGGAAAATAATAGGTCAAATACATTCCACGTTCTATGAAGATACCAGAAAAAAAATAAATAGATAATATTTGAATATGGGTAGTTATCAGGAAAATATATCTTACGGGTTATACTGTTTTGGCTATTTGATTACTCCAATCAAACTTAGCTGAGCTATATATTTTTTTCTGATATTGTATTCTTTCTCCAAAACAAATGAATTGGTTGCTGATATATGTACCATTTTGTTTGAGTATGCCTGTGTTATCAGTCAGTGTTTCAAATCAAAAACATGCAGCATAATGTAGTGCCATATATTCTGATAAGGAAATGAACTTAGAGCTAAGGACGTGCAGCTCTGCATATGCTGATCCATGCAGTGCTCATGTGAAATGTACCTATAAAGGTTAGACAAATAGCAAAGTAATACATCAGCTCCATTAGATGTAGTGAATTAGTCTTACATTTAAGAATAGCTATAGTGCAGTGCAGAGCATCGCAAACATCCAGGAAGTAAAGGCAATGTTCGATACCATGGTTCAATAGGTAACTCAACAAATAGGTTACCTGCATGAAAATCCACAGTCTGTAGGGGACATATTAAAAACTAGGCATCTAGGAACAAATATGTAGCTACCAGTTTTTCTTCCTTTACCCTGTATTTCAGTTACTCTGCCCCAACCTTGAATGAAACTTGTCTGAAAATACCTGTAGATACTGAAAACACCTTTTAACCAGTGACTACATCAGACTCTTTGAAATCAATGCAATTCATTGCTTTTTCATTGCCATGATAAATTTTTATATACACATGATTCACATGATTCTGTGTAAGCAATTATTAGTGGCAGAACATAACAACTCTTAGCAGAAACAGGAAGAAAGAAGATGATACAGATTGAAATTGCTAGAACAGAGCTTAAAGTTAAACTTCTGCTCAGATTTTGCATCAAAGTAGTATTGAGTAGGCTCCTTTTTGGCAGAGGGGGAAGGAAAACTGAGTTACATGATGATCTTTTTAAAAGCTGGAGTATAGTTTTCCAGAGAATCCTGTGTTCCTGTATTTGCACTGAAAGAAAAATAAACCTAGTCTTATGCAAAAAACAGACATAGCGGTGTAGGGAGTTTTGAACAATTCAGTTAAGTAATACTGACTTTGAAAGACCATAGGTAAGCATTGTGTCAAGTGCTATAAAAGATGGATTTTCATAGAATCAGAGAACGTTTTGGGCTGGAGTGGACCTTAAAGCCAACCCAGTCCTAACCCCCCTGCCGTGGGCAGCGACACCTCCCACCAGCCCAGGCTGCCCCCAGCCCCATCCAGCCTGGCCTTGGGCACTGCCAGGGATGGTGCAGCCACAGCTCCTCTGGGCAACCCGGGCCTGGGCCACACCACCCTGAGCAGAGAGTTTCTTCTTCCTAGCTGACCTAAATCTACCCACTGTTAGTTTAAAGCCATTACTCCTTGTCCTATCACTACACCCCTGACACAGAGTCCCTCCCTAGCTTTCCTGTAGCCCCCTTTAGGCATTGTCAGGTTGCTGTGAGGTCTCTCCAGAACCTTCTCTTCTGCAGTCTGAACAATCCCAGCTCCCTCAGCCTGTCTCCACAGGGGAGATGCTCCAGCCCTCTGTTCATCCTCAAGGCCTCCTCCGGACTCCTGCTAACACTTTTGTGTCCTTGTGGAGGGGCCCCAGAGCTGAGTGCAGGGCTCCAGGTGGGGTCTCACGAGAGCAGAGCAGAGGGGGACAATCCCCTCCCTCTCCCTGCTGGCCACACTGCTGTTGGTGCAGCCTAGGTTATGGGTGGCTTTCTGGGCTGCAAGCACACATGGCTGGTTCATGGTGAGGTTCTCATCAACCAGCACCCCCAGGTCCTTCTCCTCAGGGCTGCTCTCAATCCATTCTCTGCCCAGCCTGTATCTGTGCTTGGGATTGCTCTAGTTCAGATGCAGGACCTTGCACTTGGCCTTGTTGAACCCCGTGAGGTTCACACAGGCCCACCTCTCAGGCCTGCCCAGGTCCCTCTGGATGGCATCCCTTCCCTCCAGTGTGTCAACTGCATCTCACAGCTTGTGTCATTGGCAAACTTGGTGAGACCATCCGCAGTCCACTGTCCATGTCACTGACAAAGATGTTAAAAAACAGTGCCGGTCCCAACACTGACCCCTGGAAACACCACTCGTCACTGGTCTCCACCCGGACATTTAGCCAAGGACAGCAACTCTTTGAGCGTGACCATCCAGCCAATTCTTTACCCAATGAGTTGTCCATCTGTCAAATCTATGTCTCTCCAATTTAGAGACAAGGATATCATGGTGTACAGTGTCAAATGCCTTGCAAAAATCCAGGTAGATCATAGAATCATAGCACTTGTCAATAAATAAATAAATAAATAAATTGTACATGATTTCTTTCTTTAGCTGGTCTTGAACCTGATCTTCTCCTACAGGGGGTGGCTCTTAATTTTCCCAATCCCTACCTTTGCCTTCTGAGACTTGAACTATGTGGCTGGAGCTCTTGTCAGTGAAGACTGAGGGGAAAAAAGTTGTTGAGTACCTCAGCCTTAGCCATATCCCAGGTAACCAGGTCTCCCCTTTGCTTTAGCAAAAGGATCGCTTTTCCCTTGTTTTCTGTTTACCACTGACCCGCTGGTGTACCTATAGGAGCCTTTATTGCCCTTGATGTCCCTTTCCAGATTTAATTTTGTCAGTTCTTTGGCTTTCCCACCTTATTCCTGGCTGCTCACAGTGTGTCTGTATCCCTTCCAGGCTACCTGTCCTTGATTCCACCCTCTGTAGGCCTCCTTTTTCTGCCTGAGTTTGGCCAGGAGTTCTTTGTTCCTCTAAGGAAGCCTCCTGGTGTTTTTGCCTGACTTCCTCTGTGTTGGGATACATCGCTCCTGAGCGTGGAGGGGGCAATCCTTGAATATCCACCAGCTTTCTTGGGCTTTTCTTCCCTCCAGGGCTTTGTCCAAGGGCAGATCCCTGAAGAGAGTGCAGTCTGCTCTCACAAAGTCCAGGGTAGCAAGCTTGTTGTGCTCCCTCCTTGCTTCCCTCAAGATCCTAAACTGCACCATTTCATGATTACTGCAGCCAAAGCTGCCCTTGATTTTCTCATTCTCCACCAGCCCCTCCTTGTAGGTGAGAATGAAATCCAGCATAACACCTCTCCACTATTATTTGGAGAAGGACATAGAGGGCTACAGCCTCTCCCCTGCCTGTCCTTCCTAAAGAGCCTGTGTCCTTCCATCCTAATGCTCCAGTCATGGGAGGCATCCCACCACATCTCCATAATGCCGGTGCCAAAGCCCTGCAGGCGTGGGTATATCTCTAACTCTTGTTTATTCCCCATGCTATGTGTGTTAGCATGGAGACTTTTGAGTTGGGCCCCTGATGAAGCTGACTTACAGGCTGCAGCGGCTGCACTTCCTTTGTGCTGCTCTTCAGGTGCTTTTCTGCTGACCTGTGACCCTTCTCCAGGCTCTATCACTGACACTGGCATCAAGCTGGGAGGGGCGGGATGGACTGAGGTTCCCCTCCCTCAGCAACTGCAGTTTGAAGCCTTCTTCACCAACTTGGCAAGCCCATGGCTGGAGATGTACTTCCCTTTCTCTGACAGGTGGACCCCCTAAGCCCCCATCAGACCAGGTTTCTCAAAGTGAGTCCCATGGTCTAAGTACCCAACCCCTGCCTGTGGCACTCATCTGGTGATTTGCCAGATTCAGCTGGCCCTTTCAATTCCCTTTCTATCAATTTTATGTATCTTATGAAAAAGCTGCAGTGAAAATTCCTTCAAGGCTTTTAAAACAGAAATAGTTTAGGGAAAGTTATTCATAGTACTCTGAATATTCTTTTAGATTTGCTCTAAAACCTGATAGAAATAGCCTCCTTCAGAGCTTCTGTAAGATTCAGAGTTTACTCTGAATCACACCATGGAGCCAACTGTCTTGTGAGTATGTAAACAGCTCACTTCTGATTCACAGGCCTAATTCTGGCACTGCAGTTACACATCTAAACTTAGACATAGTGAATGTTGTCCTCATCTCTCTCCATCTTTTGCTCCCAAGTCTGGTTCTGGGTCATGCTGAGCACATCTCAGTGCAGCTGCTTAGCGCTTTTGAAAAGCTAGGCTGAAGCTGTGCCAGACTGAGCATCCATTCAGACAACAGGGCTCTCCAATCCAGTGAGAGCTACAGAAAATGTTACAAGGATCTCAGATTTCAGCCAAATGTTTTTCTCTATAAATACCCTGTGTGACACTCAGGCTTGAGTAAAATTTAGGGGAGAAGATAATGGCCTTTCGTTTCTTCAGTTTAGAAACTCATTTAAATACTTGCTGCAGGTGATGTAAAACCATTGAAGAAATGCTAAATCTTGCTCACTTCCTTAAATCACTTGCCTGTCCTGTTTTAACATATACATAGGATTAAGAATTTGATTGAGTGCTTGGCTGAATCCAAAAGGATTGCTCCTTCAGGGTTCCTTTGCATGGAGCAAGGGGATTTTAAAATTCTGCTTAGTTATCGCAAATGTCTGCTCGCAATTCTATATTGAGTGTTCTGAGTCATGCCTGGATTTCCATACAGCATGCAACTGAGTTGCATGAGTTGCTTGCGTTGCAGTGTACTGTGTCTCAACCTAATACGGTGAATCACTTTCCATTAGAAAAGTGCATGTGGATCCTTCTTTGTCAGAGAAATTGCATTGACAAAGCCCCAGGCAAGGGCTGTCTACTTGGACATCTTACTTCTATGCAGATTAATTTCATGTTGCTACTAAATATTTCAGGTGTTTGGAAATTTAGAACCTATGTGACCTCAGCATTCTTATGAAGTTGGGAGAATTCCATCCCTTTAAGAAGAAGCTAGATCATAATGTATTACAATAATTAATTAGTTTCATATTACAATGCAGTTCAAATGCATTGGGGCTGAAGAACTGTCTGAAGACAGACACTGTTACTTACTGAGACATAAATGTTTAATGACTCCACTGTCTTTATAGGCTTGTTCCAAATGTTCTCACGTACATGAGAAATAAAGCCATCTGAAAATGATTTGAGTCAGGTGTTATCCCACAGCAGTGGAAAGGAAGAGAAAAGAAAGAGATGGCATATTGAAAACAGACCCAGACAAGAAAGAGTGAATTTTGTGCTTTTCTATTTTCTTTATTCAAGCAATTTTCAATTGCATTACCCTGGCTTAAAAGGACAAGTTATAAAGATCTTTCTGCTGCTCATGCTGATGAGTCAGATTTGGTTTGTTTTGTAACAAAATTCATTGCTTTTTTGATCTCTCATAACTCCCTTTCCTCCCAGAATTCCAATTATAAAATCCAAAGGATAGCATTTCCAGATATTCAGGGTTCATCAGCTCTGCAGTTTGTGTTACTCATCTCAGTTCCTTGATTTCATGCCTGTAATTTCATATCAACTGAGAGTCTAAGTCATTACCCATTTTCAGGAACACTCATCAACATTTTCTTACCTTTAAAGATGATCGGTATTTACTTTTCTCAGCAAGGCTAATGGCAGATGTGTCAGCTTTACATGTTGCATTGTTCAAAAGACCTAAACACACCTATCTGAAGCATGACCACAACACACTATTCTTCAAAAGTGTGTTGATGGAGGAGCGTGTCATGGCTTAAACTTTAAAAGCAGACACAGGGAAGTATGGGCCCAACTTCCTTCACCTTTCAATGGCACCTGGGTGCCTAAATGCCTTGGGATTTTTTTCAAACCCCAGCCCATATTGCATCTCTCTAGAAAAAAATATCCCTGCACAGATTGTGAAGCGTGGCTAGGGGATTATGCACTAATAAGAGCATAATTATTTTTCTTTTAACACAAGGATGATGCTCAGCCTGCAAATATCTTCTATTTACCTACTTCTGCAGCATGCAGAGTCACACAATTAGTTTCTGTGTGTGGGTGGAAGTGCATGAAGAAGAGATTTAATTTACTGCATTGCACCTTGCACATAAAAAACCCTGACGTTTAGCTCTCCCTGTCTCCCCATGGGGACCCATCAGCTTGTCCAGAGTCATGAATGAAGCTGATCTGGTCATACTCCTCATTTTCATTAGGCAGTACTGTTGTCACGCAGTCTGTTCAAAGAACCAAATCAAGGAAAAGAGTTAACAAACTTTTAGGTTTCATAACTTTAAATAAGAACCGTATTTTCACTTCAGAGAGGAATCCCCCTTGACCTCAAGCCCCCAGCAGCTGATTTAAGGTAAATTTTTCATTAGAGGCTACCTCTGTGGCACTAATCACATGAAGTACAAGAGCCTGGAAAAGCTTGGATAGCCTGTGAAACCTGAAGCGATTCTTGTGGTGTCAACAGAATCAGGCTGATATTTTAGATGGGTCCAGCCACAGGCCCAGCCCAGCCCTGTCCAGACTAAAGCCTTCTGCCCAGACAAAACAATTTCTTTCTGCTGTTCTCCATCCTACCCACTATGATAAAACAGCTGAGATTTCACCTGTGCTGGACAGTGTTTTTATGGTGTGGCATTTCCGGATGCACTTATTGTTATGAAACAGCGATTCAGTCAGTGTGGCTTATACTGATTCCTCAAAAAGAACAAATTATACAACAAAAGCCTGTGATTTACGGGTCTATGTTTTCACCAAGACATTTTAGCATCTCAACCATTTCTCATCTCTTATACATTTAAACATAAATGTTGTATTTTGGATACTAGTATATTTTTTGATGCAGTAAACATAATTACAAAAATGCAGTAACTCCCATTGCTGTCGACCGGATCTACACGTTGTGTGGAAGCTTTGCAGGTCCCATAACATGTGGGAATTTATTGATTCCAGAACAAGACCCTTATGGGTACCAAAGCAGATACTAGATGGTAACTAGCCTGAAATAACGGCATCCTTAGAACTGGAAAGCTATGAATTAGCCAAGAACTGTGAGAAGTGAAACAGAACTACCCAACTACCCACCCTGAAGATAATTACTTGTGGTAGTGGCCATTCTCTTCTAGAATCATTGGATCATATATAAACATACATGTATTTATACATAAAAGAATACAAACTTTATAAAGTTAAGCATCACTAACTTCTCTCATGGGTGGCATTGGTTTTCCTTCAGGGACAGTGCTTCACACTTAATTTTAGACAACACCTGGAGAGCAGAGTGCTACAGCTCCCCTTTTCTACCAGACATCTTAAGTTTTAATTTTTTCAAGTCTGCAGATGGCCAGGAGAAAGATGAGCACTACTAGCACTTCAACTATCTGGAAAAGTAATGCAGGAGAGCCAAGATCACCTTTTGTTTACCCTGCAAGGGGGGAAGGCTGAGTCATCTTCATACACATCTCATGCTTATTACCTTGCTGTGCCATCTGTGTGACCACTGCTCAAAAACCTTCCGATTCTCGGTTATTCTTAACATGCTCTAACTATTATTGTCAACAAATGGGTCGCTTAGAAGCCCCTCAACCAGCTATGATGTGTCTGTGATATTTTTAGGTTTAGCTAATATGTGAATCCAAGGCAGTTATTTCCTGTGCTTAATAACACTCTGGCTTCATCAGGATAAATACAGTGTGATGAAGATAAAGCTGTATTGCATGAGACAGCTGGCAGATATGTAGCACAGCACAGTCCATCATCAAATGGATTGCAGTCAGAAGCAAAATGCAGCAAGCTGAAGGGTGAAGGGAAGATATGGGTGTCAGAAATCGGTGGGATGCTTTGGAGTAGATTTCTCTGTGCAGATAAGTCCCAGTCAGCCTGGCAATAATCACAACAATCACAGCTCGCCATGTCTGGCCCATTACCCAACAGCTATTCTTTACAATTTGGAGTAGCAAAGACTGCATCTGTGATTATGGCATTCACATTTGGTGCTCTTGTCATGATCCTTCACATGCAAAGAAAATGTTTTTCTGAAGAATCACAGTCAGCCTGAGGAACCTCATTGACCAAAATGGTTTGCTATCTTCTGCCCTGAACAGAGAGTCTGCAGGGTTTGCAGGGAGCTGCTCCTGCTCCCTGGATGCTGCTCAGCACCTTCCTCTGTACAGCAGCTTTCTGCTCAGGGCAGGTAGAAGAACATTTAACCCACTCTGGTGTCCAGACCCAGAGTGCTGGAGAAGCTCTGCCATGTCTGGTCTGCCTGATGACGGGGGCTCAGCCTGCTCCACGCAGAGGGACCAAGGGGAGGGTTGGGCTCCTTGTGGGCACTGTCCCACACCTCCTGATAGCCACTGTGCCACACGTGAGCCTGCCTAGAGATGAGCCATGGGACAGGCAGCTGTTAGATGTGTATCTCTGGCATTGCAAATAACCCTCCGCACTGAGGTATTCCTCCTTGGCCAGGGTGTATGGAGGATTTACCTCTCTGCATTGTGTATTTTTTCCTGTGAACATCAATGGATTACTTTCCATAGGCTTTAGTTTCATTTCTGCATGTTTCTTGTTGAGTTAAAAAGTTCCCCATGGGTTTTCTGTCTTCTTTCTGAGATTTGAAGAATTTTATATCTTTTTGCAAGTGAGTGGGAATGAGGAATAAATGCTGAGGTACTCCTTTCACATTGCTGTACTGCTATGACCCTGCAGAAATTAAGAGCTGAGTCAATTTAAGTGAGCATATGAAAAATGAACTTGTGATACACCCTAATTATCTAATAATGCTGTCTGGAAGAAATTACTGAATTTGCCTAGTTTTTTGTTTTTGTTTTGTTTTGTTTTGTTTTGTTTTAAATAATAATAAAATGGTATAGCAACACCTAATTCTTGTTTCAGCTCAAATTCTGGCCCTGCTGAACCATCAAATTGCCCGTGATGTCTCAGATGCTCTGTGCCTGCAGTCTGCTCTTCCCAGTGCAGTCCTGTGTGTTTGTGGGTGCTGCTCAGTGGCATTTTCAAAACCACTCTTCCAGTAGGGTTTTACAGGGCAGTGATGGAGAGCTGCAGGATGGCTGGGTGTGCTGCAGCACACAGAGAGGAAATACATCTTCACTGAAATCCACAGCTCCTCAAAGGATTTAACATGCCCTGTTTCATAACAGCAGCTAAGGCAATGCTCGCAAGGCATCTGAAGGCATTTATTATGCCTTTTGCACTACTGGAGCTATATAGTCTGACTCTAAGCACCTGTAATTGCTTAGAAATTCCCCTTCCATCCCATATGGCTCTACCTTTCTGAGCTCAGACATCTTATAAGCCTTACCTGCATAAGGCTTATTGACTACATGAGATTTTATAGGGTTTTGCCTTAATTAGAATTCATTGAACTTGCTCTTGCTTTCTGGAACATAGGAATTTCCATGCACGGTACAGCCCAAATCATTTGGAGAGAGTCACACTGCATTTTGCTAGGCTGGCAGCTGAGGCTGTGATTTCAGCCCTCCAGGCTGCACTTCGCCTTCCTACGCCTGCTCTGATGTCAGTGGCAGCCTAGGCTGTGCCAAGTGGCGGCAGCAGCCCAGCTGCAGCAGTGCCAGGCTTCCCCCAGGACCAGTCTGTGCGTCCTTCCCTCCCGCCTCCATCGCTCCTCTGTGCACTCCAGCAGCAGCGGGGATGCGAGGGACGGGTCCGGCGGTGGTGGTGGGGTGCCCGGGGTGCTGCCCACCTGCTGCTGACCTCGCTTTGCCCTTGCCCAAGTGACATTTCCCCTGGCTTTGGTTTTCTCACGTTCCTCTTTATTAGATTTATTTCCTGCACATGTGCGTTGTGGCTTTTGTTCTTTTCTGTCCATGATTCTAGCGTCTGCTTCTCCGCATCAATTTGCAGCTCTCACCGGTGCTTACTAATCCTCCCAGGTATCAAACCTCATTACACGCCATTTCATTCTTCTTCTGCAGCATTAATGAGGATGTTAAACGGAACAAGTCCTGACACCTATCCTTTTGCTATCGTATTGAAGAAACCCTCCCCAGTTTGCTATATTGTCACTTATAATTCTGTTTATGGTCTTTCAGCCAACTTTAAAATGAGAGTGTTCCTTCCAAGCCCGATTTACATTAATTTATCACAAGGAAATTTCATTAGTATGACAAGAGTTTTACTGCAGTCCAAATCTGGTTGTTAGCTCTCTTCCAACCTTGCCCTCTAGTGCTTATTTGGTGATTCTCACAAAATAAGAAAATCAATAATATTGTCAGGCAACACTTGTTTCTCGCTGCTCAGGGAGGGGTTTGACTGTCTGAATTACCGGTGGTACAAATCACAGAGCAAAATTTGTGTTTCACTTCTGTGCTGAGATTCAGCCAGTCTTTCCGGTGACAAAGGCTGTCAGGTGCAACCTATTATTGCTTAACCACAGCCTGACACAGGTGTAATATTTTCACAGCTGCATGGCAGTAGCAGACAGCATGCATCTTGAACAGCTGTTCATTTCTCAGCACACTCAACTGCAAACCCTAAAACATGTTCCTTGCCATCCAGGTCCTCTCCTTTGCTGCTGTACCCATGACCAGCAGATGTAGTGGCAGTGCCCATGCTGTGGGTAGGGTGCCCATCTTCCTCCTCCCTCTCCAGAAGAACACCAGACTTCCCAGGCATGGATGTCTCTACCACCACTTCATCACTTCATGCTTTATTTTCAGGCTAGTTAGGGTTTTCCTTCTGCACTCAGCATGCTGTAAATTCTCAGTAACCTGGGTAACATGGAGCTCTCATACTATTTGGACTTGTAGTCAGAGCCCTTCTCTCCACAGAGATTGTATTGCTTCTCAAACCTGTGAGATCAGGTTGTGGGTCTGAAAGGAGAGGGGGTCTCCCAGGGCCCCCCAGTGGTGAGGTCTGTCCCTTTTCTTCTGCACTGCACAAGAGTATTGTGCAGTACACAATACTCACAATATTGTGTATATTGAGTATATACAATATATACACAAGCCGAGCATTGCCCAGGCAGGGTGTGCTGTGCATCCACCTCGGCTTTGTCCAGCTTTGTGTGACCGTGGTGTTGTCGGTGGCTGTTCCTGCTGAGCCACGCAGGGCTTCTTTCGTTGGGCTTCATCCGGCGTTGTAATCAGCGCTTAATAACTCACATGGTTTCTGAGTGGAAAGTGACTTGAATAATGTTTGTTTTGTGTTGTGGTGCATGAAAACAGTGATGTCTTTTTTACAGCCAGTGAGATAAAAATGTGCTCAACTCTTATTTTCCTAGTTAACAAGAAGACCAAGTAAAATTAAAAGGCTGGCAGGTGCATTCTTATTTAGTATGCTTATAAACCACACAGTGTGTTCAGCCTGCCTTGAAACTCACTGAGCTTGTTAAAATGTAAAAATTGTACTAAATAATTGGACAATTACCAGTATTGAGAACATCCTTCATTTTAGCACTAGAAAATTACACCCTTTACTGAGAAGGTAATTTTGATAAAAATCAACACTTTGGGATAAGAATTTATTAAACAAGTAAAGGTTGATTATCACTACTCAATAAAAGCTTGAAATAGTCAATGGTAAAGTAGCAATAACATGAAAACCTCTTGCTCATTTTATTTACCAAATCATCTTATCTATTGATGTAATAATTGCATCATGCAAGTTCAACAGTAGTGCCAATTCTGTCATCAGTTAAATAGCTAAAAAAGCAATATTACCATGAAGAATTACAATATGTACTTTTTTAATTTTCCTATCTTCTTGTGACCTTTGGAAAGGATTTCTCTGTAGCATTGCTTGTTTTTCCTCAGGTTTTGAGATATTTTCATCCTAATTGATGCATGATCTTGCAATGCGGATAACAGTCTTCTTGCCATTAGCTACATGAACTGTTCTTCCTGACTTCCATAGGTCTGTCATAACCTGTTTAATTCATCCATAACTATCTAAGACCAACAAATCTCCAGACAGCTGAAACTTTTTTTCCCTTTTCCTCAAGCTGCACTGATCCATTTCTAAGAACATGCTCTTTAAAGTTCCCGTGTCACATTATAGTAAAACATAAACTTGCAGGCTGGGGTCTTAGAGGCTTTTTTTTTTTTTAATTTTATTTTTAATTTTATTTTATTCTTTTTGGCATTACCTTGTAGAAAAATTGAAGCAAATTAAATTTGTTTCAATACCATAATTCCATATTTACTTGCAAATAGTTTATAGTTGTTCTGAGTTTTCAGATCGTTTAACAGTTTGGGCTGGCAGTTACAATAAAACTGTATTTGAATGAGAAAGAGGAAAATTTGGATCAGATAATGGGGAATGAAGGAACTACTCCATGTGTTACATTCACAGCACGTTCGTCCTGTGAGCAGGATTTTACAATTGGCAAAAGGTTTTGTCCCTGGTTGCCTTAACACACAAAGTAAACACTTCCTTTTATAGGATCAAAACTTTTGTTTTGTAAAAAAATACCATTATGGAAACCAACTGCAAACAACCAGGAACAAACAAGCAGAAAATTGATAGCCACTGTTTTATACAAAATGTATGAGATTTTGTTTCCACAGCAAGACCTAGTCATTGGTCTGTGAATTGGCATTAACGGGTCTGTAGCAGCTCACCTTTAGGTTGGATATCAGTGATGACATGGCATGAATATCACAATGACCACATACTTCAAAAATACAAGGAAAAACAAACAAACAAAAAAAAGCATGTCAGAAAAAGCTGTCTTTTTTCCAGAGGGCTGTGCTGCCTACATTCTGTAGGAAAAATAGTGATTGGTTTTGTTACTAGTTAGCAAGTAGGAGGAAAAATCCTTATGAAAACAAGGTAGATATAAATTGGGCTAATTATGGCTGGATCCTAGGAATCTGCATGTTGACATGCTCAGCAGCTTACTCTTAATCAGCCAGCTCCCAAGGCAGAAATCACACAGAAATCATAGCTTTGGATGAGACATAGGAGGAGAATCAGGGCAGGGAGGTGAGACGTCTCAGAGTCATCATGCTGAGCAGAAAATCACGGGGAGGGTTTATCTGTACATCCTGCCATCTGGGAGCAAAACCACTTAATCCTGGTCTAGAGGGAGGTGCACGATGTTGGCCAGAAACTCTGGGACTTGGCACTGAGAAGTTCCCAGACCAGAATACAAGCCCTCCTGCCAAAACATAAGTTAATTCAAAGCAATAAGCAAAGCCCACACCACCCCCCCACACACAAAGAGCAGGCAACCTCCTGCCCTGTCATTAGGCTCACAGCCCAGAACTGCTGCTGTTCCTGCCATGCTCTTATGGTCACCCAAGCAGAACACATCTGGGGGTCCCAGGAGCTAGGAGCTGCAGGGCTTCCCAGGACCAGGCTCTGAGGGGAGGGTGAGAGCCTTTGCCTAGCACAATCCCCTGCTGGGGGGTCAGCTGCACCCTCTGGCTTGCAACACAGACATGGACCTGAGTAGACTCAGGTGGACCTTTTGTGCCTCCTGACCTCATCTGTGTGTGGACACCTGCATTACTTAGAAGTCACTTACTAGTACTGACATTCAAGGGATTTTTTTTTTCTGTTATAAACACAAAATGTAGCTGCTTAATTAGAAAATCTTTGGTCTTATGTAATGCAGGATACAAGCATAAGTGTAAGAGATACAGGGATCTTTTGTGCTCATGCTTTTATATTTCGCCTTCTGTACTTGATTTCTGACTGAGCTTAGTTTCAGTGGTCTTTTTTAAGCACTTAGGTAAGTTTTGTGGTCATGTCCTCAGTAACTCCAGGAGGTCAGAGAAACAAGTTTCCAGTGCTTTGCTTCATGAAATACTCGATATGACAGCTGGTGTACTGGGTAAGCTTTCTCCGCAAGGCTACCTGAACATCTTCTGATGAGTAAAACCATAAGAGCTCCACGTGGGTGTCCAGCAAAACGCAGTGCACCGAGGGCCAGCAATGGACCAAGCTGGTCTCTGAGGACCAGCAATGCAGGAGTGCACCCATGCAGCTGGTGGGCTTCAACGGGAGCTGCCAGGTATGATTCTGCAGCTACGAGCCAAACACCACAGCAAAGACACTGGGGTAAGGGATGATGGAGCCCAAATGTCCACCATGAGAAATGACTGGATTTGGGGTAACTGGTGGGCAGTGAGGCTGTCTGGGCCATGATGCAGGACTCAGGGTGAGAGCTGAGGCACTGGTCAAGAAGAGGAGGTCATCAGGTGGGATGAGGAGCCAGGGTAGGAAAGGTCTTGTCCAGAGGGCAAAGCCTGCCGTTCTGCAGAAGCTACAGTAAATTTTAATGCTTTTCAGCCATTGAAAATGGAAGCAAATTAGCACCCAAATTAACGAGCTGTGATGGGGACGTTACCCTGATGACAACGCTGAGGCACCATGTACTAGAGCTCTGCTTCCCTTCAGTGAGTCACTGCTCTCATAATGGGAGGTCAAAGCCAGATGACGAAAACACAGTTCCTGTTTTAGCTGAAGGACTCACTCATCAAAAAGCAATAGGAAAATCATCACTCCGGTCCAAACAGCAGCAGAGGAATTTAGGCACATCTAAATGTGCAGAGAGCCAGAGCGCAGGTCAGTGCAACAAGCAGAGGTCCTGCTTCGACACGTCCCTGGCATGAACCCCATCTCTCCCCGTGCCAAGGAGTGGGGTCTGTGTATGTTTGGGTGCTGGTGCTGTGCAGGACAGTGGTGTCCTACTGCACTGCAAACAAGTTCCAGTCAAACTAGCTCCTACTTTGATGCTATCCCTACTTACCAGGAGGAAAAAGCAATGAGCTAAGAGTTGAGGATCTTGCTTCCGTGACGGTTTACTGAGAAATATGTTGCAACTAAAATGCTGCTCTTTGGGGTAGAGCATGCTGGGGTAGAGCATCTGAGCCAAAACTCCCCTGGGTTTGGGCTCAGTGTGCAGACACAGACTCTTGTCCAAACTGAGCTGCTCTCAAAGCCCCTCTGCCAGGCCTGGCTGGCAGTAAGAAAACAAATCACAAGCGGCACATCTGACTCAGTCAGGGCTGAGTCTTAAAGGTTGAACAGAGATAGAGAGCACTCGTAATACTGCTCTTGAAAACACTTGAATTTTTATGTAATTGTCAGTAAGAAAGATACCTTTTTTGCTTCCCTCAGGTGACACCAGAACTGCTTCTTTTGACCATATGGGAAAAACAAGCAAAAATCTCCTGAACAAACAGTCCCTTTTAAGGGTGGGTAAGATTACCCTAATTGCTATTTTTTTTTTCCTTTCTTCTAAAGTTACCATGACCTCTTTGTGCCAGAACTGAAGGAAAGACATTTAAATTCCTCCCACAGATACAGAAAAAAGGCTAGTTGAAACTACTTCAAAAATTTCAATGAAACACTTAGAATTCTTAAACATGGTTCTGCCCCTGTCAATTGCCATTAACTGTCATTATCTACCACCTGACTTTGCTTATAATCTCTGCCATCTGGAGCTCTCAATGTGAGAGTCAAGTGAAGCTGACCTAAAACGATTTGTTCATAAGTATGCCGTATTTTCCTAGTAAGAAATCTTGTTCTTTCCTTTCGTACTAAGAGGTTCTGTGATTGAACAAGAGAGCAAACAGCTATAAGATAAAGTCAGAGAAACAGATAGAAAAGAAGATGACTCTTTAAATAAGCACTCATTTCATAAGAAAAACGGACTACTGAGCCATAGTTCAGTAGTCCTGTGCCAGGAAGGAGCAAAAAACGAGCGTCATGCAAGACGTAGTGTCCTACCAGGGCTCATTTCAACGTTTGGAGCTCCACCTCGTGGACGTTAGCCACCAGCAGTGGTCACTGGCCTAGGATGCTGAGATCTGTCAAACCTCTCACGTAAATCTGTAGCCTAACCAGGCTGTCAGAGACATGGGTGCTTTTCCTTGATCTTCTTAGTGTTGTTTCTGAAAGCAGATAGTGCAGACTCTATTAAATCTGTCTTAACTATCCGCATAGGAGATACTGGTAGACCCACTTCACAGCATCACAGAATCATCTAGGTTGCAAGAGACCTCCAAGATCACTGAATCCAACCTCTGACCTAACACTAACAAGTCCTCCACTAAACCATATCACTAAGCTCTACATCTAAACGTCTTTTAAAGACCTCCAGGGATGGTGACTCAACCACTTCCCTGGGCAGAATAAGGGCTCAAATCCCCTCAGGCAAAGGAGCAACCCAACAGTACAGGCAGGATTCCTTTCACACACTCTCTGACTTAGTCGTCACAGAAAGATTTGTCTGTTAATTCTTTCTGCTCTGGTATGACACAGGTGGACTTAAAATTATTGCTTTCTTTAATTAAAACACTTAATTTCCAAGAATTTGTCATCTTTACAAAGAGGTGCTTCTCAGGTCCTTCAAAATGCATGTTCACCAGTCTGAGGTCTTTTAAATATGTTCAGTGTTAACAAGTCAGCTATGGAATACTCTCCAGTATATACATCACAGTGCTGTAATATATGCTAGTATAATCTACTGCATCATGCTTCAGAGGACATGGTCATTGGCAAGGGTGAGGTAGTCTCCACCAGGTGTGTGTGTAGCAGTGAGCAAGGGGGAAGAAGTCAGCAGTAGGCCGTCAGATGAATCCAGCCTGTGATGATAATGAGCATCTTCTGCTGTCTTGGGGAGCAGTGGCAACCCTGACACAGCCTGTCTGCATCTTTGCTAACAGCCAATGTTGGTGGCCACTGGGAAGTAGCACTGGGGAGATACTTGGGAGCTTTGCCACTGGAAATGGCTGGGAAGATAAAGAAGAATGCTTATGATGTTGGTGCTCCTCAAGGTGAGGGGAAAACACCTGCAAAAAGAGTGCATGTATGTGCTGTGTTTGCACCAGGAAATGTGGGATGTGTGACATTGGAAATCTGTAGAAAATAAGGAATCTTCTGGTGAAAAGAAATATAAATATCTGAGTAGATATTCAAGACAGAAATACAAAACTAATGGTGAGTCATGTTGACTTTGGGGCTCTGTGGCTGTAGTGAAGAAACTCTGCACTGGAGACAATATATCATCTAGTCCTCTGCACAGGTGACTACTCATTGTTAAGTCACAGTCAAGCTAAACTTGTCATAGTGCTTTTACAGAACCTTTAAACTGAACCATAATAAATATTTAGAGAAAGAAAAAGTAAAATAACCCTCCTCCTAGAGCACAGTCAAGGATGCAGAAGCTAAGATTTTAATAAGAGATAATGAATTCATAGCAAGTGAATATAGGACAGATCTGGCTTGCAATTTCTGTGTGCTGTTCCCTGCCTTTCAGACAACAGCTTTTGGAGAAGATGCTGGAGCAAAGTTCACACACAAAAGCCATCACGCTCTCTGAAAACCAAGATCTTGTTTTGCCATGTCATATAAATCCTTGTCTCTACCAACCAAGCACTAGATAAAACCTTAGTTGAAGCCACCTTGACACTTTCCAAGATGCTCTCCACAATCAGCAGATACAAGAATATCCAGTTAAATGCCCTGTCTATCTGAATGCCCCCCAGATTTGATAGCCCTGAGCTGCACTTTCCAAAGCCTGCAGAGCTATACTGCAACCTTTCTCCTGGGGAAAAAAAAAAATAACAATAAAAAATAAAATAAAATAAAATAAAATAAAATAAAATAAAATAAAATAAAATAAAATAAAATAAAATAAAATAAAATAAAATAAAAATGCTACAAGGTGCTAGAGCGCAAAAGACATGCAAATGTCACTTTGTCTCACTGACTTACTCCATTGTAAGTTGCAAGAAAATGATGGATGTGCAAAATCCTCTGTGAAAAGGGCAATTTTTAACAGCCCTGTTCACAGCCACAGAAGATGGTGGGTGAGCTGGCTTGCCATACAGGGAGCTGACAAACCAGTCCACCTCGCTGGTTTCTCTGAGGTTTTTATGGTCTGGATCTGATCTCTGCTTCAGCTCCATTGAGTTAGCTGGGCTGGGTGACTATCTGCACCTGACAGCTGCAATAGCAGAGGCCATGAACTCGACTGAAACAAAACCTGGTGCTGATAAGCAAGCTCCAGAACGAACTGGTGCAGCAGCACGACGTGGCCGACGTGTAGAAACCCCAGACACAGGTCCATCATCCAGTGACTCTTTAACTTCAATCTTATGCTCGGTATTTATTCACGTGGTTAGTGAGGGATGCCTGCCATCTATCTCTAAGAGACGCTGTTGATCTGAATAGAATGCCTATTGCAGCCCAAATGCTCTAGAGGGCATCCTGCTCTTAGAGTACCTTGACATTTGTCCTGCCTGTAAGAGCTGGCTGACTGGCAGGCTCCTCATTTAACGTGTCACTTCTTCATCCGCGATGTGTGGGGAGATTCACCACTGCTGACATAGCATTAGTCCTTCTTCCTCAATGATTTCAGCTCCTCATGGGCAATCTAAACGGAAACTACTACAGCAAAAACTGTGTTTGCACTTACGATGTTTCTCTCGAAAGCGGATTAAGCTCTAGTTCAAAGTGTGCCAAGGCACTGCAAGGGCCAGCCACGAAGCAGAGCAGCAGGGGGGCAACCAGGGGCAGCCCCAGACCCGGGCATCAGGCACCTATCTGGGCATGGAGGTGATCTGGAGATAGACCAGGGCATCGGGCTGTTGGTGTGAATCAGGATCAGTCCCAGGGAAGGGAGTTGGTATTATGTCAAAAGGAGATGAGGGTGAGTGAAGTAGATATCAGCACTGATTGTATAGCTAAAAGCAAGTAGGAAAAGTGGTACGTAAACCTTAAGTTTCATGTTGTGTAAGTACCCTATAAATCAGTTATTTTTTATTATTATTATTTTTTATTATTATTTTTAACATATATAAACATTACCTTGATAACAATCTTATAATAGAGTTTTCTAGGAGTTTTCCTGTTTGTTTGCTCCTTTTCATGTAAGTAGCCTCAATTCAGGCTAGCAGCATTTACTTCTATGATGTCCTTAAGGCAGAGACTTCTGTATGACCAGGGTTTATCAAAGTTCAATCGAAAAATGAAATGTTGGCTTCTTCACTGTTTGGCAGACCTTCTCTTTAGCCAATCCCCCCTTCCTCCCCTGTCCACCATCTTCTATTCCTACCTGGAAGCACTAACAGGTTTCAGTACAGTGTCATGATGAAGGAGACAAGTAATTTCATTACAAGTAGCCTGTGCAGTTTCTCTCTGATACAGATATGAGTTTTGCTCTCTGTGTCTCACAGAAGGTAATGAGGAGGTGGAGAGGTGTTCTCTTGTTTCTAAATCCCAGAGGAGCAGGATGTCCAGGGAGTAAAATAAACTTCCAGCTAGAACCAGTTTTATTCAGAAATATGTCTGAAGTCAGAACATTTGAAAGTTTGAGAGTGGGATTATTGACTGAAAAAGAAACATATTATGAAAACTGCTCTGATTATTAGTGGAGACCACATGCTTTTCTTTCATTTGGCCCATAGCCCATAGTTGAGCCATTGACTTGTAAAGCTGCCATTTTAAATTGATTCTTTAAGTACTCTCATCAGGTGCTTTGTTAATCATAGCTATGTTCTGACACCCTTAAAAGCTGCTTTCCTTGTCTTCAATGCAATTTGAAGTGATGGAGTGGCTACCTTGGGCTGAATATTCTTTTCAGTACCTCTCACTTATTCCTTGAAGAGATTACATGTATTTCTTTCTCTGGCAACATCTGAAAAAATAATAATGAACAGAAGAGAGGTACACTGGTTAGACGTAATGCCAGGTCAGTCAAATAACAGAAGAAACTCACAGAGTCTTGAGAGGTATTGGACTTTGTAGTGTAAGAGCTTCTTAACAGGAAGAGGAAAGGAACACTGGATGGTGCTTTTAACTCTCAGAAAATTACAGTAAAGCTTCCAAGTTTTATAGAAAAAAGATGCAGGTTGAAAACCTATTTTTCATTCTCAGCTATCAGGATTGAAAAGCTATCTAGGGAGAAAGGGAGCACTCCAAATGAAAGAAACAGAAAGAGGAGATGGAAGACGGGGTCCCAGAAAAGCTCATGCATCTCCACGATGATCGATGGCAAGATTTGTATTTCTGATAGAGTTCCTTTTCTTTGAAAGTTTCTTGTTTCATGCCCAGTGGCCCATGCAGGGAGAGTGCCCCAGGGAGCACGACACACAAGGCTCTGGGTGAGCTGTCACAACACTTGTCATTGCCTAACTCCCATTAACAAGAACTCCAGTCAAATAAGCACTCACTAAACCTCCAGAGAAGGATTTTTACTGGGGTGGGAGACAAAGTCTGGCAGAGTGGAAGGCCACCTGAATTCCAGTCTCCTGCCCCAACCCTGCAAACAGAGTTCCTTCCCCAGCAGTGTGCCCATCACCCTGCTCAGGTAACGTTTGGTTGGCCTCGGTCCTGTGAAAGCTTGAGCAGGGCCTAGGGACATAATTTGGGAGGTCTGTATTCGGCCTTTCCATTGTGTTTCATGGCTGGCAGCAAGGAATTCAGGTTCAGTCAGGTCAGTGGAGTATTAGCATTTTTGTGCTAAGAGACGGTTTTATTACTTGTAATTAGGTAACAGCTGGATATTTGCTGGCACTTGTTGACTGTCTGGAAGAGATGAGGTCTGGAGGCAAAGCCCAGTGAAATGAATAACAGGCAAATGTGAGTTCAACTATTTATCCACACAGCAGAGGTTTCATCTCAAGGCTTATCACTTGAAGTTTAAACAGTGCCTATAAATACAGTGAAGCTAGAATCCATAACACTGTTGTGTTTAAAACCAATTTGCTGGAAGGGATTCATATCATTTGCTGGGCAAGACAAAGCTTTAAAGTGACTTTGATTTTTTCTTGGAAGAACAGAACAGAAGCTCAGCAATGATCAATAATTAAAAATTTCCTAGACACTGGGGGAATACGAAATGCAAAATTCCAAGTCAGCAATACTCAGGTCTGGGAAGAGTGACAAGAACAGACAAGGCTGTGCTGGGAAAGATGCTGGCCATATCAGCAACAGCAGAGAAGAGTTTAGGGTGTGATGGTGGAAGTATCACAGTATACTGCTGTAGAGACAAGGCGCACTGTGATCCTTAGCAGTATAGGCCAAGGAAGGATAAAAATACAGTGGATAAGTGGTCTTGCTCCTCTATATGGCATATGTTAGACTCAGAACCTGACGGTTGTGTGTGCAGTTGCAAAAGTCACCAAAACTGCTTTGTGTGCTGGTGGAGGTGTGTGATGGATGAAGTGAGGGTCAGCTGAGCTGCAGGAGGGTGAGGCTGTGTCAGCAGCTGCAGGCAGGTGAGGGTCTGTGCCTGCATGCTGAACTTGTGTCCACAGCTCACCCACATGTTGGCCAGAGCTTGGTGGAAGAGAGAATTTCTCTCTCCAGAAACTCAGCAGCATTCAGTCTGCCCCAGAAACTCAGCAGCATTCCTGAGTTCTGCTCAGTGTGATAATGGCTTGTCAGGGAGAAGATAAACAGGTGCCTCAAGTATAAGTGGAAAGTACTGATGCAGGAGGAAAACAACTGTCCTGAAGGATTTTTTAATGTGATGAACAGAAAAATAACATGAGTCTACATGTCCTACACAGATAAATGATGAGGCAAAGAATCACAGAAATAAAATGTCCAGAAAATTAGGTATTCCACTGAAGTCCTCAAAAACTGAGATCTTTCTCTCACTTTTTTTTTTTTTTTTTTTTTTTTTTTTTTTTAATAATTATATATAATTCTCCCTCTCACCAAAGGAGTAACTGGATGCAACAGAGCAGCACGAAAGTCAGACCAGATATCCTCAGTCTCCTTTGCCTTTTATGCTGGATAAGTGCATTAATCCAGCAGTAATCCCCAGGAGGAAACCTAACCCTGGCCAGGCAGAAGTCAGGATGGTAACCCTCAGCTCAGCTTTCTCTTCCACACTTTGACAAACAACACACAGAAGCACTAAGCCTGTTATACTGGAAAGTCACCCCATAGGTCAGATAATAGGCAGCTGTATGAAGAACTCTGCAGAAAGGTAGCAATCTTGTTTGTATCTGTATAGGAGTGCAGAAAAGTTTCAGGTGCTGAACTGTCCAACAGGAAACAAAGCTCATGCATGGGCAGAGAGGGATCACATATGTCAAGATCCCAGCACAAATGCCATGTCCTTTAGCCAGCTGCAGTTACAGGAAGGTTAATGCTGCAAAGCTCCTGCAGGATGCATGTGAACAGCCAAGCAGAGAAGCCTTTCTGAGCTGCATTTACTGAAAAAGTCATAACACATTTTATTTTTTAATATCTTGGAGAATTCATTTCTAAAAAGGACAAATTTTCTAGCGACAGGGTAAATTTCAAATGCAGCTCTTGCTTCCTTTTGACATCAAAGTCAATCAAGCAAGAGATGCAAATCTGTGGGCAGCCAGGCTATGCCAGTTCTAGGGCTCATGAAACTACTTTTTATCTTCAAGCAAAGCAATTTCACCTAACACACAATGTATTCTGTGGGTGGGGATATATTGTAGCAAAGTACTTATCCCTTTCAGAAAAAGGAATTTGAGCTGAGGCTTTCCTTTGTTTTTTAATTAACATTTTAAAGTAAATATTTTTGAGAGAGGGATTTTCTTCAATATATTCACCCAAGTGCATGAATGGTTCTCTGCAGTGACCTGTGAGCAAATGTGTCTTCCTAGCAGAAGTGCCCAGAAGAAGTCTTGGGTCAACGGGTATTCAAGGTACATCTACAACTCAAAGCAGAAGTAAAATTAGTGAGCAGCTTCCAGATCTGATGTAAATCCAGATGGGTTTGGCAAGGACAGTGAGTCATAATCCAGGGGAAGAGGGCTTCCTGGGCACTGACAGTGACTGAGAGGAGGTTTCTGAGGGTTTTGTGGGCAAGGAACCCTGTGAGATGCCAGAGCTTGAACTTAAAATTTCCAGGAGCTCCAGTTTTTATTTTCAAAACTGATTTAGGCACGTTTTCACGGTTTGGCCTATTATCTCCACCATTTCATTTTCATACTCAGCTTACATTCCTACCACCCCCTTTAGTACTGGCAATACCTCTCTTGACTCTGAATTTGGTTGTATACAACTGGAATCTGACTTTCTCCAATTTCAGAGTAAGATGACCACCACCATTGCATCTCATAGGCATTAATTGATTTTGTAAGTGTTTTCCTCATTTTGCAACTGTGGAGCTGAGAGAGCTTCACCTTGTTCTTAAATGGACTAATTCAGGAGAAAAGTCCTTCACTTAAGTGCTTCTTTGTTATTCTTTGTGTGACTGGCTTCTTGTGAAGAGGGAAATAGAAAGCTGAACATTGTAATAGATTTGTAGCCTGTGAACTTGAGATTTTTTTTTATAAACTGTTTACAAACTATGTCATAAGACAGCCATGAATCCTTCCATTTTAACATGGTCTGGTCTCCATGGGTCCTTAAAACCAGAGCAATAACTTCTAACAGGAAATGTCTTAGAGGGAAAGTGCTAATATGGACCTGCTGTTGCCATGAGTGCTTCCTCTGCAGTAGCAAGAAGATTGGGCCAAGTCACTTTCTCCTTCTCTCTCAATGCTCCTGCTCCTCTGCTCCTCCTGTTCCCTGGGGCAGCAGCTGCATGAGGCTTGACATTTCCTGGACTTTACACCCCCTTCTTGCAGGGCATCTGCGAGGAAGAAGAGAGCATTGCAGTAAGAGTTCCTGATGGTCACAGAGAGAAATGGGTGTGTCCAGCGGGCTGCAAAGCAGAGTGTCAGCACTGGCATGGAAAGCAGTCCCTCAGCTTTCTCCAGAGGCTCACAGAGTTGGCCTGACTGAACCCTGCAATGTGCATGCAAAATGCACACTGACACCAGCCCGGCTGGCTTGTGCCCACTGAGGACCTCCTCCAGCTCCACTGATCTGCATCCCATTGAGCATCAGCCCTACAGGCTCTATGGCATGCCTCATATCAGTCTTCAGGCACTGCACTGTGGCAGGAGCATCCTTTTTGTCCATACCTTATTTCAGATGTCTCACTTGCATGTGCTCCTGTAGGAATTTGACATTTGGTTCAGGGCTGACTGGATGCTAACACAATGAAGCTCTGCACTCTGTCCTGCATCTTTTATTTCAGGTTTTCCACTCCACTTCAGTTTACATTACACAATTACTTCCATTCCAGATTGTACCAGCAACTTTTCTGAAACTAGTTACGAACCAAATAACAACAAAAATGAAAATGCATCCTCTAGAAGTTGGACTCTAACCAGCTTCAAATATTGCAATGAGAGTAAGCCATTTCCATTAGGTGGAAATGCAGACAGTATCACTTTTACCAGCCTTGGTGTAAGTACAACATCAGCTTCCATCTGTAGATAGAAATCCAAATGCATAGTAACTTCATTGGTGTCCAGCACTTGATCACATATATCCAGCAGCAAAAGCCATGTGACATAATGTAAGGAGCAAGAAGAAGAAAATAAACTTAAGTTTGTGGCCTTGCAAGTGTTATTTTTAAAGACTGCACTTGTACACCTAAAATATCTGTATTACAAGCAGCTGTGATTTATTATGTTAACAGTGTGCTCTCTGTCTACTTTTCTGAAGGATTTTTGCTTTGCAATCCGTTTTATAGGTCTACAGCCCAGTCTGTGTTATTGCTAGTCTGCTTTGCACAAAACACTGGTTCCAGAAGAGACAGTGCACTATATACTGCCCATAAAGATTAATACAGATAATGCACAAGTATCAATAAGCTTCTCTCTATGTGTATGACAGTTCCTTATTATAATCACAAAACCATCTAGGTTAGAAAAGACCATCAAGACTAAGCCAGGTCTCCTACTGCCACAGCCACATACCTCTTAAACACCTCCCGAGACAGGGATGCCACCACTTCCCTGGGCAGCCCATTCCAGTGTCCACCCACTCCGTGAAGAAATTCTTCCTAACACCCAACCCAAATCTTCCCTTGCACCTCATGAGACCATTTCTGTGCAGGGAAATTAATCTTTTGCAAGGAATCCTCATGTGTGCCCTGCTCAAAGCAAAGGTCCTTTGAGAGGGGGAAGAGCACAGACATGACTTAATTCCTGCTCCCGCCTGCTATCACTCAAACCAGCTCGTCTCTTTTAGTGTGAATATTAGAAGGCAGAGTAACAGCTGGCAGACTGGAAGTGCTGCCTTGACTGAATCCTGCTGAGGACAAGCCTAATTACACAGCCTTTAAATTGGTGTCACAGCATCCTGCCAATATCAGGGCTCCTAAACTTGCTGACTACAGGATTTTAGTTTATAATATCCCTTCTGTACACATGCCCCCCGAAACCTGGATATGTTATTATTCCTAACATGGCACACATTCTGGTGTCATCTCATCAGGATAAATCATTTCAACTATTACAAATTATGTTCCTAACATATTGTTTTAAAGTTTCTTATTTAAGCAAAATTTCTAGCTTTTAAAGACATCAGTGGATAGTTAAATACTTGGTAAAGCAATTTCAATGCAGCCACTTTTTCTTTTAACCTCTAAACCAAGAATAAAAATAATGCAATGCTGAGGCAGTCATTGATACAGTTAATTGTAGGGTAATAGTAATAGTAAACTGGTGATATTTTTTATCTCTTCATCTTATCTTATAGATAAATATATCCATATATCTATATAGATATAGATATGGGTGTGGGTATACATATATAGATACACAGACATTTTCTGAATTTGTATTTAGTGCCACATTCTTTAATAATAGCCACATGACATAGTAGATGTAACTACAACTTGTTTTCACTTGGGCTGTGTCTCTTTTCTCAGGAAAAGTAATTTTAAAATAAAGCAGGAGGCAAACAAAACTTGTTTGACTGCACCTTTCAAAACTGTAGCAATGATGTTCATCTGCAGATCCTTCTGATTCAGTTGAATTAGTAGGTGTAAATGCAATTTCATATGAAAACTAATTTATCAGGATCATTTCCAGCCTGCCATCCAGCTCTCATCCTGAGCTCTAACACTGGAGCAGGTACTGGAGCTAACTTCCAGTGCTCCCCAGGCAATACCAAGCTTGCTACAGGACATGCAGAGAAAAGATTTACTGCATGGCATTGCTCCAGGTTCCTTTAATCTCCTGTAGCTCTTGTTTCAATCTGTCTGCTCCAGGCAATTTCCAAATTCTGCATTCTTGATCTAATGATCCTTTAACGACAAGCAAGTGTGTTTTCACAGGACTTTGTACGTGGACACTCTCTTGCAAACAGACAGAGATGCCGCTGTAATGCTGAGGAGCTGATGTCCCTGCAATGTGGGACAGAGAAGTGCAGCATCCCTGCCCACCTTCATCACCACAGAGTTAGGCAGCTCGTTTACAGGTCACTGTGGTGGGTGGTTTCAGGAGCTACTTTTACTATTTGCTCCGAGGTGGAGACCCTCACAGTCAAAAGGGTCAGCATAATGCTTCCAACAGTCAGACATTCCTTTATGATCACATCTGACCTAAACACACAGCTCATTCATTCTATGTGATTCAGTTGAACTGTAAGAGCCCCAGAATGAAGACTCTCTAACTCTCTATGCGGTTTAACCCTCCTTATCAGTTTAGTTTATACCACTTTTTTGTGTTTACAAGGACAAGCCGAACTCTCATGGCCAACTGTAGCCTAAACATGTACGTATTCACACTGAAATTTATCGGTTTTAACTAAATAAATTTAGTTTGTTAAAACATCAAAGTAAAGCCTCACGACCCTTCTAATCATCTCTGTCAATGCCAAACAAACAGATTGACGTCCATGTTCTTAAGTCTTGATTGAGTTTCATTAGTATTAAACCAATCAAAAGGAATGCAAATTGGAATACTTTTTTTTTTTCCTTCCCCCCCCCCACCCCACCCCCCCCCCATTCTCTCATGTTCCATGTCTGGTTTAGCTGAGTTTGCTGTTTGCTGCCTGCTCTTCAGGGATTCAGGGATTTGATCTTTCAGCAGTTTCATCTAAACAGCTTTCTCTTTCCCAAGAGTTCAATAAAATCCTTCTCCATGGGGAGCAGGAATCAATAGGGTCTTCAAGGAAACAAAACAAAGAAGTGACCATGAAATGAATTTTCTGCATGGACATCTGACACATCTGAGGAGCCATCTGGCATTGAGTCTGTACCTAAAGCTATTTGATAGGGATGGTGGTGAAATGAAGCTAGAAATCCTGTAATTTATATTCACAAACCTAATCCAACCATTAGTTCCTTTGAGTAGCAGCATGAGAGTGACATTCAACCTATTTAAAATACCTTCTTTAGCCAACTCTGAGAACAGGCAAATTAGCATTCATGTCTCTCTTTGTTACTGGTGACTCCTGTAAGGCACCAGCAATCCTCCCCCAGTGCAGCAAAGGGAGAGAAGGGCAGGAAATTAAATCTACCTCAAAAAAAAAAAAAAAAAAAAAAAGTACAAAAATGTCCCCAGGCAGAGGATTGAAAAGTCAACACAGCTTTGAATGGCTCCTTCAAAAGCAATTTTAGGTTGCTTCAAAACTACAAAGTAACTATGTTGCCTTCCCCCACCCAGGTGGTCTGTGGAACAGTAATATATAGCAATTCATGAGATTCACCATTTGTTGCTAGAACAGTTGAAAAGCTATGTGTAAACATGCTTACCGTGCAGAAACGCAGTGCTACAGCTAGTCTGTGCATGGCAGTTACAGTGCTTCCATTGCAGAGGAGTCAGTTACAGTTTCAAAATTCAGTCTCATAAATGCAAAGGTTGAACAAAACTAAAACTACAGTTCAGCTGCCAAAACTAAAACTTCAGCCATCACACGCCATGAGGTGGGGAATAAAATTGCACAAATGATGGCTGAAGAGCTGCAGCTGAACCCTTGGATATAATATCAAGTACCAGCATGGTCCTAGAACTCCCCAAATGCCCCAAATCTTTGCATTCCTCAAAGCATAATGTCCCATCCTAGCACATCCCAGTAGAGGTGGTGTCCATCAGTTAGGTAGATTTTAGGTTTTCAGGGTCCTCAGGTAGAGTCATGGGTGGATTCCCTTCCCATCTCTGACAGAGATTTTTTTCGTGACCCTTAGTAAATAGGGAACTGCTGTGCCTAAGCGGTCACCATTCATAAAAAAAATAAAAAATACAAAAATAAAAAAAATGAGAACACCTTCTAATCCTTTAAATACTCAGCTCATGTTCATTAATACTAGCAGGTCATCACAGAATGTACAGACTGCCGCAGAATGTCTTGTAAGTGCTGGGCAACAAGTATTTGTGTGTGCATGCTAGCTAATGAGTACTGCTGCTTGTTAAAAGCCTGATTTTGAGCTTCATTTTCTCCTTCCCTAACTTTGATTTGTAATAACAAGCAGGAACTTCAGGTCCAAATCCTGGCAACTAAAGCACTTTTTTAGTTGCTTGTAGTCATTCATCCTTAAATTTATGCTCTGTATGACACTAAACTCTGACTTTAGTTGGATATAATTGAAAAAGTATTTGCCTCTTTATTAGCAGGTTTGTGCAACAAACTGGATGGAAATGCAAAAAAGTAAAATCAAAGAATGTGCACTAATGTACAAGCTATCCTATTTACTTATTAGCCTCAGTTGGATTAATTCCTTGGCAGTCATGCAAGAGGCTCAGTTGTCTCCTTGTACCAAGATTGCAGAAACAGACTTTCTCCAAGTAACTAAAAGAAGAGTGTGCATTCAAGGAGCAATTACTATTTACTGATGACAGACTTTTATTATTATTATTATTATTTTAATCACTACCCTGTGCTGCATACATATTAAATACTTGTTTGTATAAGGGGGTGAAAATAGTGTGCATGATGCCATGCAGACACTAAGGTGATGAGAAGGGATAAAAAACTTTTCTTCTTGTAACTAAATCCTAACCTATTAGGGTTTTCTATTCTATTTTCTACAGATCAGACTAGATCTACAGGATAATGTATACAGTACTTTGCTTTTCTGTGAGTTTTTCTACATGTTTCATCCTGTATTATCACCAGCTACTACCTTCATTAGAGGGAAGATAGCAATCAGTGATAATCAACACGTGCTTGCCCAGATTTCTGTGGTGTAGAAGCCTGATCTTATGAGATTCTGGGTATATTTTGGCTTACACCCACTAGCCTTGTAGCAGGTGATTTTATTTTTCTGGCTTTAATGTTCTTTACAACATGAAGTAAAATGAAGTAGGATAAAATTATAAGAATTAACAAAAGGTTTTAATTGATCTTCCAAACCTCAAAACTATGGTTTCATTTAAGCTTTGGATGAATTTTGGGAGAAAGACCTATGTTGTAAATTTCTGTGTTTTGTTTATGCTAAGATCTTAGAACAGTTGCTGTAGCTACAGAATTCTTGTAGAGTAGTTCTAACAACTGGTGTCATTTTATTATTATTTTTGTCAACATCTCTCTCTAAATGTGTAACTGTGTACAACTTTCTGTTCATGCAGTGTGTTCTTGGATCTGAATTACTGCATGGGGATATGAAACATATTGCACAGAACCAGCTTTAAGCTTTTGTGGCTCTTCCTATAAGGCCTTTAGGAAGAGGGCTTCTTTTCCAAACCCTCTTGTTTCAGAAGCCAAGCTATCACTGAGCCATGAAGCATGGCAGTGGCACTCCAGTTGCTATTTGTTGCTCTTCCTATGACTTGCTCGCAATGCTGTCCTAATTGTGACTCTAAGTTGAATTTATTTATGATGTGGTCCTGCTGAAATATACAGTCCATTTGACGCTCAGTGCCTCAGTTTCCCCAACTGGAAAAATAATTACCATCTCTCTCTTGGCTTCCAAATGTTCATTACTGTAATTACTGGTTATAATGACAGGCTCCACAGAAGAACAAAGTGGGGAAATACTTAGCTCTGCAAATAAGTCTTCACACACTTGTCTCACAGTAACATACTCTACAGCTCTACTGGTCTTCAGTGTACAAGAGTGTCTAAAGGATTTAATTTTTTTTTTTGTTCCCAACATGCAAAGTGATAGCCTAAAAGACTGCACTCATGCAAATACAGTTTTGCTTGTCATGGTTGTAGGACAGACGCTGTGCTGGCTTGCTCTTACCCCACAATAAATATCTTCCAGTATTATATATGCTTGAAACACCTATCCCTGTATGTGTCAGTCAGTTTGATCTGGTTATAAGCTTTCATTTCTCTTCCGAAAAGATCTTCACAGATTTTTTATTTTCTGGAGTGAAATGACTATTTGTCTACTGAAAGAGGAATGGCAGGAGGTAAGAAGAGAGCAGTTCCCTCCGTGTAACTTCACTGCTTCAGATGTGGCTGGGGATCCGTCAGTGTGGTTTGGTGTAATAGAAAAAAAAAAAAAAAAAGCTGTGCTTTGGACCAAGTTCATCACTGGAGGAAGTAAAAGGCAAGAGCTTGAAGCTTGGTGCAGAGGTCAGTGCTGCTTCCTGAGGGGACCTCAACTGCGAAGCACTAAGGCAATCACTCACCTCTCCCAACACCCTGCAGCTACATCCTCTCTCTGCGGTAGCTCTGCACCAAAAGACACCCCAGACAGAGGTCCAAACACAATTCAGCTATTGTTGGTTGCTTATGCCTGCCTATACAGCCCATGGAAACAAACAATGTACATGCTATACATTTAAATTCAACTTGGTTGAATTGTTTTGTGGTTAACAAAATGGCTTTGTATGCTTCTGGCAGGGCTTTCCGAAAAGTGTCTGTAGGGCTTTCAGCACACAGTATGTGCCTTCACAAGTGACAGATGGCATTCCAGCTCTGGGCATGGTCCTTGATGATGCAGTGCCTTCAGTCAATACAGTGCCTGACACTGGTGCAGGAAGATGAAATGAACAGAAACACACTTAAATTGGATACATCACTTCTGGGTGGATGGGTCTCACATTTATTCACCCTGTATGCAGTCACCAATCCTTCCTGTATTATTAAATTGTATATTTTGCAAATAGGCCAAATAAATATCTTACAACCTCCCTAATAATAAATAATATTAAGTGCATACTTTTTCTGCTACAGGGTAAAAAAGGACGCTGACTTATCCCCACTTACCAGAGACAGAAACAAGGCTCTTAGAGGGTTGTATGATGGAGGAAGCTTCTCATGCCCCATCTATTTAGACAGTAAATCAAAAAAGGAACAAACAACAGCAAGATGTTAGCCAGGCAGCGCTTGGTCATCCCAGCCCAATTATTTTCCAAATGTCTTCCCAGAGTATCTGAACTCAGAACAAATACCAAGGAATTTCACCCCAGTTCTGCAACATGCAGCACGCAATAAGAAACATCCTGATTCATAGACAAGGAAGCTAAGTCAGTGAGACAGCAAATAAAGTGGTAGACAGAATATGTGGTGTGTTTCATAGTTGACACCAGAGCATCAATTTCCCTTATACTGGTCACACAACCACTCTTCCTCTCAAGCCTTGACCTACTGAGGAAGGGACATCCCACCATGATGCCCAAGGAGGCCACCTCTTTGATGGAATGGGAGGGGCAGTCCTTCTTCCAGAAGCTTTTTCTGTTTTTGTGAATTTGGAAATAGTGCCTTAATGATGCAGTAGTTTTTTCCTCTCACCTGGAAATGGGGGCTTTTGACTTTCCAAAACCAGTTACCACCCAGTGATAATGCAGACCTCATTATTTATCTATATACAAAGTGAATGCTCAGCTGGTGTGCCTCAGACAAGGAGTTCTGGCAAGTTTTGCAGGTTTGGTTTATTTCATTATTTATTTATTTATTTATTTTCTTCTTGATGTTTGGTAACCAAAGAAAAGAACAACTGTATTTTCCTTGAAAGAAGAAAGAGTTTAGCTTGGTCTGATTCTGTGAAGAAGGCAAGTTACAAAGGAGATCTTGATGAAAAGAAGCATTCCTGCAGCTCCAGCACATAAAACATGCCTAAGTTAATAGTAAATCTTTCATTTTCACCTTGCTCAATTCATTATGCAAATAAGAGAATTTCTAAGGACTGTGATCTATTGTATCTATCTTTTTACTTGAATAAATTGAATGAGAAGAAAGGATTTAACATTTTATTTTTCTGGGCACTGAAGATTTCTCCAGTAAAAGTAGGAAATATCTTGTGATTAAATTAGCTGATTTTTTTACTTGTGTTTTTCTTTTGTTGGCATTTTTATGTAAACATTTTGGCAATTCAATAATCTATTCTGGAGATGTTTTCTTTTCTTTCTCCCTCTTCTCCCCAAAAATATGAGGAGAGGTGTTTTTAAGAAAGTGGTTTTCAAGGAAATCTCCTAGGCTCTCTCTCTGTCTCTCTCTCTCTCTCTCTTTTTTTTTTTTTTAAGGTAACTTCAGTGACATGGAGCTTAAAAGAAAAAAATACGGAGTAAATTATGATTCCTTTTCCTGTGTATATTTAGATGGTTAGATTTTCTATCTTGAAGAACAATGAGTGATGAGAACAATTAGAACGAAGATACTGAGAGCTGAGAAATTGTGAAAGAACAACATAAGAAATATTTTAAATTAATTTATTTTGTAGAAATATTTTCAACATCTATTTAGCTCCAATGAGCATGATGAAGAAAGGATTTATTTAAAAAACTTGTAAATTAAAAGGCTCAAATTCTTAAATTGAGGTTCAAAATAATGTCTCCAAGAAACTTTCAAGATATTAACCTTGCGCTCAGTATATATATTTATATATATTTAAACAGAAAGACATATTTATTTATCGTCATATAAGTGTAAATGCTATGTATTATTTCTTAATATGATTTCTGATTATTTCTTTCACCAACCTATTACTGGGTGTAATCTGATCTTTCTTCTAGATGTTGGTGATAGAGTTCGGAAAGATTTTGAACAAAACTTTAAACTACCACCATGTGTTCTGGATTTTAACTTTTAACCTCCTCTTCATTTCAGTGAGAAGATACAGTGTTTAGACTTTCATTTCATATCATAATCAACTGCATTAAGATACTTCATTTCCATCAAATCACTATTGGATGACCTTCCCCCGTGCTTCCTGCTTGAGAGTCCCGGCACAGGTATTGTGTTACCATGGCACACATTTCTTCCTATGAATTAATTCCCAGGGTGATTACTTCTTTCACAGCACCTAGAAAGACATGGGAATCCTGTTTGTTCCGGTGAGAGAGGGGATGAGGCAGTGCCTCTGCTAGCTGTGCTGCTCGAAAAACACCGAAACATTGCAGTGATGCGGTCTGATTTCGAAATGGTGTGAAGTTTTTGAATCCAAATTGCACCAACTTCTGTATTGAATTGCTGAGTTCTGATTTGTGTAGAACAGTGATGTAAAGAAAAAGCAGATGGGGATTTTCCAAGTAGAAAACTACATGTAAAGTTAGATATTTTTTTCCACCAAAACAGTAAATTCAAAGCACTTTGCTTCCAAGGCAGAAAGCTCATGACTGGCCTTGACCTGGTTTTGACTTCAGTGGAAATGCACACGATGAATAACTTTTTTTTTTTTTTTTTTCCCCGTATCTATACTTTCCAACATAAATGCTAGTATCCACGAGCTTATGAATTGATTTCTAGCAGATGTAATTTTTCTTCTGTGCACATTCTCTTACAAGTCACTTGCACAAATAATAGTGAACCACACAGGGCCATGAGGCAGTAGCTGTAGAGTTTGTGTTTGGTTTGTATTGTCAAAAATTCAAATAAAAATTAGCTTCTTGAGGATAAGTGGGTTTTATTGCTGTTCATGTTGATAAACAGTATATATTATCTAGCAGTTTCCTTATAGTAAAAAAGGGATATATTGATACACAGAAAATGAATGCCTATTAAAACAACACATAAGTTGCTAATAAAATTTTGACCCCAAGATATAAAAATGGTGTGCATTGCCTTATGAATTTGACAGGGATATGCTTATACTACACACACAAAAAAAAAAAAAAAAAAGGATATTTCTTTCTTCTTTTTTTAATTTTACCTTGTCAGTCATGAGCAAGAGAAATAGCTACCCTTTGAAAAGACATGAGTCTCATCAGCTAGGTGGGTCTCACAGTGGAATGCACACCATGAAACTCCAATGTGAGTGTCAGCAATGCTTACAGGAAATGAAAGGGAAAGACTGTGGCAAACTTCCCAAATGAAAAAAAAAATAACATACAGATTTTTTAAATATTCTTGGAAATAAATACTGCTGACTTAAATCTAAATGCCATAAATAAGTTTACTAAGGATCTGGGAGTTAAATCAAACTGTTGTGTAAGCAAAATATTGTATGTTGCAACACGTTTTCCATGATCAGCAAATAGCATCAACACTTGTTACTAAAGACTGGCACGTATCAGTATTCAGTAAACCATAACATGGTCAAATTCCCAAAGCAAGATAAAAATTTAAAAATACTGACATTTTAAATGTTCTTACTATCTTAAAATAAAAACCCAAATTATTTCAGAAGATTAATCACAAAATGAGGAAAAATGTGCAAGGAAGCCACCAGAGCACTAGCAGCATTGCAACACTCAGGGTAAAAAAGGCTCTGTTTTCACTCTATGGAATGCAGAGATACAGAAAAATTATCAGTTTTTCATGGAACATAAAGTATTTCTGTCATGAAAAGGTATGGAGAGCAGATCTAAAGAAACCACTGACTTCTAGTAGCTCATATGAGGTGTAGAGAGCTCAACTCATATGAAGAGTTCCTGTAAGAACATCTCCTAATCTGTTCTTGTGAATTTTATTTATAGACTGTCATAAAAGAGTCGGGCAACATTTGAGCAATCTGTGTGTGTTCACAGGCCTAGAATTTGCACTAAAATAATTTTTATTTAGAAACCAAATAGGGGTTTTCCCGCAGACCATACCAAGGCCACACATTGCACAACACTTGGCAGCAGACAGCAGTGATGCATCACACATTCTGCCTCTGCAGTTCGCCAAAACTCTTTACAAGCCATTTATTCTCTATGCTATTAAAAAATAATAAATTAATTAATTTAAAAAAGATTGATGGGATAGAGAAGATGCTTACACTTCATGGTCCCTTCCCAGCAACTTGTCTCTGACCCATATGCACAATTTACTACTAAATTATTGCTCTGCACTGTTCTTCAAATATGTCTGCACACAAACTGTCCTCTGATATACCAGAGAGAGACTATCCAGCACATCTCCTCTTCTCCAAAATCAGCTGTGCGTGTGCTTTCAGTATTCACTAAATGTAATACAGTGGGGAAAGTTTCCCTGTGTTTCTCTGAGATGGAAAACACAGGTAGTGACTGCAGGAGAGCTAATATACTGGGAAGTTACAGTTTATACTGTGTTTTATTAGTTATTTTGCATTGCCTTTCATTCCAGAAGACTGGATTTAGTCTAAACCTATTGCAAAGCAGATTGAATAAAATGGGAATAAGGCAGAATCATAGAATCATAGAGTCATTAAGGTTGTAAAAGACCTCCAAGATCATCTGGTCCAACCATCCCCCTAACACCAGCATCATGTAGATTAAGGTATCCAGAGTTAGCAGTTTTATCATTTTCCAAGAACATACAAGTACTTCAAATTCACCTGCCCTGCGGCACGTGTCATGGGTCCCATCCCAGCCCTCCTAAAAAACAAACAAACAAACAACAACAACAACAAAAAACATTTTCAGTACTTTGCATTATCTGACGTGATGATATTCTCACTTTCACATAACTTGTGAATGTGCTACCTAGCTGCACCAGAACACACTAGGCTGAAATAAGCCCATGTCAAACAGTTAAGGCCATGAGCTTTCTTGCATAAAATCATTCTAAAAAGTCTGTGTTCTGTGGAAGCAATTAAACTGCTGGAAATGTATTACCTGAAGTACTTCATTATACAGAGTGAGCATAAAGAGAGAAAAAGCAAAACACACAATAGCATAACAAGGGAAGTTTTGATTATGACAGGTCTGGCATCTTATTACTTTTCATTATTAGTTTTGTAGAATATTGCTTAAATTAAAATACCTTACAAATTTTAAAAAGCAAGTACATGAGAATGTGCCCCTGGCAGACACTACACTAGCTTCATCACTGCATATTAGAAGCAGGAAAGAAGAAAATGAACACTGTATCAGTGGTTCACGGTTTGTTTTTTTTTGTTTTGTTTTGTTTTGTTTTGTTTGTTTGTTTTTTTTTTTTTCTCCATCAGTATTCTGATTACGCAGCCAACAGGATGCATTTCCACGAGGCACTTTGCGTTTATCAATATTAATTGTAGCTGCGCAGAGGAGAATGCCATGCCGGCATTAGCAGCTGTTTTCCACATCATTAGCTGTGTTATCGGCCCGTGCTCAGAACTCTAGCTGCACCTTGATCAGACTGTGACTAATATTTGCTCTTTAGCAAGGCATCTGTTTTTAATGAAACTTTAAAGGCAATTAGTGACTCAGTATGTCATTGAATTGGCTTTGCACATCTGAAGAGGAGTTAAAAATCTTGCCTATAGTGTAGTAAATGAAAAGGGTTTAATGGTCCCAGAACAGCCATCAATTACCTCTATTATCCCATGAATTATCTCTTGCAAATTTCTTTGCAAGTTTAGTGATCTGGTTCCATTAAAAAAAAAAAAAAAAAAACGCAGACGAGAATGTTTTCCAGGCAGCAACATCTGCTTCAGGATCGGCTCCTGTAGCAGCGTGCTGCTGCACACCCCATCACAGCATGCTGCCTATCGGAGGCAAGGCAGCCCCTAACCTGAGAAACTAAAACGTCAGAAAATGCTTTGGTGCGGTCCGTGTCGTTTTCAGGCAGACCAGTGTCTTCTGTTCTTCCTCTACACAGACTTAAGTTGCCCTTAGGGAAAATGGACGTAAATGGATGTGTGAGATCGCAGAAATAATTCGGGGCCTGGCCTTTTGTTGAGAATCTTGCAGTGCCAGATTTAGCCATTCTTATATCTATCCCATATGTACAGCTTCAGTGTCTGTATTGCAAACACTGGAAGTGAAACTGCATAGAAATCTATTAATCTCTATGTGACAGCCCTTGCAGGAATATTATGATATCTCATATGATTATCCCTCTTTCAGAAAACCTGTTTGGGTTTCCAAATATGGCTTTTTTTTTTTCTTTTTTTTTTCTTTTTTCTTTTTTTTTTCAGGAACACTGGGGAAAAAGAAAGGGTAATCTTTTTGAACCCTTAACACTTCAGTGGTAGATAAGAGAACTGTGCTTCTGACATAGAAATCCCTTATTCAGCACCATTTGCCTGTGTGCTTTTTGAAAAGGTGTTTCAGAAATGCAAATCAAATACAAACCTGCATTTTTAACTAAAACTCCTTTTCTAGGTTTTGACTTTTCTCTCTTGCACTATCACTGCTGTAATGCTGCTAGAGAAATTATATAATATAATACAACACGATGATAGCTAAGAAGAGTCTGCATTTCCAACATAGGCCAAAAAATATATATATTCCATTTCTCTTACTTTTCTTTTTCTTTTTCTTTTTCTTTTTCTTTTTCTTTTTCTTTTTCTTTTTCTTTTTCTTTTTCTTTTTCTTTTTCTTTTTCTTTTTCTTTTTCTTTTTCTTTTTCTTTCTTTTTCTTTTTTTTTTCTTTTTCTTTTTCTTTTTCTTTTTCTTCTTCTTTTTCTTTTTCTTTTTCTTTTTTCTTTTTCTTTTTCTTTTTCTTTTTCTTTTTCTTTTTCTTTTTCTTTTTCTTTTTCTTTTTCTTTTTCTTTTTTTTTTTTTTCTTTTTCTTTTTCTTTTTCCTTTTCCTTTTCCTTTTCCTTTTCCTTTTTCTTTTCGTGTAGTTTTGAGTTGTTGTCAGCAGGAAATGGAGTGGCTGTGAATCTTGTTCTCCAGCTGTGCAAAATGCAGACTTGTCACCAATTTCTAGCTCTTTCTGGTTTGTCAAAATGGAATCTGTGGAATTATTAGAGGAAAAAAATTATGGTTGTTACACATGGTGGCACACATGCAGGCAACAGTCTGAGACACATATTTGTTGTTCTCCTTCTAGCTAAGCTTTTGTTTTGACTTCCCAAGTCACAATACTCCCACACAGAGCAGGATTAGCATAAAAAACTTACTGTTAGCAAGTCTGGAGAATGCCACACAGAACTGCATGAGCACATTTAATAATTTTCAGTGTGAATTCAGCCAGGGTTATTTCAGAAATGATTTAAACCAGGAGCCAAGTTGCACACAGAGTTCACACAGTGCAGCAAAGTAATTCATCTGACAAGGTAATTTTGGGGAGGAGGTGTTGTAGTGGGGCTGTTATTTAGCCAGCTGCCGCATGAAACAACCACAATTATTAACAAGGGGAAGACATGGAGGTAGAAACGCGGGGCTGAGGGATAGAAAAGGATGCTATTTGCTTAGTCTGGTTCTGGCACTAGGCATGTGTGAGCACACTCTAACCCGGTGACTTTCCACTGATGCGGGGTGCTCTCGGCAGCAGTAACAGCTTGTACCTGAGCAGAGAGGCACAGGAACTGTACAAGCCAGGCTGCACACAGAACAATTGCATAATGATGGCCCAGTGCATCCAACGAGTTACTAGGGCACATGTAGTCTGCTTTTTTCTATCCTTTTACATGTTCTGAAATTGCACGAAGCCTTTTAAAGAACACCTGTATGCTACCGTGTGTAAGGTACTTACAAACGGAGGGTACAGAATGAAAGCACTGTGAATATGTATTGGAGCAAGAAGAATACGGCACAGAAGTCAAAGTAATAAAAGTTAACACAAAAATATCAGAAGAATAACAAAACAAAAATAACAACCATAAAAAAAAAAAATAAAAAAAAATAAAATTGACTCTTTGGTTTTAAAGAGCAAGTTTGACTCTTTGATTTTAAAAAGTTTTTCTATGCTTTCCCTGCTGATTCCACACAGAATATATCAATAATATCTTGGCACAGGAAAACATCTAGGTGCAGGGCTGCATGTGAGGCCAGGCTGAAGTGTCACTCTGCATAGAGTGAGATGTAAACACATGAATTAATGTTTCCCTGCTCCGGGGTCTGGCATAATGCTTTAACTGCATTCGACCACCCTAATCCATTTCTCTGTCAAAAACCTACACAAAAATGCAAAGCCCATGCTGCAGGGCTGATGTTCTGAGATGTCCAAGAGTGGTCTGCAAGGACAGATGAGATGGCCACCCGTGATGGAGTATTTTGTGATGGCAGTGGTGTGCTGCACAATGATCCTGTGCTGAACTCTGCCCCACCAGGATGGTTTAGTCAAAATTTTGGGATGGGAAGAGAGCAGCTCCTGATTGCTTTGCCAAAGCTTCTGGAGCATCCACCGGGCTGCAAACAGAACAGCACCATGCCTGCAGCCTGCTCATGCAGGTCTCCTCGCTCTGTGAGCCCCTCTGTTGGCTGCAGCGAGCCAGGTGTCTCGATGTGCTTGGACACAAAGCAACAGGGAAACTGCTCTGGATAAATACCTAACCCCCTTCTCTCTACATGCCCAAGCTCAGGATCAGGCCCTCAAGGTTTGAAATCTCACTTGTCTTTTACCTTTTTAGTTTCCACGTGTTTCTGGAATGCTCAGTCCCAGCCAGATGTGATCTGCTGCAGCACCACACAGAAAGCTGCTGTCTCTGGGATATGGAGCTTGGTCAGGTTCCTGGCTCGGGTCTCCTGAACAAAGCGTTGTCATCCACAAACTCTCAGAAACAAAAAGCCAAAAAAGCCAGATGTCACTGTCAATGTGCTGTGTGAAAAACAAGCATTCCTCTCTCTTTTTGTTTTTCATTTCATTCCTTGAAAATGTAAATAAGAGATCTTCAGTTTTTATTTAGAAAAGAGAAGAGGCTAGCTGTCTCCCTGAGGCTTGGTTTGGTTGGGTTTGGTTTTTCCACACTTCACAGGGTGATAAATGTCACGTCTCCAGCTCACTAAACTCTGGAGCTTGTGCTGCCATGCTGGGCTATTGCTTCAAGAGGTTCTGAGGTGCCTTGCCTATGTACAGCCCTTCTGTTTGCCTTTAAAAAAGGTATGAGAAAACAAAGAAAAATAATAATTTTTGAAGGCGCAAGACATATGTATGTAGCCACAGTTCCTGAGCATTGTGTCTGCATTTCCTGTGCAAAGCGTGTGCAGGAGATGTGGGCAGAGCACAGGCTGCTTGCTGTAGGTCACATCGGCACCCAAACACCTGTGTACAGAGATGGCGAACTGGGAAAAGGGGGTGATATTCTGGTGCCCTGGTAAATAAAACCACTGCCGTCACCAACACCAGTGACCACCTGTGAGAGTCGGGACATCTGCTGAGAGCTGGGCTGGAAGGAGAGGGCAGGCAGTGGCTCTCTGCTGGGCAAAACCCCCGCTGTGCCTGCTGGGGTGCTGAGTTGTGCTCTGCTGGGGAGGTTTTGCTGAGTCACTGTGCTGCTGCAGCGCTGCGATGTGCTGCATGGGGCTCCACCTCTGACAGCTTTTTTTTTTTTTGGGCCTTTTTTTTTTTCCTTTCTCTCACTTCTGCTCCAAAGTCAAGTCATCCCCAAAGCAGAACAGCTGGTGTTGAACCCTCGCTGTGCAGCGTCACTGCACCTCTCCTCTTGGCTGCTCACCAGTGCATTGGGGCAGAGAGCTGCTGAAGGTGAGACCTGGGTCCCAAGTCACACAGCACAAGGTCAGGGAGTATGCCTGTGTCATACATACCTGGCTTCTAACCCAGGGCTTCCCAAAAACTCCAGCCACCAGAGACCAGAGACACCATGCCAGAAATCAGAAGTGCTCTCTCCTCACCTACAGCACCAAGCCAGAGCCCAGGCTGCAACTAGGAGGGATGTGCCTGGAGGGGAGCTGCAGCTCCTCTGCCTCTGCGGTGCCCATACCTCCATGGCACATTGGCACGTTAGCAAAGGATCAAGCTCCCCTTGCCAAGTGCAGCATTGCAGCAGAGCATATCTCCTTCCAGAGGAGTGATCTTTGATTCCCAGGGGTCTCTGTCTTAATGAGGAGTGTGCATGGAGGCAACTGAAGCCAACTGTCATCTCCTCTTTTAATACACCATGCAAATGGAAATAAAGCTAGTGGCATAGCAAATAAAATGGTGTTTTATGTTTCTTGTCATGCTACAGATGTTTTGCATGGCTGCAGCACTCACATTTACTTAATAAATCTGTTCAGCAGACATGCATCAGTTTATTTAATTCAACATGCTGGCACCCATCCCTGAGGTGGTGACCCATGCACGAGAAGCACTGCATCCCACCACCAGTCCCTGCAGCTACCCAGACTAACTGACCTGAGCATCTAAGCTGCACCATTCCCTCAGGCACCAGTATTTATGACCCTATGCCATTTATAGAAGTCTTTTCAAAGGGAGCCAGCTGGGAAACCCACAGTGCCAGGAATTCTGCAGTGGTGTTTTAAAGGAGGTATGCCACCTGCACCAGAAAACAAGTTCAAAACTGGAATATGAAGGGAATTTGTGGTAAATTTATGGAGGAATGCTGCAACTGGAAGAGCTGAGAGAAAAAAAAAAAACTTTTCCACATCTACCAGTGGTGTTTGCATTCAATTGTTGCAGCAGAATAGTAAGGGAGAGGAATGGAGACATCTAAGGCCAAATTCTCCTCAATCAAAAGGAGAATAGCCTGAGAACTGTCCTCTCTGTTTTAATTTAAAGGTATGGATGCCATCTTCAGGTCCACTTTATTGCTACTTTATGTGCTTTGCTGGGAAGGTGTTTTTAAACACTAGTAATGTCAGTACTTTGGAAAACACTTCTTTGACTGTTCTGCATATAATAATTCTCTGCTTCTCTGACCCAATAGATGGGTTCAGTGAAAACTTCAAAAAATAGAGCAGTAACCAAAAATTGCCTACTTGCAGGCCATAACCCCCACCCACAATATATTGTTATCAAATGCAGAACAGCTGGTCCAAGATAAGGGCCACTTTCTCCTTTTAAAACCACAACTAGTCTGATACAACCAGAATCATAATCCGCACGGTGGCTCCACAAAGATACTTGTTTGACCTTTTTAAACTTTCCTTATTATCAACAGCATGCACCTCTGCGTTTTCATTCCCATCTCCTTGAGACAATGAGTGTTCAGTAACTGCTTCATCGGCAGGTGTCAGATCACATGAGTACATTAGAATAACAATAGGCAATGGGGAGAAAAACAACACTGCAGTCTCAGAAAGACATAGGCAATGCTAGCCATCCCGATGCTGGGAGGGAATCTTATATGATATGGTTTACAGGAGTATCTCCCAGAAATAAGTGCTTCACAAGGAAAGTAAGAACTTGCCTTTAGTAAATGGAACCACAGATTATTACATTTCTCTTTTTGGAACTTTGGCTTAACCAAGATGTTCTGAGCCTGAGTATTCCCCTGATGACCATGGGCATAAGGGATGTGCAAAACCCTCTGGGCTCAGCCCCTGTGTTTCACAGAAGGAAAGTGCCATCAGAACTGGAAAATTCAGCCTATTGTTCATATAGGCTCAGAAATATGCTGCTTGAAGGAGTCAGTGTTTCATTTCCGTACCAACCCTGGACTTTGCATTTTTGTTGGCTAAAATAAAGCTGCCATTAACATGGCTCTGTGTACCTCAGTTTCTCTACTAACAACTGCTGCTTTGGTGTTTTAGTGTAGATAGTGGGTCATTGTTAAATCACACTAATTGCTTGATTATGAAAGCAAACATTCTTAAAATAAAAGCTGCCAAGGCTTTAACTTTGTTCTCTGTTTGCCTAAGATCTTTGTGTTTGAATATGCTTTCCTCTGCAAAAAGCGACGCATGTTTGCCAAGAGCTGAGGTAGAGAACACCATTTGTTTTTTCCATTTGTTTTACTCATTGTTGTCTGTTTACATCAAGTGTACATGGCAGATATTCTCCAGCCAATTAGTAATATTGAGCATTTGTATGTGACCACTTTCTAAGCTCTATGACACACACTATAGTCTGACAACGTATTTCTGAAAGGCACTATCTTGTCTACTGACTACCTCAACCATAAAAACTGGGAAAAAAATATCATCATTATGTTAAAGCCAGCACAATTTATTCCACAGTCAGAGGTTTTAAAGCAGCTTTTAAAGCAGCTGGATCACCTAAGGACAACTAGTGCAGTCCCTAACCAAGATCAACTTGTCTAAACTTAAATCAATATTAAGCTTCACAGGGGCTTTGTTCAAGAATGAACATTTTGATCTGGTTTGGTCTTAGTTTTGACCTTCACCAGCCAACCTGACCATGCTAAACTCTCCTAAATTGAGCCATGTGTGAAGATGTTTTTCTTCTTCCTGGCATGAAATACCAGCTGTTGCAAAAGTCCTTTAGATGCCTGTTTTTTCCATTACATGTAAAGCAAATGCTGGTATCTTTGAGTACACATACAATTTCTTCCTCATGTGCTGAACAAATACTGCTCTTAAGGGATCAAGAAGCAAGGATCCTGAGCTGCTGTTTTTCTCCTCTGCATGTCCTGTGTCAGAGAATACAGTAGGAAAAAAAAAATCCACTTTTAAATAACAGCTTAAAGTGGCGTAGGTTTGATGTCTTTATGGGCACACTGAGGATAAAACAGCAATATGAGAAACCTTGATACAACCTCCCAGCTGAAAAGAAGTACCTAGAGCTTACGTGCAGAACACATTAAGCTGTGAATGCCCAGTCCTTAATGGGCACACCAGGAAATAACCCCTTACCCACCCAGTGCACAGAGCAGTTCAGCTGTGAATGGTGGGCAGTTGTGAATGTCTATAGGTGCTGCTGCTTCTGCAACAGTGCCAGTCCCACCAGGGCTTCTCCTGTTTCATGCTGGCCAGCTTTAGACACACTGGACCTCCTCCAAACATTGAAAATTCACTACATCAGGATGTCCTGTATAGCTGGGTCTGCAGCTCAGCTTTCTCATGTTTCACATTCAGATGATGTTTTTACCTGACTCTTAATTTGAAGCTTTAACTCTCACTAGTCAGATACCTAGCTGTCCTGGTCATCGACAACACTCAGATTCTGGACTTCATTCTACAAAACAGACCAAAAGAGAGAGAAAAAAAGATAGTTTTAAAGGATAGTGCACAAATGAGTAACCGTGTTGTCCAAGGATCTCAGCATGAGCCAATTAAGCTACATATTTGGTGTGGGACAGTGAGACTTTTGCTTCATGATAGACAACTGGAAGAGTTCGGGGGACCCCACAAGAGGCTGTGTGCAGGATGTACAAGCTCCTTGGTAGGATCTTGGTACTTTGAGTTTGGCCAGCAGTAACCAATACCCTGAATCCAAAGCAGCCTAGCTGAACATGCTGGAAGCTCACCAAATACAGGGAGACATCCTGCACACCCTGTGGTCCTTGCTGTCACTTCTGGAGTCATCCCAGCAATTGGACTGCTGCTTCATGCCTCCTGGCTGATGCTGAGAGTTGGGCACTAACCTGTGATCTCTGCAGATTACCCATGGCTAGTACTGCTGGGAGGCTGAGCCTGTCCTCCCTCCTAATGCACTGAGATGGGCAGGTGAGAGGAAGAGGAAAGAGAAAGAAAAGCATTGGGATTGCTTGTGGCTTCTTTCCTGGTGTCTACCCGCTGCCCTGGCAAAGAGGCACTTTGTGACTTCAAGGTTTAGGAAGAAATGAAAGGGCAAAAGATTGGAAGTGTCCTGTATTTCATGATTCCCCTCAGGAAATAAGGTCTCTACAGACCAGGGTTTCCCCCAGGACGGACCACCCAAGACCTGCCAACATAGCTGTCTGCTCCTGAGAAGACATGTGCTCCTCCTCGCTTTCCTCCCCAGGATGAGCAGCCCAAGCTGCCCTACCACAGAATTTACACCTCTTTAAGTACCAGCAAGAATTATAAGCAACTTTGAGGTCATTTTTTGCCTCAGGAATGAATAAATAAATGAAGATGCTTAGCATAATTAATGCAGCCTCAAGCCAACACAAATATTAAAAGGGAGTTGCAAACCCACAAAGCCACAAAGTGTGGGCGGCGTGAGCCTTTCAGCTCTACCCTCGCTGCAAAGCCCTCTCTGCTCATGCTGGGCCATTTCTACACCTGCTATTTTTTGACAGCTCTCCTTTATCTATAGGCTTTTGGAAATGGCTGTTTTGTGCTCCACTCCAAGTTTTCCATTCCTTTTGCAATGGCTCCCTCCTCTCTGAGACAAAGCAAGCTGAAGCAAGCTGCCTTCAAAGCAGCAGGGAGCAAGCCATAATTTCACATACATCTCCCAGGTGTGATCCATCAAAAACATTTACAATAGTATAAGTAGACACTCACGTGTGTATAGAAGTAGCACAGTACACATTCTTTTCCTCCAAATGTTAAACAGTGTCCCCCTGGTACAATATAAATTCTAATTCTTTCCCCAAGTGTATGTTGCATGATGATGCAAATAATCTGAGTGTTTATTTTCAAAGATCAATGTCTTCACACTGATTAAAAGTCCTTAAGAGGCAAGTTGGTAGCAATACAGATGTGTCTTCGAACTATTTTGGCTTGTCTATGTAATGAAGCTCTAAAGCCAAAATTGGCCTTTCCAATTGTCTTGTTTATTCATTATTAGCATTGTACTTACTTAGGCATTAGCTATTAAAAGCGCACTGACATTTTAAAGTATTAATTTTTAAATCTGTTTAATAACTTTTTTTTTCCTATAAATACCCAGAAGATTTATTTGGGATTTAGGGTGCCATGTCAGGCAATTCAAGCAAGCGAAAAAAATGACAACCTCTTTTAATGACTTAATAGTCAATTTTTATTCCCTCTTCAGTAATTGGAGGTGTTAGGTTCCTGGAGGGGCTATTTCATTACCTGAAATCATTCACTAGATAGCCTATAATGCAGGTGTCTGGAAGTCACATTACCTGCATATGAGGGAACTGCAAAAGTGGAGGCATGCACAGACAAATACAATCTTCCACTCAGCAGAGAAAATCTCCTGCTTCTGAAGCATTTGCTCATGCTTTGCACAGGAAGAAATGACTTACTTTCTTATGCAAGCAACACTTTGGGATCAGTCCCTAAAGTACACTGGTTGTAGCCATCACAAAATTTCTGATACATGAAGAAAAAAGGGGATTAGGATAGCAAATGATTTTAGCCTGATATTTGTTCACATATTTGGGGTCTGAAACTCTGTGTTTTACTTGGCTTTATCCTAGAACTACATCCGTTTTGGGAGAAGTAGGTAATATTGAGAGAAAAAAAAAATATTTTTGATGGATGAATTATTTCAGAGTAATGGTATTTCTATATATTTATTTTTTATCACTGTCTTACACTCTTTGTATAAAACTAGAAGACTTCCATTCTTTTTTACATCCTCCCTGTGTAAACCTAGTACTCAGCAGGCTGCGGGGAGCTTATTACAATTCTAATGCTATAGCAACCATAACAAAAACAATTATTTCCTGGGGACTGCTGCAATTCAGGGGCTGAACCTGAAGAAAAGGCAAATAAGGTGGTACACTTTATGTTCTGTATTTCAAAACCAAGAGATTTGATTTGCAAACAAAGGAACTATAAATGCTAGAAGTAAACACCTTCAAAAGTAATTGATAAATATACTACGATGCATATGACCAGAATTTATAAATCAAGAAAAAAATCTGCTAAAAGAAGTAAAATATTGTATGTTTAATATCAGTTTAGCATTTATATTACGATAAAAACATGCAGATGACACAAATCCTGAAAGGCATGAAGACAGGATCAACCTAAGTTTAGGCTGATCCTCCTGATGTTGGGTTTCTAACCCGTGTGCTAAAACATGGGTTATTCTTTTCTGTCAGAAAAAAAGATGCCTCACTAAATGTGTGAGCCAGTCTGAATTAGTCTGAATTGTAGCCATTTCAATGTTTAACTACTCTTTTTTTTTTTTTTTTTCATTATTGTTACTTTAACTTTCAAAACTGTCATATGAACCAGACATTTAAGTGGTTTGTTGATAAAACTCTTATTTAACCAAGGCTGCCAAAGAGCTTACGTGGATCATTCCATATTTTAGCACTGAAATCCTGCCTCATAAAAAGTTTTCACATCTTTTGTTTTCCATCTTCATAATCCTGGATGTTTTTATTTTGCCTAAATGAATAATGCATTACAACTTTAACTACAAAAAAGACTACAAAATGCCCACCTACAAAAATGCACGAGTTTAACATTATGTGTGAGAGAAGTCTGGCAAAAGCTCATGCTGTGCAGAAGAGCACAAATAAAGACAGCAGTTTTATGTAGCCGGTAATTGTTCAGGTCCTCTATGACTGTGAATACATACCTATTCTTCCACACACACATCAAAATAAACAAACAAACAAACAAACAAACAAATAAATATATAAATAAATGTCTAGCAAGCTTTTCTTTGTATTGCCTCCCTCTAATCCTACCCTTTATCTTCTTAAACCTGCTGCATCATGACTGGGCTTCAGGTCAGGAGTGCGTTTTTCAGTTGTTCAGTGAAGGGGTGGTACGTGCTGGGTACCACCATAAAGATACTCATGGATTATTTATTTATTTATTTATTTATTTATTTGTCTTCTCCAGCATTTGAAGTTGAGTGAAATGATCCAGGCGAGGTGTCCTGAGTGGGTCAGCTCCCCACCTTCCCTGCCAACTTTCTGGGATGAGATTCTGCTGGTTAAGAACCCACACCATGCTGTACTTATTCCAACAGGGACTGATGGAGATGGCCCAATGCCACCCTTGACCAAGGCAGGGCTACCACCAGCAGCTTGCTTCAGGCCATGGCCATAAGGGTTTGAATGTCTCTGAAGGTGGAGATTTGCCTTCCTGCCTTGGGCTGAATTCTGGGCTGCCAGCAGCCAGAGCACTGAGTAAGCCAGGGTGATGCCCACCGCAAATACGTAGGCTTTTCTTACTGTTGGCAGGTCTTGTGAAGAAATGACATCACAGACCCCTCTGTCCATGCAGGAATATGGTTTGGCAAGAGCCTGGGGGTGGATACAGCAGCTGCCAGGCAATTTGAGGATTGTTGCCTGACCAGGTGGCTGTCCTCACTAAATTGTATAGGTAGGGATATAGGCTGTGAGGTGCCTTGAGTGATCCTTCCTCCGTGGTCTTTCATTTTATACTCCTCATCTCAAGAAAATCATGAGCCAGCTGAAGAGGCCCCACAATAAAACCACAATCACTGTCAGAAATCTAGAAAACATGACTTACAAGGAAAAGTCTGGAAGAAACAGGACAGTGCAGCCTGGAGAAAAGAGAAGGGCAAGATAGATGGTTGAAAGCATCAAAAATCTCAAGGACTGTTGCAAAGGAGAGGACAACAATTTGTTTCCTCCATCTGTGGTGAATCAGGTGAGAAGCAGTGAATTTAAGGAACAGGGAGATTCAGGTTAAACATTAGAAAAAACCTTCCAGCAGCAAGGCATGCTGTGAGATCTCTTCGGGAGCAGGTTGGACAGGACTGACGCATTTTGCTGATCCTGCTACCTGCTGTGAGTCCCCTTGCAGCCTGGGCGCTCTCCTACTTCCCCAGATGAGAGATATCCCTGGAGTAGGAATACATCAGGTTAATTATTCCTCATCAGGCATTGATAAGGGTGTGTGGGGAGACCCACCACATGTACAGCAGGGGGTTGTGCAGACTTGACCAAGCAGCCAGGGCCACCACGGTGTGCCAGCACCTGCATCTGTACTGGTACTATACTGGAGGCAATACAAAGAAAAACTGCATTCCCTGGCCCCTTTTCCCGCTTAATCTATTAATATCCCAGTCAGTTAGGAGCAAGCAGCTTTAATGATTTTGCTCAGTTTGCTTAAAACAATAAATTAATTTATTGATACCTAGTCAAATAAATTGCTCAGCCTAACTTTCATTTCTAATGTGAGTAACCCTGAATTATTTTTATCAAGTTGCTGATTAACCTGTTTTAACTGTTGCAGAAGGTGCTTTAAAATGACTTATGTGATTATCTTTTTAGAGAACCATTGGTCTAGCACTGTATTTGTCAAATACTGTGTGGTAAACTTTAATGCAAGTAAGGAGAAAGATTCCTTTAAGACTTTTGTATTTTATCATCACTTTATAGTGCAAAGTACTGGAAGAAAGCATCGGAGAAATTAGCATTATTGTCTACAAGTTTTACTGAAGAGCCTATGAAATACTGTAACTCAGAACTCAAGACTGTTTTCCAATTTTCTATTAGGTTTGTATTGATTTTTTCTCTTTTTTTTTTGCTATATGCAAGTCCTCTGGTGTTCGCTTCTTATATATGCAGTGTTCTCTTTAAAAAGGAAAAAGAAAAAAAAAAAAAGAAAAAAAAGAAAAACTACACAAGAAAAAACATTGTATTCTCTTTCTCTCAACCAACAATTTAGATAAAGGCCAAGCAGGAATACCAAAGGAGAAGGGGAATGTTCTAACACAGCTTGACTGCCATTGTAAATGAGTGCAGGTGTACTTCAGAAATCAGGACAAAGAATTTTCCACCATCTGTTGCATATGTTAAAAAAAAAAAAAAAAAAAAAAAAAAAAAAAAGCCCACAAGAGTTTATATCATTATATTATGGAAAATAACATGCACATCACTGTTATCCCAGGTAATTAAAAATATATTGATGTGAATGCACACTCATATGGCTCTTTGACACCTTCTTGTTTCAAGTAGTGGTTCATATTTACATACTTGAATCTTCACATACATATTCTTACGTATTAGAGTTTTGTAAACTCTCTCTTGAGCATACGCCTGGTTTAATTAATGTGTGAAAACACACCTGAACAGACAAATGGTGCATAAGTACTTTATACTGCATTCTATTAATTTCATATACTTTGGTATACTAGGCTATGTTAACAAGCAGATTGATGCCTGACGTTATGAGCTTATAACTGTGCAATGTGGTTGTTAAAATGCTTATTATGAAGAAGGCATTATGAATCATCTGTAGAGTATTATCGTTTAGTACTTTTGCTAGGGAGTGATAGGGAATGTATTCTAAGGAAGTCAAAGCAACCTGAGCCATCCTAGAAACAATCCCAGACTTTTCCTCTGATTCTGTGTATTTGGCTGACCACCCCCTATCATTCCTCACTAATCTCCTTGCTGCAAACTCCTCAGGGAACATCCAGTCCTCTTCAGCAGAGAAGTGTGATTATTGTTATTCACAGGCTTCAAAAGGAAGAAAAAAAGGAATGTTACAGATTGTTAGGGCTCAGAGGATAACTCTTTTCTCTCCAGAGCAGAAAGCTCTCTGACACCTGCTAGCCTGCTTTTTGCCTGAAGGCAATAAAACAAAATGGATGTTTACTGGCACATCAACAATAATATTTGTATACGTGTACACTATTAATGTTATATTCAGGATACATAGTTCTGTGAAATGCTGTGTGGCAATCTCTAAGGACAGTATACCAATCCATAGTTGCAATGGCTAAAATTCAGCAATGCCCCATATCATGGAACAACCACTAACCAGCAGCGGGATGAAACCATTTTTAGGGGATGCTTCTTCCCACAACAGTCTTCGTGTAAATTCTTGCACCATCTGCGGGGATTATATGGGTGCAGGGGCAGGGACAGGGTGCACCCCTTGGTGTCCTGGTGCCCTCTCCAGACTGCCTTGGTGGCAGCTTTCCCTCTCTTAGGGTACCCTAAACCCAACTCAGTCTCATTGATGCCTCACAGTATTGAATTATAATGCATTTACTATGAGACGAGCAGCTTTTAAAAACTGCCAGGGTTCTTTTAAACCCACGTATCCGGGTTTAAGAGAGACTACAAATACTGCATAGAAGCATTGGTGCAATAAAAAACACAGGAGCCAGCAACCTCCTTAACTATAACAGTTCAATGAGTTCTGATGAGACAGAAAAATAAAATGGGAGTACACCAACATATACAAAACCAGGCAACATATGCAGGAAAAATATTTAATATTTGTTCAAAACTTTTGATGTTATCTGTAGGCAGTAGAATTCTGGATGTGATCACAAAACTTCAAAAGTGGAAAGAAACACATCTTAATTTTTAGCACAAGTTCACTTCATCATAGGCAAAATTACTCTAACCATTGTCAGCAAAGGATGACTGGATGAAAAAAGGGCAGAGGCATGGCTGCTTTCAAAAACTTCGGAAGTCAAAGGGATGTTTTTAATGATTAGCATAGCCTGCCAGCTGAAGGTGGTGTGTTGCCTTGTCAACGGCTGTATAATTTCCTGGAACTGTGCGAAAGTGTTCAGGAGAACTGTGGTTTGGAAACACTCAGACATGCATTGCTACTCATGTCATGTTGTCTTGAGAATTAGGAGTGTTGCATTGTCTAGCCCAATAATCATGTGTGATACTCATTTCTATTTTTCTTACCGTAGCCCATACACATGGAACTTTACCCTGATTTTTCCAGAGAGGACCACAATGCCATTAAACCCTTGCCCCAAATAATTTAAAGTCAAAACTCCGCATGTTAAAACAAGCATTGTTTCTAAAAGAAGTGTAATGAACATATTTGCCTTCAGCTGTATTTGAAAATATTTCTCTTTCATTTTGAGTGGTTTCATTCATGTATGCCAGTAGCAAAACCACAAAAATAATTCTATATCTGAGCTTTCAGAAATAGAGTTCTTGTCTTTTCCTTGAGATCCACGAGGGGTTTTGTTATCACCTTGTGTGCGCCTCTGAGAATCAATTGTAGAAAACAGTGAGGAAGAAATGTTTGGCAGGGCACTGCACAGCTTTATGCAATTTTAGTGAAATTTTACACACCCGTTGGAGTTGATGGTGTTTTGGAGTGAAGGCTTGGGTCAGCAGGCCTCTAGCAGCATCAAAAGCAAACTGCAGCTCATTTAAGTGCCCAAATGGGTTTCAGACTAGCCTGTTTGTGCCTGAGTGCAGCACTTGTGGGTGGGCTGCCCAGGAGATCCATAAACCCCAGGGGCCTTCAGCACATGGAGAGGGGTGGGCTTGGCAGCCACTGTCCTCACCTGGGCCTTGTGCTCAGCAAAAGTCTGGTCGTGTCCACAGCTGTGCTCCCGGCTACCGAAAAGACTGGTCAGCTAGTGCTTTTGTCAATTCTAGTTAGATTTCTTCCATTTTTTGATAGTATTGTTTCAATTATTTTTACTCCAAACCTGAAAAAGAAATGTTGCCAGAACTGCAAATTGAAAACAACAAAAATACCCTCTACCTGTATTAGGTCCACACCTGGAAGAGATTGTGTAAAGTAGCTGATTAAAGGAAAGGGTTTTTCAAAGAGTATTTCTCCTGGTCTTTGCTTTTCTGTTTGTTAATGACTAAGAGTGTTCAACAAACTCTTCGTGTGACTAGTCACACAATTAAATTATTATTACCGAATCTGTACAAACAGAAGCTAGATGCTCAAATGTTTTTGCCACAAGGTCAGAGTGCTACCAATCCAGTGACACTTTCCTGAGTACTCTGGTTCCTGCTATAGTCTCCCCTTGTTATGTTTTACTCACCATGTGGAAGTTGTGGTAGGCTTTCATGCCCTTTAGCAGTGACTTCTGAGGAGCCTGTAAGCCATGGAAGTGTAGGGCTCTGCTCTTCCAGGTAACTCTCAGATGTAGAAGAAAAGAGGTCAGTTTTCCAGACCCCCCCTCTACACATTATTTTCTTTGGGGCTTATTACTGGGTAGCATAGTAATAAATTTGGCTATGAAAAGGCAAAGACAAGAGCTGTTACTTAAAAAAAAAAAAACAAACAAACAACAACAAAAAAAAAACAGACTCTAAACCACAGAAAAATCAAACCTAGCAAGGACTGAAGCTGCACCTGAACAATTGTTATAGAAAAGCATTTTATTCGTGTTATATAAAATGACAGAAAACTGCAGAAAAACACTCGTGACGAATACATGGGTGAGTGATTGTTTGTGGAACAACATTTCAGAGTTTTGGTAATAGGCCTGGAGCTTTGCATGCCCACATCCCCAGGTAAAACCTATTTTAAAACTGACTGCCAGGGGAAAGGGGGTTTTGGCGTCTGTGAAGTAAGATGGTGATAGTCATCCCTTCTTAACAAAAAGCATGCATATATCTAAGAGCGAAATGCTGTAAGTAGGTAAACTCAGCCTTTTTCTCCTTGCTCTCCTTCCACAAACTGTCTTCCCCTCCTAGACCCAAGATTGTCAGATTTGGAAGAAAAACTTTCTGCAGGCAATAGCCTCTTTTGAAAATGTGCTGTAATTGTGTGTCACGTGGCAGTGCAAGTCAAGAAAGTATTTAGGGTCTGTTCTGGAGAATATGGAAGTCACAAGAAGAATCCTACTGATTTTAAGCAGCATACTATCAAATCCTCAGCGAGACAGAGTCTACAGATAGAGTAGTGCTGTCAGTCCAGCTGGCTCTTTTCCAGAAGTAGAAATCCTCAGAGCACCAGTATAACAGCAGCAGAAATAGAATAGATAGCAGAACGATTTGTTTGACAAGGACAGGCATTATGAAAGAATTGAAGTCAATATCATTTTGAAAGCTGGATGTTGGTACAGCAGACTATTGGCACAGCAAGTTCCAGCTGTGCACTTAATAATAACTTATCATCTTCTATCTCATATGCATTTCGGCATGACACCACATGTGTTGTTTTCTGAAAACAAGCTTGAATTAGCTACTATGCAACTCCAGTTCTGAGCTGAAATTGGTCACTCTAGTAATGTCCATTTCTTGTCTCAGACAAGAAAATGGTGGCTCTGATGTAAAGTAAGTCTATAATTTTCACAGAGTCACAGAATCATGTAGGTTGGAAGAGATCTCCAAGACCATCAAGTCCAACCTCTGACCTAACACCAACCAGTCCTCCACTAAACCATATCACTAAGCTCTAAACCTAAACATTTTTTAAAAACCTCCAGGGATGATGACTCAACCACTTCCCTGGGCAGCCCATCCCAATACCCAACAACCCTTTCAGTAAAGAAGTTCTTCCTAATATCCAGCCTAAACCTTCCCTGGTACAACTTTAGCCCATTCCCCCTCGTCCTGTCACCAGGCACATGGGAGAACAGACCAAGTCCCATGTCACTACAGCCTCCTTTAAGGTACCTGTAGAGTACAATAAGGTTGCCCCTGAGCCTCCTCCTCTCCAGGGTGAACAACCCCAGCTCCCTCAGCCGCTCCTCGTAAGACTTGTTCTCCAGACCCCTCACCAGCTTCGCTGCCCTTCTCTTTTGTAACAAAAAATTAAATATACACCTGTTCTCTCATGCTACAAAACAGGAATCATTATTCCAGAGACAATTACCAGCCCATGGGTCATACACATTCACTAGAGCAGTGTGAGGTGGTTCTCAGTCATCAATAAGCATATTCAAATGGAGCCTAGAGCATGCCCTTCATACGACTATGAGTTGTCTAAGGCTTTGAAAGATAACATCCAAACTAAATAAGGTATTTCATTGTAAAAGCAGAGCTCATCTGAGCACCTGTATTCTTTGTACATATTGATCTCAGCAAATTCCTGTGTCCTTCTTTCAACATCAGTTAACTTCTCCTCCGTTGCAGTCACTGTGTTTTCTCAGACAAGAGAGAGAAGAGAAGGAGAAATTAATCAGAAAAGATGAGCAGTTGCTGCAATATTTCAGAAAGTGCTTTAGAAGCTTTAGGGTTCATTTCCTTCTCTGTCTGGGACGACCTAGCAAGATGGTCATGAAGTACTAGAAGAGTCAATTATGTTGAAAGAATTAGACTGTCCTATAAATGCCTGTTGCACAATAGTAATTGTACAATATTAGATGGTGGGTGTAGAGTTAGATTCTTGTCATTTTATGTTTACTGGTTTGTGCTGTCTCCATTACCAACTATAATCTCAACAGAACGTGGAACTGATTCAACTTTTCCAATCTGGGGACCACTGAATCTTAAGCAATGCAAAGTGCAAAATTTTTCATGCGTAAGTTGCAAAAAGCATCTGTTATCTTCACACTGTTTTCTAACTCACTATGCCTGGTCACCTTCTTTACATGTTGTAGAAATGCTCGAAGACTAGTATATGTTTACAAGCAAAAAGCTTAAAACCACTTTTCTGTAACTGTGCCTAATTGCAGTGTAAATTATCTTACACCTATTTCTCAGGAGCTCTGCAAAATGTTGGTGTAATGGACATACATGTGGGCATACCCAAGTCAGCTTAACTTTTGTTAGTATGAGAAAGTGTAGCAATTAAAGTCACACAAAAGACAACTGTAGTGTGTGCCCCAGACAGGCGCATTGTTCGTTGCTCTGTTTTGATGACAACGTTCAACTGCATTTGTCTGGACAAGAGAAGATGCCATGCTGCAATTTCATCACCATTGGCCATGCAAACACAGCTTCAGATAATGCAGTGGATAAGAGTGATTCCTATAAAACTCACCAAATCCCTTCCATTAAAGCTTTGCAGGAGTCTAGAAAAACATTTTGCAGGCCAGCATGGGACTATCTTTGCATTAGCTGAAGCCTTCTCAATGTTGGAAATTTAAAACACATCCTTTAGTAGAGGTAAAGACAGAATTATCATTCCACTCAAGAAGAAATGGAAAGCAAAACTTTATCTGTCTAAAATATTAGCAGGCAAAATGGTTATTTTAACTCTGGCATGGTTAGTTTAGGTAGCTAGCTAAGTGAGGTACAATACTTTGGCAGTGACACTGCAGTGAAAGTCATTTCTGTCTCGCCTGCTTTAATGTTTTATACCTACTCATTTAATGCTCACATATACCTGTTAGTATTTTTTTTTCCTTTTTGCATCCTACTAAGTTAGAAGGAACCAAAACATTGTTTGTGTTAACTGACAAAGCTCACTTTTAAGTCACATCAACTAATAGATGTAATAGATTCAGTCTTTTGGGTACTAACCATTTAAAAACATGGTGATTTAAGATATTTCTGAATGAATCCAAGCACTTCTCTTTGTGAAATAAGGAGTAGCTATGTCACGAGCACTGAGTCTGTTATTGAAACACATTTTTTCCTGGTTGTGTCAGCAGATCCGAGGCCTCCCTGCTCTGCCGTGGGGTGGAGCACAGCAGCTTCATTGCATCTCTGTTGAGGCTAGAGAAAAGCTTGGTGACAAAACCATCCGAAAGGGACGTCTCCAGTTGTGTCATACCTCTTCTACATTAAATGTTGCTGTTAGATGTCTGCTGTGGGTTAACCCCCATGGGTGGGCAGCTGAGCCTCACAGAGCTTCTGTTTTCCCCCTCCACACAGCAAGATGGGGACAAGAATAGAAGGGGCCAAAGTGAGAAAAACAGTGGGTTGAGATAAAAACAGCTTAATAGGCAAAGGAAAAGCTGTCTGCCTGAGCAAAGAATAAGAGGGAATTCCTTCACTCCTTCCTATTGGCAGGCAGATGTTTGGCCATTCCCAGGAGAGCAAGGCTCACAACACTTAATGGGGACGTGGGTAGACAATGCCATGACTCAGAAAATCCTACACTCCTCCTGCTTTCCTCTTGAAAGCAGGCACAGGATTTTACTTCTGGTATGCGTGCAAGGTGAAATACCTTGGGGCAGAAAACATTGCTTTTAACCCCGTAATATTTTAACCTTACTGAGCAGGAAAAAAGGAACAGAAAAAAAGAGCTGTCCGGAAGGGGACAAGAGCCTTCCAATACAGCCATACAAAACCAACACTCAAAACAAAATATCTGCATATATCTGGTGTATCTACATCCCATAATAAGGAGTTGCAGTGAGACTCCAACAGAGAGAGCCAGCTGTAACATGGCACGTGCACTGTCCAGGGGACACACTGCTTCTCTCAGTCTGTGCCTCCCTCTCAGGTGGTGTCTCTGGCTGCCTGGAAACGATGCTCTCCTTTTGGGCCATCTCATGAAAATTCCTCTTGGAATTCCAGGTCCCCAGATGGCCTTTGTCCTTTCCACAAACTGCCCGCGTGCTGGCACTGACTGCTACCCTGGGACAGAGTTGGAGGTCAGCCCCTTCCTAGCTGCCTGTGCATGGGGAGGAGGGCCCAGCATGTTTAGAGGTTTTGCAATAACACGTTCCTATCTTAGGACTATCGCTTCAGCCTTTAGTTTGGGCACAAAGAGACAGAGATATTCCAGTGACTGAGCATCCATCTCCCCATGTCCCAACATTTTCTGGGGCTGTGATGCTAGAAAGCAGAATAATGCAGGAGAACTGTATAACTGGGAAAAAGCAGGAGAACTGGATAACTTGACGTTTTTAACTACCATCTCTGCCATATGTAAATACAGTAGTCCAAGTCCTTTTCTGCTTGCTTTTCTTTTAATCTGAAAGAATTACAGTGACAAAACAAAACAAAACAAAACAAACAAACAAACAAAAACAGATATAATGGCATTAGTCATGATATTTTTTCTTTCTTTTAGTTTTGAAATCCTGCAATAAAACACCGTGATTTTGCTTCTTGCATTCATTGTTCATAGATTTTTATGAGATAATGTGGACAAATAATTTTCTATTTCTGGGTTACTTATGAGGTATTTATTGTAAGCACTTTTTATTTCCTAATTATCAGCTATTCAATACACTTTACTGCTTCTGTTCTCTTACTTAACATCTGATAATGTTTAGGCAAAAAAAAAGATAGCATGTTGCTCTTTTCCCATCTACATTACAATGAATTAATTTGTAAGATGTACATGTATTACCCTCTGAAAAGTTTAATATAGTTTCCTAAAATACTTGAGAATCAAGTTAGTAGGTAATTTTCCTGTTCACAAGAAAGTGTAGATTCTTTCAAAAAGATTGCAGAAACATAATGACTTCAGCAAGACCTGTTTTGGGGAGAGGTCATTCAATACAAGTATTTTGTACATTTTGAAAAGAGAAGGAGGGAAAAAAAGGTTCCCTGAAATAACCAGTAAATTGTTAGGAGGGCATTCATTTGGGGCATGGGAGGATTGGGTCTGAGTGGCTGCATTCCCTCATTAAGAAGAAATTTTCTTTGTGATTCCAGGCAAGACGGAGACACCAAACAACTTATAAGAGATCATTAACTGTGTGTTTGTCATTTTCTGTGTGCCCAAACTGAGATAATTAATAAACATCTTTCCCAGCCTCTTGTGTCATCCTGTGAAGCACTCACCTCTAGAAATGTTAACTTTATACATAAATCAGGTATGAAACAAATATGTTATGAAATCACACAGTGAAAGCTTGTATCATAATGCAATGCCCTTTTCTCATGCTCCTCAGAAAAAAATGAAAACAGGATTTACTTAGTGGTGTAATAGAAGTTAAGCAGTTTTCACAGGAGAAAATCACCCCCCTGTGTGTTTAATACCATGTACATTACGAACAGCATTGGTCATATTTCCTTTTACATGATGACTTATACCATTGAACTCATTTTCAAACATGGGAGTTTTAAAGTGAATTCTTAAATTCATGTCTATTCAGATACAAACTAGTATATCAAATTAAATACAAAGTCTGGTCTGCAAAAGTAACCATCAGTCTCTATTGTAAATTTTCATTGTCATCCATGAGGAGCATGTGTGACATGGAACATGTCTTTTATATGAATAATAGCTATGATCAACACATGAACTTAGCTATGGCCACCATACTCTTTGTATTTAAAAGGAAGATGGGGATCCTCATGAGAAAAAGTGTTTACTACTGGAGTAGATGACAGACTGTTTAGAAATACATCAGAGAGTCTTTTAATTAAAGACTTTTCCTAATATGGAATGATTTCAACAGAAACAGTGAGAATCTTTTCCATCTCTTAAGGACCTGGCAAACCAGAAATAGTATGGATGTGTATGTAACACACATCTATAACCAGGATTCTTCATATATGGATTCTTTTATCTGACAACCATTTTTTCAGAAAATACAATGTGCAGTGTAATCTCTACTTTAATGCAGTGTTCAGATTTATAATGGGGGGGAGGAAGATTAAAAAAAAAAAAAAAAAAAAAAAAAAAAATGAAAGGGGAAGGGGCAAATGGAAAAAAAAAAAAAAAGGGAAAAAAAAACAAAAAAAGAAATAAAAGAAAACCACACAGAAGGGTGGAAAATTCAGAAATGTGCTATTTTTTGATAACAAAAACCAGCCCACACTGTCCGTATGTATGAGGTACAAGTCAAGGGACAGGAGCAGAGGACGTTTCTTGCATTAGATCCGTTTGCTCTGCATCTCAAGTGAACTCCTGAGTGTGCCTTTGAATCCATTGAATATATTTCAAGTCAAGCACATCCAGTTTGCTGGAGATGTGCTGAAAACACATTGCTGTTTATTTTTTAGATGTTCATGCCTTCTGCAGGTGCCAGAGAATAATTTAATTTCCCCCTCTCCTTGTTTACTGCTTTGTCTCCCTCCCTCTTGAGGGCAGGGGGTTCTCCTCGGGGGGAGGTGCAGTGATGCTCCCAGTCAGCGTCTGCACCCAAGCAACCAGTGCTGTTGGACAGCCGCACTGTCCAAAATGCGCATCTGCTCCCTGTGTGCTGGGTGAGGGGAGGCTGGACATGGGCAGTCCCCTTTGCAGGTGTGTAACGCAGCAGGCTGCATCACTACAGGGAATGTAACTTGCACTCACCTGGCTGACTTCACCAGATTTTCACTCTTGCTCTCTGAAATGGCCAGAGATCTTGATTTTACAGCAGTCTTACCTTTTTTATTTTGAGCACAGTTTGCTATTCCAATGGGTACTGAACAAAAGCAGAGCTGTCATAGCAACTGAACAATTCATTTCACTTGACCCATTTAAAATTTGAAATGACTTGTTTAAATACATCCTGACAGTCCTGTCAACCTACTAAAAATGTCATACACTTTTGATACCTATAGAGCAATAGCTGTCTTAGAGACATTAAAGGAAGGTGGAAGTAGGCACAGAGAGACACAATTAGAGTGTCTGTGAGACCGATGAATGGGCTTTTAACCTCTTTGCAACAAAAAAGTGTTAGACGATAGTGCAAAACTCTCCCGTCTCCTTAATTGGCCAGCTGACATAATGAGAATTTGGCTAGTACATATTCTGTGTTTTCCTTGTTGTGGCAGTGTTTTCTCAGATGGAGATGCTCCATTTGCTTCTTAGCCTTCTCTTCTGGGTATTGGTGCTTCATAAGCAGTAGCTTTTCAGAGGACAGGTGAAAAACAGAAATTAATGTATTATGCAGTTCCTCACAGCTTGCTGTAGGATTTCTTCATTGCTACTGAGTAACTTAACACTGATAAAGTGTTACTCCCCCATTTAAGCTACAAATTGTTAATCGTATCAATCTTCACAAGGCTGGTTGTAGAGACAACCATGGTAACACTGGATGGAAAACAAGTGTATCTTACCAAGCCAGAATACATGTCAAGTTGTACTCTTCTGCTCCTTCTCATCTTATTTCACGTGGCAATTTTTGTTGTCTGGGAAAAGTACATTAGGAGTCTTGTACTACTCGGCCTTTCTTTTAGACTTTGTTTTGTGGGATCTTAACTTACCTGCTTCCAGAAGAGTATCCTCAAAGAAAGCCACCCGTACCCTGGGCTGCACCAACAGCAGCGTGGTCAGTGGGGCGAGAGAGGGGATTGTCCCCCTCTGCTCTGCTCTGGTGTGACTCCACCTCGAGCCCTGCACTCAGCTCTGGGGCCCCCAGCACAAGGAGGACACAGAAGTGTTAGAACAAGTGCAGAGGAGGCCACAGGAATGGTCAAGGTTTGGAGCACCTCTTCTATGGAGCCGAGGGAGTTGGGGTTGTTCAGCCTGGAGAAGAGAAGGCTCTGGAGGATTCCTACAGTGACCTCCCCATGTCTAAAGAGGGCTACAGGAAAACTGGGGAGGTTTCTTCAGCGATGACTTCTGAAGGTTTTGGCAGAAGCTCAGGACTGCTGTCTGTGACTGTTTCTTGTGAGTGCTGGCTCCAGGCACTACTGCTTTAGGACCCTCATTTTCATGCTTTTTTAGCCTGTAGATCACTAAAAACCTTCTGCTGGTACCAAGGATCCTTCCACATCAACTTAAAGTAATTGAGAACAGCCTTTCTTACTTAGCTGTGTTTTACACATCCATTAAAAGTAGCCCATCAGTTTAGAAAAATAAAATAAAATAAAATAAAATAAAATAAAATAAAATAAAATAAAATAAAATAAAATAAAATAAAATAAAATAAAATAAAATAAAATAAAATAAAATAAAATAAAATAATAAAAAAATCATATTTTGCACCTTTTTATTTTTATTTTTGTTTTTGTTTTTATTTATTTATTTATTTATTTATTTTTGTGATTGTGATTTGTGAAAGGCATTTGGTAAGTGGCTGCCAGCACTGAAAGTAAGAGATGACTGCTCCTGTGCTCCTTCCTGATTCCTAGGGATGCAGATGGTACACACCTGCCTCAGAGATGGGACATCCCAGCAACACCTTCACCACTTCCTCCCAAAGCACACATCAGTCCTCTGGTGAGGCATGGTCTTTGGTGAGACCAAAGAGGGAAGCAGAGCCTCCTGGAGATTTGTTTGCAGAGGTGTGTGAGCCAACACAGACGCGAGGTGGGAACATCTCACTGCAGTTCCCTTTCCTGTGCCCTCTCAGCTCCCACGCCACTGCTCAGGGCAGCTGCCTCTCTGCAAGGCCAGCCTCGTCCATGTTTAGTGTTTTCTGAACCACAAGTTGCTTCGTGCAGCCTGCAGGCACTCACAAATCTGTGCTGACTGAGCTCTGCAGGTTGCCTTCCTTAGGAAATAAAGACACCTCGTCATTTGAGGAACAAGCTTTGTTTGCTCAGACACCCCACAAGACCACCGCTGTGCTGCAAAAGTGCAGTGAGGCTGCTCTGTGCAGGTGTGTGACTGCCTGCAGAGCCGTGGGCACGTCCCCCCAATATGAGTCTCATCAGCAGCCCCAGCTGCTCCCGGCTCCCCAGGACTGGCATAGGCAGGAGGAAGCACCACCAAAAGCTAGGGGTTTTGTATCTGTAAGGTGTAAGCTGTGCTTCTCATTCCAAAAAACCTCTACCTCCTCTGTTTTACTAGCCTTAAATGTAAGGGGACTACATTTGTAGGGGTGCAGTCCCAGAGTGCCAAACACCCTGCTCCCCACCAGCAGTATGGGAGGGCTGTTTTGTGCCCTCCATCAAAAAAATAAAAATAATAATAATAAAAATAAAAAATTCCCCAGTTCAGTCCAGTCAGTACAGATTTAACCCTAGTCCTCCCTGATCCAAACCCCTGAGTGTTTTTTCCCATTATTATTATTATTATTTTTTTTTTTTTTCAACTGGACTGGAGAAGAAATTTAGTTCAGTCCCTCCTCACCTCTGCCTCCTCTGTGCACGGACTCAGAGCTTCTCAGGCAGGCAGAGAGGACTTGTTCCCAAAGGTTATGAAGCGTGGATCTGGAATATAGCACTTTGTGCTAGTGCAGGCTTAGAACAATGAGCCATTTTCCGAATGGGATGTCTCTTGCGTCAAGCAGTAAAGTGATTAATTAAGAATTGCATTCATTTCTCATTTTCAAAGTAGGGCGGGTATACATTGTACTCAAAGTGTTTAAGTTTCAAGTGTTGTATACATAATCTCATTCAGGTCCCTGCAGCTCTCCATATCATAAATCTAAGAGGCAGGCTTTGTTTTAGGTTTGTGGGAAGGATTTTGAAATCTCAAAATTAAGAACAGCAAGGGCAATAGAAGATAAGTCCAGAGAGCCACAAGAACATAACAGTTGAGCAGTCTGTATTTCCTGCATTCTCTTATATTCATGTGAACTCAGTCTAAGAGGAAAAAAAATAAATAAAAAATAAAAAAATATACATATATCCTTTCAGAAAAATGTTACTTTTTTTTTTTTTTTCTTTTTTTTTTTTTTCCCCAAAGATCTTCAAATTCTTATATGGTGTTTACCGAGTCTATCTCAATGAGGTAAAGGAGAGCTTTCATGTTTCAGAAATAATGCAAAAATTATTTCAGTTACTTTTTTAAACAGTGTTTTCCTCCAGACTTATGGTTTACTTTTAAACTGTTGCTGAAACTGAAGAACAAAGTACTACAGCTACTCTGCTTCCTTTGTTTCCCCACTCTCTTGTACTAGAGGTGAAATCTTGATTTTACCCACACAAGTGGCAAGAGAACTTGGTCTGTCCTACAGCAAGAGATTCCCTCCACTTCCTTCAGTATAACTCAGTTGGGTTATGCTTGTAGAAGTTCAGATTCAACCTACGATAAAGAGAGAGATGGTGGGAGGGAAACTCGGTGTACCTGAATTAGGTTCAAACAGCTTTAGTTAATATTCCCTTAAAAGTTTGTCACATACCAAAATTGTCTTTTCTTCTTAGAAAAAGTACTTGCTGCTTTCACAAGGAAACACTATTACAATTCCAGTTCTGCTAATAAAGGATGGCACAAAGATGACAGAAGAATGAAAGAATGCCAATACCAAATTTTCTGAAGCCAAACAGATGCAACACGTCAGGGGGCCAAAATTATTTTCTTGACATTTACATCTCTGATAGGCCAAGGATGGAGTGAAACAGCAAGACTTCAATGCTGTGGTATGACTAATGATTTTGTCCAAGGATCTCCTCTTCCTCATATGTGCTATTGCAGCACACACAGATGGCTCATTTGGAGGCAGACCACAGGCTGCTGTGAACAGAAACTCAGTCCCTGCTGTGATAGAGCCTTTCAAATATTTTCACTACAGTAGCCAAAATGTAAGCCACAGATACTTAAAAGATGGTTTAGTATCAAAAGGATGCATGCAAATGTTACTTATCATAGATTAATGTCTTTTCTGCCTTGCTTAACTCCTTTTGACACTTGCGTACAGAGGTGTCAAACAAGTACTTCCAGGGTTAATTATGAGGAAGGATGCATCTTTGGTGGTAGGACAGAGAGAACCCAACTATGCCTGAGTCTTGCCTCACTGTCTGAAGATGGGGCAGGTCTTAAGGGACCCTCTGCACCCCTGTTTCAACGCATACTCCTGCAGCAGAAAGGGTCTGCTGCAAAGCAGGGGCAAGAGTCTGAAGCTCACAGTGCCCTTCATCTTCTGTTGCTTGTGATGGAAATCACCAAATGAATTCTCACAAACCACACACTGAGAGGAAGGAGATTTTGTACCATGTCCTCAGAGCGGGCTCAAAGCTGCAGATCTTCTTCAGCCCCATGCTGGCTGGTGGGAACAGCTGTCTTAGAAATGCTTACATGGAGCCAAATCACAGCATAGTTTTGCAATGGGCAGATAGGCCAAGCCGAGATGAAACAAGCCCTGGAGTGCAGGGTCAGTTCTGCTCCAAGTCAGCTGCTGGGAGAGCTGCAGCACCCCACCAGGGCACCTCTCTGGGGCACGAAAGCCACCAGCATGGGCAGGAGTGGGTTTGGGGGCATCAGAGGGAGGTGGTACAAGAAAAGGTGTGGGCACACCTGAATTCAAACCCTGCAGAAGTGACAGACCAGCACCAAGGTTCGAATCTCTCCACACTTGCAAGCTTTTCCTGTTTCAAAGGTAAAAACCCAGAGTCCCCTTGGAGAAAATCAGCTGAAGTACATTTCCCAGGCTTGCCCTGGGGCTGGTGACAATTGCTGTCTTTCTGCCCATCCTCAGGCTCCTGGCCAGAGCCTTCCTCCTCGTGATCTGTCACTTCGACAGGGAGCTAACTATGGGGGACAGCCAGGTAGGTGACCCGACATCCCCCCAGCTGCTGTTCTTCTGGAGAGTGCAGACATTCAGCTGTGTTCAAAGTATATTTTATTAATCCCCGAGGAGGCTGTTTGGATTACGAATGATGACTAATATGATTTGGATCCTTTACAGTCTTAGAAGCACTGCTTCATGAATGAGAATTAAAATTAGATTCTTTGATATTTCTTCTGCATGATGACACACTTGTTTTTTATTATTAATCTTGCCTCTGGTTGTTTATTTTGTGGGTTCAGTGAGTCTGACATCTCTGCCACAGTGTCACTGTTTGTAAGTACTGGAGGTAACTTGCTCATCAGACAGCTCCACCTCTAACCTTTCTTTGTTTCCCCTCAAAAGAAGTGCCAAGGAAGGTGTGCAATTAAGTGTTGGCTGAGTAATTTACTTTGAGAGATCAGTTCAACTAAATAAAGAATAAAAATGTGCACAGATTTATGCCTGAGAGGAAGACATGCCAAAGAGTTGCTAAGCCCTGCTTATATCTAATTTGAACTCACTACCAAAGTGTGCACCATTCTGGAATAAGATTTACTCTTGTAATTTCTGGTCCAAAGGCCTGCCTAGATAAAACCTGGAGGTACTTTTGGCTGTCTCCAGCTAAAATTTCTCCATGCAAATTCCCAGTTTTGTCCACTTGTGATGGCTGTAGTGGTGAAGAGGACCATAACACCCCCAAACTTTTTACTGGAGACAGCACAGATTGTTTCCCTCCCCTTAAGGGATAGCTTCAGTCCTTCCCTATAAACTGAGTAGGTCAGTTCTCTCCTGAACTGTCCTGCTAAGGTCTGCTGATCAACTATTTAATATGAGCAGCACATACAATGTCTATAGCACTGACTGTGAGAATGCACATGGAACAGAAACCTTAATACATCCAAAGCATGTAATGGCGTGATGGGAAAAAGATGAAGAGATATCTCCTCACCATTTCATTTTGAAATGAACAGCAAAAAATTTCTCTGCAGACTGGCAGTAACACAATACATTATCTCTTTTTATGGCTGGAAATCTGCTGACCTATCCCTTTTTTGCACAGTGAACACTCAGCAGAGGTGCCACCTACTCAGCAGGTTCAGAGGTCCAGATCAGATAAATCTACCAGCTCAGATGCTTATCAATAACTTGTCCAAATTTAGCAACACCTTTTAGATTAAAAAAAAAAAAAAAAAAAAAAAAGAAAAGAAAAGAAAAGAAAAGAAAAGAAAGAAAAGCAGGAGGAACTCTTGTGAGAACAAGTTCTTCAGCAAATTTCCGGCCATTGCCAGTTGCGGACAAGTCGGGGCGCCCAAGAAATAAAGCACGGTCTAACAATCAGAAGAGAGAGCCAGCATTCAATACCGCTGTTATATATATATATATTGGTCACAGACCTGCTTGCTTGTTTGCAATTCATGGACCTGTGCAAAGCCCTGCCCTGCCCTGGCGTCTCCTAACTTGGTGACTAAGAGACATAAATAAAAGGGCTGCTGAGACCATGCAGGTCTGGCACAGGCCAGGCCCACAGGATGGCCTCACCCTGGGCCTGTGACGGTGAGGTGGAAAGCACTGAGCTGTGCTGCACCAGGCTGCCCACACAGCACTGGGTCAGGCACAGCCTGGAAGAAGCCCCCTGAAAAGAGTTCATCCAGGTGTTATTCCCAGCCAGGTTAGAGGTGGAGGTGATACCTCCAGACACTTAATTTTCTGAATCAAGCAAGCTCAGGTAGATAGGGGAAATAAGGAAATAAAAGCCAAGAAGAAACAAGCATGCCGACACACCAGGTTTGGCTGCAAAGCCTCTCCCTGGTGGGACTGGAGCACACCTCAGATGGATGGGTCCTGTCCTCTCCTCTGATGAAGGATAGAAATGGACCTGAGGCAAGAAAAATCCCTACGTGCCTGCCTGCCAGCAGCCTGCAAACACACGTGCTCCTGTTAGAGAGCGCTGTGCTGAAATACAAACCACAACAGCCATCTCAATGCACTGCACAGCCCCCACTGCCACGCACAGCCCTGACCCTACAGAAAGCAACCCCGGGCCATGCTTGGCGCAGGGCTCCCTGGATATTTTAAACAAGCACTGTGCACCGTCAGCTTCTGCGCTTTAGCTGACTCGCGTCTATATAAACATCGGGCGAATGAAATGGTTTCTGCCTCATGGGGAACAGCGGGCGCTGGTGGGCTCGGCACACGACATGTGGAGAAGGCATCACAAGAAGGCATCACGGGCATGCAGACTTGTACAGCTGTGTCCATGCTCCTTGTCAGGGGAAGCCCTGTGTTCCCTGTGTCATCAGACATTTGTTTAAGCCTGGGCATATCTTTATTTCCCTTGTGGAAGGAAACACCTGTGAGCGGGGAATAACTGTTAGAGCAGAGCTCACCTGCTAAAAAATGAGACTTCACATCCAGTGCTCCGTGAATAAAAGTGGGCAACATGTGAACTGCAGCCTAAGCCGTGCTCTGGTGGTTTTTGCTCCACACACTGCTGGTGTGTGCGATGGTCCAAAGCACAGAGCTGAGATCAGAACACCGTGCTGGAAGCTGCACCTTGCCTGTGTGCACCCTTGCCCCAAACAGCTCATTAGTTTCAGAAGCAGAAGAGTACACATATTTGACAGGCAGATGATTGAGAGACACAGAGATCAAAATACTTGTACAGGATCAGCGTGGGCATCGAGTGCTGTGCCCATCTAATGAGTCCAAATCAGCACTTGAGCTGCTCCTCTGTCTCCTCCCATGCAGTCCGGTCCCATCTCGAGCACAGGAGGAGGCTTTCCAGCATGCACAACATGGGCATGGTGCACCTCTGCACCTCTGCAAAATTTCTGACAGCTGATCACAGCAGACCTTTAGAAATAGCATTTAGAAATGCTGCTAACTGTATGCAAGCATTCAGATGTACACAGTGAGGAGAAAACACAGCAGGAGAGGCAGCGTGCTGCTGGAGGCAAAGTGTGCACCATTTCTGAAGCAGAGCTAGCAGACCCAGCTACCAGCTGGGTCTGGAAGATGATTCTCACTCTTCCCAGTGACTTCAGCAAGATTGAGACAGGACTCAAAGGCAAGCAGGAAGACAGATATGTCATGTTTAAACTGTTCAAGAGAGAAGGTATAATAATTGCTCCACTCATCTCTCTCCTCTTGGGAATTTTCTCAGCTGTTATGTGAAGAAATAATGAAAGTTCCTGTCTTGCTTTCAAGAAAGCCCTAGATTCCTTTCAAAAATTTTGCATGTTCCTGTCCCACAAATGCTGCTGACAAACCAATCCCAGTATTAGTGAAGAGGACAGCAGTCTTCCTGGGCGGTTGCTGCCATGCTGTTCCTTGCACCCTTAGAAGCAGCTAACGCTAGGTCATAAACCGAGACAGGAGACTGAATTTAGCAGATTATTGCTTTATCCATCCTGGAAGTTCCTGTGTTCCTCTGCAGACAACCTGTGGACGTGTAGAACTCAATGCACATTGCAGGTGTCCGGCTATACAAGGGGGTTAGGTTAGCCTGCTGACTGGCAGCATGGTCCTGTCCGCTCAGACCCCTATGAGCATTTCAGCCACCCCACTTGTGCACCAGCTGATACTGCATGGATTGTGACCAGCACAGAAGATGCATGGAGCTCTGCTTAGTATAACCTTGTTAACACTCAGCTCCAACATCAGCCACCACCATTTGTTACTGAAAAGACAAGAAAGAAAACACCAACAGGCATATGTGCAGAAGAGATAAAGGAGAGAGTAGGCTTGGGCCAGGGAAGAAATATGTTTGCATGTATGCACATATTACTCTCCTAACTAAGGTAGGAAGAGTGACAAGGAGGTGGAGAAGGACATGTCTTGCAGCTCCTAGTTTGGAGAACAAGATCCTGAAATACTGCCACAGAGTTATAGGAGTCCTGAGCCTGAGCCACCACCTTTTATCGCCTCTCCCTGCCTGCTGGTTGTTTTCTGGTGTACCACACACTGGACAATGCAGGGACAAGACTGTTACACTCTGTGAGATGTCTTTCGATAAGCACAAAAACGATTCCTTCAAGTTCCTATTAAACCTGGCTGCAGCTCTTGTTCTTCTGTCAGACTGTGCAGACAGGCAGAAGAAGAGGAAAGTCAATGTTCCTAAGCTCTTGGGAAAATGGTTCCTCCTAGATGATTTGTTTTCCCAAGATTTCAGTAGGGCACAAGGAGATTAATAGGAAGGGAAGCAGCTTTTGAGCAACTTGAAGCCAGCACACTCTAGCTGTTTCTGCATTCATTTGCAAATGGCTTAAAAAAAAAAAAAAAAAAAGGCATTCTTTTTCTGCCATACAAATGCGAGAGCAATTATGACTATTTTTATTTTAAGAACTGTAATACTGCCAGAACATCAATCTGCACTAGCAATCTATTTCCATGTTCATCTCAGCTTAAAAAATCGGTGCTGTAGAAAAGACATTGTGTCAGGTGTGTTACTACCAATCCAGATATGACTTCAAATAACAAATTAATCAAAAAATATTTTGAGCTAAATACTTACTCAAGAAAAGTAGGAGCAGTTGGTGGTATCTGTTCTTCCCAGAAGGCTTGTTGCAGGTATTCATGTCACTGGATACAAAGTGCTCCCAAGGTTTCAGGTCCAACTCTACTCCTTATCACAGATGAAGTTGATGCCCATGCATGGGTTAGGAGCCCACTGCTAAACCTTAGCTTAAACTCTCTGGGATACAATCACCCTCAATGTGAATGTTATTGTTCAGGAGCCACAGGCTGCTATTTCACAACAACAATGACAAATGTAACACTCAGCATAGAAGTACTGACACCTAAATCAAGGCCAAAGCAGATGGCAAGGTGATTTCCAAGCACCTTGCTCTCGCCAGGTGAACAGTGGTATGCATCTCATCCCACCTCCTTCAACTTATTTTTCACCTGCATATGTCCCCACTCTTGCACGTTTTGTTCTCCCTAGCCAGTGCTGTTGCTTACAGATATAATACCAGCTAGCTTATCCTTGCTCTCCTGATGGCTCTTCTGCAGAGAAAAACAAGAAAATTTTTAAGGAAAGCCCAGGAGCCAACATGAGGGCACAAGGACGTGTTTCTTCAAGGAGTACTGCTTTATCTCAGGGTCACTTCCCAGAAGGCCCCAGCTCCAGGAGCTCAAACGTAGGACTGCTGCTACAAGCTACGTGTTCTGATCAGATCCTGAGTGATGGCTTTAGATGAGGAAGAGGATGGTCAGAGGACACCTGGACAGAGGTTGCTAGAACACCTGGCTGGGGATGACCCCACAGAAGCAGTAGGGTGTGTGGGTCACGGCTGCTTGCAGGCTCTCTCTGCAGGGCACCCCAGAAGCAGGACAGTCTGGATGTGTACCCTGTGAGCCCCATGCTCTCCAGAAAGGTGCTGCCACCACAGCACTGCCATAGGCCTTGAACCCAGAGCCACAAAGGTTTGTGCCCATGGCTGCGTTGTGTGTTCAGCTTTTTCTGACCAGCTTTAAAACCACAGAGCTGCTTCATTGATCTGCGTGTCATTTCCAGCTCACCAGCATTTCATGGCTGTCAAGCAGAGCATGAAGCGTGGTGTGAAGAAGTTTGAGGTTTTCTTTCATGCTTCAATGATCAGTCTCATACAAGTAGCAATAACGCACAAACACTAACCTTCAGGAAACAAGTGAGATAGGATGGGCCCTTTTTGATCTTCTATGTTTCAAGATAAAAACCTGTTGTGTTAGCATGATGAAGAGACTTTTTTTTTTTTTTTTTTCTTTCAGCCAACTACTCAACTACTCTTAAAGCTCTGTGTGGAGGCTAAGTCTTCCTTGGTTCCTGTTCTTTATGCATTTTTGAAGTTTACAGCATTTGTGGCACAGTCTTTGAACTGGAAGGCACTGGAGCTTCACATCTTGCTCAGTCTTGTGTGATCTTCAACCAACAGAGTAGTATTTTGTGGTGGCAGAACCTTCTAGCAAACACCCTGAAATGGTTGTTTGCTAGAAGGTTCTGCCACCACAAAATACTACTCTGTCAGGGTATACTGCAATGCACCTCAAAGATGATTGACTGTGTTTATATCCCTTTTATGAAGACACCAGAAATTGTAATTTATTACTTACGAAAAAGAGGAAGCTACCACTGCTCCACAAGGCAAAGGTGGAGCCATTTTGCCACCTTTTAATGACTTTATGTCAGAATCAGCTATTAAAAGCCCCAAGTCTGGTGAGGTTTAGACATCAGCTGTATTTTGAAGCATACTAACAAGTACCCAAGAGCCTGCCCTTGAAATTACAATCATTCCTATATTCTCACAAGTGTTTAGGCTTCCAAATAAGTTCATTTCTAAGGAAATTAAAAACACACATATATATAAATGAATACCCCAAATGGAAAAACAACCAAGTTGAGGAAAACCCATCCAACAACCAAGTCAGCCAACATTTGAGAAAACTTTGGAGGCTGCGGGGAGATTTGGGGAAGTTGCTGATTCTAGGTAGAAGCCCAGAAGTAAAATCTGCTATGTTCAGGTGAGGCCATATTCACCATCTCCAGGGGTTGGTGCTGAGTCCCAACCTCTTTAATATCTTTATTAATGATTTGGATGAGGGAATTGAGTGCACCTTCAGTAAGTTTGTAAATGGCACCAAGCTGGGGGAAGTGTTGATCTGCCAGAGGGTAGGAAGGCCCTGCAGAGGGACCTGGGCAGGTTGGGTCAGTGGGCAGAGGTCAATGAGATAAGGTGCAACATGGCTAAGTGCTGAGTCCTGCACTTGGGGCACAACAACCCCATGCAATGTTACAGGCTGGGGGCAGAGTGGCTGGAAAGCTGTGCAGAGGAAAAAGATCTGGGTTTGCTGACTGATGCTCACCTGAACATGTGCCAGCAGCGTGCCCAGGTAGCCAAGAAGGCCAGCGGCATCCTGGCTTGTGTCAGGAACAGTGCAGCCTGCAGGAGCAGAGAGGGGATCGTCCTCCTGTACTCTGCTCTGTTGAGGCCGTACCTCGAGTGCTGTGTTCAGTTTTGGGTCCCTCACTACCAGAAGGACATTGAGGCCCTGGAACGTGTCCAGAGAAGGGCTATGAAGGTGGGGAAGGGCCTGGGACACAAGTCCTGTGAGGAGTGGCTGAGGGACCTGGGGGGATGTTGGGCTGGAGAAGAGAAGGCTCAAGGGAGACCTTAGTGCTCTCTGTGACTACCTGAAAGGAAGGTGTGGGGAGCTGGGAGTCAGCCTCTCCTCACAGGTAATAAGTGATAGGACTAGAGGGAATGGCCTCAAGTTGTGCCAGGGGAGGTCCAGGTTGGAAATGAGGAGACATTTCTTTTCAGAAAGAACAGTTAGGCATTGGGACGGGCTGCCCAGGGAGGTGGTGGAGTCACCATCCCTGGGGGTGTTCAAGGAGAGGTTGGACATGGTACTTGGTGACATGGTTTAGTGGGTGACATTGGTAAGGGGATAGCTGGACCAGATGATCTTGAAGGTCTTTTCCAAACCTAATGATTCTGTGCTTCAGAAGAGCCATGATACCCTACAGCACAGCTTATCTTGGGTGACAGCTTCACCATCCCAGCTCACCCTCTGGAGTGCCGTTGTGCATGTTCTGCCAGTCGCAGGACGCATCTCTTTTGTGGGACCTCACTGGATGCAGCTCCTCATGGAGGCAGCCCCAGGACCTGAACAGTGCCCAGGACATAGAGCCACTTGACAGGGCAAATGTGCCTTTTGGACACAAGGTGTAAATTGGCTTGTGGTCTAAACACAAAGGAAGGACCCACTGCAGCTTTCTGCAGGATACATTTGTTCATCGAACTGCTTTCAGTTAGACATGATATTTCATAAGAAATGAGGAATAAGTGCTTTCTTTCCAAAAACTCAGTGAAAGCGCAACATTTGGACATGCAGCTTCCCTCTGGCAGTGGCCAAAGAGCACTCTTGGACTGGAGGAAGTGTCAAGAACAATGAAATAAGGCATTCTCTTAAAAAAAAAAAAAAAAAGGGGGCATAATGCCACTAACTTTGGACTAATCTCAGCAATGTTTTGCAGATTCTGTGCCCATCCTGTAAGAACTACCATCCCCCTATATTTAAGCTGATGTGACAAAGAAATTCCAGAGCAAGCACTGGCACTTGTTGACTGCTCTTGCTGAAAGCAGCTGGCTTTGCAGCAGGGTGAGCATTTCAATCTGAGGGTCCTCTCCTTGCTGGAGCCCTTTCATAGACATGCTGAGGAGTGACTGCAGATATCATAACTAGCTCTGAATAATTATTTCAAAAGGAATATTATTTGGAGGCTAAGTATTTAAATCAGTATTTTTTTATTTTATTTTATTTTATTTTATTTTATTTTATTTTATTTTATTTTATTTTATTTTATTTTATTTTATTTTATTTTATTTTATTTTATTTTATTTTATTTTATTTTATTTTATTTTATTTTATTTTATTTTATTTTATTTTTTGTAATCTTGTTTATTCTGTTTTGTGGAAGTCACCCGAAAGTGGAGTTTCAATTTGGCAGCACTAAATCCACAATCTGCCAGTTTGGGCTTTGGCGAGATTTCACGGCCAGTTGCAAAATATTAAAAAAACAAGCTGTCCTCTCTGTCACATTTTCTGCATGCAATAAACTTACCAACTTAATGGCACTTCTATGAGAATTGTATGTTTTCTTGTTTGTTTGTTTGTTTTTTAAAGTTCAGAGACAAAACATGTCTGAGAGTGACAAGGGATAAACAGGAACTTTGCAGAAAAAATGCAGAGTGCAACAGAGTTACTACAGGGCTGAGGAGTGCTCTATAATTTTTGAAAAATAAATAAATAAATAAATAAAAATATAGCCAGCAGCTGAATTTATGGAAGATTAAAAGGAAGGATCATACCTCTCAATTGCTCTCTTCTTGATCCTCATGTTCATTTGGAAGAAAATGACTGCCAAGACAGCACATGTAAGGATCATTTCTATTTCATCACAGCAACCATCAGGGCAAGGAGGGCACAGAAAAGGTTTCTGACCTGGCTGTGCCAGGCAGCTCCACGTAGGACCACTTTGCACCTTGCCAAGAGAGCATCGATGGCCCTGACGGAGCTGAGCAAGGCCGGTGGGCATGCAGAGGCAGATGTGAGACCTGCAGGGGCTGGGTTAATGCAGCGAGTGCAGGACTGAGCCCACCTCCGGCCAGAAGGTGTGATTCACACTCCCTCTGTGGCTTATTTTCTCCAGAAAGGTAAACAGAGTTGTTGTTAGTGTTTTGAGATAAGAAGGTGATGTCTCTTATCACTGTACAAGCTCCATTGTGAGCTGCAGTCTGGGCTAAACTGGAACAATATAAGGAAAAAAAAATAACAGCAGAAGAGGTTTCTGCTGCCTAAGAGCTATCCAAATAATTGTGTAATTATTTCTGAGTGAATACACCAGAAAAGGTTTGAGGCTATGTATGAACAAGCAATACCCTACAGAGAACACCCTGTCCTCCCTCCAAAACTGCTTAAACATTTTACATTAATTCCACCTTAGCTTTTTCTGCTGTCTTGAAAAACAAAATGTGTTGCAACGGAGTCCACTAACGTGGCAAAAAGGAGAGAATTGGAGCAGTTGTTTTCTGCTTTCATGTATCACGACATTTCTGCTGAATTCCCAAGAGCAAATTGAAATTGCGCATCTTTGTAATGCATCTCATAAGTAATACTTTTTCAAGTAATATAAAACATGCAGCATTAAAATAAGACAGTATACAAAAAGCAAGTTTTTATGAAGCCATCATACCGTGGTGGGAAAGGAAAGGCAGCAGACAGATTGGAGCATGCCCTGCAATTCCTTTGGCCTGCATATTGCAGAACAGGAGAGCACCTTTCAAAGCGTTTGTTGCAGGAGTAGGGCTCCCTGCAAGAGGAGGTGGGCAGAGCAGGCATGAGCTGTCCCAGGTCCCTCACTGCAGCACAGGGGCTGTCCCCTGCTGCCAGGATGGGGGCTTCCTACTCGCACCTGCCAGCCCAGCTGTGGTCAGCTGCCAAAACAAGCCCCATGATACAGACTTGAAATTTTCTCCTTATTCCACTCCTGACAGCTCTCCAATGACAACACGCATTTCAGGCTGTGCTAACACCATTTTTACATTCACTGAAAAGCTGCAGAATTGTGCTTATGGCACATTTATCGTTAGTGCCTTGAAACACCTCATCAGAGGGGGTTATTGCAGCAACAGCCATGAAGAGGCCCAGATTTGGACTTAAGTCTAAGAGAGCCACTGGAACAAAAGGACACCTAATCCTTGCTGGGCAAAGGAGCTCTTGCAGCAGGAAAGAAAGTTTCACAGTTACAAATACAAAGCATGTGCACTTCACTTCTCGTAAACAGTGAGTGGGAGCTCCTGGAAGAAACGGATATCTTTCTGAGCAGAATTTAAATTACTGTGGCTGTGTATTTTCCCTCAGATCCTTGTTCTTTCTTCAGTTGCACACTCACTAACAAACGATGAAACCCCATTTGTAAATCAGCTGCAGGCATGTAACATTAATAGCTCGCAGGCATTTTTTACATTGTAGGAGTTTCAGCTGCACTGACTCATGCCTCATGCAGTTTAGTGTCCAAACCAAATAAATTAGAAACGTTCAGAGGTGCAGGCTCAGCCAAAAGAAAAAAATAAAATAAAAAAGAGAGAGAGAAGAAAAAAAATGTGTGAAGTAGTGTAATGGATGAATGCAGCAGAAAACTTAAAAAATTTTAGAGGAAAGAATAATCTCACTAAGCCTGTGTCACTCACAGAAAAGGTGAACCAGCATCACCATTGTCCTTGCACATCCCTAGTCTTTTACCAGCTGTGCTTTTGAGGAGAACGGATGATAGCTGTGCAGTGTTGCCTGCAGTGGTGGCAGAGTGCAAACTGCTGGGAGGTGAGTCCTGTGCGCCGTCATGGCCAAACTTCAATGAAAGGAGTTGACAGCCTCAAATTATTATTTTTTTTTTTTCAGATGCCCAAGAGGGAACCAAGGCTGGAGGCTCAGTGGCAGAGCAGTATCCATCCCTTGTGCATGACCAGCACTGTCATGGGATGTGGACCTGGACATGGGTCCATTGGGCAGGTTTCTGCCATCAGAGGAGTGATAACAACTTATCACACAGTGCTAGGACGCTGGGATGGGTGAGAGATCTCAATCAGAGGCCCCTTGGCAGCAGGTCCCATGGACAATGTTGAGAAGGAAATTGGTACACCACCAGAACTTCTGGCTGTACTCTATAGCTGCCCGGGAAGGATTACCGACTTATTAAATACATGTTTTCTATATATCTTGCATTGCACATGTAAAAAGACTGAGCCACACAGCTGGGCACATGCACAGTCTGTACAGCTGTGTGCTTCCCTCACCGCTTTCCCCATGCTTTGCCCCCCCGTTTCTTACTGCTTTACTTCTTTTCCAGTGATGCCCCAGTTCCCTGCCTGGCTCCTGCGGGGCCAGCACAGGAACAGGCTGTCGGAGTACAGCCAGGAAAAATACTCTTAAACTCTGATACCTCTGCAGCAAACGTCGCACAGCGGGGCTGTGTTCCTCTGCGGGGCTGCTGAATCCCCTCCAGCTATGGCCGGTTGGTTTCAGCCTTTAAAAGCTGCATTTTCACTTCCTCAAACCAGAGAAACTTTTGCAAGGCCTGCTCTTTAGTTATTTTCTTAGGAAAATCATTGTTACCAGATTCTTTTCAGCCTGTGACTGTTTGTTATTGATAGCTTAAGTAGGCATGGCGACTTCCCGGCATCCCGTGGTAGCCTCACAATTCTTCAGACCCCCAGCTTCCTTTTTCACCTATTTTTAAACTGGCTAGCTCACAGTTAGGGGAAGAACTCAGCAGGAGCTTTACTAAACATTTATCAGCATAAAATATTTTCCCATCTGTCCACACACCACTGTCGGGGTGTGCATGCCACCATCAGCAGCTCGGGCATGCTGCAGAAGATCTGGTTCTCTCCCATTTTGCGCTTTCTGTGGGTATTTGATCGGCAAGTGTAGAGTCTGACACTTTTCTTGGGGATCCACTGCCTCCTCATTCCCTCACCTGTGCTCCCATCTTACCTGTGCCAATGCAGCCAGGTGCATGGTCATGCTGATTGAGGTTAAAAATTACACTTTTACCAGTGACCAGACCTAATTACTTGATCTATGCCAACATGCAACCTATGAAAAACTGAGGCAGCAAAGCTGAAATGCTGGCACAGGGCAGGAACAACCAAAAGGAGAAGGGTGAAGAAGTACAGCATCTCTTTACACTGATTTCACTGCATAAAGAAATGCTCCTCCACATGTCAGCAGAGCTGTTTTGATGCAGCCACATCACCCCGAGGGCGAAGAGGTGTGAGAGCACGCCTTCTATGTGTGCATCATGTGGCTCTGTGCATCGAGAGGCTCCTGGTGCCATAACCACTGTGGACAGGAGCACACCATGGTTAGGTGAGGGATAAGCTGATGCCAAGCAGTGCTGTGGCAGCTTCTCCTCTACATGCTCTTGCAGGGCAATGCTTCCTAGTGGGAAGAGCAGATGCACGGCCTTGTAAGTAGTGGCAGGTGGAGGAGAGTGCCATGGCAGCTGCTGGAGCAGCTCACTGAGTGGGAACTAGCACCCCAACTTTTGTGTCAGCCTCCCGTTCCCCTGGCCAGATCCCAGCGGAGCATCAGGCAGTGCAGATTCTCTGCTCTCGGAGTTCATTTCAGGATGTGGCGGTGTATGGAAATGAAGTAAAATAACTGCATCAAACCAATCCCACGGGCTCTACTTGGTTCCCACAGAAGTGCAACTGGCATCACTCACAGAAATGCCTAGAGGTGGTTTGTGGCAGGGCATTCTTTTCCCAAATCAGGACACCAAAGCCATCGCTTTTCTAAACTGTCTTGCAAGCTTTTTGTGTGTGTGTGAAATAATGTAAGCTTCAGGAGCTGCCATGGTTTCCAAACCTGTGAGCACACTTCAACATCACCATGCAAAAGCTGAGTGAATCAGAATTGCTTGATAGCTGTCCATGAATGTTTGGAGGAAAGGAAGAATGGGAACAGATCTGGCCCCACAAATCTGTACTCATCCCTTGTTCCTTATCAGCTGACCATATCAACCATAAGAGGCATTGAAAAAGTTAAGGGAGTGCTGAGAGTTAAGGCAGACATAACCCATAAACCTTTGAATGCAACAGTAGTTAAACTTGAAATTCAAGGCAGCTTTCGTTTTGTCTGTGGGTGACCACAGCTCTCATTTCAGCTTTCTTTAAGCAGATAGCTAAACAAACACTCTCTCCCTTTTAGCTATTTAAAATCAACAGCTTAATTGCTGTTCAGCCATATCTGCTAATTCCGCTGAGAAGCAGCACAAAGTTTTGTTCAGACATGCTGTTTACATTGCTTCCCAGTTAGAAGGTAGAAAAAACCTTTTTAAATATCTAGCCTGTGTGCTAATTAAGAGCAAACAGTCATCATGAAGCCAGTGTTTAAACACAAGCTTCACAGTGACATAATCACAGATAACGAATCTGCTGTTATAGAAAGATAGCATTTTCAGCATATCCTTTCCCTGCTGAGAACCTCGTGTCCTGCACCTCTGCTCTTTGAATTTAAAAGGCGATGGGAATAGAGTTTGCTGCAATTATATCATGGGTTTCTTGAGAACAAGTTGTTAAATATCTTATATTCTTTGGTTAAAGAGGGGCTCTTCTACACCCTTCAATAGCAATTGTTCAAGATGTGTCCCACACTTAGAAAAAGCATGTAAATAGAAACAAACATCCCAAAATCAAAACCTAAAATGATGTGGGAGCATGTTCTGATGGGAAGCAACAAGACTCCTCTGGATGGCTAATCTCATGCAGGACTCACTTTCACCAGAAAAATCACCTCCATTAGGAGAAGTGCATTAATGCACTTTTGATTGCAGCCTGTCATTCAGAGGAGAAATAGGCAGGGGATTTAATTGATCTTGGCTAAACTCTACCTGAAGATTTAGTTGCAGCCTGCTAATTTGTAAAGTCCATCATTGTTATCTGCTACTTTGGCTTTACCCAGGGATTTGCCTCTGTCTGAGTCACGACATTTGATGTTAATTAGCACCAGACCACCCATTTGTTTTGGCACCCACTGGAGCTTGAGGTGCCCTGTGTGCCGCTGTCCCCGCAGCAGCAGCGGTCTCCAGCCAAGCAGGGGCAGCACACATGGGTGCGTGCTGGCTCCAGGGCGTGCATGGGGCTCCCAGCACCTGCCAACACCCCGGGCACACATCGGGGCAGTGACCCCAGAAGGCAGCCAGCCCTTAGCCACACGCAATGCTGGATGGCCCCTTCCAGTCATAAATACATCCCAGATAAAACATAATTTGGACGATAGTTTTAAATGGATGAATGTACTTCAGGCCACCTAGGTAACTTGTGAGCGATCTCTTTGTTTCTCAAGCTTTCTGTCTGTGAGCCTGTATGTAGCACTTCATCTCCAAGCTTGTCTCCACTATCTCAGTTTCACAGCTCAGTTTTGTCCGCCAGGAAGTGAAACAAACTGTGAAAGTATCATGGCCACAAATCTCACTTAGTCCTGCAAAGCATATTCATCTTATCACAACAGTGTCTGATGTATCACTGTATCTACTTGTGCCCTTGTGCCATGAAATAACATTCTGATGCTACAGAGGCTGCACTGAAAAGAAAGATGTGTGACATTCCATACAGTGCTACTGGAGGATTTGATACAAATCCCTGACTGGGCCAGCTTTGGGAATTTTCTTGAGCCAACTGACCAAGAAATTGGCATCAGAAAATCAGTAGAATTAGTAGACTCATATGGGCCTCACGAGCAAGCCTTTGGCTGTAGAAGCTGTTTCCTGAGTGTGACTCCCTGTAGTCAGAGAAATTAACTGCAAAGATTTGTCCCTAGTCACAGTGAAAATTGCCTTTTAGTTTTCCCTCAGTCTTTGCTAACAAAGCTTGGTCAGTAACTGCAGAGCTGCAGGGGAATGTCTTCATGGGGTCTGCAAGTCCAATGCAAATTGGAGAAAGAAGTAACAGCTTCAGGCTGGGATTCACAGAGCCCTCAGAGAACACATGGAGCTTCTGATGCACACGACATTTTCACAGATGATACTACCTGAGACAACAGAACGATTTTTTAAAATTGCAACACAGGTACTTAGTACAAGATCTCTTTTGGTGTGTACAAATACTTGAATTCAAACCAGTATATATCCATATTCTGGGAAAAAACATAACAGCACAGGAAAAAAAACTATGGTACCTGCTTGCAAGAAACAACCTGGTACTTAGAATCACTTGGTAATTAGAGTAATCTGTCCTCAGACCTTGGTTGTGGTACTGCAGCTAGCTGTACACACGGGGCTCATCTACAAGACGTGTGGCCGTGTGTTTAAACCAGATGTCTGAGGTGGAAATGCCCCACTGCCTAGCTCCACCAACAGCTCTAGCCCAGAAGGGAGGGTGATAGTAACCTGTCCTCCTGTCTGAAGCCCTGTCGCCACTTTCAGACCACCTTGTCATTTCTCACCACTGGTTTTAATAACCTACCCTAACTGTCAAATGTTATAATTCAGGCTGTGTACATTTACCATGATCGTTGGGCTAGTAATCTCCTGTCAGAGCAACAGAACCTGCTGTTGCTCTGATGAGTCCATAAGGCTGGAATGCTTGTTTTTATTTATTTATTTTTTTTTAATGTGTGTAATAACATTCTTGCGAGATTAAGTCAGATTTGGGTTTTTGTTGTTGTTGTTGTTATTTTGTTTTTTAACTCTATTCAAGGTATGTTTCACAAATTTTACAAAATGCAGTGACCAAGGCCAAGTGTAGAAATTAACATGGATAGAAGATGAGAACATGAGGTTTCCTTGCATTGTCTTCAATAGAGCACATGTCTTAAACTGTGGAGTCTGAACTCCTCACCCACAATTGTAGCAGCTGCTTTAGAAAATAACTAGTGCAATAAGAATGCAAAATGCTACATGAAAAGCTGAGCCCAGATTTATTTTTAATATCTGAAGTCTTTTTTTTTTTCTTTTTTTTTTTTTTCTTTTTTTCCCTGTGTTCTTACAGTTCAAGTTTTCAATTTGACCCAAAAGAAGGTAAGAGTTTTTGTACTCTCTCCTCATTTCCAAATTTATCACAGCTAACGTAAAGCTAACAGCTTTACATTAACTAAACAGCTAACGTTCTTTTGCCAACAATACCAATTAGCTTAAATGGCTCCTTTGCCTCCTGGACACTGACATGGATGAATTTACAGGCCATGATCCTCTCACACTTCGCACTGTGCTCAGCTAACCCAGGGGTGGTTTCTCTCATAAGGACCCACTTGACTTCAGAGGTGGTTGTCATGCTACACTTGCCCTTTCCATGCATCTTTTCCAATGTGACATTTTTGTCCTTTTATCTTTGTCAACCATATTTGTGGTCCCATTAGTAACCAGTTTAATGTGTAATGCTTTTTATTATGTTTGTATTTCAAAGTACCACAAGCCAGCATTTCATTTAGGCCAAAATAGATTAGATCAATTGCAAATCTTTTACCTTAAACATGAACATTTTTATCAATGAAGGCTGACAAATAAGTCTGGAGCAATCAATCTGAGATTGAAACTGCACTGCTTATATCACTTTTCATTTAATTCCATGCCTTACTACTGTTTCCTTCTATTTTTCTTCTAGGGTCCAGTGTACAGCTGGGACCGTGTGATGGCAGCTGCTTGGATACCCAAACAGAAGCACTGTTTTTGCAGTCACAACACTCTGCAGCATGGCTTTCTGGTCCTGCACCTTTCTCTGCTAAGCTCTCCAGTGCCCTGGAGACTGTGGGGGAAGAGTATACTGCAATCTTTAACTTCCAGCATTGGCATGGAGATCTTTTTATTCACTTTTTGGATATGTATGAGGTCATGAGCCTGCTCATCCTCCAATTATTTGTATATATTCAGACAAAACAGACAAGGCTTGAGTCTCCAGCTTAAGAACTTAAGCTAAGGAGCCAAATTCATTAATATTTTGATGTCATCTTAGCAAAACAAGTAAGTATGCTTTCTAGCTCTTTCTTTTCTTCTATTGTTCTTATCACCCCCACACTTACTGAATCTGCAGGCTCAATAGGGACCAAACAGTAGGGACTGATGGTATCTGACCCTGCTGAAGGTGCACTTTGTTATTGGTATGAGCACCCATCACTAGAGACATCGTCGCTACAAGTCCTGCTGCTTTGGTTTTCCTGCAGCACCACAAGGTTCCTTCATCCTTTTTTTAAATCTCACTTTTTTTTAATTTTCTTTTTTCTTTTTCTTTTTCTTTTTCCATCAAATAACATTGTTACATAGTTAACTTTTGAGGAAGGTTTTGCATATTTAAAAGCATAACTGAATATTTTAAGTCTAGAAACAGGTCCAGACACAATTCTCATATCTGACTATTCCGAAACTTAGAGTTATCTGAGGTTCAAACAACATTTTTCAAGGCTGTTTAAATTACCACAGAGGGCTGGGCAATATTCCTAAAAAATATTTTTTCAAATGTAGGGTAAGATGATAATTTTATACATTATAAAAAAAAAAGTATAGCAGAAAAGAACAGTGTTACTTATCACAGAGGTGAGCATTCCACATGCAAACCAACATTTAGAAACACTAAACAAAACTGGTCAATAGTGCAGGCATTGCTACAATTCAAGCCTCGACCAAGGGATGTGCTCAGGCAAGTCTGATTTCCTCAGCAGTATTTGTATGAATGGATTTGAAGGGAGAAAAAAAATGAAAAATTGAAAATAAGATGCTTTCGAGTAGGGGGTGGGGGATAGGGAATCATTTGCAATGAAAAAGAAAATATTGCAATTTAAATCAGTTGAATTTGAAATTGTGCCATCATGAGTCACCTTAAGTACAGCCTCATGTCTATTGATCCTGGTCTCTCAGGCAGAGACCCTAATGCATCTACCTTGCCTGTAATATACTATGATCTTACTGCAGGAAATTTGGAAGCCCTTGGCCTGGTACATAAGGGCAGCTGGCTCCATTGAAAAATGGAGATGATATATCTAGGAGCATATGCCAAATGAAAATACTTCGAGGGCTGTGTATTCTCTGCTTTGTCCAGACTGTTGAAAACAAAATAAAAAAAAATAATCAGCATTTCCCCTGGACAAAACAGTTTTGATGGAAAAATTTCAATTAGATCTTCTCAGAGGATAACATTTCTCTTACAACATCTAATTCTAGATTCCAACAAAATAACTAAAACCTCAGCTCAAGAATATAGTTTGCATCACAGAAAAACACTGCAGACAAGTGTTAGTACTCAACCCTGACAGATTCCTAAGATTCTCCTTCCAGACAAGGAAATGCAAAACTAATAAAGATAGTAAGCCACCAGCAAACAGAATAATACTGACCTTAACTTAGTGGTTACTGTGCTAACAAAAGTCAAGGAAAAAACAAGCCTCCTAAGCAGGAATATCACTGGTGAAGTGTTCCTTCCATGGACTAGAACATGGTGACTTTTAAGTATTGCAGCTTTTATTGTTGTGTTTTATTGTTTTTCTCCTCTAGTACAAGTTACATCTGCGTGAGGATTCTTCCCCACCCTTATATGCAAAAACTTTATTATAAGATTGTTTTAATTTTTATTCAGGCTTTCTTAGTAGTGCTCATGTACAAGAGCAGCACCATCTGAGGCCAGAAGGTGCCCAGGGAGCCACACAACCACACAAACCACCATCAGAGCATCCTGGTTCACAGATCTTTCTGTTGATTAGACCATAAAAATATACAACATATGACAGTAATTGATTAAAAAGTGTGTCCAAGCTTGAATTAACTCTCCACACCAGTACTAGAAGTGCTTGTTATGGCAAACCAGCCTCAGCTGAGTGCTTAATAAAGTGATATATTAGAATGAAGCCATCTATGCCATATTAAAGACCAATCAATTTTGTACATGAATAATCACAGAATCACACAGAATCACAGAATTTCTAGGTTGGAAGAGACCTCAAGATCATCGAGTCCAACCTCTGACCTAATGCTAGCAGTCCCCACTAAACCATATCCCTAAGCTCTACATCTAAACGTCTTTTGAAGATTTCCAGGGATGGTGACTCCACCACTTCCCTGGGCAGCCTGTTCCAATGCCTCACAACCCTTTCAGTAAAGAAGTTCTTCCTAACATCTAACCTAAAACTCCTCTGGCTCAACTTAAGCCCATTCCCCCTCGTCCTGTCACCAGGCACGTGGGAGAACAGACCAACCCCCAACCTCGCTACAGCCTCCCTTGAGGTGCCTATAGAGAGCGATAAGGTCGCCCCTGAGCCTCCTCTTCTCCAGACTGAACAAGCCCAGCTCCCTCAGCCGCTCCTCGTAGGACTTGTTCTCCAGGCCCCTCACCAGCTTCGTCGCCCTTCTCTGGACCCACTCAAGCACCTCCATGTCCTTCTTGCAGCGAGGGGCCCAAAACTGAACACAGTACTCGAGGTGTGACCTCACCAGAGCTGAGTACAAGGGGACGATCACCTCCCTAGCCTTGCTGGTCACACTGTTTCTGATAATCCAATGCTTTATCTTCCCAGCTTGCATATGACATACACACAGCTGTGGCGGAACTACTGTGCAGCAAAGGACTCCTGGTGACAATGTGGCTCAGCCAAACCACTGTTCCCATGTTATCAAGGCACATGAAAGAGCAAAAAAGGACAAATAGGAGGTTCTCTTACCAGCAAGTCCTGCCAATTCCTTTTGAAGCCTTTGCTGTTAAACCTGTTCTTCTACCTGATCATCTCCACGACTCAGCACAGCTCACATGCACAGGAAGGGCAAGGCATTTTGGTCATATAGTTCTTGGGAAAGTCCCGTCCATTGTTAAGGGTGTAGAGACCCTTATTTACAGCAAACTTTTAAGTTAAAGGTGCCTGAGATTATGGTGCAGAGAGCACAGGTGAGCATCTGCTTAATCTTTGAATGATGGGTTTGAATAAGGCAGCAGAAACCTCATACATTAAAAATAAAACAAAACAAAACAAAACAAAACAAAACAAAATAAAATAAAATAAAATAAAATAAAATAAAATAAAATAAAATAAAATAAAATAAAATAAAATAAAATAAAAGAATAGAATAGAATAGAATAAAGTAAAATAAAGTAAAATAAAGTAAAATAAAGTAAAATATAAAATAAAATATATTTAGGACCCCACCCTAAAACCTTAAAGGTTAAAATCTTAGAAAGAGAAAACAGAGTGACTGGGCTGAGCAGACACATACACAACACTTCAGTGCTCATGTACGTTTTCATGTGTATAAATTAATATGAAAAGAGGCCTTTACTGTAGCCCAGACATTTGATAAGCAGTGAAAAAATGCAGTTTTTCTATGGCAAAATGGCTGGCTAGGATGGAGAAAAATAAATCTTAAAAAGAGTATCATCTTATGAAGTAATTGGTAGAATTACTCCACTAACTCACTCTCCACTTGCTGGTCATTACTGAAAGAACTAGACGGGGCTGCAGATGAAGAACATCCCCAGAGATGGTCAATAAAAGTTGATTAGATTACAGGAAAAAAAACCTTCCATTTGCTGTTTGAATCTCACCCTTACTTTCTAGCATGAATGAATTATTTGGTGAAAATTTGAGAAAGAAAAATGAGGAGAAAAATCCAGAGTTATTTTTTATATGCAGACCTCACCATTTGCCAGATGGGGTGTGAAAGCCATGGGGCAGCTCCTGGATCTGCCCTACCTTTGCCCTGAGCACTTCAGCAACACAAGGCAGGACCACAACTGGTGTTCTTCAGAGATTTAAGGTGGAAAATAAGACAAGAATCCTCTTGAAAATTATACAGCACTGAAAAGGAAAAGAGGAGAGTTAAGCCTTAGCAGGATAGTTGAGAGGGGTTGCTGGCACCCCTCCAAGCCCTGCCTGCCCATAGGCCAGGAAGCAGCAGCAGGACCAGCTTGGTGTAACCCAAGCCCTTCTTCAGCCGACGCAGAAGACCACACCAAGGAAAGTAGACATGTTTAAATGCAAGTCTTGGCAATACAGAACAAACTTTCCCAGGCAGCCAGCAATAGATGCTCTTTTCCCATGTTCAAGCTTTTCTTTGTGGTGGCTGACAACATAGGCTCTGATCTCTGTCACTCAGGAGACTCATGGTATGTCCACCAGGCTCTGGAGACGTAGATACCATTTCAAGCAGATAGTCTTTTCCTACTGTGGTCACATATAAAATAAATAAGAAAAGCTTTCAAAAAATTCATCACAAGTTTGTGCAGGTGGTTTCTGCTAAGACGTTAAGAGCACTTAAAGATTAACAAACAATTTAAGTTAGAGCTTTCCAGAGGCAGGCATGCATTCTCATCTGAACACATAGGATGTGATGGTCCAAATGCCACCACACAGCAATCTGTGCGACCTGCCCCAACAAAAGCAACCACACAGCAATGAAAGCACAACCAGAAGGATTAACATGAACCAAAAAAAACACCTTTCAGGTAGCCCAATGAGAACATGACAAGTACTACATGCCGTAATGTTTCCCATTTTCCTTCTAGCATGGGAACTGCCCCAGATCCTTCGCTGGGTGTGAACGTGCTGATGACCCACGAGCACCGCTGGGACATTCCCCCTTCGCCACCATCTCCCCAGTGCTATAGTGCTAGATGCCACAGACAGGTAAGCGGGTGGACAGAGACATGGAAAGTCATTAATCTTTGGTCCTGCCTGCTGCAAATTCCCAGGCTGGTGTTTAGCAGAGATCAAATGGCATCTAGCTGCTATATTTTTTCAGCTGGCAAACCAGCAAGGCAGACTAACACCAGCTTGCCAGCTCAAGACAAGTCCCACGTTCCACTTTACAGGATCAGCAGGAAGCCCGATGTTAGTCTTTAGGATCTGTTGTTTTCTTGGGTGGTGGAAGAGAGCCTAACACCACAATTGGCCTGAAAAATCAAAATTAACTTCACATAGCTTATGTGCTGGTTGGAAGCTGAAACCAGACATAAATTCCTCTAGCAGCTTCTGCCAGTTTCAGCCATATGGTGAAAAAAATAACAGTGAGTGTAAACGAATATAAAAAGTTCATTTGCACTGAGTGTGAACCACATCGATTTTTGTTTTTCCTTTCTTCCCCCACTCCTCACTGCCATCCCCACAAGGTTACTGGGTTCTCAGATGCACATCATTGTAGCCAACTACTGTTCCCACCCTGTCGCTCTGTACAAGAGCTGATCTTCCTGCCTCAGAAACAAGACCACGGAAGGATGGGCTGGGATACATGGTTCCAGCACCACACAAAAAAAAATATCTTACAACTCTTACAGGCTTTTAAAAGAGACATAAAGATAGAGCTTTTGTTGTAGCTGGGACAGGACAGCAATGGAAGCACCAGGCACAGCTCTTTGTGAACCTGTGTTTTGCTTTGTCCTGATTTGTTTGCTCTGCTCAGTTTGGGAGAGCAGGACTGTGGCAACACACAGCTTCCACCACCAAAGCATATTTTTGGAGAAGCATTCTGATGTGCCTCCCCATGCTGGAGAAATTCAGCTCACATGCAGCCCATGAATGGTGCCAACACACTCAGGTGTGTAAAGATCCGGGCAAGAACTGACATCAACACAAACATCCTCTCAGCAAGGCTGTCACCAGTTTCCTTGCTGAAAGGCATAAACATACAAATACAAATAATGTTACTTCTTTGAGTTAGAAATTATTTCTTCCCATGTGCTGTTGTCTGTTTTTTTTATCAGTTTGCAACACAACAGCTTGCTGCCTCTTGTGCATGCTGTGACACAAACTGAATGAGGATTTCTGAAGTGTGAGTCTTAACAGCAGCTATGTGTACTGCAACCTAAACCCTCATGAGCAGCTGGAATAAATTCCTGTACACAGTATGCTTTACAAAGTTGATCTGAAAAATGTTTTAAAGCAACACAAGCCTTTATAAAACCAATCAAAACCTTTGTTGAGCTAGCAGGCTGTCTAAGTTAGTATCTTAAACTCATTCCAAATGAACCATAAATCACAGTTATCCTGAAGAATCAGACTAGCACAATGGGAATAATTGCAAAAGCCATAATGTTTCATTAAAAGTGTAAAAAGTCTTTTTTTTTTTTTTTTTTTTTTTTTTTCATTAGGAGGCTGGAATTCCATCTTTAGCTCTGTGTCTCCAATTATTGCAGCATGAATGAAGTATGTGGTATGTGAGATTGCCCACTGTTTGGAGACTACTGAAATCTCTAGGCAAAACAAAGTGAGTTAATCTTAATTCCCTGTTTCCTGGCTTTTGTTGATCTAGATTAGTCTGCTGAAGTTATTTTAGCAAGCTTTTTGTGTACATTTTCTTTACTTTTTTTTTTTTTCCAGTTTTAATTTCTAAAGCACATTCTAAACCAATGCTGCTGATTAGTAAGCCCTGACATGCTCCCTTTAGCCCTGAAATACGGTTTACTTGAACACTTCATTTTTCTGCACCCCTAAATATTTCGATTAGTTTTCTCTTGCTTTGCCACGCTACCTGCTCCTCCAAATGCCAAAGCTACTGGTGATGTGTGGGTTTGCTCTGCACAGAGGGCCGCAGACCCCACTCGCACACCCACAGCCCATGCACACCATCCGCAGGGTGACTTGTAAAAGGGTGCGGCACCTGACAACTCCAAGAGAGACAGACGGACAGACAGACAGACAGATAGATGTCTGTCTTGGCGTGTCCAAGCAGAGGGCAGCCTCTCAAGGGCTGCTCCCACCTGGGTGCCCGAATCCACGGCGCTATGGACATCAGCCCCCATTTCACATCGGCCCCGTTGAGGAACTTCCTGAACTGCTCATCACAGCTAACTTCACGGGAGAAGTAGCAGCATAGTTGCAAAATATTTTGCTATCCTTCCCATTCAAATAAAATGTAAGTTATTATATCTTGCATTATGGAGCAAAAATCACAAGCGATGGCCCATCACTTGTTGGAAGACTGCTAGTTCCATAATCCCTCAGCATAGAGATGCTAATACAACAGCCCTCAGCTATCTCCAGTAGCAAGCCATAAAAATTCTCCCATAACTCAAACCATGCCCTAATAATGTGACATGTTACTGGACAGCATGCTGGACCAGCCACTGGGAAAACTGGCTTTGTCTGTCAGCTCTGCCAGAGATATTTGGGCAACTTTCCTTTGGAAGTCCTTTGCCTCTCTGTGCCTGAGTCTGCCCTTGATGGCAATGCAAATTGAAGCACTGTTATCTTTTGATCTGGCAATCAAATGTGTTGAAACAACAGCAGTAAATTGTGTGAATTTCTCCCATACAAGGGATTGAAGCTTTGAACTCTAACCCTGACCACTTAATTGGCAATGATGTTAACTGTTTCACAGCTCAACTTAATTCCAGAACGAGCATGCATTTATTGGTGCTAGACACACCTGAGTAAACAAGCTGCTCTTTTTGTTCAGAAACGTACAAATACGTGGTTGCATGTTTTAGTCCAGGCCATGGGGAAAACAGAGATAAAAGGGTTGTAAATCAAGGCATTCGTTACTCCTCTCTCTAAAGAGATTCCAGAATTCAGGATCCAAATCCCAGAATGGTTTGGGCTGGAATGGACCTTAAAGCCCACCCAGTGTCACCCCGTGCCATGGGCAAGGACACCTCCCCCCAGCCCAGGCTGCCCCCAGCTCCATCCAGCCTAGCCTTGGGCACTGCCGGGGATGGGGCAGCCACAGCTCCTCTGGGCAGCCTGGGCCTGGGCCTCACTCCCCTTGGAGTAAACAAATTCTTCCTTCTTGCTCACCTAAATCTACCTGCTTTTAGTTTCAAGCCATTCTCCCTTGTCCTATCCCTGCACCCCCAGACACTGAGTCCCTCTCCAGCTCTCCTGTAGCCCACTGGAAAGTTCCTATAATGTCTCCCCAGAGCACAATCTCTTCTCTAAACCCACTAATCCCAATTTTCTCAGCCTTTCTTCACAAGAGAGTTGTTCCAGCCCCCAGAGGCTCCTCTCAACCCCTCTAAAAGATCTATGTCTCTCTTCATTTGAGATTCAAGAAATGTGTTGAGCATTGTAGGATGCTGTGGGTTTGTCCACACGTGGCTTAGTGGGGCAGAACAGACAGATTCCTCTTCTGCATGGAGCATATGAGCCGAGTGGCTGTGCTCCAGCTACTAACAGGAGATAATGATGTTCCCTATGATGTATATATATTCAGAAGTATTGCCGTTTTGCTTCACTGCTCATTTCCACACCTGGTAACTAATGTGTTATTTGAATTTACATAAAACATTAATAAATTAATGCCTTAACTTTCAGCCTACTAGCTGGAACATAATTAACTGGCCTATAATTTACATAATTAACTAATCTATAATTTTATGAAGCAATCTGTAATCTAGAGGCCAAAACTTGAAGAAAGATTTTGTCAAATGATCATATGTTTTCAGGCTCAAACAAAGGCTCATCCGACAAATAATCATGCATGAATTTAATTTTAATATACATGCTGTAAGCTCAGTTGAAGAGCATTCACAAAAAAAAAAAAAATGTGGAAGCTATCTAATTATATCTTCATGAAGATTAAGACTACTGTTTGGGTCATGCTCCTCACCTTTGTTGGTTTTTACCATACAACACTGTTTAAAACAGCAGATGAGCTTGGGGCCTGCTGTCAACAGGATCTAATACAGATGTTGAATAGTTTTCTGATTTGTTTCTGATTTGTTTTTCCTCCTCCCAGGTAAGCACACCCGGGGGGAGCCTCTTGCTCCCTTCACATGCTCACAGTTCATTCATCATCTGCTACTGCAGGTTTCCAAGGAACAGCCCCTTTGACTTCAGCTATGGTTATATATCCGATCCCCAAAGGAGGATTTTATAGTTGAAAGGTTCATAATCTTGATATTGAAAGTTTCATGATTCTTGATATTATTTCCTCTGTTTGCAAATGACAGCTATCTTTTTAATTGAGCCTTTATTTATTGTTACCATGAGTTCACAATGTACTGAATGCTCTCTCTTTCTTATGGAAGAAAGGTTCCATTATGCCAAAAAGAGGTAAGTCATTAAAAATACTAATAAATAGTTGGCAATTTTGAGAGTCTGATTGAATTTTCTAGAGAAAGACCACTGTCCTCATTAAAAACATTTCCAAGTATTGCTGAATCACTTTGCAGTTCAACCCTACCCTGACAAAATTTTGCTGCAAATAATCCTACAAAGTCCAAGCCAAATGAAAGAAATTTCCCACAGATGAAAAAATTCAATAGTAACCATCTGCCAGTACAGCAAGCAATGAAATGGGTTGCTCTTCAGAGGTGGGCTAGTGAGAATCTAACTTTATTGTCATCACAGCTGCATTTGAGGCTGGCTTTTTTACTGGCAGAGGTGCCAAGGCATTTCCAGAGGTTTGCCTAGAAACCTAGACATAGACCTAGGCACTTGGGCTCCATGCAGCTCATTACAGTCCGACTTGGGTCAAGCCATGAGATCAGCAGGTACTGTTGTGCAAAGCACACTTTGGCTGTGGGAGGAACTGAGGCAGCAGCAACAGCTCGTTTCACCACCAGCTGAAATCACCAGGAGACCCAGGTGCACTGTCAGCACAATCCCAGCGCGGAGCAGGAACTGATTTTGTCTCCATTTTGTGAGCTGCTCCCTCATGAAAGCAGATTTCCAGAGTGCATCATCGGTGTCTTGTGGCTTGCAACCCTGAAGAAAGACCCAATGTAAACTGTAAGGATGGTGTTCCGAAATGACTGTTGCTCTTTGGCTGCAGTCAGACCTTTGCCAGACTTTCTCATACAACCTCTGAAACTGGTTGCACCAATTCTTTTATGGGGCATCTCACAGAGTGACCAGCTGAAAAGATAATCATAGTCTACTGGCTTGGTGCCAAATGCACGCCTCTGGGCAGCAACCGTGAAGTTCAGGGTTTCTTTGCTGTTCTGCCCCCATTGATGCAATAGTTGTCAGAGATTACCTGGACATGGGCTTGCCAGAGCATCACAGAAGGCTTTGGCTGATAAGCTGCTCTTATTCAGCAAGCGTATTTTACCCAGATGCTGCCATCTCTGCAATCAATGTAGGACGTGAACATTGCTGTCTCTATAACACTTACCATAACTCCATCATGAAAATGTACCTGTCTGCAGCTGGCATATTTACCTACAATAATCTCTATTTCTAGGTTTACTAAGCTCCCACAGATTCTCAGACTGATTATTTTGTATACAAAGATCTACGGGATTCTGCAAAAGCACTTGTGTTGGACTGCAAATGCATTAAGCCTGGAAGCTCGTGTTTGTGGCACTGAGTGACAACATAAGGAACAGAAGTGGAGAGATTCCATGGAAAAGCACAAATCCTCAATCTCATACAGTCAGTAGTGACTTTATTTTAAGTGTCATGGTTAGTGTTGTTGGTAGGCTTCTTTCTGTGGCTGGGATTTGTCAGTTTCGTCAGTCCAGCCTCAGCACCTGACTATTAGTGGAAGGCTTGGATGCCTTTTTCTGCGCAGCCTCTTGTTGCATATTCTATTCCTTCTGCTTTTGATTGCACCAGCAATCATTTTCCTGAACAGTTACCCAACCCAGCTTCCCAACATAAGTGAAAACTAGTATTTTGGCAAAGGTTTGTTTCAGCAGCATTGGTGCACCAGTCTGCATGACCCCGTGGTTGCACTGCCACCCAAGCAGGAGCAATGTGCTGTTCGAGGGAGGGGAGCACCAGCAGCGCTGTGGCTGGTCTAACCACAGCAGCACGTTTCCCTTAAAAGAACCAGATGGAAGTGGCTGAAGAACAGATGGTGACTGATAATTCATATTTCCACCAGGTTTTTCAGGGAAAACTTAGGTAAATACATACAGATTCTGTTGTTGTGCACAGGTCTGCTGTGCAGCCAGCACGGAGGCATTGCCACACCAGGCTCCTTGCAAGAACACAGGGGACGCCAGGGCTGAGCATCTTCACAGGGCTCATCCCCATGGAGGAGCAGCCAGGCAGCACTGTGAGAGGAAGCTGCATTATGGGGACTTTATGTGGTGCTAGGAGCACCGTCATGCTCCTCAGAGGGAAAAATACATATAGGAAAGATAAATAAACTAAGAAAAAGACCATTTCCTGGAGTCTGAATGCTTGCCTCCCCTGGAGAATGGGCTGGAAGGAGATTTGTCACACATCTGCAGGCACTGAGGGGATGGTTGAGCAACCCATAAATGGACTGTTCTACACAAAAAACTTTTAAATTGGAAAATGAGGCCGTGAATGCCTGGAGGAAGCACTGAGAGCTGCAGGGGGAACCCCCCCAGGAATTACAGCTTTCTTTGCAAGGATCCCTTCAGGACAAAGCCTCATGTCCCCTACAAGCCAGGTGTCCTTGAAAGGTGAAGACATTAATTTTATCTTGTCAGTGAAGTTTTTGGTCCAGAGAAAAAGCTACAGGGCCCTTCTGGTTAACACCAAGAATCTAATTAGATTTGCTCCTAACTTAATGAAATCCCGACAAACTCATTAAGGGTTTTGATGACAATAAGTGACTTAGAGAAATGATAATGAGTTGCCACAGGGACGTACTATGAAAGTGAAGCTGTAAGATTTATTCCATGGCTGCCCTGGAAATAGAAGCATGTGTATGTACAGGTATACATGGTGGGTCTTAAGACAGAGCCTGCAAGATTGGCGTTTCTATAGGAGGCCTTTCCGTGCAAGTGGTCCCCAAGTTTGGGAACAGTGTCAGCCTGATGAAGATATAATTCAAGATACTAAAGCAGGGCTAGCAAAATGTCTTCGTGTCATTTGCTATTATTGGATGAAAGCAGCCCCTGCCCCCCAGCACAGGCACCTCTGCAGTGAGGTTCTGCAGGAATAACACTGCCAGCAGCGCCCTTTGTGGAGGTTGGCACCCTCTTCGTGATCACCTCACAGCACCCGGAGAACTAATTAGTAATTAATCCTAGGCCGGACTTCACAGTCGGTGGCTTTCTAGCAATGAAACTACTCTCAGGAAAGATAACTCACTCAGTAAAAGGTTTTCTGGGTTAGGGATAAATTAATTAGTTGGTGCACAACAACACAGTTAATCCCAAGCTCTCGTTCTCTAGTTTTGTAAGGCAGACATTTTATAATGATCATATTTTCACGTGTGCAGCATAACTTCCATTAGAGCAATTCAAGGCACTACAAAGGAAGGTAAACGATTATTATGTGCCAAGAAATTATGTTCTCTGTAAGCCACTGCCAAAAGCAGGAACAAAGTTCCACTGTCTTGGCTTTTATACACTCGCATGACTGTGGTATGCACCAGCTCCCCATCATGAGTCAGTTTTCCTTTATACGAAGCACCCTTGAAACTCTAGCCCCAAGTTTGGGATTGAGATTTTGTATGCATTCGTCATGAAATTAAATCGGTTTTGCCTATGCTTCAGTCATAAAGCATTCTTATGGTGGGTCAGGGCTGGGAGGAGAAAGCATCAGACAGAGCCAAGACAGCTGGATTTGTTTTATTTTGCCTGGTCCTAAGGGTCCCTAGGATGACATCTGCATTCCTCTGCAGTCATCAGCTGCTTCTCCAGTAGTTTAACTGGAATCAGAATTTCACTCCTAACACCAGAGGATAAAGTTGTTGGTATATGACAACTTTTCCTTTCTTGATCGTTTCTGAGTGCGTTTATTTATTTATAATTGAGCAGAGTGTAATCAACTGTCTAATGCTGTAGATTGCTTGAAGTACCTGATTTTTCCAACAAAACTTCTGTCTTCATTTCAAATGCATGACACAAATTTAACGTCTGGAAACTAATGTGGAAGGCAAACATTCCAAGTCATACTTAACTGTTCTGGGTGAATGAATAAGCTTTACAGAGCAAATGTAAACAAGAACCAACTGAACATAAATAAGCTGGTTTCAGCAGTTCCAGTCTATGTCTAAATTTAAACTACCCTTCTACAAAGTAGAAAAGCTTCAAGCTTACAATTAAAAGAAGACAAAAAAAAAAAAAAAAAAAAAAAAAAAAAAAAAAAAAGTGGGGGAGGGGGAGGAACAGAGAAGAAAAGTTACTTTAAAACACAAGAAAGAAAGAAAAAAGTAGTATTTTTAAAAGTGTTATGTAAAATAGGAAGGGGTGACTAGCCAACAATTACCCAATGGTATAAACAATAGCAAAGTGGGATGCACAATTCTAATTGTCAGAATTACAGTAACTGTGGTATTTTGACAGAGCTGAGGGCGTCTGAATGGTGACTATTTCTAGCAAGTAGGGTAAACAAATATTGTTCCTACAGCAGTAACTGCTACTTTGTAAAGAAACCGAGAGCTGCACGTCCCTATTTCAAGAACTGTATCTAACCATCTGGGACAATTTTATTTTTAAGAGTGATGCAGGGAAAGAGGAAAAAAAAAAAAAAAAAAACACACCACAAATGTCTTGCTACATACTGAGTTACATATAAATTACAGACTGCAAGTCTCAGAGAAATTACAGTCAGGAAAAACATGCTTCTAATTGGCTTAATGATTCTCCAGCATAACATAGACATATAAGACATGTATCATATGGCAAAAAGGTCGTGGTTCTATTTATGGAATGAAATTACAATAAGGACTCAACAATGTATTTTAACAAGGAGCAAGTTTAGCTGATGAACTCTTCCATAAGAAAGCATATCACGGCTGGTATGTTTAGAATTAAGCAAAAGTAGTGCAGAGTGAAAAATAATCCTTCAGATTCATTTTTTTTTCTTCCTATATTTTATTTAAGCAATGAAACAAAAGTTATTTGATTTGAGAAATGATAAAATGTGGTATTAAAAGAGATTCCAGGGGATCTGGAAGATGTTAATGATTCCATGCCCTCAAAATAAAGAGAAAAAAATGAAAATCAGGTGGCCTTCTTATGAGAAAAAAAAAGTTTTACTTCTTACGGTGCACTATCACAGTACTATTTTCCCAGTTTTGGGAAAATTACCCAATTACAGACTCCTTTCATCTCTAAAAACCAAAAGCAAAGAGTGGAAAGCAAAAGTTATGTATATTTTCTTCTAATAACATTTGGCTTGTACGTGGCTATTTCCAGAAAGTGTAATCACAAAGAGTTCATTCATGGGAGAAACCACGAATATTACAGATTATTACCCATATTTGTAAAGTGAATGGAAACCGGAGTTTAGGCCTGTCTCCTCTACTGCTTTTCACGGGATAACAAGACTGCTTCTGACTTAATTTTATGCCTATTTTTAAGTCTGGAAATGCTAGACAGAATCAAAGACACTGGGAAGACACGACTGGAGCCTTGTCATAGGCTCATATAGTCATGGGGATTTCTTATGGGTTTACAGCATTTCATCACGGGAGGTGCTGGTGGCCCAGTGCGAGCCTCCCTAGAACAGGACTTAATATTTCACAGCCTGGTAAACTGCTGCAAACCTCTAGGACTGTGTCCACCATTTGTCCAAACAGCAATTAACATACTACATCAAATCAATTCCCACTGGAGTTCAGTGCCCGAGGGAGTTCTTCTTGCCATGGGTGGGAGGCTCAGGCCTCCAGCCTCCCTCAACCAGGGTCAGCTGCTCGTGGAGGCATTCAGATGGGGTATGGAGACTGTGAAGAAAAGCACCTAGCTGCAACATCTTCCCAGTAGAAACACCTCCATGTTTCACCAAGGGTCACACCTGATGCCTCTGTGACTGCTAAGGAAAATGAATGAGTCTGGGAGAGAAACACTGTGGTAAAATTAAGAGTACCAGATGAATTAAGCTATGTTCTTAGGGCAAAGAGAGAATATTTGACAATGTTTCTACTTTAGATGTACATGACTTTAGTTAACCATTTGTACTCCAAACAGCTGCATGCAGACTGAGCTATCAGCAGAACTGGCCTCCTGGAATCAGGGCCTAAAATACAGAAGAGCTAAATAAAACAGAGCAGCAGCAACAACAACAAATTCCCATGAACTCATTCTACTCAACTTTTTGAACATTAATATTAACTTAAATCATAATGTCTTCCTGTCTCAACCCTACACAAAACAAATTCCCCTCTGTCTACTATTTAGCCGTAATTTGGTAACAAATCACTAGATAATTTCAGGCAACTCCACAAATCCGTTCTTTTGCATCTGAAGCTACTCCTAATCAAAATTACAAGATTTGCTTCAAAAATGTCAAATTGCCTTGACATGATTACGTGAGTATATAATTGATTATAGAAGTGTATAATGTCTGATTGGTTTTCTGACTTCTTCATCCAAATCTTGGTTACCTTAGCAACCCCACGTTATCCAGCAGAATTTAAAACATATCACGGCTGTGGGACTTCTGCTACAACAAAGAAGGCACTGAATGCAGAAGGTATTTTATACTTTTCATGCAACGTTGTTTGTATACAAGAGTGTTTAACCAACTAATTCTTTGTCTGGATTGTTTCATTAAGATGAAGTTTATTTCTTATAGTCTATTTCTTATAGTCTATATTTCTTATAGTCTTATTTCTATATTTCTTATGGTCTTTATTTCTTATAGTTTATTTCGTATAGTCTATTTCCTTTAAGATTAAGTTTGACTCAGCCAGTGAGTAGCAGCAAAAACAATCCACGAACCACAAATATTGGCAAGTCCAACGTGTAGCATCACACAGATTGACCTGGAAGCTCTACATAGGACTGGGAATGCACAGGAACTGTGTGATCGGAGGCTGTGTGATATGGGCTGTGGTGCTAAAAAAGGACAGAAAGACATCACTTCTTGCTAGTGATGAGCAACCCCATGTAGGGTCTTCAGGGAAGACAGTGATAGCTAGGAAAACACAGGCTGTATAACACGTAATGTGGCATAGCTTGTATGGCAGATGGCATTTTTATGAGTGGAATGCAAGAGACAGACAAGTGGTTAAGGAGATTAAAAAGTCAACACTGCAAATCAATCCAACTGAAATATGGACCTTTAAGGCAACACTTTGGGATTCTTGTAGCTATCTTACTACCGAAGACTACCAAAATCTAAGCACTCACTTCCTATGTACATGTACAGATTTTCTTCCCACTGTCTGTGGACATATATTTTTAACCCGTATAATGAGGAAATGGAAACTTTTCTTGGCAGACCACAAAATATGCCCGCATCATTCACCACTCCTCCAGCAGCATGAATTATCACTGCAGCCTCCACTGCTCTGTAAACTACAAAGAGCGTGGAGAACTTTAAAGAAGGAGCAAGCAATGCAAGTGGCTGCTTTTTTAACAGTAATTGGCTGTTTCTCCCATACACTGGCCATATTAATTTTTGAAGCATGTTCATTAGAGTAAGTGCAAGCCAAAAGAACTTCAGGAATCCTGTTTATCCAAGCAGGCCACATATTTCAGTGGGTTTTGAATTTGATGTCATCACATAGCCATGAAAAACAAATTACAAAAACTATTAGAAGGAGAAGAAAAAAAAAAAAAAAAAGAATAACAAGAAGTGAGGCAGCAAATGTTGCTGGTGATACAGGGAGCACAATAGAGGCAGCATTTCCAAAGCTTGTCTGTTTTTTGTCCCACTTTCCCCCAGACTCTGCTGTTATGATTACACCCCACGGTAGGAGTGTACAGCACTGAACTCATAGATCTGTGGTTGCAGCAGCTATCACTACCAGACTGAGGAAGGACAACCCAAAAAAAAAAAAAAAACCACAAGCTGGGCCCTTGAGCTCTGACCCTGCTGGAGGAGGCGAGCAGCAGATGTCCTGCCAATGCGCTAGCACCTCTGCCCCACTTCTCGACACCAAGCAAAGCTGTACCCGCTTTCGGCAACAGCATCACTGCAACTGCAGCCAGATCCCCACCACCTGTCAAGGAAAACAAGCGCCGTAGTAGCAAGGGAGCTGAAATGTCATATGCCTTAGCCCTGCTGCTAATGCTTGCTCATTAATTGTGTGCGCGTATAAATGTGCCACAGCGCTGAAACGCTGAAAAGTGTTTTGGCTCATTTCAGGGCTGAATGAAACACAGGAAAAGCACTAGAAGGAATGAAAATAGCCTGCTTTTATCTGTCATTTCCCCTTGGTTGTTATATTTTCTGTGAGCATAATTGTGCACCTTTGAATCACGTCTGTTTTTTTCCATATCCCCCCTGTCCCGCAACCCTTTGGCAGACGCCAGCCTGTTACACCTCGATAGGCAGTGGATGAATTACTCTGTTGCTCAGCTACCAACCTTCTTATTTTACTGCTCCTTTCTCCAAGCAGCTCTTCTAGAGTATAACAGTCCATGGGAGAGGAAATAATATACAAAGCGAGCAGCATAATCACCTCCTTTCCTTCATACACGCTCCTTTTCCACTTCAAACAACAACAAAATGTAAGCGAACCTTGCCTGCAGGTATTGGCCTCTATTTACAGAAAGCAACCATCAGAAAGAAAGAGTAGTTATGCTTTTGAAAATGAAATTAGATTTCTCACCCCGTCACATTCAAAATGTAGTTTGAAATAAATAGTTATCAGATGATCTAGAAACTGCAGAAATCTTAAAGCTCATCTGAACTTGGAATTGGCACTTTAAACAAGTGGGGAAAAAAAAAAAAAAGCCTCCATCCATATCTGTCTGTGCCAATGGAAGAAATTATTTCACTTATCATCTGCCACTAAAGCAGTTTGGGCCAATGCCTCTTAATTCATGTTTGCAAGATAAGCTGAAACAATTTGCTGTGAAGGAAAACCTCTGTCATTAGCCTGGAGGTGTCAATTTACAAAGCTGCGCCAGTTCAAGCAGCTCAGCACGCAGTCACACCTCTAATTACACAGGTGCAGCTTCATGCACTGGCATGACCACAGCTTCTTCCCTATATAGGGAAGCTGTAAAGACCCCAAAACCAGTCAATGTGAGGCTGTTGACCTAACTGGTCCATGTGTAAGGTTTTCTTCCGGGGAGTGTTTTTGGGAATCGGGCTGTCGGGAAGCTGACAGAAAAGCCTCAGAGCCATGACCTGGGGCAGGCTGCTCTGTTCTCGGATCTCTGAGGAAGCCACGGTTGGTGCCCCCTCAAACCTACCAAACCGAATCACTGCCAGCCACATGTGAAAGCAGAAGGAAGACAAGTGAGCAGTCCCTGAAGGGCCGGGATGTCATGCTGTTCTTCCTTCTTCCCTCTGCATGCCTGTACGGGCCCCGCAGTCCCCTTGGCCCTGGGCACGGCTCCAACACCAGCTCCGCGCTATGTGGGCCCTGCGGTGCTGCTGGCTCTGTGACGGCGCAGGGTGCTGAGGGACAGCTGTGCACCTGAGAGCCCATCCCACACACGGGCAGCCTTGGTGTCGGTGGGGATGTACTGGTACTCACACCTGTACTGGTACCGGTACTGGTACTGGTACCTGCACCTGTACCTGTACTGGTACTTGTACCTGTACCGGTACCCACATCTGTACCTGTAAAGACCTCATCCCTGGAGGTCTTTAAAAGACTTTTAGATGTAGAGCTTAGGGATATGGTTTAGTGGAGGACTGTTAGTGTTAGGCCAGAGGTTGGACTCGATGATCTTGAGGTCTCTTCCAACCTAGAAATTCTGCGATTCTGTACTGGTACTTGTACCTGTACCAGTACCTGCACCAGTACCTGTGCCTGTACCTACACCTGTACCTGTACTTGCACTTGTAGTGGTACCAGAAAAGGTACCAGTACCTGCACCTGCACCTTTACCTGTGCCTGTACCTGTACCACACCTGTACCTGTACTGGTACCAGTGCCTGCACCTGTACTTGTACCTGTACCAGTACCTGCACCGGTACCTGTACCTGCACTGATATTTGTACCTGTACGTGTACCTGCACTGGTATCTGTGCCTGTACCAGTACCCGCACCGGTACCTGTACTGGTACCAGTGCCTGCACCTGCACCAGTACCTGTACCAGTACCGGTACCAGTACCTGTACCTGTACCTGTACCAGTACTGGTACCGGTACCCGCACCTGCGGTAAGAAGGGGTGAGGGAGGACATATGCGTGAGGAAGGAGGGTGAGGGACGGGGGCTGTGCGAGGAACCCCTGCGGCAGAGGGGGCAGCGGGGCGGTGTGACGTCACGCGCCCGGCGAGCGGTGACGCCAAACGCGTCCCCGGCCGGGTGGGCGTGCCCGGGGAGGGAGGGGACGGGAGGGGGGGGCGTGCCCGTGGCGTGACGTCACGGCGCCGGCCATGGCGGCGGGCGGCGGCGGCGGCGGCGGGCCCGGTCCCGGCATTAGGGGCGCGGGCGGGCGGCGTGCGGGCGGGCGGCGCGGCGCCTAAGATGGCGGCGCTGCGGGAGGGCGGCCGCTACGCCGTGAGCGGCGGGCAGGCGGCGGGCAGCAGGACGGTGCTGCACGTCAAGCTCACCGAGACCGCCCTGCGCGCCATCGAGAGCTACCGGGGCCGGCAGGTGAGACCGGGGGGCGGCGGGGACGGGAGCGGGGAGCGGGGACCCCCGCCGAGGGGCACGGAGCCCCCCTGCTGGGCTTGTGCCGCCGCGTCTCGCGTTGCCCGCTCGGGTTTCGCTCTGCTTTCCTCCCCCGTGCTGTGTCCTGCCCTGCTGTATCTCACTTTATTTTGCTTAATTCGTTTTATCTCACCCCTCCTCCCTTTTCCCCCAAGCCCAGCGGGCACCCGTGGGTGCCGGGAGCCAGGCAGGTGCCTCCCGCACGCCCAGGGGAAGGCTGATTAATTATTTCTAATTCATGAAACAGCGCTGGTAAATTATTTACCTGATTTATTTAATATATATATATTTATTTATTTATTTTCCCCTAAAGCGGAATCGACCTCCAACTTAGTATAATTTCCCGTCAAATTTTAGCACATGCCTGCTCCTCAGGATGCTATGAGCCGAATAAAAGAACGATTTATAGTGAGTATAGGAAAAACATATATATTTTTAAATTATCAGGAAAAAAAAAACAACCAACCAAACAACAACAACAAAAAAAAACAGCACTGAAATTCTTCCTGCCTTGCTCTTTCCTCATCCCTCTTAACTTCAGTGCCTGGAGCCCCGGCTCTTCCCGCAGCTCTGCGCTCCTCGTGTGGTCCTGCAGGAGTCAGTGCCTGCCGCGGCTCCAAGAGCGGCTGGCCAAAAAACTTGGAGCTCCGAGAGTGCAGCCTCTGGAGCTTCTGCCTTTAGAAATAGCCACCTCCGAAGCTAGCACGCCCAATTGCAGATCCATGGGCTGTAGCTGGCAATACTGCTCCTCTCTCTAGCTTTTCGTGCTGGGTTGTATCGCCGACCTGTTTCACTTCTCGCCATGCGGCTGGAAGAGTTGTGACACAGGCTTAAAATCAGTGTTGCTGAGAACTTGAGAAAGTTGTGAAGTGAACGCAGGGGAGCTGACCTATAGCTCTGTAATCGCCTCTGCCCGGTGCAGAAGAACCTTATCTGTGTAACACAAGTAATATCTCCAACAGCATGTCGATGTGTGGAGTCACGATAACCCTCAAATGACCTACTTAGCCATCACTTGTACAACTCAGGCAGGCTGTGTGTGCTTAATTGCTTAACACTCAAGTTTAAATACTTTCTGTAAAGACGGAAGCACTTACTCTGCTTGCTTTCTTTGCTGAAGATTTCCTTAGCTTGCATAGCAATCAGCTCTTAAATTCTTGAATCCAGCTTCCCCCACGTGCAGAGCTGGAGATGTATCTGCAGCAGACCAGCTCCATGCAGCTGTGTGTAGGTGAGGGCAGGGCCTGGTTCCCTGCTCACCTTTCTGCTTCCCGACGCATGGAGTGGGCTGGGTGCAGGTGGTGCAGGACGTTCTTCGTGTTCGGGTTGGCCTCAGTGCTGCTGATCGGCATGGCTTAAAGCACTCGAGCATCATCTGCGGCCGCAGCAATGGAAAGCATGACCACTTTTTCTTAAAAAACAGGTTCTGCTCAGCTACCTGATTAGATGAGCTCAAGTTATATAGCATGCAGGTCTACCCTGTGTGCCAAAATGAGCTGGGCAGGATCACCAAGTCACTTTTTGATGGCTTTGCTGTAAAGTTGGATTGCCGTGTAATGATCAGAAGCAGTGTAGGAGACCAGGTGAAGAAGAAGCAGAATGCAACACGGAGCCTCTCACTGTTTGACGACAGCATGTAATGTCACTCCAGGTGCTGGTGGCCTCTCCTAATCTGCCAGTTGCTCCTGAAGCAGGCTGGGGAGCACTGCTCTGAGCAGTCCCTGCAGGGCAACAAGGACAGAAGTGTCTTCAGCTGATAGTGCTTTTAGCAGAACCAACATCTGTCTGCAGTTATGTCCCAGCTGTGGTTCTCTAGGTGACAGCAACTGTAAATCTCTAAGTTGTTCTGAATGCTATTAAAGCTTTTTTTTTTTTCTTTTTTTCTGGCCTCTAAAATCTCAGCCTCCTAAACCCAGGGATAACTCTGGCTCTTAGGAATCTGTCTTGCATTTAAGTGTTTATTCTTTGAATAATCATTTGGACGTTCCAGCTGCAGAGGTTGTGGAGTCAATAAGCATATGAAATGCATGCTTGTCTGATGTTCCCCCCACTCGGAGCAATTGAAGTGGTGTCATGGGAGTCTGCTGTATTTCACTTACCAGGGCTGAAATTCCCCGTGACTCACGTCTGCCTCGAACAGCCAGGGTTTGGGCTGGGGGTTAGGAAACTGCTTTCTGGTGCAAGGCTTCATCCTCCTGGAGGTCCGTGGGAGTGAGGATGCACTTCCCCTTGTAGATGAGGCAAATGTCTTTGGTTTTGCTTTCTGCTTGCCTGTCAGTCAGCTCCAAGGTGGACTTAGAAGGCACAGGGAAGAGGATGGGGGTGAAGTGAGCTGACAGTCAACCAGAGAGTGGCTGTGAGAGGTTAAGGGAAGACACTGAAAATCCTGTTGGGAGTGGGAGTGTGCAGAAGAGTCTGGCGCCTGCAGTGGAGCTGGGAATGCCCTTGGTCATTCCCTCCTGCTGCTGCTGAAAGAGCAGAAATCTGCTACTGATACTCTTGCTCCTGGAGTGCAAGCCGCAGGGGAGCTCCCTGTGAAAGAGGGGATATGCCTGAGGCCTCTGTTTCTGTCTCTAAGTTGCCCACTTAGGTACACGGAGTGCTGATGATACATTCTGCGTTTGTTCTGGTTTGGTTTCTTCAAATCTGAGGTTGCATCTCTCTTAAGATGATGCACTTGATAATGTGGAGTTAATTGATTTAGGCAACGCAAGTATTCATAATAAATGTATTTTCATCACTGGTTGATTGCAGGGCTTTTTCCCCTGGTTTCTTACGGGAGCAAGAACTGGGTGATCTTACTCTGCGTGTTTTTGCTGTGTCACAAAGTTGTGAGTCTGATTTGGGACAAATCTCGTAGCAGCAGGAGAAAAAATCGTAATCCCTACAAACTATGGGGTAGATGAGTAGAAGAGAGACACCAACATAACAGCTGAGTTACGGACACAGCGGCAGCAAGGGCTTGTGCCTCCACTGCAGACAACAGGCTCCATGTGGCAGGGATAACCTGCAGATAACCTGGTCTGTTAAATCGGTGCCACCTCAGCTGGATGCGTGCTGTGCCGCTGCCCTGTTGGCTGGCTGGGAAATACTGCTGTCTTTTGGCAAGTGTGTCAGCCTGCTCTGCTGCTAAAGAAAACCAGAAGCCCTTCTTGCTGTCCTTGTCCTTTGCTTGGCTCCTCTTCCTGCACAGGCTTCATGGTGCAAGGTCTCGTGTCGTCAGCGGCAAACCGAGCTGGGTAGGAGGGCTCACACTCGGCACCGCGATCGCAGTGCTGTAGCCAAACCGGCACATCCACTCTCAGATGAAAGAAATGCTTTTTTTTTTTTTTTTTCTTCCCCCTTCCATTCCTACTGCTGCACTATCTTCCTACACAATCCATGTGTCTAATGCACAGGACAGGCTGCTCTGGATAGATCAGAGATCTGGTATGAGGGTGACGAGGATGTGTATCCTGTTTCAGGTGTCAGAAGGCTGTGGTTGATGAGACATGGGACTGTAGGAAAAACTTGGGGCAGTGACATGCTCTCTGAATGAACGAGGTTGTTCCTGCTATAGAGCTGGTTTAAGGCTAGCACCTTACTGGCACCCCGTGCGTGTACTCGGTGAAGACAAAGTGGAGCTGAATATCTGCAGTGATGACTTGAACTGATCTGAGGTTTCGTGGCCCTTGACAGTGGGGAGAAAAAATACGAATCCACTTCTTTTCATTTGGGAAAAACTACCTGATTATTTATTTATTTATTTTCCAGAGTGTCTGGTTCTGGGTTAGTGAGCTGAGTTTCTGGAGGAGCTTCACAAGTGCTGGAGGGAACAGGTTCCTGGGAATAGGAAGGAAAGCTTCCTGTTTCAGGAGCTGTGCAGCAGTAGATGGCCGCGTAGCTAGAATACAGCTTTATTTTCCAAGACAACTCCTTGGATCTGTTTGCCAGCTTCCCTAGGAAGGGCAGTTGCATTTTCTGAGCCAGTACATCCACTGCTTCACCTGGGCTGGGGCTGCTTCTGCCTAACCCTGGGGGTGCTGCACTGGCTGTGTGTTTAAAGCAAACAACAACAACAAAAAACCGTAATCTCACTGTGTAATTTTAAGAGTAATCAGGGTGGGTATGCCAAAGGAGTCTGAGTTAAGGTTGCATCTCCATATCCATGCATTAAAATGGCTTTGCCAGCTCACAACATGATTGTTTCAATACATTAAATGCTTGGAGATGAGAGTTAGCTCTCTCAACTTCATTAAAAGGAAGCCTAGCTGGCTACTTCAGTTTCTCAATCCATATAGTAATCGGGAAGTATGATGTGACCCATCTGATGGCTGGAATGTGTAGGTAAGGAATAATCCTCAGTGGCAGTGATACAGTGTCTGAGATAATATAATAGACTTTATCAGGCCCTATAGTCTTTTCTGTTGAAATGCTTTTCCTTCTGCTGTGAGGAGGGCTCTAATTCCTCAGCCGAAGTTGTGCTGATGTATAGCCGTGCTGTGAATTAACAAGTAAATTTTTACAGGCTCAGTGGGCAGCTGTAAGCCCTGAGGCAGGAGAGAGAAGCTGCTGAAGGGCTGTGGAGGGGAGAAAGGGAAATCCTTAGGCTGACACTGTTACCCTGCAACTACATCATGCCTTAGCCTTTCCGCATGGTAACTCTTTTAAAATCATCAAAATGTATACAGAGCTACTGCACATCACAATCTCTAATGTGTTGATATAAATGCATCTTCTGTTCACTGTGAGTCAACAGGCCTGAAAAACACTAGATAATTAACCTTGTATACAAGGGTGGTGCCGGATAAATATCCAAGTTATTTGCCAAGTGCTGTGTGTGTGTGCAGATCTTGTGTCTTGCAAGCAGACGTAGTCCCTGCCCAAAAACCATTAAGCAAAACTGCAAACCTGGGGAAAGTAAGATGGGTAGCTCTCAACTTTTTCTCCCCCATATTTAGAGATTTATGATCTGGTTGAAGCAGCTCTAGGTATTTTTTTTAACCAGTTCTTTGTAGGAAACTTTATCTTAATTTTTTTCAGATGGAAGTAGTGGAGTGTGCCTGCAGCTGTAGCTCATTTTTTGACTGAGCTGACATTTGGTTATTACTACTCTCACTTCACTGAGGCAATGTGCACATCGCTTCAGCTGTTTTGGGTACTGCATCTGCAGAGGGATGTGAGGAAAGGGAGCTGGACTCCTCTGCCCTTCCCCTGGAGTGATCAAGGGGGTGTAGCAGTGGCCTACGCCCTCCCGAGAGTCCAGAAAGGCTGGGGCTTCATTTTGGAGCAAAAGATAAGGGGCTGAGGCTTGAGAAATGGTAGGTAATGTGAAGGTAGAGCTGATAGGGCCCGTATCATGCAGTGCCAGAACAAGAGGGCGCTTGATAAAACTGGTGGATAAAGTTAAAGCCAGCGAGTCTGTTCACCTGGAGGATGGTGAGCTTCTCTGCCTCGCTGTCAGGGGAGACAGGAGGCAGACGGTATCAGCCGGTTCATAAAGGGATTGGGCAAATTCATGGACAGCAAGTGCATAAATGGATTAAAAAAGCACTAATTGTGGATGTGTCCTCTAATGTAGGTGGGTGTGGGGAAGTTGGAGGAGGATGGCACAGGAAAGAGGCAGGGCCCCTGTGCTCCCTACACAGAGAAGACCGAGTAGCTTTGGGGTACAGGACATGAAATACAGTGAGCGAGGACTTGGCAAGAGATGAGAAGTAGAAAAGCCATTTGTGCCTGGTGTGAGCTGTCTGTGAGATGTTTGTTGCAGTGTCAGGCTGGCCGGCAGCCGAAGGTTTGGCTGCGGGGCCGTCCCCTTCCCTGCTCCCCACCAGCCCAGTCTGGTGCTCCAGATAAGGTGCCAGCGAGGACGTGAGAGCCTTCTGATACTCGGCTAAATTTAGATTCTCGGTGGCATTTTCTCTCGCTGAAGTAGAGCAGGTTGCTGGCGAAGCCAGTGTGCTTTCCCTGGATCCGAAGCCGGCTGATGTCGAGCTCCGTGTGCGAAGGTGACGTCCGCCGCCTCGGCCTGCACGGCCGCTGCGCCGCCACCTCTGAGTCAGCGTGTGGGGAAGCTCTCCCGGACGTCACTTTCTGTGTGGGACACAATTTCCTTCCCAAAAGCTGATGCCTGGGACAGAAGTCAGGATTTACAGCGGCGTCAGACTTCATATATGTACCCCACTGCCTTCTGAAACGGGTTCGTTTGTGCGTGCTGGGCAAGCAGGTCCATTCATAACTCCACTTGTCTGGCTTCTGGCACTTCCCTGCTTTGAGCCAGAAGATCTGTAGAGCAAGCTAGTTCCCAGCAAGCCATTTAAAGGCTTAAGTTGGTGTGTGCTGCGGGCTGCTGTGCAACTTGAGGTGCTGCGTAAGCCTCCTGTCACCGACAGCAAGCACAGGCGCTGTTGAAGAGCTGGGGCCTGTGCCTGTGTCGGCTTGTTGCTGCTGGCAGGGTGGTGCCTGGCTCCTGCCTCTGCTGCCACCCGGCACGAGCAGGGTCAGTCCATTGCCAAACTCAGGGATCTGCTGCTGGTGTGTGGTGAATTTCCCTGTGAAAAGGGAGACAAATGCCAGGGAGGGAGGAGGAAGCTGTGGCTGGGGGCAGGAGCTGCACCTAGCTTGCTTTCCTAGCGATACCAAGCTGTGTCCTGTGCTGACACCGCTTCATGATCCTGGATGGCACCTCGGTTTACAAGCACTTGCTTTTCTGGAGAGAAATGTTTATTAATTAGAATGTCATCCTCTGGCGCAGCTCTTTCAGCGCAAGCATTTGCGGGAGGCTGACGACCTCGCTGCAAAATCCTATGGACAAAGCCTAGTAAGTCGAGCCAGTCAGCACAGAGGCCATATGTTTTCTGTCCAGCAGCGTAATTTCAGGATTCAGTAAAGCTGAGCACAGTCAGCACTGCTGCTAAAATGGGATATCCTTATCAGCATGCTCCTGCTGGCAGTGGTGTTTTTGCTCCTGTGAGCTATGTCAAGGAATAGATCTGGCCAGAACCTAACCTGTGACAAGAAAAAGTTTTCAGTTAGCAATCTCCTTGCCCCCCCTACCCCAAAACACCTGCAAGTCTTCATGGGCTGTGGCACAGGATGCTTCCATACTTGCATCCTGTTCGGGAGCAGGCTGCACTTAGTGATGTGAAATTATAGAGGCAAGTGAGAGGTGGCTACTATTATTTTTGGCCCTGTTGCATATGTCTCTTGGTAGATTCATTGCTGAGGGAGTGAGGACTGTGTGGGGGAGACCTAAATTACTTGGCTTGGTTATGTTCCATCTCTTCTAATTTCTGAAATGAAATCTACCTCATTAGCCAAGCTGAAGAGTGGAAAAGCACCAAAGGGTGCCCAGCACTCACGAACATGTAAACATGGTATCATCAAACAGGCTCTTCAGAAACTAAGCACATCCAAAACTGTAAGCGACCAGGATGTGAAGGCAGAATTTAGGAGGGGGGGGGGGAAGCACACCTTTTGGAACTGTTTTCATACATAGGGGAAGGGAGGAGTTCTAGCAATAACAGCAATACTATGCAATAATGCTGAGCATTAATTTTCTTGCCCACCCCTCCACCCCATGATACTCAGGCATCCTTGTTGAGCGTGACAAAACATCAGCTCTAAAGCTTCTTGGTGCCATGTGGAGGACTGCTGGCAGGAGCCCTGGGCATGCATGTGTGGGGGCACTGAGCCATGGTATAGCTGGTGAGAAGGAGGCTGGCTGCAAACGGATGCACTATGTGTGCTCTTGATGCAGAAAAATACATTCTGCAGATGCAGAGAGGCTTGCACTTTGCTTACATTTTACTTGTTTTCTTTTTCTTGCAGGATCTTATTTCTGCTCAACCTTCAATTCAGTTTCAAGGACTCCAAGGGGTGAGTATTTTGTACTTCTGTAACACAGTCAAGCATAGATTATCTATTAGTTACTTAAAAAAAAAAAACACAACAACAACCACAAACACACATGCTACAGGTATTTTCAAGATAAGTTTAACACCACGTTTCATTTTATTTACTGAAGAATTTTAGTTAAAAGTAGAAAAGAGTCATGCTGTTGGTATACCCTTTTTTTTTTTTTTTGTCTTTTATCACCTGATACCCTAAATTTGAAAGGAAAGAGTATAACTTGTAAGTCATCAACTAAGAAGTGTAGGTGTAATATTGCAAAAATGACCTGGAGTGTTTGGTTTCAAGGTGTAAAGCAGATGTACAATTTTGAGGGGTGAGAGGGTTGTTTTTAATAACATGGACTATCGATGGTTCTTGTACCTTTTTTAAAACTAATATAAAGTGGAATATTTCAAGCCTGTTGATAGAGTTGAAGGAAAAAAAAACAAACGAGGAAATGTGGCCTAAAGGGTACGTGTCCTATTAAGCAGTCAGCAAGTGTAAACTGGAGAAATAAAGCTGAATATAAAATTAAACGCAGGTTGTGATCTGTGAGTATCTTAAGATACCGCGCTTAATATTTGAGCTTTAAAGGATTGTGAAAGACTCATTGTGAAAGACTGAGATACGGATTGTGCCTCTCAACCTTACTTCAGGTCATGGAATTGATCCAGTTTTCTATGTACACATGCAGTGCTTGTGTGGATACACCAAGGAAGGCATGAGAGGATGGATAAAACCTTTATTCTGATGTAAAGTAGTCATCCTGCTCAAAGAGTTTGAAACTACAGTCCTGGTCTGGTGTAAGGTGGGCTGAGTGGCGATCAGAACCAGTGTAAGGGATGTGGTTCTGCTGCCGTGGTCACCTTGCCCTCACGTAGCCCACAGAGTCTGCCCAAATCATCGAGTCGGGGATGGTTTGGGCTGGAAGGGACCTTACAGAGCACTCAGGTCCAACTCCTCTGACACAGGCAGGGACACCTCCCACCAGCCCTGGCTGCCCCCAGTCCCATCCAACCTGTGTCCTCCTTGTGCTGGGGGCCCCAGAGCTGAGCGCAGGCTCCAGGTGGGGTCTCAGGAGAGCAGAGCAGAGGGGGACAATCCCCTTCCTCGCCCTGCTGCCCACGCTGCTGTTGGTGCAGCCCCGGGAACGGGTGGCTTTCTGGGCTGCCAGCACACATTGCTGGCTCCTGGTGAGCTCCTCATCAACCATTGCTCTCGAGCAGGGAGGCAGTGGAGAGCAATGCAGCACCGTCCCCTTTTGGCACTCCACTGCATTTTTTCCTGTGTTCCTGTGTGTGACCATGTAACTGTTCAGCAGAGTGCGTTTTGTTCTTGTTTACAAAACCTGGAGAAAGTGACGGTTTTGCTTAGTTCAGAATAAGTTCTGGGCTTATAAATAATTAACCCAACTATTGGCACAAAGTTTAGGAAGTGGTACGAAGCAAAATGAAACTCACCAGTGCGCTTTATCTAGCCTGCACCCTCTCTTTCTCTGCAAAAGTTCATGTCTCTATTTCTCCCTTATTCTTTAGTAGCAGCCTTACAGGAGCCCTCTATGCAGTTTTAGGAACTACTAGGCTGGAGGAGACCTTGTTTCTCAGCAGTAAAGATCTGCTTTTTGTTGTTGTTGCTGTTGTGGTGCACCAGGCACCTACATCACCACCGCATGCGATGTACAAACGTCCCCACAGCCATACTCCATATTCTGCTCTGTGTCAGTGAAGCAAAGCATTGCGGAAGCCCAGGACAATGCTGGAAGTAGGGTGGTGGAGTTACGTATAGGATGTTCGTATGGCTTGTTAACTGATGCTGCAGGGATTAATGCTCCCGTGTTTTCCTTCTTTTTTGTTGTTTTTTTTTTTTTTTCCTCAGCTCCTGCTGCAGTGTGGTGATGCTGCATCCCCCTGCTGTCTGCTGTAGGTCTGGGCCAGGGAGGGATGGAGGCTCTCCATGTCCTGTCCTCCTCCCACTTCTCCTCATGCTTCTGCCAGGTAGAAAACAGGAGGGGAGGACACTGCCAGCCACCCATGAGTGCAGGATGCTGTGTGGTCAGGCAGGAACAGAAAAGCCTGTTCTTCTCTCCACCCCCATGGTTGCACACGTACATACGAACTCATGTACATGTTTAACAAAAGCGCATGCTCCGCAGAAGGCTGTAGTTGCACCAGCTCCCTGCATCTTCTCTTTAGGAGAGAGGCAGTGCAGCTGTCTGTAACTTGTTAGTGTATCAGCGTGGGTTTAAGTCGCCACAAAACAATTGCTTTATCAGTTACCAAATGTTTCACTGAGCAAACACTTCGAAAGATGGCTAAAGGGCCCAGTGTTACTGAGGTACAATGGTGTCATCTTTGTTTCTCCAGAGCAGTTAATCTGGGCCAGCAAGGTAGAACTCCACAGCAAGGTCTGTTCCCACACTCCACCAGATGGAAACGTCTGACAGGACTTCGCTGTGTGCTACAGAAGCAAACATCTCTGATGGTGCTTCTCAAATCTATGCCTAATTAGAGAAATGCAAACTAAGGAACTTACTCCAGCACATTCTTAGCTACTAAGTATCCGAAGTAGGGGCAGTATTTTAAGTTCGTTGAGGGAGATGATGAGACTCCTTTTCCTGTGGGTTTTGAGTGCTTCCAGAAGTTGTGGAGTTGCAGGCCAGGCTGCCCTGAGAGGCCTTTCCTTCATAGGGCATCATCCTCAGTGCCCATGCACCACGCAGCATCACCTTGGACGTTTGTGGAAATGGGCAATGGCACAGATCCAGGATGCAATGCTGGATTTGTCCTAAAAAGCTGCCTTCTGAAGTGCTTCATCTCTAGTTGCAGGCATCCTACTCACCTTCTTCCATGGGTAACGGGAAGGGCTCAAGTGGAGAAACAAGGAGCACTCTGGCTTGGGGTGGTCTGCAACCACGTTAGGTGAAGAAGTTGAGAACCTGGGGCTTGGACAGGAGCCTTAGGTTAGAAAAGGCAATGTAGGAGCTTTTAGGTTGTGTGTATGTGCTAACAGGGAGCTTGGGTTTCTGCCAGAGCAAGCTGAGCTTTTTTCTGTTGTAAGGTGACGTTGCCCTGAGGGCGCCTGAAAAGCATTGGATGTGTACTGGCAGCCTCAGAGGTGCCCTAGCAAATCTGTGGACACGGTAAGGCAGTGTGCATTTGAAACAATAATAAATCACCTCTGCATGCTGTGTAATTTGCCTCCAGACACTTTTAGTGCAGTAACCACCGAAACAGTGTTCGTACAGTTTTCACCAAGCTCAGGCTGTCATTGATAAAATATACATGAGTGTTGACATGAACACACCAGGGCACGGATCAGCCCCTGAGGAGGAGAACTTTCCTCCTGGAGCATCTCACCCCTGAACCGTCCGGACCATAACGTGTGGTACGGTCTGAGCTAAGTGGGGAATGCAGAGGGGAAGGCAAGACGTGGGTCACTCTGATGGGAGAGATTAGCTTTCAGCAAATACCTTGTAATTAAACATTTTGGTTTACACGTTGTCAGTCTGGGTAGCGTAGAAGCTACTGCGGTGTGCAGTGTCCCTGGGGAATTCCAGTATTGCCAGCTGATTTTTCACTGTGAAGCGGTAGGGATAAGTTTAAAAACAAAAGAAAATACAACCCTGCTGTTTCTAGTCCAGTATACAGTCCACACCAAGCTTTAAACAGGCATGCTTTCCTCATGTGGTCTCACTGCTGCGTTTTTAACTTTCTCTGCAATGTCTTGTAACGTGCTAATTTGCCTCTTACATAGACACAAAACTTGTGGCAAGCATGCTGTGTAAAAAACTGACAGCTCACCCAGCATCTTGCTGCGCTGCATGTGCCTTCAGCACGTCTGTGCTGCAGCTTCTGTCTGCTGAGGGGTGGGCACAGCGCTGCTTGTCCTTCTCCATGGGGCTTACAAAAACAGCTGTCTGGTTTGGGGAGCTGAGCAGTGTGCTGAAGTGGGCTTGTAGCTGGATCAACTGCTTCATACACTCTGCAGAGTAAAATTACTTTTTTTTTTTTTCTGTGAAGCTCGGTCCTTTGGCTTATAAATGGCTCTTGAGAAATGAGTACCTTTGTCTAAAAAGACCTGATTATGTTTGTTTGTGTATCTTTCTAGAGTAAAGCTTTCAGTGTTTTTGTCAAATGATACATTATTTCATGTGTATCACTGTATAGACCTGTTTAGTTTCAACCACCCATTGCAGTTTAAAATGAGACTTTTATACTCTTCTGTATGTTGCAGGAATTATGGTTTATTCTTCTGCATAAAGACATGTTTCTAAAAACAATATAAAATGCCTGCTCTCTTACGTCTTTTTACAGCGTATCACTTCTGTGGTGTCCTTACGGATGAGTCAGCGTGGCGGTATTCTTACTTGCTTGTTTTTCCCCGAAATGTGTCCTGTGCAAACCTTTGGTCCTCTCTCCGACTGTAATTACTTTGTGTTATCCCCCTTTGTGCTGCTTGCCCTGGCCAGGAAAGCCCAAAATGTGTCAGTGAGTGCTTGTTACTGCTCTTTCCTGCAGAACTGGCTCCTCTTGTATCCTTCTGGGAAGAGGTGTGCGGCTGTCGGAGGGGAGGAAGGGCTGTAAGCATCCCTGTCAACAGCACAGGAAGGTCACAGAGCTCAAGTGCGCACAGCCAGCAGTCCTCAGTGGAGGAGAAGTGTCCTGCAGCTGGTTGGTGTCGTGTCTGTCTGGGTGAAAACAGCACTGTCCCTAGTGCTGAGACCTGTGCAGGCAAAAACCTCGGGGAGTGAACGCTGGGCTTTTATATTATTTGAGAGAGGCTTAGGCATCTTAATCTCCCTTTAGAAAGGGTCATTGATCAGGGGTGTTCTCCAGTCTGGCTCTAACAGAGGAGGAGGAGGTTTGGTCCTTAAAGGACACAGCACCTGGCAAAAAAGGAGGATTCTGAATATTAAAACAAAAGCAATAGAAGTCAATGCTAAAACAGATTTCATGTTTAGGAGGATTTTTTGAGGCTTCAACATTGTCAAGCAGGTTTCTGGAATGCTTCTGTCTCCTTGGAGGTTTAGGCTGGACACCTGTATTAACACAACTGAACAAGCAATGTTGTCAGTGCGGGGCAGGGATACCTGGGCGAAAGCTGCTGCAGTCAAGAGCCAGACAATGCTGTAGCAAAATCCGTCCCTTGCGGGATTTGTGAAAGAGGAATTCTTACAGTCTGGAAGAGCATCCCTGCTGAGCAGAAGTGCATTGCCACATGTGTTGCCTCCCAGCAAACCAAGTGTCAGCCAGGAAGAGCTGTGAGTAGCTTTCATCTGGGCAGGCAGCTGAGGAAAGGCTTAAACCCAAACCCAAACCTGTCGCACAGAGCAGGGGCCTGGCTTCTGCACCCACTGCTCGTTGGATGCCGCAATCCCCTCATGGATCTGGAGAGGCTCTCGGGCTGAGCTGAGCCTTGGTGCCTGGGCCAGGGAGCACGTCCCAGTCCAGGCTCATGGGCTGCCAAAGGTTGCCGTGAAAGTAGGTGATGACTTGGGTGAGCAGAGCTGGTCAAAGTGGTCGGGTTGGGATGGTTTTGAGGAGGAACAGAGGGAAGAGGCGACTTGAACATCTGCTGAGCAGCGGCATCCAAAAATAGAGGCACTGTGAATGCCCTCAACCAGCCTGACATGCTGCTGGCTGTGGGAGAACAGGAGGGAGAGAGTGGGTAGATGTATTCAGGAGCAAATGAGATGAAATGAGTCAGGCTTGGAGAGCGCAATATGCCTGCCCGGAATTCAGGGTACTCTCAAGTGTGCGGCATCATCAGGAGTGATGCAAAAGAGAACTGAAATTAAGAAAAGCCATGAGCCAAAAAAATTTGCAGTCCTTCTTTTTGAAAAGAGGGAGTGTTTAGAGAAAATTCTGAAAACTGCTCTTACTTTAGAGAGCCAATGAGGATGATGTCTTGGCATGAGAGAGGATAATGATAGATCCAGAAATCAATTATGAAGAGGAAGGGATTAAAGTCAAGGGCATGAGTTGTTCTAGTGGATGTCCTCTGTTACTAACCCCACTGAATGGTACCAAGTTTCAAGCCAATGTGAGGATGCAGATATTTTAAAATGTTTTAAAGTAGGCTGCAGGGGGTCAAGAGCTCTTGACACCAGTGTTGAGTGCTCCAGCCTGGTAGGTGATGACAGTGGGGCCAGGTTGGGGCATACAAGCATTCCCAGGTACACTCGAGACCCGTGTGGGGACGCGTGAGGTTTTGCAGATGTGGGCATTGAGCCCCAGCAGTGGGGTGAAGGAAGGAGATGGAAACAGGGTGTCTGCTGCGTGCCACAGGGTGCCCTTCGGGTGACAGCCGTCTGCATGGCTTCTTTCAGGTCACTTGGGTTGAGATCATCAGGGTTGGCTTTGATTCACAATTTTGGTCTCTTGGACACGGAAGCTTATTTTCTTTTTTGAAGACTTAAAGGTGCTCTTTACCTCCCTTTTTGCTTCCAAACTGCTTGCAGCAAGAAAGCCTCACTGCTTCAGGATAAAGTCTCCAATTCCAGCAGCATGAGGATGTTGGGAATAAACCTCTGCAGAATGTCTGTTCTGTATCTGTTTTCTCTGTCCTGTGCTGAAAGTGTATATGGGGGGGGGGGGGGCAGGGGCGTTGTTTTCTTTCAATTTCAAGAGAACCCTGTGCCAGCTCAGATCTTCCTTACAGGAATTTCCTCTAGCATCTCCAAGCTGGCATCTCGATAACTCCTGCTGCGTACAGATGAATAGGTTTGATCTTCCTGTTTTATGCACTGCAGGGCTGTGTCTCTGCATCCCTGCAGGACCGGCACAGGCACAATACCAGGGCAGTCCCAAGGGGGGCAAGAGGAGGGTGTGGTGGTAGAGCTTCTGTCTGGCAGCACATTTGCCTGGCTTCTCTGCCTTGTAAGAGCACACCTTAGTGCATTAAATGGGCATGAACACTGATAAAGTCTTTCCTCATATGAATATCCTAAGAGATCGCATCAGCACTGGAGGTTCAGGCAGCAGTAGCAATCTTTTTAATTATTTTTTTTTTGCCGTTTGGTGACAGAACCGAGACATCTGGTGTGTTCAGTTTAGGTGCAATGCCCCCCGTGACTTCTCCATGCTGCAGTACCTGAAAGCAGTCGTTCCCTTGTCATAACTCATCTGAAAAATCTGCAAGTGAGAGAAATTCTGTGAGTTAATTAAATTTGTCTGTGAATTGTGTGCAAACAGACGAAATGATTTTCTTTATGTGAACTTAGTGCAGGGCAGAAAGAGCAAATTTCCTGCAGTTACCATGGGTTCAGAGTGATCAGCTCAGCCATTCCTGTCTCTTCAGCATGGATCTAGAAAACAGTGAGGCTTTTTGCATCTCTGTCAGCCTAGAGAGATGAGTTTGACATTAATACTAAGACTTCTGTGTGCTTCTGCTGAAGTAATACAGATTCTGTAGGCTAAACAAGAAATTGCTCGGTTCCCAGAACTGGGTAATAATTCTTTTGCGATGGCTTATGGCCACCTTTTTTCACGTTACCTTCCACAAAGCCTGTTAATTGTTGCATTCATTAAAGACTTTTTTCTTCCTTTTCTTCAACCAGGGAGAATGGGGGTGATGATAAAGCACAGATGATAAAACGGTGTGAGGAGACAGCTCCGAAGTAAAGCAGAAAGGAAGCATGAGAAGGGAAGGGTTTGAAACATACAGCTGATCATCAGGGAGCAGAAAATTCTGTCAAACCTGGTGGGAAAAACCATTAAGTATTTGCCTTCTTGTACATAAGCTGCATAAGGGCCCAGAGCATCTCCTGTATGAGGAGAGGCTGAGAGACCTGGGTCTGTTCAGCCTGGAGAAGAGAAGACTGAGAGGTGATCTGATCAATGTTCGTAAATACATAAAGTGTGGGAGGCAAATGGACGGGGCCAACCTCCTTCCAGTGGTGTGCAGCCATGGGACAAGGGGCGATAGCCAAAAACTGGAACACAGGTTTTACCTGTGTTTGTGAGGAACATCCTATCTACAGCAAGGGTGACAGAGTGCTGGAGAGGGCTGCCCAGAGGTTGTGGAGCCTCCTTCTCTGGAGATATTCCAGACCTGCCTGAGGGCTTTCCTGCCCAACCTCCTGTAGGGAGCCAGCTTTTAGCAGGGGGCTGGACTTGATGATCTCCAGAGGTCCCTTCCAAGCCCTGTAATTCTGTGATCCCAGCTGCTTGTTTTCCTGAAGTGTCTGTTATGCAGGAAAGGATTTATAAAGCATAAGTTACCTTCTGAAATAGACTGGTGCTGGCCTTAGCTACATCCACAGCTGATAAATAGTCTGTGAGATAGCAGCTGAGGCAAATTCTAAGCCAGACCTGAGCTGGATGTCAGCCAGAAATGAGCCAGTGCCTCAAGGCTGCGCAGGGTGTTGAGGTTTAACCCGGCAGGCAGCTGAGCTTGCTCCCCTGCAGTAAAGTTTGGGAGGGGAGTAAAATTTGTGATAGGGGGATAGAGGCACAAAGCAAGTGGTGCACAATACAATTGCTCATCACTAGCCAAGATCCTGAGCAGCAGCAGCCCCCTGGCCAGCCCCCACATATAATTGTCCTGCGTGATGCCCCATGGTATGGGACATCTCTCTGGTGGCTGGGGGCAGCTGTCCTGGCCCTGGCTGTCTCTCAGCCCCTCGCTGGCAGGGTAATGTGAGAAGCTGGGAAGTCCTTGGCATAGTGCAAGCACTGCTCTGCAACAGCTACAGGTTGGTGTGTTATCAGCATTGTTCTCATCCTGAATCCAAAACACTGCACCATACCAGCTGTCATGAGGAAAGTCAGCTCTGTCACAGCCAAAACTAGGACACGGGGACATGAGTTATGATGTGAAGTGACGTGTGGGAGAAATGGAGTAGTGCTACCACAGCTGGCTGCATTGACGCGCCGTCTGCTCGTGGAGATGTCTGCACAATGGGCTTCCCGTGTGAAACGGGGAAAGGTGTGCGGACGCGGATAAATGTGTTTGGGTGCATAAGGAATCATCTGCTAGGAGAAAAATGATGCTCTGTCTTCACATGCTGGTACGTACCCTGGGAAGTATACAGACCACAGACATAGTAATTCAGACAAGTTTGTTAGCCTGCCTGAAACTGGGGCGATGTTTGGGGGTAGACACGTGGCTCATTTCACTAGGTTAGTGCCTAAGTGAGGGGGAGAAGTTGTTTTGAACGGCGCTGGTATGCACCTGTTTTCAAGGTGACCTTGTTTCCTTGTCTAGACACAACCTGAGTGATTCTTTGGTTAAGGTGTGCATATATTGCAGCTTCTCTTCAGGGCTTTCTCATTGTCTTTCATTGCTCCATCTGGCTGTCTGCTGGCAGGGATAAACTAGGTCTGCAGCAAGGACTTCCCTCCTCCTAGGGGAAGAGCAAAGATCAGCGATGAGTAATGCGTTGTGCCAGGGTGGGTGTTTGCTGTTAGAAATACTCTTCTTTGCCATGGGAGGGTATGGCAAATTACTTTCAAGGTAGAGCACGCCACCTGCAAGCTGGGACACTCTGTATGCATGCAAGGCGGAGTACGAATATAAAGCAGCTTTTCTGAACAAAAGCACTAACAACTGGCTTGCAGTGCAGCTTCCTGATATGGATAAGTTTATTTTCTGTCACGGATTAATGCAGTTGCAATATGTGCTTTATTAATACAGGATCCTTGACCTACTTCTGCAAGTATAGCTCAAATAGGAAAAACAAACTTTTGGTCACTCTGCTTATTGGAAGCTGAATGCAGCATCTTAATTCTGATTAAACCAAGAAGACTCGAACTCCGTATTGAAATTTTCAGAACTATAGGATACAAATTTATGGTGTAAAATGTGGCTGGTTTGTTCAAAACAGAAGGCTTATTTGGAGAAACTGATGTGTCAAACTAATTTGAAGCTCTATTTTGTCTTCCAAGATACAGAAGGGAATGGCAAGTATGCCAACAGCAATAAAACTTGATCTTAAGCATTTGGGGTGGCAGTAATTTTTGAAAACCTAGAAGTTGTCAGCAAGTTAATGGAGTAATTGCAGAAGCAGCAGTAGTCTCTGAAGAGCTGGAAAGAGGATCAAGAGAGGCAGCTCCCAGGTGCAGGGCTCAGGCCGCTGTGCTGCGGTTCGAGGTGCAGTTTTTGTGTTTTTACAGTTTTTGTGGAGCTGCTCCTGCAGCTGGCTGGTTCCCATGTTTCTGCTCTAAAAATAAGGTTCCTTGCACAGCTGCTTTCAAATGGCAGCATGCTCGCATTTTCAGACCCATCTCCTGTTTTTCAAGTCTGCTTTGACTCCATCCTCATGTATTTTGTCCCTGCCAGCTTTGTATTACCTACAGATTCAATACTTACACTTTGTTCTTTTTTTCGTAAATGTTTGGGCTTTTACTTTTGAACCATAATATGGAAAATCAGCTTATCTGATTTATTTGCATTTAATGTAACTTAAAATGCACTTTCTTTTCCCCTCAGAGCTTTTTCAAAGTTTATTGAACTGGCTTATCTGAAATACAACAGACTTTCTGCAGTAAGTTCCCTTGTTTAAGGGAAAAAGCTTTTCACTTTGTGGATACTCTGAATGAGTCCTTTTCAGAGGTTGCTAAAGCATTTACTGGATCCTTCAGTTTCCTGGATGCAGCAGCAAATAGTAAGAAATGCGGCATTGAACTGAGTTAGCAGCCCTTCTCACCACTGTTGTTCTGAGTTCTTTAAAAACACCTCAACCTTGTATCCGCTGCATTACAAATCCAATAATTTTGGAACTGAAGATGAAACTATTTTTAATTCTCCAATTAGTTGCACTGCTGTTTTCTGTGCTTGAAGATTTCAAAAATATTCTCCCACAGTGCTTGCTTCCTCTTTACCTTAAGTCAGGGAGTGCCTGAGGAGTGATCACCTAGCTCTTGCAAAGTTTTTGAAAAACCTGTCTTGAAAAGGTGAGAATGAAAGTTAACTTCTAGATCTCTTACTTTCTGGTGAGAAGACACCTATCACAGTGGTGTCAACAGCTGGTTCCCTTGTCATCATCAGTGCCTTTCTTACAAAGCTGGGCAGGATGGGGAGCTGCAGGAAGCCTTGACAGGTTCGGGATTTGTGTTTGAGTTTGCTCAAATGGTAAGTTATTTTTGGTGATCAGCTTGATATGTTTCTGCCTGCAAGGAGGCGCATTTGTATTTTTCTCCAGACCTTGTCGATGTCTTGTTTCATTGGGAGAAATAAGGCTTCACTGAAGGTAGTGGGAGAGCAACAAACAAGTTTTTAAATGTGCTCTTAGGCCAACTTCCATCTTCACATTATCACATCAAAACGTTTGGCTGGTCTGTGATTTAATATCCACAGTAATTCATCCAGACTTGTAAAGAAAAAAATTCTGGTTATAGATATTACTAATTGCTAAGGTGATTCCGTGGATATACATTCTTTCAGCTGATCAACAGGAAAAAAAAAATCCCCAAAGCTTTGAGATTTAATTGAAAGCATACACAGCAACATTTAGCTACTTCAATATGTGTGGTTGTATTTCTTGACTGGCAGCCTTAGATTGATATTTGCTGTTCTTCCAAAAACTACATCAGGCTACAAGACATCCTCTTCTTCGGTGGGTTGAATCCTCAGTCCGCCACTTACAGTCCTATCAATGCCACGCATACACACCTGCTGTATGTACTGTAAAACCATTAGGCTGAAACGTTCAATCAGTGATGGCTGGTTTTAGAAAATGTAGGTGAATTCACGTTCCTGTGATCTTTGCAGACTGATGGTTACTCTGTAGTAACCTTTGTAATAGTTGAAAGGTAAGGTAGCACGCGCGACCCACGATGATGAATCAGGTAACTTGCTTTATTTTCATTCTTATTGCAACTGCATAAATTGCTCTCTTAAGAATACAGCTACTTGAGGCTTAAGTAAAAGAATAATGTTCGGGTAAATTGTCTTTCTCCTTGTCCAGCTATTGCCCCGAGCTGCTGCTAAACTGTCCAGATGTTAATGATTAAAATACTATTGGAGTCTTCTAGTTTCATGTTAGTACTTTGTGCAAAATGACACTGATTTTTAGAAAGACTAGCCAAATTCACAAGTGAAAGAATAAGAAAAAGACTGTTGAGTATCACATCTAAATACCCTTTCTTGTCACTTTTACTTAATATTCCATTAAAAATTCAAGCAAATTTCAAAACAGCTTTTTAGATGTTATGCAGCCTAATTTTATGTTCAGAACAAAGTAATTGGATGGCAGTCATTTTTTGTGCTTCAGGGTTTTATTTGTAAAGCAGCACATTTTTCAAATGTGCTTATGCCAATAAACATTTTAGTGATTCCTCACACTTAAATTTTTCAGCTCTGGTAAAGTGTGTCACATCCTAGGCTAAGTGATTAGCTCAGCCAAGGAAATAAAGTTTTATTATATCTGACTGAGTTTACCAACAACTATTTACGTGTCATGCTTATGCAAATAATCTAGAACTGAGCAAAAGAAAAAGGCTTTTAGCGTCTGTTGGAGTTGAAATTCACCTTTGATATCCTTAGAAGTTTTACAGTTCGTGTGTTGCTGTTTCTTGTAGCTGAATGCTGATTGTGCTTCATGAGGACAGGGTAAATCACAGAGCTGGGTCGTGCACATTGCTTTGCTCTGTTGAGTTAGCCGAGCTTCAGCCTGTTTGGCTGTGCTCAGGCACTTGCATTTAAAGCTCAGTACATGCATAGTAATTCCACTTAATTGGAAGGGACTACTTGCTGCTTGTATGCCTTGCTGAATTAGGTGCCAGACTGCTTGCTGCTTGAGTGCCTTGACGACTGACTGTAGCTTTTCTGGTACAGTTACAACAGGAGCACATAGCCTGTGCTGCTTTTGGAGGGCAAATTATGCCAGATCAGACTTTTTAGTGATGTCACTGAAATCATGCTAAAGCTTTTGAAACGCATTTTCTCATTGAGAAGTAAATCCTACAAAGACTCTTATGACTGTAGCTAATCACAAGCAAAGGAGTGTAGATTGAAGTCTTTACATAAACTTTTTTTTTTCCTTTTAGGTTGTTAAAATTCCCAAAGCTGAAGTCCCAAATGAATTGCATACATTTAACTTCTACGTGTCAAATGTTGGCAAAGATAGCCCTCAGGGAAGCTTTGACTGTGTCCAGCAAACTGTCTCAAGGTAAGTTTTACTTAACATTTTCTTTCATGGCAAATTTAAGTAGATTCTGTGGCTTTATGCTATATGCTCAAACCTTTAACAGAGTCGTGCTCTTAGTGATGAGCTGCAGTTAAAAAAAATAAAAATAAAATACCTAGCAGTAGCCTGATTTTTTGCTCATTATATATAAATACTTGCTTTTACATAGAATTCTTTAGGTTTTGCTTTTAAAGAGAGTAGCCTTTTGATTGCTTTCTCACCTCTCAGAGCTATTTTTAAAAGCATTTGGAGTTCAGTATCATCCAAGCTAGACCAGATCCATTCTCCAACCATATGTAAATATGATTATAGCTGGCAGCCTGCTAGGAGGCCAGCCATGATGGATAGTTGTCTTATTTTAAGAACCACATAACTCAGTGACCTACCCATAGCTGCATGACCACCACGTTTCAGAACCCAAAGGCAATACAGCAGCGCCTTGTCCTGGTTCGTTTGAGTCAAAGTGAACAGTGTTAGGGTCTAGCTAACAGCCCAGCAAGCTCTGTGCTCTCACACCTGGCTTGCCTCAGCCCCTGGAAGAAGGCATTCAGTGTGGTGCTGGTGGGGTCGGGGATGCAGAACCACTGCCTGTCCCCACACGTTTGCAGGAAGCTGCCGGCAGAGCCTGTGCTGAGCAGGGAAGCTGATAGCAGACAGCCCTGTGTGCATCTCTGAAAGGGGCTGCTCCTCTTCTGGCCGCAGAAAGGCTCCTGCACTTACCTTGGAAATTGGGGTTTGTCGTGGTGGAGAATTTACCAGCATTATGAATGTGAGCAGATTGAGTAGCTCTCTGCCTAGCAGGAGACCTCCGAACGTCCTCACTTCTTGTGCTAGTTCTCTCCTAGGCAGTGCAGCCTTTCTGTCAACTTGTGCAGCTGGTGGGACTGCTGAGAGCTGAACGCTTCAGCAGTGGACCTGGGGAGCCTGGGGGGGTGCCTTTTGGTGTGCTTTTTTTTTTGTTTTGTTTTTGTTTTCCCCCCTTGTTTACGCTGTGTCTGCAAGGAGCCAGACAGTGGCTGCTGATGCTGGCACAGAGTAAGCAGCAGGGGTGAGTCCTGCTTGCTCTCCCCTCTTCTGTCTGATAAAAGTTGTGTGTGCCTGGTGCGCTGAGGCTGCTGCCAGCTCCTGATTAGAAAACCTGCAAGTGGCCTTCAAGAGGGCCATTGAGGAAGACAGCTCATACTCCTGAGAGAAATTGCTTCAGGGTCCTTGTGCAGGCAAGCCTAATGTGTAGCGGTCCTCAAGTCCAACTCAAGTGTTTCACTGAGCATCTCTGTGGGCCCTTTGTTTGTGAAGGAGCAGCTTCTGTTAAATTGAACTGAATTCATTTTATAAGAAAGATTAAATTTAAGCTGCTTTAGGTCTGAATAACATGCCTAAGTAGTTTTAATGTGGTTCTGCCAATCTATTTTGAAAGCTTGTTTGAATTAGATTTTGAGTTCTTTTGTAGTCAGCTCTCAGTTCGTTGGAGTATTTTATGTAGAATCATTTAAAAATAATAATACAGAAGGGACCTTCTGCTCAAGGCAGGTCTGGCTTCAAAACTTGCTCAAATTCAGAAAATCCATAGCCCAAGGAGGGGAATTGCACTGTGTCTTCTTGGTTAGTGCTTAGCAGCTCCCATAGTATTAGCCTTTTCTCTGAGGTCTGAGCTGTGCCCCATCTCTTCTTCTTTGAAATATATTTGGGACAAGCTGCTATGGGAGCTGTTCCATGCAGATGTCTTGCCCAGTGGGGCCCTTTCTCTTCTTGAACTTTGTTTGGTTGCTGCAATCCAGGGAAGTGACAGCGAGCCACATGCACTGAGCAGCACACAATGCTTCGGTGCTGGTGCTGGTCCTTCTTAGATGAGTCCCTGTGATGGGTAAAGCAAATGGGCAATGGGTAGAGCTTGCACTCTGGGCGGCAAGAGCAATCTCTTTCTATTGTACATATGCTGTTCTGGGAGCAAGAAACAATTCCAAAAATGTAGCTCTGGGCTCCAGTTGGACAGAACCGTAGCTGTATCCTGAATATTCTCAGTGGCTTGGCTTTGTCCAGTCTTGTGGCTGTCAGAAACAACCTGGTAAGGTAAGAAGCTAGATGCTGAATGTTGTTGCTCAACCTCTCCTTTTGGAACCTTAACTGGGGAGTTTCAGGGTTGTTCGAAGTGTTTCAGGCTAGATTAGTCTGTCAGCCTCTTTCTGGACAGTGCAAGTGCTCTGCTGCACAAAATACGTGTTCACAGCTGTAATCACTAAGGTTAAATTAAGTTGCTGTTAGGCCGTGGACATGCTTATCTGGATGAGTGTGAGTGCATTTAAACTGATTCAGGGCAAACAAGAAGATGGTTTTGGGGGAAAGCCACTCTTCACCTATTTTGCAGCTTCTGCCAGCAGCTCCGTCAGTGAGATGCTGCTGATGTCTGTGGCTGGTAGAAACACGAGGCACTTGCATCCCAGAGGACTGGGCCCCTTCAGAAACCTGACGTCTGAGCTTTACTGAGGAGATGCCACACCTGCCCTCTCATTTGTTCTGTTGTACAGGGCTTTGTTTGAAGTGTCCCTTATAAAATACAAATCCCCAGAGTTAAACCAACATTGCTGTCAAATGCACAGGGTCAGCAAAAAAAAAAAAAAAAAAGAGGACAACCTCTGAAGGCAGCAGTTAGTGGTGACAGGTAGCATACAGGCTTTGAGGGGAGGTCTGGCTTTGCTTTCTTGAACCTCAGGGAGACGTGGGCAGTCACGAGCAAGTTGTCGGACTTGGGCGGGCAGAGGAAGCTGGTGACTTTCAAATATGTGCTTAACTAGGTGCTGAGCATTACTCAGAAAGCCTCGAAGGCATAATGTGCAGGTAGCTGTTAGGATGCCCATGTAACTACTTCAGCTCACGTAGTAATTTGAGTAGTTTGCTGTAGTTCTTAGTACAGCCACTCATCCTATCGTGAGCTTGCCCCTCAAAAGTGGTTGTACGAGAACATTGTGATTACATTGACAGGTAACATGGATAAAATTTGGGCATTGGGCATGCAGAGGTTATTTGAAACATCTATCAGCTAGCTGTCAGAAGTGAAAAACATTTTTCTCTGCCTGTTAACACAGGTGTTTAAGTTTCTAATACAACCATACTTCTGGACTTGAAATAGTGCTTGGGCTCATTTTTTTTTTTTTTCAATGTTTTTGTAGTTCTGGAGTCTCACAACTGAGTTGCCTGGGATCTGTACAGAATAAAATTACAGTATGTGCAACAAATGATTCCTATCAGATGACCAGAGAGCGCATGACCCAAGCAGAACTGGAATCACGCAATCGAAGTGCAAAGTTTATTAAGCCTGGTGGACCATATTTAGGTATGGTTGTATTTTGTTTTCTACTAGATGTCTGTAAGTTTTCAGTAACTATTTCCTTTGGCATGCTGTTGGCAAGTCCTAGTTTTAGGTGGCTCACTCTCACGTCGCAGATTTAAAATCTCCTGTTGCTGCGTTCAGAAGTTAGCTTTTTCCAGCCTCCCCAAAGCCTGCCAGCCTTTTCTTCCTTGTTCCCATATTGCTGGGCTGGTTGAAATTTTGACTGTTGAGCTTTTGAGGGTTTTTCACTCCCCATGCACTTACATCCTCTGTTTTAGTAACTAATGTTTTTGTTTTGTAACAGCACTCTTGACTACCTAAATACTGCACTAAACCATCACCTGAATTTGAAATGTTAAAAAAAAAAAAGCAACACTGACGAAGCTTGCTATACAAATTCATAAGCTTACTGTTTTTTGCATATGCTGATGCTAATTAGATTTATTTTGTCTTCACCATGAATGAGCAACTGTTACCATAAGACTGTTTTTCCATTTTAAAAAAAAAAACAACTCTCAAGACAAATAATGCTGGTTCCTTAAGCAAATTGGCTGCTTAAACAGACCCCAAGTGAAAGCTTTAAGTTAAGGAAATGGGGCCTGAGGATGGGCGGCAGCAGAATGACAGGATTTGGTGGTGCTTCTGTTTCAGGCTGGCACAGGCGAAGCCCAGGTGGGACAGGCTGGGTGCTGCTAGAGCACAGAGGGTGGCTTTCAGCATGCTTTATATGGTACAGGTGGGGGTTGTCACTCGTGGTAGCAGGTGGTTATGTTTTTGGCTGATTGTTTTTAAGTGATTCAGAGACACGACTTAAGCAGGTGCTTGGCTGAATGCTACTTCCACTATCTGCTGTGCCAGGAGGCGCGCATCTAAATTGGTTTTACCTTGTCACAACATTTGGAATGCATTCAGGAGACAGCTGGCCAGCTCGTGGTGCTCTGAAAACGTAATCACATGTGTTTGTGTGGTTGGCTTTGTTCTTGGCAGCCAGGAGGGCAAAGTCCAAGGGCAGAAAGATCATAAAGGTTTGGCCTGCGCTGGAAATACATTTCTACAGTTCCTGGGGACAGCAGTAATCAGCACAGCTATGTACTGGTCTCTCCCCTGTGACTCCAGAAATTTCCTGAATTCCAAGCGTGTCTGATGGAGGAGAGGTGGAGCCTCGGATGTTCTGACACATCCTCGTTGGCCTCCCTCATGTACCAAACGTGACTTGCTTGCTTCAGAAAAATGCCTCACATCCTCTGGCGGATTGCAACATTTTTTTACTACGATAATATCACGTTTTATATTTTTTTTCTGTTCTATAGCAGGTGTTATTTAAAAACTGAGTAGAGAAGCTGAGGGCTGTTTCTGGAAAGCTCAGATCCAGGTTGGGCGCTGTTACTTTTACACTCTGGATGCACTGTTTGCAAGCACTTGCATTGCTCCTCTGGTTGAGAAACATGCCTCTTTGTAGCTTGATCCAAAATGCTGAGCAGGCTTTCTTTTTAAACTTCTCTGGCATGGTCCCAAGAAGTGTTAGGTTCTTGATATACTGTTTTCTGCCAAACTTGATGACATATATATGAGCTTATGTAATAAGAGGGGGGGTAAAGATTTCTGTGTAGAATGAGTGACTCAGGTGATGAACACCAATTGCTGGTAGTTTCTTTAGGCAGTGGTGCAATTGTTTCTGTAGACTTGTCTTCCTAGGCACTCTTCGGTGCTTAAGCATAAAACTGGAAAAATAATAAAGCAGCATCTATCTATATAAATAAATATGTAAATTTTCCTATCACTCACTTACCTGTTTTTATTGTATTGAATAATATTTTAATTCTGAACCTGATGCATCTTTACTCTCTGAATATGCCAGTGGATCTTAAAATGCTAAGTAAATACATTTTTAGAAAAATCAATTTCCTTGGCTACTTTGAACATCCCTGGTAACGCTTTTTTGTTTTATCCTTAATTTAGGAAAAAGAGTACAGATCAGAAAAGCACCACAAAACGTTTCAGATGCTGCGCCTGAGAGGAAGAGGTCGACACCCATAAACCCAGCAAATACGATACGGAAGACTCATGCAAACAATACTGTTTCTCAGCGACCGTATAGGGACAGGGTGATTCACTTACTGGCACTGAAGGCTTACAAGAAACCAGAGTTACTTGCTCGCTTGCAGAGAGATGGTGTCAACCAGAAGGACAAGAATTCCCTTGCAGCTATCCTGCAGCAGGTCAGATCATGGTTGCCAGCATTTTTTTCTCCTGCTGTTCTTTTAATCATAATTTAGGGGTATGTTACTCCCATATTTAATGAGAAAAATAATAAACACTTTAAATAATCTTCTCCTCATTTCAGTGTTTCAAACGGCACTATGAAGGGTCCTCCAAATGCAAGCCAAAGTGACAGAAGGAAAGACTAAAAGATCTGGGGGGTAGTTTTGTTTTTCTAGGATGGCAGGCAGCAATTCACTTTTTTTTTTTTCGCTTTGTTGTTCCTACTGCCTTTTTTCCCCATGCTTTTCTGTTGCTTGGACTGCTGAACCAGCTAATTGAGAGTAACTAACTTTACTTTCTCTCAGTTGCTTGAAATAGATCATCACAGTACTTCATATTTGTTGTGATGAGTTTACGGGGAGAAGTCAGTAGTCAAGTAGGTTAGTGTTCCACATGCAGTTTGTGGCCTGTATGTGGTATGTTGGCTCCTCTTGTGACCTGTTGTGGACTGCAGTCCGTTGAGGGGTGTCTCAGCTGTCAGTAAATGAGAAAGGCAGTGGTCCTCATTCGAGCAAAGGTTCTCTTTGCTATTGTATGAATTCTGCTTCTGTCATTCCTGCAGGGTTTTTTCTTATGCAGTAGCTTTTCCAGTGCTTCTCTGAGTTAAGTTCTGCTGGTGTTTCTTCATCACGTTCATCAAAATCACCAGTAAGCCTACGGTGTTTTACAAGGTGAAACTTGTAAATTCTGTGGTCAAGAGTGACACTAATTTTTCTACTCAAACAGTTCTGAGAAGGCTCATTAGGATATAATAATATGCAGTGGATGCTGACTTTATTTTTTTATTACTACTGGTACCCATAGACTGTGACTGAGTTATGCAAGTATATGCAAGCGTAAGCCAGGAGCATTTTCTGTCTATCTAGGATAGTTTTGGAAACTACTACAGTGAGTAAAATTTAATATTTATGCAGTTGGGGTTGTTCCTACACTGAATTTTAAACACTGGTTGCTCAAATACGTAAAGTATTGTTTCTTTGTTTGCCCAAAGCAGTGGTAGTTTTTGACCTTGAAGATGTGCAATTTAACAAAAGCTGCATTCTTACTATGAATTTAAATAGTTAATTTCATACTTAAGTTGATTTTAAAAGTCCAGAACTTCAGCTCTCTAGACTAAAAAAAAATTCTCCTATCCCATTACTTTTGGCAATGTTTACAAGAGACTTTTAGAGTCTGAAGGTACTAGTTCGTATTCAGAAATGATCGTGTTAGCAGCACCATGAAAAACCTTGCTCAAATTTTTCTTGTCTTTGTAGCCAGTTTTAGTGGAATCTAATATCAGGAGCCTAAACTTGCTAAGATCTAACATTCACAGTTTCATTCTCTGAGAATATAGCTTTAATTCAATTTTTTTAACAAATGGTTTAGTTTCTGGGTGTCTTGGATACTTTTAATTATTTTTAAGCAGGGGACACTTGCACACAGACACAAATTAGTAGCATTTATTTATAGTGTATTAAAGGATAAAAAAATAAACTCAGGTCTGAGAATAAGTCAGAAAGTGCATCAGAAAATAAAGCATGCTTAATCCACTAACACATGTAAATCCTTTTTTCTTTGATCATCGGCATTTATAACTTTTAGTAAACGCTGGGGAGAAGAATATAGTGAAAGCTGCAGAAACTGGTGGTCGTTTTTTACAGAGCGATTGAACGTTTTGTATCAGGCAAATGGACCAATGTTGTTTTTCTTTTCCTCAAAAATTTAGAGGAGGAAGTCTGAAACAGCCCTTTGGGTGGCAGCAGTCCTGAGGTTTTGCTAGTTAACTTTGAGTATACTTTGTGTTTTTCTTAGGGAAGATATTTTAACACCTCACTTGCAGGGGCACATGACTTTCTCACGACAGTGACTTGCTGCAATGAACCCTGTGTCTGCAAGAGGAAGAGTGTTTCTGTGCATCTCTCCTGGAGCACTAAATCTTGGTTTTAAAATAGAAATTGTTAGATATGGCCACAGTTACCTTTTTTCATCTGTCTGCCTTTTGTGTGGCAGAATAATCCATCTTTGTAGTAAAAGTGCAGTTATCCTGTAAGCCTGTCCAACAGAAAGCTGTAGTTCCTTGCAGCGTGCAGTCACTGGGGAAAGAAACACCATTCTGTTTACCAGGCAGGAGATGACAAATAAGCTGCTCTTGCTCATTGAGGTGGTGATGGAGATGCTTGCCCAGGAGCAGCCGTGCACCACAACTGCAGTGCCGTGGTGTCCTCCTGAAGTGGAACAGCTCTGAGTCTGCACCTGGGGATGTGCATTCTCTGCTCCTTCACAGAAAATAATATTAAAAATCAGGCCTGTCCACATGCTGTACCAGTGAAGACTAGGCAGCTTTGGCATAGCTTGCCAGGGTTCTTAGTGCTGTATTAAACTCAGTGTTACGTTGTGCAGATAAATTTACATGAGCATGTTTCATATATCCAAAATTGACCATGTTTTTGAGGATCAGTGCGCTCATTATATGAGAATGACTTTGGTCTTCACCTCTAAAATCTAGAACACTCGTGCTTGATTTTGTTTTCAGTGATGATTTAGCTCTGCTTTACTACTGTGGTTTGTGTTGAAGTATAATGGACTTTTTTTCTTTTATTGATGTCTGCCTGTAGGTAGCCAACTTGAATCCCAAGGATAACTCTTATACTCTGAAGGATTATGTATTTAAAGACATTCAGAAAGACTGGCCTGGATACAATGAATTTGATAAACAGTCACTGGAATTAATACTTTCTAGGTAAGTTTAGTCTCTAGGGGAAGGAAAATAAGTTTTGGAAACTTTCATCCGGGAAATGAGGAGTGTGTGTTTTCCCAGTAATGAAAGAATTATGACATGGATGTTTTTGCCTTGTAACCTGAAATATGGGTAATCCTTACAGAAGAGTAAATTCATCTCAGAATACCACCAGCACCAGTCATTTGGAATCTCCTGTAACTTCTAATAAAGATGCTGCAACAGCTTCTCCTTCCCAGGTATTTTGTGGCTTTTTAACATTATTTACAATGTATTATGATTTAACTGGCTTTTATATTGGAGTAAAAGCTGTAATGCAGAGCACTAGTATTGTCTTTATCATATGAAAAACTGAAGCTCTTATTTCTAGTTGGTCAATTACATTTTTTTTAAAGATGGTTGCACTGTCAAAGACTTTAAACCGTATGCTCACGTAGCTCAAGAGCTGCTATGTTTATTAAAATCTTCAGGAAAAAGCAGTTCCTGAATACATGTTATCTTGTAAATAAGCCTAGATCTCACAGAAGCTATCCACGTAGTGTCTGAATAGTCGAGGCATCAGCCTAGCATGTCGCTATCAATAGCACACTGACCTTGCAGGGAGCTTGCCTGTAGAGGCTGAACTTCTTGGCTACCCATTATTGTTACAGTCACATACTTTCTGATTAAATACTTAATAGTTTTGTATTGACACATAACTTGATTATCTTGGTGTGTGGGAAGGTCTTCTGAAAATCAGACATACAAGGTTTATATATATATTTATATAAATATTTGTTACACAATTGCATACATTCAAAGTTCTTTGTGAATATGGTACTTACAATACATCAAACCTGCACGAACATCCTTGTGCTGCTCTTTAAATATAATGCTCAAAGTCTAGAATAAGGACAAATTGCCATAGCAATCTACTGTTTGAGGGAATGTTTTTCTTCCTGGCATCATTTAAATACTTGTTATGGTGCAGGGTAAAAGGCAGGTCTGGATCAGTGGGAGGTACATCAGCCTTTTCCCAGCCTTTTCAAACTTAACATACATACGTCCTGTTTCTCTAAAAATAATAAAACAGGACAATACAAACTCTTTAGAAAGTGCTTAAAAAACTCCATATAAAACACACTGCTTTACGGAAAAGCACAACTCTTTCTGTGACAGAAACTGCACGTTAGTAAGTGCAACCAAAACTTGAAGGAATTTGGTTTTGCGAGCTTGTGTGTGCATAACAATAAACGAGAGAGGACCTGAAGCCTCTCATGGTTAAGGTATTTTAGTGCTGCTCGGAGCTGCCATGGTCAGCCAGGGACCTGACCTCCTCGTCTGGCTGCAGCCTTCTGCAGTCTTAGCTGTAGGCTTGGACAAAGAACTTGAAAAACCATAAGATTAAAAGCTAAGAGTAAACAAGCTACGTGTTTAGCTGCATCAATTTCTTGCTGGGTGCCATTGTTTTAGGTGTGGGATGTGTGTTCAAGATTTGCCTGTTCTGAGACACTTTTGCACAGACCGGCAGCGAAACTGAGTTCTGCTAATCTGTTTTATTTTTCAGAAACGCCTCTGGGATTCTGACTTCATCGACCCCCTGATGAACAAGAAGCCGAGGATCTCTCACCTCACCAGCCGAGTCCAGCCATCCTTTGGCACCCAACCTCCTGCCCCTGCCAAGAAGGCAGCCCTGGCCCCACCACCAGCCGACGCGGCGCCCGCCCCGCTGCCCCTGCCCACTGCGTGCACGCCTGCCTCCAACCCGCCCCAGACCGCCAGCTCCAACTCCCCCAGCACCCCCAAAGGGCATGGGACCCAATATCTGCCCACAGACAGCATCAACCAAAACAGCAGTAGCAACTTCAAGGACCAGCAAGAAAAATATACCTCTCGGACTCCCTCGGGAACCCCAGCACCCGCTGACAGTCCGTTGGAGGATCATACTGTGCCGGCAGGAGAGGACGGCATGGTTTTGTACAAAAAGTCCAAGAAGAAGGCCAAAAAGCATAAAGAGAAGGACCAAATCAAAAAGCAGGACACTAGGAGTGCAGGCGAAAATGAGAAGGACCTTGAAAAAGAAGAAACTGCCAACCTGAAAAACCCCTCCAGTTTGGAGACAGATGAAGGTACCCATACACTGCTTTTCCTAAATATTGCATGGGTAACTGTTGCGAAAAGGTGCTGGTAAAAATGGGAGTGGAAAGGTGAATGGTCTGTTTTCTCCACTTGCTCTGTATTAAGTCCCTTCCCATTATCCCTAACTTATAATCATGAATTAGGAAATCACATTTTTGCCTGCCATTGCATTACATTTTATCTTTTAGTTTTAAAAAAAGAAAAGCCCCAAAACAGATGCTGAGCTTGTTCTGCTGGAACCTGAAGTTAGGCATATATTTAAGAATTCTCACTCTGCATTACTAAAATGGTTAGAACAAAGAAATATTACATGGATTCCTGTTGGACTGTAACCCTTTAAAAGGAAGGGCTAGGTGCTAGAAAAATTCAAGTAATAGATTTTTTTTTTTAAACTTGACTTCCATGAAACCGAAATTTACTTTTTTAATCAGCAGGTTTTAAAGCCTTTGCTCTAATAACGTATGATAGAGAAGCTTGTCAAATATATGTATTGCATACTATTTATTGAAATGCATATTTACTGAAAGACATGGATCAGAAATAAATGTATTTAATTAAGTATTACAAGACAAAGTTCATGTTACTCTACCTTTTGTTGGGTTTTCTAAAACCTGTGTAAACTGGAAAATGGTTTACTGGAATTTTGGTTTGAACACTGCTGTGTGCTCTTCTCCATTTTAGCCACAGAACCTACTACTTCAGCGAACTAGAAGTCAGGTTTGGCCCTTGCCTATCACAGCCCAAAGGAATCTTCAGAGCATGCAGGGTGCCCCTTTGAAGGATTGTGTGTGTACATAAGTGTGCTTTGAGATGGTCTTTTCACATTTACCCTGGACATACTGCCCAGTGCCCGCAATGTGGCATGGAATTGCCTTGGAAATAATTCATGCCTGACTTTACAGACATGTGAACATCTTTCTCCAGACACCAGTAACGTAATTCTGAATGGCTAGGGAAGTAAGGCTAGGGATCCATATTACCCTCCAAGTTCATGCTTATGTTGAAGTTTTCAGATGGGTCTAGCCATTTAAGCAAATAATGCTCGAGCTTTTGGAAGTAAAATGCTCACAGCCAAATAGTTCACAGAAATAGTATTTTTTTTTTTTTTTATGCTGAGGTTATGTTACTGTTTTGCATTTTTCTCAGAATTTATTCTTATTCCTATACTATTTTCTACCATACTTCCTGCTTTTAACCTGTGATAATATTAAAACTAATTCAGTAGAACACATTTAAGTCTTCCTGTGATTTTGCTCAGCTTACAGCTTGGTAAAAATGGCTGAGCTTCGGCAGAAATACTGTGCTTAAACAGCAGTGATGTAAGATAGTAATTACAATAAAGGATTGTGTGTTTTTTAAGCTTCCCAACAAACCCCAAATGAAAGGCAGGCAGATTACGAAGATACTGAACCGTACTTCCTGTTCCAGCTATTTTTCTTATTTGTCAAAAAGACAAATGTGTCTTGAAATGTTTCTTTAAAAAGAAGGACTGGAGGTTGAATGTACTGTGTTTTCACAATGCCATCTAAAAGAACAAAAGAGCAATTTACAAGTGCAAATAACTTTCAACCCCGGTATTGCCACGTTAATTGATGAACAAGTCTTTGTTGCAGGTTATTGAAGCCTGAATGCCAGTAACCCATACACAATGCTCTTGACTTTCCTGTCTACAAGAGTGCTGAAATTGAATCCAGCTTTGGATATCCAAAATGGGTAGGGAAGGAGGGACAAAAAAGTGACATGAAAAGAACTTCAGCTTTCTACTCCCTTTATTGCCATGCTCAGAAGCCTGGGTGTTGGTATATATCAAACTCTGTTCTTTGTGTGACTACATCTGCTGCTGCGTAATTTGAATTGCTGTGCAGATGCCACATCATGTCTTGAAATAAGAAAAGTTGACCTCTGAGTAATAGTTTGGTCATGCAGACCCTGTAGAATAAAGTAGCCATGCCCTCTTTGCAAACTCTGGTGCTGCCTACTGTGGAGAAGGTCTTGTGAGCACTATTATTAGTGCATAGAGCTTATTGCCAGTAATTTACTGTGAGAATAAAACTAAAGGATTTTTTTTTTCCAGTCCATCAGGTCGGTACTGTTTAGCTCTATTAAAAAGCTGTTTATCATGAGCATCAAAATTCTACTTTTCCACAGGAGTTAAAGAAAATTCCACTGCCTCCACAGATACTCCTTCATCGACAAGTGAACTACCAGACTATTTCATGTGAGTAAAATAATAATTAAGCATCATACCACTTACAGATGATTTTTCAACTACTTCAGTAAAAACTCTAGTTTAGCCACAAAACTGAAAAATTACCAAAATATAATTTTACGTTAATGACAAATTCCTTTAAAATGACAATTTCCTCTAAAGGAACATTTTGATTTAAGTCAACCAGCTGCCCTATTTGAATACCCCTAATTTTTGAAGTCTAAGGCTGTCCCTTAATTATTTTGAGGGGGAAGAAGTATTAAGAACGATTTTTAATATGCTTTAGCAGATAAATAAAAATTAAAAAATTCACTCTTCCTGAAGACCAAAATGAAAAGCCATATGAATTTGTATTGCTTTCTGTTTAGGGGTGAGGCAATACAGAACAAAGTTTGAATGCTAAATTACTCAGTACATGAAGTTTAAACACCTGTCCTGTGTTTTCACTACTTAGTACATCTAAAGTACATCTGATTAATTGGAAGCTACAGCAAAATAACCAGTTTCACCACAAAATTGTAAAACAGGGGCCTAGAGATGGTCATGAAACCTCCATTCAAATTTAAATTCTAGCTTCTTAATTATGACTACAAAAAAAAAGTACAAATGTGCTAAACTTGTATATGAAACATTGCATATCTGCAATGATTGGGGTATTGCACTCTTTACAAATGAAGAAAGACTTCCCAATTGAGTTTAATTTTAGCTCCATAGCAGATTGTCACGTCAGATGCCCCAAAATTAAAATTCACTTCCTATATAATGAAAATTTTCGTACCACATTGCAATAAGAAGTACTGAAGAGCTTGCTTTGAAATGGCGTAACAGTAGAATCAGTAGGTTGCCTAAATGCTTTATTAAAATACTAAAAATAATTTTCTAGAAGAGGATTATTCTTCACATTGTGACACAGAAATAGCTTCTGCATATTTAATGCAGCCGTGCGTCGTGGGCAACCTGAGGCACTGTGGGGCAGCAGTTTAATGCTTCCTGCGTTGGGCTGAGAATTCAAACACTTAGCCAGCTAGGAAGGGGATGTCCTCATAGGTCTGTTCAGAATGGAGAAGGCCCTGTGAAGCAGGTGAGGGTAGGTGTTTGTCTTGTTCACAGTGATTGGGAATTAGTTGAGGTCAAGAATTTTGACATAAGCAGAGTTGCCGGTCTGGATTATAGGAGAGCAAACTTGTAAACTACTCAGGGAACTAGTTAGCAGCATCCCTTTTTAGGGGTCCATCAGAGCTGGTTGGTTTTGAAGAACCACCTTTTAAAAGCCCAGATGCAGGCAAACGCAGTGTGTGGCAAGTCAAACAAGTGGGGCTGAAAACCAGCCTGGCTGAACAGAGAGCTCCTTGAACTAGGGCAGAAAAAGAAAATATATGCCCTCTGTATGCAAAGTCAGGCTTCACAGGGAGAGTGGAGAGCAGCAGCTCGCATCTGCGGGGAGAAAACAAGAAAAGCCAAAGCTTGACTTGAACTGACACTTGCCATTCAGTTAGTCCTGAAGTGGCCAGGTGGTGGGACTTGATGGTCTCTGGATTCTGCTCTGTACTATCCAAACACATCCAGGCACATCATTACACCAGTCTGGAGTCCACTGATCGCTCTCTGTTATTGCCAGGCACAGCAGGACAGGTGTCCTTTGTTGTTGTCTCCCTGAGACCTTGCTCTTTTCTGGAATTGAAGTTTCTCAAAACAACACTTCTGGTGTTTTGTCATATAATCAGCTTGTTGCGCCTAGTACATCCTGCCAAAGTGCCCAGGCCTGTGTTTGCAGCTCTGGGCAGACACAAAGCAATCAGTTCCTAGCTTCTAGGAGAACAGTTAATTCTTTCCTCACAGAGGTAAAGAAGGGCAGAGGGCAGCAATTAACCCGTTCCTCACAGCACCTGTCTGATACTATGAAATGGCTTTGGTGTACACTCATACACACGCTTGTTTTTTTTTTCTTTTCCATTAGGAAATACATAGCTATAGTCTCTCATGAGCAGCGCCAGAGTTACAAGGATGACTTCGATGCAGAGTATGATGAATACAGGAGTTTGTATGCTCGGATGGAGAATATCACCAGGAGATTCATGAAGCTTGATGCACAAAGGAAACAGCTTTCTCCAGGGTCCAAGGAATATCAGGTAAAGCAGAATAAAACCACACACGTTTGTTTGTCTTTTCTCTCATCTTTTCCAAAAGTCCACATTCTCAGCACAGGCAGATGCTTCAGCATAGTAATCCATTAAATTGTATTGACAAGGTTTTAAAAGTTCAGTGTTCAGGAGAGACCAAGTGACTGGTCATATAGCTGGAGTTACCAGATTGGCTGTGGCTTTGCTAACTCTGCCCCACAGCATCCCAGTGATGTGCTGCTATATTGATGAGGGAGAAGCACAGAAATATGGAGAACAGCAGCTATAATCCTTGGGTTTTGCTGACCAGCTGTTTTCCATTATCTGAAGGAATATGTATTTAACTACATGTACTCAAAAGGACCTACAGCAACAAACATATTCAGCTTCTAGGTGGCTGGCCCAAACCCTAGCTGAAAATTTTAGCAAAGAAGGGTACTAGGAACATAGCATTCCAGTTTTTGAGCCTGGGATGACATTGTTTGAACATGCAAATTTCATCTGTTCAGTACTGGTATTCTTTAATTCTGTGTGCATGGTGAGGGTTCTTGGTAGTATCTGGCTACCCTTTATAAGCTTTTTTTTGACAGATTGCAAATGTATTTGAGAGTAGAAGGAGTATTTAAAAATAGTTGGTACTGCTTGGTCAGACAAATGAGAGAAACCTTGCAGAACTCACATATGTGGTCTGACTCAGTGTGGACTAGCTCTCGTAGCCTCACAAAACCCTGCAAGGAGTTGTGTAGCCCTTAATTGAAGACTCCACCTAACTGAGCTGTCTGTGAACACAGGTATTTTACAGTGGCATGAATGACTTCACAAAGGGAATCTTCAAACACATTCTCTTCTTGTTGCTTATTTACAGGTTTAATTGCAGATCTGGGCTGTTTCCTAGGTTTGTTGGTCTGGTTATGGTTTGTTTGTTTGTGTTTTTTTTTTCCGTACAGGGGAGGGATGGCTCTTGGATAAGAAAATATCTTGAGTAAACCTTTGCATTTTTACTGCTTTACATAGCTGCATTTTCTATTAGCAATGAAAAGTTCTTTATTATTGTCTTCACTTTTTTTTTTTCCTTGAAGATCCTTCATGAGGAAGTCCTAGAAGAGTATCGAAAGGTACAACAGGTATGTGTACCACAAGCTCTGTGGGAGTTAGAAATTGCTGTGATGGGCTTGAGGCCATTTTTAAGCAAGGGACATGAAATACTAAACTCAGAAATATTTTCATGCCCTAATTTTCTTTTTATCTTTACAGTCTAGCCCCAACTACTATGAAGAGAAATATAGATGTCAATATCTACATAACAAGCTGTCTCATATTAAAAGACTTATAGGTGAATTTGACCAACGGCAAGCAGAATCATGGCACTAGTCTTCTGCTTAGACCAGAACATGTGAATGAACAGAAGCTTATTTATTTAAAATTCCAGATGAGTTGCTCTAAGATTCTAAGAGGCTAGAACTTTTGCATTACAAAAGTTTCAGTATTAGTATACTTGAGTTGACTACTTCTGTTGTTGGTGGTGTTGCTTATGCATATTTGAAGCTGCTTTTCCTGGTCCCTTCTTTTCTTCAAGACTTATGTTTATCCATTGAAATCCATCTTATTAGTAGGTGCTGGGATCCCAGCACATCTACGATGAAGTTGTGCACATTTTAAGAAAATATTGTAGCAAACTGAAGTACTTTTGGATAAATATAAGGCTATTTTTCTGACCTTTCTTGTTAATGCAAACTCTTTGCCTTAAATGGTAGAAGGTTTAGAAATTTGCACAAAAAAAAAATTAAAAAAAAAAAACAAAACAAAACACATTGTTTTGGAGGGTTAAAGAGGCATGTATATAAGTGCTATATACAGCCCATACTTGTTACAACAGAAACTCATCACTGCAACTCAAACCCCCCATTGCAATGGTTGCCTTAAGGTGTTTGCTTGTGTGTATTTAGTGTAGCTAAATTATTAGCTACACTGCTTCCCACTTCGCTGCAGCACCTGGGAAGCACTACGTGGCCTACCAATGTCTGGAAGTGTGTGCCTGTACTGTGTGAGTGCAAGAATGTGTGGGTGTGAGCATGTGTGATGGGGAATAAAAATTAAAAAAAAAAAAAAGCTGCTACTCTAAGTAGGCCAAACGCTCAGGTTAAAACAACTGACGAGTGTTGCTGTAGGTTTTTTCCTATAAAATTGCTACTTCTTTTGTGGAAGATGAAAACATTTCCATTTCAATAGTTTGTCAGCTTTATTAATGTTGGGAAAATTGATACTTTACAAAAATTAAACAGATATATAGTTTTGGGGCAAGAATATAAAATTAAGCATGTAGGTTACCTATTTATATACTGCTATAAAGTATTTTTTGAAGAGAGATATGCAAAGAAGCTATTGCCTACATGAAATGTATATTTAAAGATTTTTTTCCTGGGTGCCAGGAATGTAACAAACAGATGTATTTAACTATGAAATACTGTGATCACCAAACAGCACAAACTTTCATTTCATGCAGTTTTTGGTTTATTTTGATTTAAACTATTGCTTGCTTTGTCATGTGAAAACACAGGTTATCTGGTCAAAATAGAGCAAAAATCTTTGTTTGTTTTATTGTTTTTGTCTCTTAAAAATGCTGCCAATTGAAAAGGGAAGCATTATGTTTACAAATCTGGTTTTGGAATATTTGCCAAAATTGTGGTAGTATCTTTAGTAAACTTTATCTCCAGCATAAAAAAAAAATCATGTTGTGTGTCACTGTAAACCAGAAAATGTTTGAGAGTTGCCAGAAAATATGCATTCAGGTAAATGGGGATATGAATTTTTGCCTTAAATTTGTGGGTTCAGATGCCTTCCATATGTGAAGATGAAAGAGGACGCAAGAGGCATCTCCCCTTCTCTTGCATGAACACTATACTTCTGTTACGTATTTTGAGACCAAGTTGGCGCTGAGTCCCTTGGCTTATACTGCACATTTCAAATGGCAAAGTGAAGGGGAGACCTCTTGCTTCCCATCAGCAGCTGCGTTCCTTTGGGCTCAAAGATGGAGCTTGGTCTTGAGCATGCACGCAGCAGTGCCCAGGTCTGAGTGCAGGGGCTGCTAACTGCACTGTAGCTGCACTGGACGGCTCCATTTCAACCCAGAAACAAAGCAGCTGCTCAGATTAAAATAAGGGGAGGCTTCTGGTATCGGGACCCACCCTGGCAGTGCTCTTTATCTAAACTGTATGCACAGATCTGACTTTAGCTGCCACTGTGGTACGTGCAGTGCTGCTCTACAGCTGCGTTGTTACCATTCGTAGTGCTACCACTGTGTAACTGAGACCCAGTGTCGTTTACTAATTTTTCTCCTTTTACGAGAAAAAGATTGATCTGTATTTGCATGCATCTTCTGGTTTACAGCCTGTGTATCTGTTGCTGGGGATTATTGTACTTGAGAGGTCCACTGCGTATCATCATGAGACCTGACAAGCTACTGTAACGACCTTAATTGAAGGTTTTGCCCATTTGCATCGAGCATTTCTTAGGCCTTGCAAGTATACCCAACAGCCTATGCAGATTTACAGCACTGTTTTGCAATACATATCTCTTGTTTCCCTTGAGCTGTCGTTCCTGTTCGTCAGATGCAGAGAACTCACTGAAGCTGGGCCTGTGACTGTATTGCCTGTCCCACGCTCCATTGCTGTCCAGCTCACTCCGAGGAACAAGCACTGGGGATAGTGTTGTCTTGGCTGGGGTTACAGCAAGCCCAGAGCAAACAGTTGATGTAGAAAAGGGGCAGCTGCATGTGCTCCTGCCTGGCTGGATCTCACTGCGGCTTGAAAAAACATGTAGTCAAGAGGCAGGCATCAGCCTGTCCAGATGAATGGAAAAAAAAAAATAATCAGAGGAGGACTGTGTTCCAATCTTGCTATGGTTTTGGGGAGGGAATCTATGCCCAAAGAAAACTGTCTCAAAACAGTAGCTCCAAACTATCACAGGAAGCACATCACTGTTGACTGCTTCCAAGCCTTCATTTGACCTTGTCAGTTACCAAAAAGTAGTAATACAAATGTTTTGCAAGTGTTTTGTGAAACACTTGGGTAAGTGGTAGAGGCAAAGTTGCTTCAACAGGTTTTAAACAGGATTCAGGTTAAGGTGTCGATATTGTAACTTTGCTCATACGTTAGCTTTTTTAAAATGGTGATGTTACAACCAGTCTTTCTGGATATGTAAATGTAGATTCGTGTGAAGATCTTTGGCTGCTTTGAAGTATGATTCTTTTCATAAGTTTTGCTTTCCTCTGTTTGTGTACCTGAGGGGAGAGGGATGTGGGCAGCAATTCCATAGCCACCTTCTGGGCAAGGATATGGAATTGTCTCAAGGAGGACAGCATCTGGGAACATGAAGGCTTACAGCAGGGCTGCGAATCCCCCTTGCTGAATTGGAGAGTATTCTAAAACTTTTTCAATCGTTTCTGTACCAACTGTATTAAAACTGTATGTGAAAGACCCTGGGGCATTTTTGTTAATGAACACTCGAGCCGTTGTTGCCCCTCTGTTCTGCATCAACTTAGGTTCAATAAAATGTTGACTTTGCAACACTGAGGTGTGGGCCTGTCCTTGTCTGGGGGTGGCTCTCCCGGGGTGTGTGTGGCCTGTCACCTTGCCGCCATGCTGAGGGGCATGGAAGTGAGAAAAATGCTGCTGGAGAGCAGGAGCTGCATTCTGCCATCCTCGACTGAGCACCCTGCTCCAGTCATCTTCTGCTTCCAGCTGGTCTCCCTTCTGTCACTCAAGGGAACATCTGGCCTCTTCCTCTTCCCTTTCCTCAGCTGCAGCTGGCCCCTGATCCTTATTTTGTTATGCTGAGAGCAATTCCTAACCTGAAAGAGCAAGATGTTCAACATGCCAAAAAAATAGTGTCTGGAAAACTGTCAAAGGCCACGGGGCTTTTTTCCCAGCGCTGCATGGCCAGAGGTGAGGAGGCAGCGTTCTTCCAGGTCTCGCTGTTGGCTGAATTTCAGGCTCTTCTGCTCCAGAGCTTGCTTGCCTGTTGGTCAGTAACTGTTAGTACTGGACACTTGCATTGCTCCCCACAGGTAATTGTTGGTTACAAATGCAAAACTGATGCATGAATGAAGGGTTTAGAAGCAGGTATTTTTACGCTGGCTCACATTTCACTGTGCCCTTAAACTGCTTTTGGGGTGTGTAAACTCTGCACGTGTAGTAGTCCTGTGCATTTCTGGCTGTCAAAAGCAAGACAACACCCCTCCAGAAACCACACACTCTTTAAAACCCTAAAACCTGAACACTTCTGAAGTTCTCGCTTTGTAACTTACTGCATTGGTGACTTTTCATTTAGCACGTGTAAAAGCTTAAATTTTGATGACACACACAGATGTAGTCATGCTTTCCATGTGGAAGGAGGACTTCTGGTGCAGTGGTAAGCCTAGAAGCAGCACCAGGGCTGTGCCTCGGCCTGGCGCTTAGTAGTGCATTGGGGAGCTGTGATTCCTGCTCTGGATCTGCCACTGCTGGGATGCTGAGCTGCCATCAATGAACTGCCTCAGTTCATTGCTTGGAGGATAATTGCAGCATCAGAAAACAGCTAGATCGTAAGATGCTGATAAGGCCTTCATCACAGGATAGCAGCGTGTATGTATGTAAAAAGACACCACAGTCTTTATCAATATCTCATGTATGAAACTGAGCTCCTCTGTCTCGCACAGATAATGGGGCTGCCATGGTTCAGGCTCTTTTGGCTATTTTTTCTTGTTAGCTGAGCACTCATGGATGCTTAAAATGTGATTGCTGGTTACACACGCTGCCTGCCTGTAGCCAACACTCCAGCCTTCATCCTGAGCAAAGACCACTGAGAGCTTCGTGTGTTCATCTTCACCTCGACATCCTGCTGGGTGCTCAGCAGGGATGGGGTGAGGTTGACAGACCCTACACACTTTCCCTGGCCTTGAAGACAATGAAGTGCATGCTTTTAATATACCCGTTTTATTAGTATAAATGTTGGCCACTAGACACACCTGGAAAAAAACAAACAGAGAACACCTCTTCAAAGGAAAGCCAAAAATGCCTGGGGGAAAAAAAAAATAATAAAAAAAAAAGTGAATTAACTACAAGCCTGTAAAACTTTGACCAAAAGCTTGTCTTTCAGCCCATGAAAAGGACAGCAAACACTATGTCACTTGCCCTCCCCTATCAGCCCTTACCCTGCTACCGCTGCTGTGACATGGGCCCGAGCCAGCCCCGAGCAGCACTGATGGCTGCAGCACATGGCTCCAAACCAAGGCTGCCTCCCTCTGAAGCATCCTGTCCCCTGTGAGATTTCTGACCGTCCGTCCAGCTCTTCCCACAGGAAACCACTTGCAGTCGCACATTTTTGTCAGAACGCCGTCAAAATTTCACCATGCAGGCTTTTAGGGAAAAGAAGATGAGCAGGCTCTCATGGGCTTACGGGAGTGACAGCGTAGATAAGATAACGCAGACTTAACAGGGTCCCGGGCTAAAATGCCACTCGCTCTCTGAGCAAGTGGAAAAGGCTGACAGGCAAAGAAAAATGCAGCGAGACTGGTGTTGATAAAGCTGCTCTGGGTCCAGGGCTGTGCCAGGAGAACAGCAGGATGAGAAGGGCGCTGCAAGGGGCTGGAGACCGCTGGCGGTCCTGCAGCTCAGCAGAAAAGGGACAAAGTGCTTCCAGAGCAGCAAGAGGAAGGTGGCCCCTGTTTGTGGGCAAACAATGGCAGTTTTTCAGAGCACGCGTGGTGTTTTTTCCCAGCAAAAGCACCCACAGCAGCATCTGGAGCTGTACTTCCCGACTCGGGAGCTTTGTGCACACCCCAGGTCACCGTGGTCGCACTGCCCGGGCAGCCTGCTGCTCACATCCCAGGCTCGCCACCGCCACGCCACCGCACCCAGCTAAGGAGCAGGGCGTTGCAGGTGCCTGCTGCCCAATGTGATACGTCCCCCTGCTCGTATCAGGGGCACACTGTTGCCAGAGCGACTCTCTGGCTGGAGTTGCGAAACTCTTTCCTATTTGCCAAGCCAGAAGGAGAGCAAAGTATTGTGCAGTCACCAGTCGCCCAGTAGGACATTCAGCCTCCATGCCAGAGACCTGAGCTGTGGGAATCTTCATGGTGTAAAGTAAGGGAAGCACAGCTACAGAGAGAGAAACAGCAAAGTGTAGGATGTTGACCTCCGAAGCCCTGAGTAAGGCAGCACTCTGCAGAGGATCCCCATCATGGCACTAGAAAGCAGTGCACAGTACAGGCCCCTGATAGCTCCAGCCTACATGAGCAGAGATCACCTACGGGAGAGGCTCAGACATCTACGGAGGTGCCTATTTGGTTACAGGATGCCACTAACAGTGGCGCTGGGTGCTGCCCAGTCTTGTTCTCTTCCCATAAAAACCTTGCCCTTGGGGACAAGCAGACCGAGGCTGTCCCATCTCCCTTTCTTGGGAAACCCTCTGCAAGCTGTGTGCAGGGCATCCAACACACCAACACTCACCAGCCGAAAGGCACAAGAGGAGGAGCCGCCTCTGAGTTGTGACACAGGGAAGTGAGGCAGCCCCAAGGAGCCAGCGGTGCCTCTCTGGGAGTTCCTCGCTCAGCACTTCCCAGGGAAGGGGCCGGGAGCCACATGGGCGTGGGGAGCAGACATCTCCTCATCTTTTATCTCAGTCTTTCTGAAAGGCTTGGAGTCCTACTGGCAAGCGCTGTGGGCAAGCAGGCATATTACTGCATGGAAGATTTCCATCCTCTGCCACTATCAGCCAGCATCTTGCATAAACAGGTTCTTCAGATTATCTGAAAAGGTGCACGATCCTTCTATTTGCTGCAGCTGCCCATGAGCTGAGTATCACAAGTGCCTCCCAGAAACACTGCATTTTTTTCTTCAGTTTCTGCAAACTGCTGTTGACAAAAAGGAATTTGTTACTGACCATGAGTTCACATTTTAAATAACCAATTTACTCAGAATCTACTCTTATGCTTTTCCTGATCCTCCTCTTATATTAGCAACAAAAGCATGCATAACATAGGGTATTTTTGCCTTCTTTTTTTTCTGGCTACATTGTTTCTTCTGCTTTTCTCTTCCTACTCCCACTGCAAATAAAAAATAAAAATAAATTAATAATAATAATAATAATAATAATAATAATAATAATAATAATAATAATAATAATAATAATAATAATAATAACAATAACAATAATAATAATAATAATAATAATGTGTCCTTGCCATTTGCAAGTGTTTTAGCTGAAATGGTGCCGAGAGAAAAGTTAAAACAGGAGGACAGTGATCCCAATAGCCAATACCACACTTGTTTGTGATTCAAAGAGGGCTTATCTTGATTGTCTGTTGCTGCAGCCAGCTGGAAGTTTGCTTGTTCATTGATCTCCCTGTGACCACATTAATTAATGAAATGAGCTGAGGGCCAGAATTAGAAGCCACAGTTGTGATGAAGCACATGGAGACGTGTTTTTACATTGTGAATTTTCTCTGGCTGACAAAACAACACGCCTTTGTTGTTGGGTGTTTCTGCTATGAAGGCATCTTGAGACAGAGCATCCAGGAAGCAGACCAAGAGCACCAGTCCTTTCTGGCCAGGGCCTTGGATCTCTCCAGGCCCCATCTCCTGAGAACGCCCATGTGCTGAGGTAGAGCTGGAAGAGCGATGTCTGAACAAAAATCGCGTAGAAGTTCCCTGGACTGGCCTACAAAAGCTAGCAGCCCTCCTTCCCATGGGGCCATGACCTGCATTTCGACAGCTCACATTCATGTTCTGGGGCAGAAAAAGCTGTTTTATGGAAACTTCCAGAGGGGCCCCCAGCTGCACGTGTCACCAGCAGCCCTCTCCATGATGATGCTCCTCGGAGCAAGTGCACACCAGGGTGTTTTTTTTCCTCCTGGGACTGGCAGCTGAGGGAAAGAACAGGTAGCATTCACACCGTTTTCAATAGTGACTATCTCTGGTTCCCTCACGGTCTTATAGGGGGCATTGCCATGAGAAATAATCCCAGGAGCAACTGCAAAAGTCACAAGGATTTGCCTGCCAAGGACAGCAAACAGGATCGTGTGACAGGAAGAGGCAGACCTGAGTATGTACATGATTTTATTTAAACTTGACTCCCTCCATCCCCAACCAATTATGGAAAACCTGAAATTGGATTTTTCTTCCCATATATTTCTAAGAAATATAGGTTTTTTGTTTTTTTTTTTTTCTTCCTGAAAAGAAGCTCCGTCTATCTTTCAGGATTTAGTTTATAGGATTTCTTTGTTAACTCATTAAGTCCCCGCAGGAGTATTGATTACAAAGCATTAATAATTACATTTTGGACATAATTACAAGTGGGCAGTAATCCACAGACCTTCTGAGCACCTTTATGCAAGATGCCTCTTCCAGATGTCTTTTCTCCTCGTTTCGACACTGGTGCTTTCTCCACAAGGGGAATTAATTATAAATGTCACCCTCCCCTCCAGAGGGCGTCCGTTTCAAAAATGATTTTCTTACAAATCACCTGGGGCATTCACTGATACCATCTCTGCTGACAGTGCTGTCAGCTGCTGACTTCAGCAGAGCAAACTCATGCCCTGCTGCGTTTCAGAGGGAAAACCTGTTGGGAAGGAAAAAAAAAAAAAAGTTCCTTCAGCAGCAGGAAAAATTTTAATCAGATCATTCATCCCTCTTAGATGCCCCAACGATAACCAGCCACAAAAGATGAACCTGCAGGAAGCCAGACTTCATTAATATTGGTACCCACACAGCCAACTTTTTTTAACCCAAATAGCCTGATACGGTCAAAAGTGGCTAACACCACTTTTCCTTCCTTCCTTCCTGCCTCAGCTGTAGAAAACAATGAAAAAGAAGTTATGAGAAGGTAGTTTTGGTGGCATGAAGACAAGTAATGAAAAAAAAAGTTGTGAGACCTGCGCCCACCCGAAGACCCACAGGCAGGACCAGCTGTGTGGAAGGATCTTGAGGTGTGTTCGGGCTGTGGCTGGGCTGGGCGTGTTACAAAACCCGCTTTGGTCTCGGTCCTTTCCCCAGAGTACCGAGGTGAGGACGAAAACACTTCCAGCAGAAAACGTGATGCGTTTTTCTAGCTCCTATAAGCATCCCGGGCCAATTTTGGCCCAGAGGGGCAGCCAACTCAGCCAATTCAGGCACGCCTTTCACCAAGCGCGGGCACGCCGGAGCCTGGCCTCTTCTCTTTGCCCACACAGAGCGGGATCCTGCTGCTGTCTGACCACGCTGGGGCTGCCTTTTGCCCATAGCAGGGGTAAAGTTCCTCCTTTTCAAAAGGGGGAGCTGGACCCACAGCCCTGGCATCTCACGGTCTGCATGGAAGCTGCCTAAGACCGACCCACGGAAAGCTCCCTCCCCGACCACAGGTGCTGTGAGGCGGTGACCCAGCACTTGCTGGAAGGGGCTGCCAGACCTTTTCAGAGGCATAAGGTTATGTAAAGAAAGCAGGCCAGGCTGCCTCGGAGAAGGACAACACGGTTTGTTGGTTGGAGGTCAAGGGCTGAATTTCTTTCTGCCCTCCTGGGCTCCCTGTGCTCAGATCTCAAAGCCGTGTGGCTGCTGGCACCCGGGCACAAGGAGCACAGATCCCCACCAGCTGCCTGCTGTGCACAGCGGGGCCCACTGCCAGCAACTGCTGGGGCTGAAAATAGAAAAAAATATATAAATTAAAAAAAAAAAAAAAAAATAAATAAATAATGACCACCTGGGGAACTGCAAGTGCAACTGTCTCGCATGAAAATCCTGGGCCCTAGAAAATTCTTGGCAAAATTTTAGGGGAAAAAAAAAATCCAAATGAGACACAAACCAGGGTGCATATCGTGGAAACAACTCAGCATATGGAAGTGGCTGGGGAGGAGGGAGCAGCAAAAGTAGCATCCTCAGGTCGTTTGGCAGGGTGCTTTTTCTATGATTATTTATCATTATTTATCCCTGTCAACAGCTCCTGAACAGAAAAGTCACACTGATAAATATGTGCACACCTTGCTCTGCCTCCCTCGCATCATGACCTAACAGCACTTCCCTGCGTGATGCAGCTCTGCCGTAAACAAAGGGGAAGAGCTGAATCACCTAATATATTAATTGCGCTTGGTTCTCGTAATCAGAAAACTCTTCCTGTTTGTGCATGAACAAACCAGACAGCTATGCCACTCGTGGCAGGAGCACTTTTCATCGCTGCAGCACAACGTGCCAGCTTTAGGAAGGTGCTCTGGCCCTAGCGATGCGGGCTACACACAACCACCTTTGCCCTTCTGTTTTGTCACTTAACAGCTTACACGCTGCTTGAGAGTAGATATGGAGTTACCCAACTGCTCTGTAAATTCCCAGTGGCTTCAAGCACGAAGCGTCTTTGATGAAGTAAAAAGCACATTGCCTCTCATGTTTTCTAGGGTACAAACTTGGGAAGAGCCTTTACACAGTGTAAGAGGAGAATTTCAGTGGCACTGGTCCTTATTTCTTCTTTCTGAGCCACCTGCTACTGTGTACATTAAATGAATTAGACACTTTGGTTTTCTACACCTTCACCAAAATGTAAACTCACCCTTAAAAAACACAGTGCTCACCCCTTGCCTTCTCCCCTACCTCACACCTCACCCCCAGTCTTGTGTATCTGGAAGGAATCAGATTACTACTGGGAGAACATGGCAAAGTGTAAGTCCACAGGACAACTCATTGTAACGATTGTTTTAGAAGTTCCACAGCAATTTTAGGCAACGATACGTTCTGGAAATGAGAAATAAACTTGGGCTGGAATTTGCTGCTTCCACCTCCTGCAAAGAGCAGAACCCCTTGGGGGCTGAGTTAGGAGGTGGGGGCTGGCCCAGAGGGAGCTGAGCCCCCCAGCAGCCCCTGGCACCCTTTGGGGCAGCAGAGACCAGTGAGCCCATGGAAAGCAGGGCTTCACTTCTTCACTTTTCAGGAACGCCAGGAGGAAGCAGGGGAGGAACACGGACACATGCTGTGGCAATTGCTGGCAGCAGCCAGCACCAAGGTGCCTGCAAACCAGGAGCTTTGGCGTGCGGAAGGCTGGAAGGCCCGTTTGTAATTAGCCACTGGGTTATTGTCCCTTGTGCAACGGTGAGTACCCTGCTGCTCAAGGGTAACTGCAGATTGAGTCCCAGATCTCGGTGACTATTTACATGAACATCTGCTGCAAAACCAAACCAAGGCCAGGTTGATGTCCTCCATGCAGGCTGCCAAGGGGTATTGTCTACCTGGTCAGACTGTGGACATGTCCACCAACTGGTGCAAGCAGTAGTGTAATTAAGCCCCTTCAACCGTCATCATTTATTGTACAAAATATTTTTTTTCCTGCTGATTCCTGCCACGAGTGAAAGGTAGGCGCAGCCACTGATCATACCCCATAATTATCTCCACGTTAAAGATGTTTATTGCTGTGATACTGTGACACAGCACCTCTTTACAGCAGTTCCAGGCTTTACGCAACAGTGCAGTCTGAAATGCTTCTAATTTCTGTGTGTGTAAAATGCCTGTCACCCTCATAAGGCACAGCATTTTCCTTCTGATACATTTAAAAATAAGTCGTTTTCTCTGTAATACTAGAATCACCACAAGAGAAGCCCTCTCCAAACAACAACCATCAACAACAAAATAAACAAATAAGGAAAGAAAGAAATAAACACACACAAAAAAGGTGAGACAGAAATCCTCAGTGTAACTATCTCTAGTATATACGACATGTTTTCTTCTTCCCTTTTGAAGATGCAAAATCATTTTAAAGTAGGACACCCTGTGCCTCATTGCTTTAAAGGGCTATTTACACTTAAAAACAAAGAGCACAAACATCAAAAGGCACAATCTGGGGAAGGAGTCACATCCAACTTCAGCAGAAAGGATTTCCCAGGTGTGACTTTGGGTGGACAAGCTTCCTCTCTGTGTGAAGGGCAGCCCTCTGCAGGCAGCGGGGAGGCTGGGAGGCAGCACACTGTGCTGGGGATGGGAATGTGAGCAGCACTGCAGCTTCCACACCCCATGAGGGTGCATTTGACGTGCTGATGGGGCCCTTTGCACCAGCATTGCACCCTGTTTTGACAGGAGGACAGGAGCAACCTGAAGTTGTGGAATCACAGAATGATCTAGGTTGGAAAAGGACTTCAAGATCATCAGGCTTACTGAGTCCCACCACCAAACTGTGTCCCTTAGTGCCACGTCCACACCTCTCTTAAATTGCTGCAGGGACTGGGACACCACCACTTAGCTGGGCAGCCTGTTTAAATCCTTGACCATGGAGAAATTCTTCCTAATGCCCAACCCAAGCCGCCCCAAAACCATTTGAGACTGTTATGTCCCTAGCACTTCCCCATGTCACTGTGACTTTCTTCTGTCATTAGGAAACCTGAATTACTGAACCTCTCCTGCCACCCCTGGGCTCCCAGCCCAGCTCTGACAGCTCAAATGTTTGCTTCAGGTTTTTAAGGGTGGGTTCAGGCACATGGTGCTGGTGGCTCCTTGAACCCGAGCCAGCAACTTCCAACAGTCTCACTGCCTTTTAGAACACCCAACCTGTGAAGCCAGTTTGGGGAATTTTCGTTTTTAGGGAGCAAGGGGGAAGCCTTCACGGGCATGGGAAGAAGCTGCTGGAGGAAGCAAAGGCTGAGCTCTGGGTAACGCGTGCTGTTCAGCAGGAGAGGGTGGGACACCTCGTTGCACAAGGACAGGCTGATTTCTGCTTGGGAAGGGGGAACAGCCACCTCACGGACAGACCTCACGTCTCCCCTCTGCAGGAGACGCCGGGAACCTGTCCGCGTCCCGTCCCACCGCAGCACCTCCTCCTGGTCAGAGGCTCGAGCACCCGGCGGGGAGCCCCAAACATTTCCCCCTTGAACCATTCTGGTGTTTCAACAGCGAAGACCCAGAAACAAACAAACAAACAAATAAAATAAATAAATAAATAAATAAAAATTAAATTAAAAAAAAAATAAAAGAAAAAAAAAAAAAGGAAAAGAAAAAATAGGAAAAAAAAAAAAAAAAAAAAAAGGAAAATGGCATTTCACATGTAGCTATTTACTATTTGGTGTTTTTGATGATTTTCCAAACTGCTCCACTTGTTTAACACATTCAGGGATACATTTACATGTAAGGATCATTTTTAGCTCTGATGTCGTCCCAGCTGCAACTATAAACTGTGGAAGACAGATTGCTGTGCAAACAACTTGTCTATGCCCAGAACGAGGGGATCACATCTCTTTGCTTCTCCTCAGAAAATACCAACGTAAGCAATGCAGTTCTTCACAACAGAAAAAAAAAAATAATAATAAAATAAAATTAAATGATCATTCAAAAAGAATACTCAGAAACTTATATTCATAATAGTATTATGTATAAATGTGGATAAAGATTATGTATAAATGTGACACAAATACAAAATTGAGATTTATTGGGATTTGTTGGCAGAGAAGTAAAAATAAATACTCCTTTTATATGTGTATTTCTTTTCTCTTTCTCACAGCATTTTCCTTCCTCCCACTGTGCTCAATTCAATTTTCCTTTTATGAAATTTATGACCCTGGTTCTTATTCCACACTGAAACAGCTGACCCCATGGCTGATGGGTATCAACAGCAGCAAAAGGAAAATCTGTGGATGCAAAATGTCTGCAAGATAAAGTCGTGACAGAGGCTCACAGAGCACACTGAGCAGTAGCATTTTCACTAGGAAATTGCTTTGAATTTTCTAATAGAAGTACAAAAGCAAGAGGAAATATATTAAATTCCAGTGTGTTGGTAGTACAGAATGATAAATGATGCCAAGCACTTCTCAGATGTAATAGTATTCAATTAAACAAATACTCCATCACCCAGGGAACATTATTACACTTAGAGAAACATAGACAGGAAATGTAATTCACAAAACAAACACGGACTAGGAACAGAAGATGGGAAATTACTAACCAAAGCCAAGCAAAGCAGGAGGTGCCTGACCAAAGTGATTCCCAATGTCCCAACACTGAAACTCATGTATGCACACAAAAGATGAATTTGGTGTCCTCTCTTCAACAGTGTAGCCAAACGAAAACACTGTCTTTTGTCCAATAAGCAAATATGAACACAAAGGCTTTTATATATATATATACACATACGTATAAGGATTACTCAACATAAATTATGAAGCTACTCTGCACAAACAAAACAAACCTTCAAGTGCACTGGAAGAAAGGCCTTTTATCTGGTGTCAAGAAGGCAGAGCTTGGGGATGTCCAGAGGATTGCTTGTGTATGCTGTAATAAATTCCCTTAGCCTTGCTGCATCTCAGTTTGGGTTTTCTGATAGAAATTCACACAGCCACTGCAAATGCTATTAAATAATTCTATATAACACCTAAATGATACAAATTCTGCCAATGTTCGTGATGATCACAGAATGCTTAACATATGTAAGATCAATGAAAGTATCTAACATATTACTAGAAAGAGTATATTTCTTTGAAAATACAAATCATGCTTTTAACCGTCCTGTGTCAGGATATGTTAAATTACCTTAAGATAATAATTCTTCAAAGGGACAGGACCAAACCAGCACACCTTTCGCTTCACATACAAGCCATGTTACTCAGCAATTAATAGCAGGTTACACAGGAAAACAAGAACAGGTTGGGCATGTTCCCACTTTTCCTTTTCCTTTTCCTTTTCCTTTTCCTTTTCCTTTTTCCTTTTCCTTTTCCTTTCCCTTTCCCTTGCCTTTCCCTTTCCCTTTCCCTTTCCCTTTCCCTTTCTTTGCTTTCTGTTTTTTCTTTCTTTTTCCTTTCTCTCTCTTCTCTTTCTTCCTTCTGTTTCTCCATTTCTTCTTTTTTCTTTCTTTCTTCTCTTGTCTTTCTTTCCTTTCTTTCTTTCTTCTTTCTTCTGTCTTCTTTCTTTCTTCTTTCTTTCTTTCTTTCTTTCTCTTTCTTTCTTTCTTTCTTTCTTTCTTTCTTTCTTTCTTTCTTTCTTTCTTCCTTCTTCTTCCTTCCTTCCTTCCTTCCTTCCTTCCTTCCTTCCTTCCTCCTTCCTTCCTTCCTTCCTTCTCTTCCTTCCTTCCTTCCTTCCTTCCTTCCTTCCTCCCTTTCTATTATTCAGCCATTCCTCAGCCTCCCTTCTTCAAAAAATTGGTCCTGAGGCTTTCAATGAGGGATGCAGAAGGCTCTTGTACAGAAAAAAAAAAAAAATAAATAAATAAAATATGTGTTAAGAGCAAATGCACAAATATTTTCTGTGCATTTTTTTTTAGGAAATTGACAGCTACACAAAATTATTCAAATTATTGTTATTCTCTACTATATCCAATTCAAGGACAAAAATTTAAGGATTGGGCTAATGCTTAAAGGAATCAAAACTAACCTAGCCACCTAGCATTAACGTCTGGCCAGGACATGTATTCCACTAGGAAAACATGAGGGGCAGGTGCAAAATCCTGTATCTCTTTTAAAGCACAAGGCCAGTTTGATTTGATTTTCAGTTGTCCTTGTTGGCCCAGAACAGTAAATTTTGGCATCTGCATGTTCTGTGTGATCTTTTCCATCTGCAACCTCACATACCAGTCTATACAGTATCTTAAATACCCCTGCTGGGGTGGTGCCAATCAGTACAATGACAAAGAACTAAAGCATTAATGAGGGCACCTCTGAGACCCCTGGGATAAGGAGGCTGAGAGAGGTCAGCAGGAAAAGAGCTGAAGTCCTAGCAGAAGGGCTATGACCGGCTCGGCAGCATCACATCAACCCAAGGTTGCTCTCCATCCCCTGATGTGGGTGGGAGCAGTGCCACCTGCTTATACTGTGTTCTACTTGAGTCTCACGTAGAAATATGCTGAGACTCAACAAGCCCGAACCAGACGTTCTTCTCTCAATGGAGAGAAGAAGGCAGCCATGGGCTCCTAGGTAGCTGTAGCTTGAATGCAGGCAATAGTTCTATGGCATCTGCCCTCCATTTCTATTGCATCCCATAGGATGCAACTCTTCATCAGTCACACCAGACTGTAGCCACGTTAATCTGCATGAAAGGAGCTAAAACAGCCACCCTGACTGGGTGACCCCTAAAAATTCGCTATCAACAGGTGTAAGGAGGGACACAGGAGGCAAGACAGTCAGCAAATGCTTTAAGAGGTGCACAACATCCCAAAGTTCCCCCATGTCTTTTCCTCAGCCCCCACTGCTGGAGTGGCCCCCGGCAGTGCCCCTAACCACAAAGGACCCTCCTGATCCTGGGAGAAACACAGGAACTTACTGCATTTCCCACATCTGGGCAATTGTTGCACTATATTGCTGAAATAATAATAATAATGATGATGATGATGATGATGATGATGATGATGATGATAGATGATAATAATAATAAATATCTGTTTCTAACTGGAGGAGGAGAGAGTCTGAGGACAGGCTGTGTCCATGCTGTCCCTGTGTAAAGGGGCAGCAATATTACACTCCTGGCTAAAAGAAATGTTTTCACTGATACACACAGCTGTTCACATCTGCCACATCACCAGCATGTCCACACAGTGGACATTTCTCTGCCAACTGTTTGTCAAAGAAGCCAGAACAAAAAAGCAGCTGCAAAGCACAAGACCTACCTGGATTTCTAATGAATTACTTTTAACTATAAAAGATTTCCCAAACGCTTCATATTCACCTATTGCCAATCACCGCAAACCACATTTCCTTCAAAATCTTAGGAAGCTTAACCTTTTATCCTACAAATAAAACAGTGCAGGAAAACAGGAGTTGTGCCTTCTCCTAATCTCCTAAACGATTCAGATCAGTGTGCTGTCCTGAAACAGCTCCTACAGATGTGCTGATTGTCACTCCATGTGGGTCCTGTGTGCAGCTGGGATCCCAGATGTGCTCTCCCCTTTGTTGTAAAGCCAGCTTTAAGGGAAACAATTTTAGAACCGTTGGCAGCATTACTGTTTTTTGGACCACTCATTGACCCCTGACTGGCTGCTAAAAATAGTTTCCCTCTGCACACATGGCTGTTTTGCTGGAATTGTCCGAGTTTGCTGGAATTTGCAAAATCCATTTCCCCTGCACTATTTCCCCACCTATCTTCCCCAGCTCGAGACTGTGATTCTCCTTCTGCTGGGAGGAAAATTTCTTACCATCATCACCCATTCTGTGCCTCCTGTCAGGCAGAAAGGGCTCAGGAAGACCAGCACTTTGTTCATGTTTTACAAGGTATTTGGGTATTGCTTTGCTCAGTGGTGCAAGGTGGAGCTGTTTGGGCCCATTTTCAGGGCCGACCTGGAGTCACACCAGGTCAGCGGTGCAGGACCTAAATCCCCAAAGCTTTTTGTGTCCGTCTTGACCTGCCATAAAATACTGACTGAGCAGCACCCATGCCTCTTGTTCCCATTCCGATATTACTTTTCCTACATTAACAGCTTGTAAGACTCCTTATGTTCAGTCACAAGTTCTCCGTCATGGGGGTAAAAACCAGGCTATTATCCCTCCCATTCAACTACAAAAGACTCCAAAATTTAATCAATTTCAAAGAAAACAGAAGAAGTTAAAAATTAATCATTCGCATACCAGAAATGTGTGTGGACGTTTTATACAACCTGATAGACATGTTTAGCTACTAGGTTTCTAGAGTTACCTTCATGCCTCTGAACTGTATGTATATATTCAATATGCCAGCCAGCCTGCCACTTGGAAATGCTGCAATCTAAATTTGTGTGGGCACCATGTACGAGGAAGAACAAACATTTTACTGCAAACATATGTATATAAGTATTAAACTGAAAGTAAATTTTCAGTTCAGATGTTCTCAGTCTGGAGATAACTTGCACATATTTAATTTATAAATGATTCATAAAAAGGCTTAACAAATTTATAATCTGCTGATTACCAGAAGATAATGTTGTGGACACTTTTCAAGCTTGTATAGGATCAAGACTCAGGCAGGTACATGCTGAACGCTGTTAATATTTTTACACACTTCTTTGCGTGAGACTAACACTACACTTATCCTTCCCTTTGTCCTTACATTAGTAATGCATTTTTATGCATTCTCACAGCAGAGGTTTTCCCCAAAAGGGCGTGTACCTACACCTTTTTAGATATTCCCAGGTGAATATCTAACATTAGTGAGCCTTTCTGAGATTTTCACACTTTCATTGCAGCAACATCCAGAATAAGTAAGTGATGCTGAACCTGGGTGACACTGGAAAAGTGAGAGCTGATCCTTGCACAACCTCATCAATTACAGGCTCTTGACACACATACCAGTGAAGCCTGTGTTTATCACTGAACGTATAGCTCCAGGACACCAGGCACCACATACCAAATAGCCCGCAAGCAGTGATCGCAACCCATACCCCATGGTGTGGATTGAAATATCTTAAACCAACACCCCCAGGGTTTTGTTCAGGTACTTAACACAGCTGTCATACAACGTTGTTCAGGAAAGTGCAGCACACATGCGGTGACACAGCCAGAAACCTCTTACAGGAGGAGCTCTCCTGCACCCTGACGTTCTCTGCTGTGCGTGCAGACTGTAAATACAAATATCTTGTGAAGAGCAGCTCACATCTCTCTCCCTTCTGTATTTCAGGTCTCTCTTCCTTGTAGACTGATAGCCCTATTATATTTCTTCAGCTCCATGCCCATCTGATGTTATTTGGTGCTGGAAGGATGATACAAGTGTGGGTCGTCTCTTAAACCCTTATTTTTCCTGGGAGTGTTCAGCCCCAGGCTCAATAAAAGTCTCCCAGGAGCTTTTTGTCACACTGAGTCTAACCCCACATCTTTTTGACAAGTACAGGGGCTTGGGTTTTAGCCAGTCCTGAGGGCTGTCACATAAGCAGAGAGCAGCCAGGCACTGTAGGGGTTGGGGTGCTGCAAAGGGTGGCTGGATCTCACCATGTTGCCCCCCATGCTCCAGCAAAGATATTCTCAGAGCTCTGAAAAAATGACCAAACAAGTATCTTTAGGCAAAACAAGCTTCTATGCCTCAAGTATCCACCGTACTTTCCAAAAAACCATCAACATTTAACTCTGTTAATCTGGTATATGCAGTCCACAAACACATGTATAGGTAGTGCCTAATTTTGCTGTAGCTTCAAGGTGAGAGATCACGTACTTAACCAGGTGAAGGCTGTCACAAAGGCTGAAGCACACCTACCACATAAAATAATTTCGGAGAGCAGTGGGTCTCAGAAGTCTTCTGTTTCCTTATTACTAGTCGAGTGAAAAGGAAGTTGAAAGCAGGAGAAGTTAATCTAGAGATTTTCTGTGGTGTACCAAGCACGCAGCTGATGTCTGGCAAGCATGGTGTGCAAGATGTGGCATGGTGCACAAAGAGGATACAGAGCCTAATTTTTCCTTTCTCAGCTCTGAACAAGAGTGGGTAGAGCTCAGAATACACATTTTTTCTGTACACAATAGTGCATTTTTCCATCTACAATGCTGATGTTGCAGCAAGCAGAATTTGGGAAGCTGTGTTTTGGTAGGGGAAGAGCTCTTGTGTCTGTCTATCATGTACAAGGTTGGTTAACAGAAAAAAAAAAAAAAAGCATAAAAAAAAAAAAAAGCGGAGTAGTTCTGGAGTTCTGGTGCTGCTTTTCCCCTCACCCTGATGAAAATTACAAGTTGAATTTATCTAATTTATTCTCTGAATTTATCTGAATTTATTCTCTTGGTTTTTTAAGCCTTGATGATGTTGTAAATAGCTAAAATATGCACAGGGTGCTTACACTCGGTGAGTGGCCCAAGTTACTGCAGGGGATTTCTTACGTGTGCCGGTCAGTTCTGGGAACCTCAGTACAAGAGGAGAGATGGGCGTACTAGGGAGAATCCGGTGAAGGGCCCTGAAGGTGGGAAGGGACCAGAGCATCTCTCATGCAAGGAGGCCATCCAGCCTGGATAAGAGAGGCTCAGGCAGGTCTCACCCACGTGTTTAGCACCAGGTGGGGGATGAAGAAGGCAGGGCCAGGCTCTTCCCAGCAGTGCCATGACCAGAGGCAATGCAGACAGATTGAAATGCAGAAGGCTCCATTTAATTGGAAGGAGGAAACTTATTATTTATTTATTTTTTTAATTTCTGGAGACATCATGATGGACACAAGGCTGAGCAACCTGCTCAAGGTGACCTGCTCCACTGGGCTTTGTGCAGGGGGGGCAGGTGGTGTAGGACACCCTCCACCTGGGGGACTGATCCTGCAGTGCCAGGCACAGCCAAGCTCATGACAAGTTCTTCCCTGCAGGTGTGGTGGTGCCCCATGGGCAACTCCACCCCCCTGTGAGCCAGGCATTTAAAATCTCACCTCCTTGTTTCATGCAATGCGTGTTGAATCACACTGAGGTGGTTAGTAGCTTCCCCAAAATGATTTTTGAGCACTGGTCTGCTAAAATAATATTTGGGATTTTTTTTTTCAGTTCCGAAGCTGGTTCTTCAAACAGTTTCAATTCTCTCTTCATGGCTGGAGTAAAACACAGGCACTTTGAAAGCTGAAGCAAGTCTGACAAGTCATCAAGGAATTTTGAGAACTGCAGACAGGGACCCACCCATTATGGAAAGTTTGCAGGTAGAATACATGCACACAAAATATATATTTTTTTTTTATTTTATTTTTTTTTAGCTTGTAGAATAGGAAGTCTGCATAGCAAATCTATCTGAATTTTCCCTGTTGTCTATGCTGTCACCTCAGGGTGAGTGTCACCTCCTGCAGTGTATGAGGTGAGAGGAAAGGCACAACAAACCCTTGAAAGAGGAGAAAGGCAATGGAGAAAATGCATCTTCAGCAAGAACATTTGTTAATGAGAAACTACAGCAAACCTTGTAACAGCACCTGATACTTGTCTGCCTACTTTTACACCACTAGCTACTTCACCGGCTTGTGGTTTCTGGCAAAATGTATAGAAAGTGGAAGTACTGCTGCTGCTTTGAAGCATGTGATTGGGTCTGTAAGAGATTACATCCTCCTGGGGAGGAGTTTTCTGGGAGGAAGGCACGGTGCAGCCCATAAATATCTGGACTCGGACTGCTGCTGTCCCCACTTGCTGTGAGTGGTGCTGCTGAGCGGGCGCTGCTCCTGCTTCTGCCCAGCAACATGGTCGATGCCTTTGTGAACAGCAAAATCCGACATGACAAAGTCACCCTTTTTTGTAAAGGGAACCTGCCTTACTGCAGGAATGCCGTGGCATTGTTGCAGAAATTTAACTTTCTGCCAGGACACCTGGAGGTGGTGGACATCACCGGGATGGAGGATGTGCAGGACTACTTCCAGCAGAGGACAGGACAACGAACTGTAAGTGCTGGAGCTCCTGTTCCAGAATTTTGTCTCCTGTGCCAGCTGGCAGCCGGGACCACTGCTGCTGAGGGTGAGGCGAGGTCTCCTCACCAGGTCCTTTCTGCTGCCTGGGGCTGCCAGACCCCCGGGAACACCTCATGCCTCCTCCAAATTGCTGCACAGGAAAACCCAGTGCTTGCTCTGGCTGCAGAAGGGCTTGTGCAGGGAGCACCCACACATTTTGGGGACTGTGACCCGAATTCCCCCAGTGATCATGCTCTGAAGCTGCCTGAGTCCGCACAGAGCACTTGCAGAGGAGGGAGAGCCACAAGTCTGTCTGAATTTGGGCTTGTTTTCCCCTCTGATGTCAAGCAGAAAAAAACATTTCAAATTGACTCATTTTAGCCAGCAGCAGAGTAGGCACTGTGCTTGCAAAATGTAGTGGCCGCTTATTCGGAAGCTTAATTAAATAATTAGATTCGTGTGAGGGAGCAACAATACATGCTTGGATTTCACAAGTAACTTCCTCAGAAACACTGCCGTGCAGGTTGGGCAGTTCATGCCCCAGCGTTAGCCCTGCCTTTGTGTAACCAACACACCTTCTTCTCCTCCCTGGCACCTTGCTGCCAGCAACAGCCCAGGCTACTCCTCACAGGTCACACAGGCACATGCAAAGCACCTTGCTCAGCTTCCTGGGAAGGGCACACGACACCCCAGAATCCTGCAGCCCACCCTCAAGCTGATGGAGCACCTGGTGCACTTTTTCTGCACTGACTGCCAATAATATCTTTAATGTTTCTTCCCTTAGCCCCAGCCTGCAGTAGCACTTGAACCACTAGACCTTTTGGAGCATAGATAATAATTTCATCCCTGTATCCTCTGCCTTTCTTGAGCTGCGTGAGGCACTGCAATGTGCTGGTGGTGGTCCCTGCAGACCTCAGGAAACCTCATGGCCTTACACCTGGGCTCAGACACAGCCCTGGTGTGGAGTGATGCTGGAAATGATGCAACAACACCGTAAAAGCAGAAGTGTTTTCCCAGCAGCAAGGGAATCTAGGAGGAAGAGGATGGGTATCTTGGTCAGTGAAGCCACATATTAAAAGCAGCAGATGATTTCACAGCAGGAGAGGAACTGACAGCGTGAGTAGCAAAAGAAGCCACACACAGGAAATGTAAGGAAATATCCTGGCTGATGAGGCATGGTGTGAGGTTTGACAGTGAGAGAAGTCGGCTGCTGGAAGCAGAAAGCAAATTCATAGCACAGGAGGGATGGAGAGAGAGGGTTTGCTCACGTGCTTTGCCTAGTGAGGACAGAGGCTCAGGCCAAGGTAACAGAATAAAGCTTGTCTTGTCTGATGCTGCAGGTTATAATCTGAGTCAGGGAGTGATTTGGGCTGGAAGGGACCTGGCAGAAAGTTCTGTAATTGTTCCTGGCTGTAAGGACAGTGGCTCAGCCTGCATGGAATGGAGAGAGGAGATACAAGGCTTGCTGAGAAGGGACGAGCAGGGGTGGGGGAAGAAAAGGGAGATTTTGTAAATCATGGTCTCTGTATCACTACGTTTGCTTTCCTGACAAGTCCTCTCCCTGCTCTGCTCTTTTAGTGACCCAGTGGTTGCCCTCTTTACTGATTGATCTGTATCACTGTTTCTGTCCAGGTTCCTCGTGTGTTTATTGGGACAACCTGCATTGGAGGGTTTTCTGATCTGCAGAATTTGTATCAGCAGCTCCCTGGGATGCTACAGAAGATTGGTGCCCTGCAGTAGCTGAAGGGTAGGTAGCGGGGAGGGCTCTTTGGACAGCAGCAATGCTTTCCAGTGCCACAGACGGAATTTGAGTATAGCTGTGAGCAATCCAGCACAGGCATCCATGACAAGAGCAATACTGGACTGCCTACCTGGGTAACATGCATATTGCAGCCTTGCAGAGGACAAGATACAGCTAATATCAGTACACAGCCCCACACCTGTGCCCTTTGGCTTTTCTTGTGAAAGGCTTACTGATCAGCAGGTCAGATCTGGCTACAGGACTAAAGATGTTGCAGGACAGTCCCTTGCCTAAAATCCTGAACTGAGTTTCTCTTCGATTATCTTTTTTTTTTTTTTTTTTTTTTTTTTGGAAATTAGGAAATTATTGAAGCGAATTTGTTTTCCCTTTCCCTTTCCCTTCCCTTTCCCTGTCCCTTTCCTTCCCTTTCCCTTTCCCTTTTCCCTTTCCCTTTCCCTTTCCCTTTCCCTTTCCCTTCCCTTTCCCTTTCCCTTTCCCCTTTCCCTTTCCCTTTCCTTCCCTTCCCTTTTCCCTTTTCCCTTTCCTCTTCCCTTAACCTTAACCTTAACCTTAACCTTAACCTTAACCTTAACCTTAACCTTCCTTTTCCCTTTCCTTTTCCCTTTTTTAATACTAAAGCATGACTTGATGGAGCAGTACTGTGTGCCATTACATGAGAGTGAAGTGCCCGTTCATTCTGGTATTCCCAGCTGCAGGATATGCTTTATTAAATGTTGACAGCTTGCATTCCTGTTGCTAGCCTTTGCCTAGGATCTAAACAAAAATGATTTTCCTAGGGAGAGAAGGAAGCCATTTGGGTTTCTTTTGGCCCCATCAACAATCCTGCATAGCCTTGCTCACCCATGTCCTACTAATACAGCATTAGAAGCTGTCTTTGTTGCCCATTGACGTCCCTTGCAAGTCACATCTTGAAGTGAGCACTGGCTTTCCTAGCGTCATTCCTACATGCCTGGGCAATGTTTCCAAATTCCTCTTTTCTAAACCCATCCCTGCTTCCAGCTCCCTGTGCTTCATGCTAGGGCCCTGTGAGCTCCTTGTTCAGCCAGGCTGCTCTCCTGCTGCACCTACCTGCTGCCTGGAGCACCGGGCTTTGGGCAGGCCACTTCTGTGCTCAGAAGGGTAGCGGACAGGAGAGTAGGGCCTAACATCTGTGCCTGTGGGGTGCACAGAAAGGCAGAGAGGACACTGAGCGGCAGCAGCTGGTGAAGGACTGGAGGAGATGCTGCAGGTGGGCTGTCCTGGTCCTCAGCTGCACAAAGGAGCTCATGCAAGAGGCAGAGGTGTGGCTAGGAACCCTGACCCCTCTCAAGTGTAATGTGGAAGAAAAAGTCAGCCAGGCAACAGTTGTGTCCTTTAATAAGCCCCGGGCACTTGACTTTCTACAGAAGAAGGGATGGAGGTGCAGAGGTAGCCAGGTCTGCAGGAGACCAGGTCCAGCTTCAGCGAGCAGTGTGGGACACTACAGAGCTAGGCACTATGCAACAAGAGCACACCCATCTCCTGCTCTATAGGGTGCCGGTGAGACAGGCACAAAACCCTGCCTGTTGCTGCTGCTCGTTAAGCATCCCTTAACAACCTGTTGTAGCATGCACCCAGAGGGAGATTTTTTTTTAACCTAGGATCTGCTTATCCACAAGTTAAGATGCAACTAACTGTAAAAACAGACAAGGGTGTGTTTGTGGGTGTGAGTGCATACAATTCCAATACTGTGATTTCTGCACAATAAATAGCGTGTGATCATTACAGCACCCTGAATTAAACTTAAAAGTGGGCATGTCTTCTCAGAAAGAGCAGTCAGGCATTGGGATGGGTTTGCCAAGGCGGTGGTGGAGTCACCATCCCTGCGGGTGTTAGGGAAAGGTTGGACGTGGTGATAAAGACAAAGGTTAGTGGGTGATATCAGTTGTAGGTGTATGGTTGGACCAGATGGTCTTGGAGGTCTTTTCCAACCTTTATGATTCTGTGTTTCTGTGTGGCTGAATTCCTTGCTTTATGAAGTTGGAAGTGCTGATTTCCCTCACTGAATGAAACCTGTTGGTTTGCTGTGATAGTTTTTAGCAAAGAAGACTGGAGTTAGGTATATGTATATGAAATACATATTACCTGTGTATTGTACACAAAGAAGTGTGTGCATGTACAGACGTGGACTTATATCTCTGTATATGACTTAAATTTATAGGTATGTATACACTCACTTAAATGTGTACTTAAAAGGTCTCCAAAGTCTGTTCCATAAGGGTATCTGTTTATAAAGTAATGTGTCACAGGAGTGATCTCTACCATTTATGTCCATTATTTCTGCTTCCAGGACAAAGATGACCATGAACTGTGACCTTCCCGTCTTAACATGCACACTTCTTGGAACAGATTCCTTCCAGCTGCTCTCTGTGGGATCAAATCCATCTTTTTAGGGGAATGCAACTTCTTTTCATTTCATTTATGTGTGCTTCAGCATGTCACATCTCTTCATCCTTTCTGTAGTTGCAGAAAGAAGTCCAGAATGTGAAGCAATTCAGCCTAATAAAATACACTTGCACTAAGTGGCTGTGCTCACCATTGTGTTTCTTTTCTTACATAGATCAGTTCACACACTCATTCTAAGTGCCTCTTTTCTCTCTACAATTTTTTTCTATCTGTCTCTCCCAGAGGACCTTCTGAAAATCCTCAGCATTTTCCATGCCTTGTAAAACATGTCATTAAAATGGATCAAGCTGGAGCTGCACACAGTAACGCTGGCATGCTGTAATGCAGCCCCGAAAGCAAGCACTTGCAGCCTGTAAACACTGGCCCTTGCCTTACGACCCATCATCCTTCAGCTGATGTCTCATGGCAGGGTCATGAAGGTTGAAGCAGCCTTTTTTTTCTGTAAATGTTTTGTTACAACACAGCTGCTGGCAAGAAGGGTTGTGGATTCTTCATTTCTGGCTGTAATCTAAGAGCTGCTTTGGACAGAAAATGCCTGGGGCTGTCGGACAAATCCTCAATTGAGGAGGCTGCTAATTGAAGAATACTCGACTGTGACACCACTGGTCAAATTGAGACTTCAAGTAAATAGCGTTGTGCAGGGAAACCAGACTTATGGGAAATGGGCAGTGAAGCTACTACCAAATCAAAAAATAAATAAATAAATAAATAAAAATAAGTTTCCAGAATTGGAAGTTTAAAGATTGCTTTTAGTTGCTGAAGAGGCCAAAATAGATAAGTAAATAATTAAGTAAATAAATAAATAAAACCTTCTCCATTCTTTCCACTTTTATTTCTTTCATCTTTTAGACTCTGCTTTGCCTGCCGAGCAGACAAAGGCCTAATGGATGAGAAGAATCTAGAACAATTCTGGGGCCATCATGTCAGCATGGCCCCAGTGGTCACATCCTTGACAAAGCTTTGTCCTGAGCACAGCCTCTCTCCCTGTGTTGAGCTCTCATGAGACAGCACAAGCTTGTCTGCACAGCCACCACATCAGCGAGAAGCCATGCAACCTGTCCTCACTGTAAAATTTCCTAGGTGAGCCACCTCTGGTTGCTGACCTTCAATAAACTCATCAGAAAAGAAAGTGAAGATATTGTGGACTTTTCTCCATGCTAGGAAAGCAATGGAAAAGACAAAAACTCAATTCTGGCAAGTTTTAAATCCATAACTTCTTGGCAGAAGAGCAATCTCCTATTTCACAGAATGATAGGGTCCTGGAATAACGGAGTGGAATTAGTGGAATAATGAAAGCAGACTGTGTGGCTTCATGTCACTTGGCAGTACGGTCAGATAGCACAAACATCCTAAGGCTGCCCTGAGGACGAGCAGAGGCAGGCACAAGCCTCGCTTATCTGCAGTCTGGTGCTGCTTTGGCTAAGCTGGCCAAACCAGCACAAGGGCATTTTGATTTCAGTTTAAGGATGGTTAGAGTTAGATTTATTCTTCACAGACCTAATCCAAGCCTGAGTTAAATGTTTTTAAGTGGAAACAAGAAAGGCCAGAGAGAAATTTGCCCTATTTAAACAAACCAGCCTGATTCCTCACAAGTTTTCTCTCCTGTTGAGGTGACCTATAGTCTAGAAATATGTTGAAATACAAAATACCAACCACAAAGTCATATCAGAAATTAACTGAAGATAAACATTGAATGAAAAGAGAAAAGCGTACAGCAATTCAAAGTGAGCTGGTATGGCTTGCCTTCTCTATTGATTCTGTTTCCTGCTTAGCAACAGACCTTCGTGGAAGTTACATAAAAAAAAAAATGCAGAGAAACCTCTGGGTTTCAAAGGGAAAGATTATTTGGCATTAGAATTATTGTACAGGGAAGATCGGTTTTAAGAAATCATAGAATCCCAGAATGGTTTGGGTTGGAAGGGATCTTAAAGCCCACCCAGTGCCCACCCCTGCCATGGGCAGGGGACACCCCCCTCCAGCCCAGCCCCATCCAGCCTGGCCTTGGGCACTGCCAGGGATGGGGCAGCCACAGATCCTCTGGGCAGCCTGGGCCTGGGCCTCACCCCCTCAGAGTAGAGAAGTTCTTTCTAGATCACCTAATCTACCTGCTTTTATTTTAAGCCACCCCTCCTGATCCCCTGCACCCCCTGACACAGAGTCCCTCCCCAGCTTTCCTGTAGGCCCCGTTAGGCACTGGAAGTCCACTGTAAGGTCTCCCCAGAGCCTTCTCTTCTCCAGGCTGAACAGCCCCAGTTCCCTCAGCTGTCTTTGTAGGAGAGGTGCTCCAGCCCTCTGATTCAGAGCTAAGCTTGGACAACTTAAGATGACTTATGCAAATTTGTGCAGATTTGTTCAGCAAACTTTAACATTCTACTAAGCAACAAACAGTCTGTGAACATGAGAAGTTCAACACAGACATTTCTTAGATTACATGACAGTTATGTTTTTTAGAACTGTGCTCATATTCACTGTTCCCAGTCCTTTTATGCAGCTAGAATTTCCATGGGATGAAAAGTTTAAAACCTAATAACAGAGTTTAGATCTACTACCATCTTCTGTGTCAGAGACAACGTAATGGAAGCAGCTGTAATAATTTTTTCTCTGTGTTCACACACATCCACAGGTACGTCAGAGCCACTGCTGGAGGGTGCATTTTACAGAATTGTAGGCGATGGTCAATTGCAAATGATGCTGCTGAGGGCAGCTGCTGAAAAGGTGTTAAAGTTACAGCTATGATTTTCTATTTTTAGTGCTTGAGAAAGTCAGATTGCTTCCCTTCTTGGTTAACACTTCTGAGGAGAGTTATTCTGGGGCACATTTGCAGAAGTGAAATTACATGCTGTAAATTGAGTGCTTTGGTACTGATAGGCATCAGCAAAGAGCATTTGGTCTACAACGGCACTTTCTGTAGTTTTTTTGTTTGTTTGTTTGTTTGTTTGTTTTTAAACAAAGAAATAACAGAGCTTATTTACGCAGCTCTGTAACCACATCATTATTGCAAGCTGAACTGTGAGAGGAAACCAGAAATAGCTAAATATAGAATCTGAGCAATTTTACCCCCCTCAAAGTCCTACCATGATATTTTTGTTTGTGAAATGTATTTCCAATGCAGAATAAATAACTGTGCTGGTGCACAACACCTCTGCGGCTTTTGCTCCCCCGGGGTGGTGCACAGCAACACGCCGCTTAATGCCCAGCTCTCCTTTTCATGAAAAGCATGTTCAAAAGGAATCAATGAAGAGAGGAAATAGGACAATTCATCTGAATAATCAGGAGGATATTAACACTTTCTGGCTAAGACACCATTCACCAAGAACCACAGGGTTCAACTTGGACACAGTTCTGGTTTTCACCATTTTTACATGTAAGTAACAAATTTACACTGATAGGATTCACATTATCAGCTAAGGTTTCTCAGAGGAGCTGGAATGTGAGGTTTACTCAGGTGCATGACAAAAGCACACAGATTGTGTTAAGCTGGTAACTGTCAAATATCCATGTGTCTTTCCTGGATATTCAGTCAGTTTCTAGAGTATTTATTGCAAATGGGGAAACCAAGATATTGATTGGAATTCCTAATAGACAGGAAAGAACAAAACAGTGGTGAATGAGCAGATAAAACTAAACATGAATCTGCACTTTTTTCATCCTCTTTCCAGAAAGGTCAAAGATACATTTAAGTAGTTTGCCAGACCTTAGGATGCATTATCTGATAGGGATTTCATGCATGGATTAGAGTGTATTGAGACATATTCTTATTTTACAACCTTTTGCTGTACTATATAGGTAAAACTCTTAACATAGCAAATAAGGTAGAGAGGGAAAGCTGAACTATGATTTTTAAAGAAATTCTTGAAATTTTGTGAAGTTTAAATACAAAGCTGAAACAGCACTTCAAATGATAAAAGTATGCAGACAATATAATCCAGGAAATGAGACTGTCATGATATGAACTGCAGGGTGTGGAGAGTTTCGTGTTAAACCTACAGAATGGGTGTATTCAAACCTGCAGAGCTGTTGGAACTGTATAGTCTCTCCCATTTTCTGGGCCCATCTATTTCCGTTTTACAGTAATTCCTAAAAAATCAACTACTAGGGCATGCTAAGGGTCAGAAAACCAAACGCAATCCTTGCTGGAGCAGCTGGGGCAGACCACCACTGGAGGACGGAGGCACCCAGTGACCACCCAAATGCCTCCCATGAGTGCTGGTCAGCAAACAGTGCCCACCCGAGCAAAACATCCCACCAGCAACCTGTCCGAGGAGATTACACGTGACATGGTGCTATTTTGCCTGTGGTGCAGGGCTCCAGTGATTGCTTTCCTTGTTGTGCAGTGCCTTGCTGTACTTCATGGTAAGCAAATATGTGCTGCACCGACAACATCAGCCTGGCTCACTGGCTGGAAAAGCATGACATATTGCTGCTAGTTGTCTCTTGTAATTAGTCAGCTTCTTCTTGCCTCATTATCTCTGAATCATTGTTGGGAGCTGACAAGACACAGATTAGCTGTTCTTTGCTGCATCACAAACAAGAAAAGCTATTTGAAGTACCTTACACATTTCTTCTACCCTTTATATGATTCAATGAAGACTTTGCCTGGGCTTGTTAAAGGACAGCTAACAACCCAGATGACAATGTGATTCTAATTTCAGATATGAATAAGCAGCTAAATCCCCTTTGCTTGACACAGCACCGTTCACTAAAATTTTCAGAATTTTTCATCTCGCAACCATGTGAAGAAAGCAAAAAATGTTAAAATGCCATCAAATGCAGTGCATCTTAATTTAGGGTCTGGAGAAATATGGCAGTACAAATAATTCCTTATCTGTTCCCTCACTTACCACACTGCACATAAATGATAAGTTAATAAGCTACAAAAATGTTTCCATTGCAATGCTCAAATATTCTAATACAAATGGGAAAATAACCACGAGACCGACTAGAGAAAATCTTTTTATTTTGTAACAACAACAAAAAAAATATTAAATCTAATAACATGTACATTTAATCACAGTATGTTAAAAGAAAAAAAAATAAAACACATAGGAAATGGTGAGTTCCAGTACATGCTTAATAAATAACTTCTCTTCCTTCTAATTATTAATTTTTATTAAAAAAAAAAAAAAAAAAAAAAAAACAACTATAGATTCTTAACTATAATAAGGACTATAATAAGGTTAACTGTTAGTGCAGAAACTTTCCACGTTAGTCTCTGTAGAGCTCCATGCTAGGTTGGACGAAGCCTATACATGTATCAATACAGCAAGAATGATACTGTGCAAGCTCTTACTCAACAAATTTTCTTATAAAAGTGGATTTTTAGACTTAGCTCTAATGAGAGACTCTGAAGTTAAATTTCTAATTAAATGTCAATCCTAAAATGTCATCCCAAACCCTCTAAAACCTGCCTCAGCTCCTGCCTAAGTACCCAAAGTCACCACCTGCTCCTTCCTTTGAGCCCAAGGTGCCTGATGCTCTCAGAGTTGGGAGATGCTGGGACCTGTGCAAGCCCCGTGGCTTGGCACTGGGATGTTTGGGTCTCCCCACCCAAGCACTGGGGGCTCTCTGCTGCCCTGCGGGTTTATGTAAGAAGTGTAGGTTTGAACCCCCATCAGGTTGCGGCCGTCACTCTGGTTCTCCGGACTCTATTCAGAGGCAAATCTTAATTCTCCTCAGAGCAAAAATGTTCTTGTGGGCAGTTATGAGAACTGAAAACTGAATCTGTCAACAATACATTAAACTGTTTATCAGAACTCGGCAAGTCTGTTTTAAAGAGAAGTGGATGTTGCTAGCAAGATAACCGTGCATTGCAAGTGGATGTTACTAGTAAGATAACTCTACGTGAAACATCTGAAAGAGTACATTTCCAGCTCTAGCACATAAATTTTCCTCCTCCCACATTTTACTCTTTTCAAAGCCACTAGTCTGAATAATATTTTTCAGCTTCTTCATAATTTTTACTTTATACCATAGCTAACATCCTAACATGTTATGCAAAGTTATTCACAAATACCAAACTCAGTGGTGCCTTAATTCCTGACTATCCAAAATCTATATGTTCCTACATGTATCAAAATACTAAAAAATTTGCCAACAGCTACTAACCAAGCATCATGGCCTACTCTCAGCTGTGTTTTAGAATGTTAAACTATCAGCTTTAAAAACAGCTTTAAGATAAATACATTTCTACAGAAAATCAACATACTGAATAAAAATAAGAATTTATAATTACACTTTTTCTAAGAATTTAATTTTATCAGATGTTCTATGTCTGCAAAGTTAGCATATTTCCACCTGATACAGGTGGTGTTATGGGGATACTCTATAAGATGAAAAACTGTTTTAATGTCTGAAGGGTAATATGCAGTGTATATATGAATTCATAATAAATACTTTCACACTGCTTGGCTTCTCAGTATAAAACGTGTGATTACCACTGACTGTAACACATAATACCAAAATATTTCTCTTGGTTGGATACAAAGTTCATATTCCCGTAAAGCCTATTTTAAATGTCTATAAAACATTTACATAAAGTTAAAATAGCATTTTGTTATACCTTATCTACTTACATTATTGGCAACATATTATCTTTTAACAGAAAAAAAAAAAAAAAAGGGAAAGCTCTCAAGACATTGAAAATTTAGGACTGCATGCAACACAAACATTCACACAACTTTTGTCTCGGTTTTGTACAAGAAGTCTTTGTGAGGCATATAAATGTATCTTCTGTCAGTCGCCAGTGATGGAAGCACATCTGTGACCAAGCATGTTTCAGGTACCCGGGAAAGTTATGGTTCAGCTGTGTGCTCATTTTTGTTCATGACTTTATGGTCCAAGAAAATGTAAGTTTTACTCTTATCTATTAATTTATGCCTAGAATTTCTATTTTTCTACTAAAATGGTATCATAACTTTAGGGAGGAAATAAAATCTTTAAATTTCAATTCAATACATATTACTTTTCTAATCATTTTTCTTCCCTATTTTCAGTTTTATTCATTGGTCTTGAAAAAGTGACTTAATGTTCTGTATTTCTAACTGCTTATATGCAACATGTGGATCGTTATATCTCATCTTTAAAGAGCTTTAAGATCTCCAGGTGACAAGTTAAAAATAAAAATGATTTATCATTCTTATCTAATGCAAAACTAACTTTAGAATTTTGAGCCTGTAGCAGCCAGCTGAGTCATAATCTATTTCTTATTTTATTGTTTGTCCCAGAAAAGTACAAAAAAACCTCTGTATAATATCACCAGGGAAAAAAAAATGATTCTAGCACAGAATATGAAAGAACAATTTACCTATGAAATCTTATTGAAATGTAAAAATAATCCATATAAGCAAAAAGATTCATCTCTAACAATTTGCAGTTTCATCTTCATCTCACAGGTGTAGTTAACTTCCAAGTACTTTTGAGATAATCTGCTGTTAAAGTTGGAGAAACGCTAAATATTTTTTTCAGTGTCCTTTCTTGGTCTTTCTGGGCTCAGAAAACACATAACAAAATTAAAGGCAGCTGGCAAACCAGAATTGAAATAAAAGTACAAGAAGACTGATAATGAAGAGTTTACTTTCTTGCTAAGATTTCACTTAGAGAAACTATCCTCTGATAGGTACCCTCAACATAAAAGTTGTGTTAATTTTGTCATTAGTATTAATACATGCACATAACTTAATGGCAAAAGAAATGAATGATTTTGGCCTGTGACCTGAAGAATACTCTTAAAGACTGTCTGCTATTGAAGGGTCATCCTATGCATAGCATTCAGGATTTACCTCTTATATCTGATAAAGAATCCATGCATTCAGAAAATACAGTCAGATTTCTATCATACATGGTAGCTTATGAACACACTATGATAACTCCATTTTAAACTGACTCCCCACTGGAGAGGGTCAAGATGAACACCACATTACAACAGGTGATGTTCCTCATAGGACCATCGTGCCTAGCTGTAGGCCACCTCCCTCCACCATTAGGACACTGATTTCAAACATTGATGCTAGGACTTCTGACCATGAGACCCACTTTTACCAGAAAAGTCACTACTGCCAGTGAGTTTTCTCCCACAGAACGTTTGAATGACTGTTTGCCCCCTGCCTATAAGAGTTCCACTGAAAGTAAAAACCTATTTGAAGTAGAAAATGAATGCTTACTAAAATATGAATTAAGCTTACCCTTTATTTTGCAAACCAATAAATGCTGCAGTAAATTTTTGTGTTCTGAGATATTTAAAGGACTTAAGAGTTGGCTTCTCAGCTTGCTTACTCTGCTACTCTTGTATTGTATACAGATGTAGAAAAAAAAAAAAAAAAGATTTGTTTTCAACAACTTTACAGCTGAAAATAACCATGAAAACCACTAAAAATTAGCAATAAAGAACTTAAAAGGGGGAACAGATGCCAGTCATGACATGGCCTGGTTGAATTCTCATGAACGTGAAATCCTTATGCTTGAAATAATTCTTCATGATACGGTTCTTACTGCTTTAAGGAAGAAAGTAGAATCATTTATTATCAAAGCAAATAACATTAGTAAGTGCACTACAGTATTGCATATAATGTTCTAGGGAACATCAGTGTTTATTTTTTGCTATTGATATGATTTTTATGCTCTATATAATCCCCAATTAGAGGTTTCCCAGTCGAGTTGCACTTCGACTATGTCCGGTCTCCTTACATTACTGCACAATGACATTTCTGAGAGTGGATGTAATTCCTGTATTCAGCAAGTTGCTTCAGGTACATGTTGGACGGCCATCTGTGCATCTCTACAAAATTGCGCTCCTCCACTAAACAATGCAATAAATGAATTAAATGTAATATACAGACAGGTATGAGTGTACAGGCTGCACAAAGTTTCTTAAAATTGGTTTTAAAACATCACGGATATAAATACAATATAAAAAGTAAAGTTGGAATGAATGACTGCATCCATTTCATCAAGAACTTAGTCTAGTACCCATGATACAAAAGTTTGACATGATGTTCCATTGCTATTAAGTCAGCAGTAAATACGTTACTTAATAAAATGGATACAACACTCATTCAAAGAGCAGAGAGATCCCCCTAAAGATGGATACTCTTTATTCTTAGAAGACAAACTAAACTGCAAGAACTTTTCCATACCATAACATTGCAGGTGAGGGTATTTCAATCCTTATGCCAATTGTTCGAGATTACAAAAAGCAAGGTAAAGAGGGCAGCTAAGAATTTATCAAGATTTTTGTCTTTTATGCCATGTTTTCTGTCACTGACAATATAAAATCATGTAACAGGTATTAGTCACATTGCTTAGGTGAATTTGCTCTGCCTTTGCAGAACAATGCCTTTTCACCACTGAAGCCCACAGCCCTATAGCTCCTGGGTCGCCCTGCAGCAGCAGCTGCCTGGCCAGGTGGGACAGAGACCCAAACCCAGGCACCCAAAGAGCAGCGAGGCCAGGGAAGTTATGTTGATAATGGGCAACAGGCAGCAACTTTCATTTGTCTGAAGCAAAATGCAGAGCTGCTTTTGATGATTTCAGGGTTTCAGCTGTAGGAAAGTAACTAGAAATCAGCTACTTCATGGTCAATTGTTCTTGAAACCAGAGGTGATGCTACATTGTGATGTTCTGAACAATACAGGTCAACTACCAGTAACTGCTGCTTTCTGAGGAGTGAGCTGCCCACCGGAGCTGTACCTGTGAGAGCACTTGTGCCCTGGCAGGTCAGAACAAGACATTTTCACCTGATCCACCTGTGTTTACATTTGCCCTTTTCTTTCTTTCCCCCACCTTGCCCAGTGCAAGTTCAGTAGAGCGGAGCATGTCAATCCCTCAACAAATCATCTGGTAGAGACTGGGAGGAAAGAGAACAGCAAAGGGCAGACTACCAAAACCTCGAAGAATACCAGTCGGGCACCCTTTTCCCTTGAGTGAATATGAGCACTTTCCACCAGGAGCTGGCCCCAAAAATGGGTGTCTGTCACCGCTGAGATTTCAGACACCTCATCAAACAGCCAACAGCCACATCAGCCCTGGGTGCTTCACAAGGGGTGAGGGCACAGAGGACACTCCAGGTGATGGCACAGCAAACATTTGGTGTGGTAATATTGTACAGCTCATCCCCAAGTTACTCGGGCACTGTCAGAGCATGTCCTGACCGTTAGCAGAAGTCTCCTAAATTTCACTTGCACAACTCTCACAGGAGGCTCGTACACAGACTGACATCCACCTGTGTAGCTGCAGATGCAGGCAGAAGCACACTTACAGCTTTCCACAGCAGAAAAACATCACTTAATAAACAAATTTCTTAGAAATTCTGGATTCATACAGGTAAAATAATATTTATCCTGCTGACGTTGATAGTGAAAAGCAGCATTAGACTTTAAAGCCTTTAGCATAGCTATCTGAAGCTGAGCCTCTTGATGGAGCTCTTTCAGCACTAAAAAATAATTTACGGTGAGTGTGAAGAGACCTGCTGTGCTCAGAGAAAGTGGACTACCTCAGGGGCTGCCTGTGAAAGCCTGAGTCTCAGACAGTGCCCTGGTGGTAGCACCCTTCCAGACAGGAGAAGCTCAGGAAGGGTGAAGTCCCGCAGCAAGAGAGGTTCAGACACGCACACTCTGCCACCCCAACCAGCAGGAAGGAGAGCAAACCAAGTCTGAGGAGGATGAACCCCCATGTGGATGACTCCCACCAGCACAGGTGTCCTGCTCCCAGACGTGATCCATTTCTGACTGCATAAAATGGGTCTTTAGAAGGTGGGCAGATGGTCTGATGGAGGATAGAGCCCACGTCCAAACAAAGCAGGGAGGACCCAGCCCTCCTTCCTTTGTTCATAACTGTCACAAATCTGTCATCACACAGAGAGATACAAGCCATAAAAATGGGGAAAAAAGACTTTTAAACAATTCAGGGCCAAAGAGAGCGTCAGTGCACTACGAAGAATTTCCTTCTGAAGACACTGACCCCCTACAAACAGCCCGAATATAATCCCCAGGCCCAAGAGCTGCACCTGCCAAAACCACCTTCACTTGAGTGACAAAAAGTCCTGCATGCAACAGGAAAAACTTTCTGGAATTACATGTCAGGAAACAAATATAGTCAGGGTTGAAAAATAAATCTCAATTCCCTGGAAGAACCTGGATTTAATTACTTGAAAGGATGTTAGTTAGTTACTTGGTTTCAAAGTATCTGCTGGAGACTACGACAGGAATCCTTTTTTTCCACCGACAAAAATCCCCACCCTTAAACAGCAGGTACTGGAAGTGACTCAATACAGACCACACAAACTTACAGACATAAGGGTGTGCTAGGGCTGAGATATGATGACCACATTGCCCTCATCAGTTCAGCTCTGGGTGGGACCAACTGTGCTAGTCGTCAGCACAGGGATCAAAGACAAGGGTGCGGGGTGCTGGCTGTGCTGCCCTCTGTGTGCCTCATGCTTGTTGAGCACCAGGGTGGTGAACCAAAAGGCTTCGTATTTGCTCTAGATTATGTAGCTAAGTAAGTCCTAATCATCATATGCAGAAGTAGCATTCTTCAGCATCACACTTCTAATCTAAGCAGAACGGAAAAACATTTCATTTTTTTCAAAATAATTGGTAAGGGCTACCTGAAAGATCTTGAAATTCAGGCTTTTGACTGAAGATGAGGTAGTTAGTGGCGATAAAATGAAGAAGCCAAGTTGAAAGGCAATCAGAATTGTGAAACTGCAAGAAGAAAGGAGATACAAGCAACACTTTTAATACTACCAAGTCTAAAAGTACAGGAGAAAAACAACCACACTTCCCATGCCAAAATGTATCAGATTACCACTGTCAGCACAGCAGTATATTAGATGAATTTTTTACAGGAGGAGATAAAAAAGTCGCTGGCAGAAATACTTAAACAGATGTTGACTCTTGAATGAATGATAAAACTGTCCTCCTCAAACTGATTAGCGATCTAATCCATAGGTCTTTTGGTCATGAATCTTGAAACTTTTGGCTTCTGCATATTAGCAGAACTTCAGAAAAAGTCATACAGGAGCATCCTCTGCCTCCTCTGTGGCTCATTGAGCAGGGTATTCTCATAGCTCCTGTGGTTGGAGCCCCCTGGGGGACAGAAGCAAATCTGAATGTGTGAGAGGTTCACCATCCGTCCTGGATGCACCTAGGTTGATTTCGAAACAGCAGCAAAGCCCAGTAGCATAACATGCAGAGCTGAAAATCCAGTGAGACATTTCAGGTGCTGCCAGTGAAGGAAATGCCGTGGAAATCCCTACTAACTTACTGAAATATTGGCACAAAAGGAGAATAACTTTTAAAACACACCTTTTAAAAAATGCAGTTAAGAAGATGTATTTTTAATAAGATGTACATCATCACATGCATTCACAGAGAGAAAACCTGTAAGTATATAGACTGGTGTCCTATCTCCTGTGGCAACTCAGAAACAGGAGGAGGGCAGCTATGTCGCTTTTACTAATCAGAACATTTCAGAATTGGGTTCACTTTTAAAGAAAAAAGTGTTTCATCACTGTAAATCAACAAGTTGCTTCTTTATGTATCTCCCAATATATAATAAATTTAATTTGCCTTATTCTCTTTTTATGACCATGGCATTTTACTCTCTCTTTTTTCTCCATAAAATCCTTTTTTGGATTTTGTCACCGAGATTTTCTGTGACAGTTAGATATAATACAATTTTCTTTTTGACTAAAAAAAGAGGTACTGCATCTTCAGTTGCCTTAAATGCACCTTTTTGGCAGGAATAACAATAAAGCTGAATTATTGCAGTGTGTCACTGATGAAGAAAATTGCACAAAATATGATATGACTGTACTTTCTGTAATAAAAGGTTGATGAAGACCTTATTTTAGCCACCCTTGTGCCACTAAAAATCCATAAGCACCAGATTATATCAACACTTGTCCTTGAAAGTGAAATTATTAAGATCTAAAAAATCATAACAGTTAGGATTAAAAAAATAAAAATAAAAATCCCTCCACTAATTATGGTGACCATATACATTCTTATTTAATATACAAAATCCATACCTTAGCTTTTTTGAGCAAGCTAACAATACTGAGACTTGTGGTTGCCAGTTCTCTACTAGGCATGCTCTGAAGCTGTGTGATAATGTACAGCTCACAGATATGCTGGAGTCTCATTACTTGGTACATCTCTGCACAGATCAAGAGGGACATAGCTTGGAGAATACTAGCTGAAAAACAACAGAATAACAGTTACAAGTACTTTACTTTTTTGAGAAGACACTCAAAAGCTGCTTTTCACAGAATGATCTTTCAAATATTTAATGCTGAACACAAAATCAAGATGCTGTTACCTTTTATTTTTCTTTATTATTATTATTATTATTATTATTATTATTATTATTATTATTATTATTATTATTATTATTATTATTATGTTTGCTATATCACTTTATTTTTCCTGATAAACTATTTAATTACCAGGAAAAAAGTAGTTAGTAAATTTTTAGAAGGCAAGAGTAATAAACTGTAATCAATATCCCATATCTTGAAGATGGTAAGTCAAATGCTACTGATCTCTTTAAATTGAATGATGAATAATAACAGGATTTAGCTTTCTAAATTCTCTTTTGAAAAAGAACGTCTGTAATACTTGTAAGAGTAAATACAGTGAAAAGGCCAAAGAAGGGAGCTTTTTTTTTTTCAAATGTGATGTAGAGTTTGAATATTTAAACCAGTGGACAGTGAAATATGAGAAGGATTGAGAAGAGAAAAGTGAACAAACAAACAAACAAACAAACAAAAACACAACAAACTAGAATTATTTAAGAGGAACAAAAAAGCAAAATTAAGTATAACACCATAATTCATTCTATGAAAGGAAAATTATCTGTATATAAACCACATTTCATTTTTGTGACTGCTTTTGTTCTCATTAAAAAAGACAAAAGATAAGAAGCAAAGAATATTTTAGTTTTTTTTTTTCTTGACAAATACTCCAATGCACATGTTCATTAGAAGGGCTTTATAAGCAAATAAGATATCAGTGTATATACATAAGGTATTCTTGCAATTTAATTTTAGTTACATTAAGCTTAGTAAAATGTAAGCCAAACAAAAATTACAATTTGGTAATAAAATCCCAAAGTAAGATTCAAAGCAATACTGCTTAGATGCAGAAAGAAAACTCCAAATGCTGTAGTGTACAAGAAACAAAATTTCACTTTTTTTAGTCTTACTATATAAGCATAAAACTACTACAGCAATTTTTTATTAGTGATAATCGCTCTGTTTGCATATTGGTTTTACTTGAATAAGATTGATTTCTTTTTTTAGTGCCAAATATTATCAATTTTTCTTTCTTAAGACATTGTTGAAAAAAATACTGGCATTTTCTGACTAAATAAATGCTGCTACATTGCTCCCTATCCCTTCATTCTCAGTGTGGAAAAATATGTGTATTTTTAAATATTCTTACCTGGACAGCAGGAGTCGGTATAGAGATATTCTAGAAAGGAGAGGAAAGTGTCTTTGGAAACCCCATACACTGGAACCAGAATACTATTTGCTTCTAGATAATTACCATTAAACATAGCTGCCATTACCTCACAGCGAGCTACCAGAACTGCTCTGTGTGCTGGTACAGTTGCACCTGCAGGACACAAGAGAAAAAATTGATGATGAATTTATATACACAGTAAGATCTTGATATTAAAGCTTATATTATCTTAGAATGATTACACATCACTTAGCACGATTAAAAGCAATTTTAGAGTGTTTAAAATTAACAATAGCCAATAGATAACTACTACCAAACAGGTATGTATGTGCATGCAGTTGTAGATTTGCGTACTGATTAGGAGGTTCAATCACACTATGGGTTTTTACACAAACATAATGGGCTCCCATGGTGCCAAAGCATGCTTGTAAGCTAGAAAACTTAGAGCAACTCTCACTATTCAAGGATTAGTTTCAGAATAAAAATCTGTTTGCCTGAAAAAGACTAGAGTAATTATTAAATTACTAAATTTTAGTAATTACTTAGTAATTACTAAATCGTAATAAAATTATCATGGTTGATGAATTAGGAAAAAAATCGTGGAAGATTCAGCATCCATTAAAAATAGGTCCACATTTTGTTAGTGGATAAGTATGTGGTTTTTTTTAAATACATGTTGACTCATTTGCTGGTAACTTTTGTTCTGTGTAATACACAGTGGTGGTATGGTCTCACCAGCTTCCCACAGGGCCTCTCTCAGGAATGGGATGCTGAGCTGAATTGTTTGTGTCATTAAACTCGACATGAGGATTCTGTTCTCACTGCAAAGATTTTTTTTGGTTTTACTGCATATTAAACAGAACATCTAGAAAGAATCTGCTTGTCCATGCGTGCTTATTTTTGAGGGATTAATGTTTCATATTTGGCTCTGAGACTTAAAGCTAAAATAATTAAACAATTGTCTAACCCTAAAAAGCCATTTCTGTATGAAGGGTGGGTGTGAAAAAATTGAGAAAATCATTAGCATTTAAAACAATCTCATTCTTATTCTCACAGAAGTATGCACTTTTTTTTTTTTTTTTTTTTTTTTAAATCATTTTTGTTTTCAGGATGAAGGCATTTAATTTCCAGAACAAGTCATGAATGCTACTCCAGCATATTGTGCATCTGAGTACATTGTTCACAGACAAAAGAAGAGCTGGCTGAGCATGGACACTACCCTAAAGCATCCATACAGACAAGTTGAGCAAAAAAATGCTTTCCACCATGACAGGAAAGTGTATACATTTACTCAGTTTTGACTCCCATGCAGATGCACTGGAAAATACAGTCGCCTCCCTTTTTTTTCCATTATTTTTTTCAGGGAGGATAATTGCTGGAGACGTGGTGGAGCAGAGCTGCTGTACCTTGTATTGTGAAGATGACATCCGCCAGGACAGGCGTATTAAAGAACAGCCTGAGAGAAGTATTGTACAACTGTTTTATCTGGTGAGAGCTGCCATCCCTCAAATTGTTTAGCTGCAAAATAAATTATTAATAAAAATCTGACAAGTATAGCTGAACGCAAAATAAATGACTACAAGACATGATTTATGGGGGGAGACTAAGCAGCAGCCTATCGCTCTCAGCATTATGTTCTCCTGTTAATCCCACCCAATGGCATCTCCTACATCTGCAACTCCACAACCTTTTATATCTTTCCAGTCCCTGTTCCAATTCATTTCTAGCCCTCATGCTTTTGAAGAAATGTGAAGTAGAAGTAGCCTGAAGGCATGATGAAAGCCCCAAAAGAAAACTAACAAACAACCCTACCCCCAACAAATAAACAAACAACAAACGAACAAAAAACAGCAGTTCAGGCGTATTACATTAAAAGCTTTCCAGACTTTTAAAATCCAACCCTATTAACTGTTTAGCTGTGGACATGTGTGACTGGCAAGCTACAACTGAGAAATCAGAAGCTTAAAACACTAGGTAACTTTTTGATCTGTGTATTATGTTATCTCAAGATGGTGCAAGATGATTTCCCACTTACACATCAAAGAAATATTTTATGCAAGTGCTATAGTGTCAGGGAATCTATAAGCTCTACGTGTAAATAGCTGTTAAAACTAATTCTATATTATAAGTTTTTATTGACATGTAATGTGACATAGATAACATTTTACTGTGAAGTCAGTTACTGAATTACATACATTAAGCAACAGACAGATTTCCACATCACAGCATTTATAAGGGAAACCAACTCTACCAATCTCCTCCAGAAGCATAACTTTTGGCACATTTTCAGGAGAGCAAAGCTTTCCTGGGCAGCTTCTATTACATGAGAATTAGGAACACATAATCATATTGTTAGACAACGTGTGAAGCTGTAAATATCACAGAATCACAGAATAACAGAATTTCTAGGTTGGAAGAGACCTCAAGATCATCGAGTCCAACCTCTGACCTAACACTAACCTCTGCTAAACCATATCCCTAAGCTCTACGTCTAAACGTCTTTTGAAGACTTCCAGGGATGGTGACTCCACCACTTCCCTGGGCAGCCTGTTCCAGTGTCTAACAACCCTTTCGGTAAAGAAGTTCTTCCTAACATCCAACCTAAAACTCCCCTGGCGCAACTTTGGCCCATTCCCCCTTGTCCTGTCACCAGGCACGTGGGAGAACAGGCCAACCCCCACCTCACTACAGCCTCCTTTAAGGTATCTGTAGAGAGCGATAAGGTCACCCCTGAGCCTCCTTTTCTCCAGGCTGAACAAGCCCAGCTCCCTCAGCCGCTCCTCGTAGGACTTGTTCTCCAGGCCCCTCACCAGCTTCGTCGCCCTTCTCTAGACCCGCTCAAGCACCTCGATGTCCTTCTTGTAGCGAGGGGCCCAAAACTGAACACAGTACTCGAGGTGCGGCCTCACCAGAGCCGAGTACAGGGGGACGATCACCTCCCTAGCCCTGCTGGCCACACTGTTTCTTATGCAAGCCAGGATGCTGTTGGCCTTCTTGGCCACCTGAGCACACTGCTGGCTCATATTCAGCCGACTATCAACCATCACTCCCAGGTCCTTCTCCGCCAGGCAGCTCTCCAACCACTCATCTCCCAGCCTGCTTGTAGCTCTGCTTGGGGTTATTGCACCCCAGGTGCAGGACCCAGCACTTGGCCTTGTTGAACTTCATGCAGTTGACCTCAGCCCATTGGTCCAACCTATCCAGATCCTCCTGCAGAGCCTTCCTACCCTCGAGCAGATTGACACACGCGCCTAACGGTGTCATCTGCAAACTTACTGAGGGTGCACTCAATGCCCTCGTCCAGATCATCGATGAAGATATTAAAGAGGACCGGCCCCAGCACCGAGCCCTGGGGAACACCACTAGTAACCGGCCTCCAACTGGATTTGACTTCATTTACCACGACTCTTTGGGCCCGGCTATCCAGCCAGTTTCTAACCCAATGAAGCGTGCACCAGTCCAAGCCAAGAGCAGCCAGTTTCTTGAGGAGAATGCTGTGGGAAACGGTGTCAAAAGCCTTGCTGAAGTCAAGGTAGACATCTACAGCCACTAAACACTTCACGTTGTCATAGAAGGAGATCAAGTTCATCAAGCAGGACTTGCCATTCATAAACCCATGCTGACTGGGCCTGATCGCCTGGTTGCCCTGCAAGTGCTGCGTGATGACTCTCAAGATAATCTGCTCCATGAGCTTCCCTGGCACTCAGGTCAAACTGACAGGCCTATAGTTCCCCGGGTCTGCCCTCCAGCCCTTCTTGTAGATGGGCGTCACATTTGCTAGCCGCCAGTCGACCGGGACCTCCCCTGATAGCCAGGACTGCTGATAAATGATGGAAAGCGGCTTGGCCAGCTTCTCTGCCAGTTCTCTCAGTACCCTTGGGTGGATCCCATCCAGCCCCATCGACTTGCACACATCCAAGTGCTGTACCAGGTCGCCAACCATTTCTTCGTGGATAGTGAGGGCCACATCCTGCTCCCCATCCCCTTCCACCAGCTCAGGGTACTGGATATCCAGAGAATAACCGGTATTGCCGCTAAAGACTGAGGCAAAGAAGGCATTGAGCACCTCCGCCTTTTCCTCATCTCTTGTAACTAAGTTTCCCCCCGCATCCAGTAAAGGATGGAGATTCTCCTTAGTCCTCCTTTTTGTGTTGATGTATTTATAAAAACATTTTTTGTTATCTTTAACGGCAGTAGCCAGATTGAGCTCCAGATGAGCTTTGGCCTTTCTAATTTTGTCCCTGCACAGCCTCGCAACGTCCTTATAGTCATCCCTAGTGGCCTGCCCACTTTTCCAAACATTATAAACCCTCTTTTTTCTCCTAAGATCAAGCCACAATTCTCTGTTGAGCCAGGCTGGTCTTCTTCCCTGCCAGCTCGTCTTTGGGCACGTGGGAACAGACCGTTCCTGCGCCATTAAGATTTCCCTCTTGAAGAGCGCCCAGCCTTCCTGGACCCCTCTGCCCTTCAGAACCGCCTCCCAAGGGACTCCACCAACCAGTGTCCTGAGCAGCTCAAAGTCAGCCCTCCGAAAGTCCACTACAGCGGTTTTACTGGTCCCCTTCCTGGCCTCGCCAAGAATAGTGAACTCCACCATTTCGTGGTCACTCTGCCCAAGACAGCTCCCGACAATCACATCCTCCACCAGTCCTTCTCTGTTTGTGAAGAGAAGGTCTAGCGGGGCACCACCCCTGGTGGGCTCACTAACCAGCTGCGTCAGGAAGCTATCTTCCACGCTCTCCAGAAACCTCCTAGACTGCTTTCTCAGGGCTGTGTTGTGCTTCCAGGATATGTCAGGGAAGTTGAAGTCCCCCACGAGTACAAGCACCGACGATTTCGCAACTTCTGTCAGCTGCCTGTAGAACCTCTCATCCGTGTCCTCATCCTGGTTCGGCAGTCTATAGCAGACCCCGACCAGGACGCTAGCCTTGTTGGCCTTCCCGCTGATCCTAACCCAAAGGGACTCGACCTTGTCATTCCCAGCCTTGAGTTCTACAACATCGAAAGATTCTCTGATATAGAGAGCCACAGCACCACCCCTTCCATGCTGCCTGTCCCTTCTGAAGAGCTTATAGCCACGCATTGCAGCACTCCAGTCATGAGACTGGTCCCACCACATCTCCATGATGGCAACCAAGTTGTAGCTTGCCTGCTGCACGATGGCTTCCAGCTCCTCCTGTTTGTTACCCATGCTGCGTGCATTGGTGTAGATGCACTTCAGCTGGGCCATTGCCTTATCTCCCGGCCTTGCCATTGTTCCCCCTGGCACAGCTCCAACAATCCTTGTTTCAGCCCCATCCCCCTTCTTACCTAGTTTAAAGCCCTCTCAATGAGTAATCTTGTTAGGAGACCTGCTTATGTGCTTTTTACTGATTGCATTCAACCAGCACATTACATTAGCATCTCTGTCTTTCTAAACCAGAGATAAAACACATATGAACAACCTACTGACAAAACAGTAAAAGAAAACATAAGCTAAAACTAATGTAGTACAAAGCTGACAACGAAATCTTGTCTAGAGAAGAGTTTTTTAAGAACGTAAGTAACTAATACTACCAGTTACCCCAAGAAGCTTAGGTGTACCTTCCCTGGAGTTTTCAGGATACATTTAACTTTCTCAAGCACATGTTCAGTTTTTTCAGAATCCTTCAACTTCTTTTTTATATCCTCTTCTAGTCGTTCCCACTGGCAAGCACCTGTCACAAAACCAGACAAAGTTGGCTTAAAAATTGTTAAGGCCCAGAACTTACCAGGCAGACAAAAGTTCTTATCAATACCAAACACATCCTGCAGAAATTATATTTTTTACCAAGATGTGCCCAGAAATTGGGAGATGTGATTCTGCTACAATCAAGCTTTCATGGTAAGCTGGAGATGACTTTTACAATAATATAGAATGCTTCACTATTTATTAGGCTTCTATGGCATCTGATCAACCAGCATCACTGGCTGCATTGCTTTGTAGGTGTCTGAACCAGAAAAGTTCCATGTCCAGTTATGCTGAATACTGGTAACTGAAAACAGAGCATGGTTTGCAGTGGAACTTCTTTCTTTCTTATTTTCAGAGTCAAAACCACAATATGCTCTTAGGTCTCTCCATAGTTTTCTTTTAAAAACTAAGTTGGACAGAAATAAAAAGCACTTCTTGTGATGACCTGCGAAGGCTCATAGTTGGCTTAGGCACAGATTCTGGCCCCAACTGTCAAAAATTTCTTTATGGTAAAGAAATAATATAACATTATTGCCAAATTGTAAATGCAAATCAGGTGACAGTAGCCAGATTGGGAAAAAAAAAAAAAAAAAGTTTATCCTCAAAGACTTTGCTGGGGTAAATCTCAAAGATGGGAGGCACTTCTTCAGTATCTCCCATCTGTGACCTACAGGGCCCTGCAGCCGGGAAGGTCCAGAGAGAGAAAAAAACTCAGGATAAAGAACGGGTCAGCACTGCCCTCACAGCACTCTGGTTTACCAAATGTGGAAAATGCACGCAGAAGCTGAAAGGGCATCGAGACTCTGCAGCTCTAACAGCTCCTGCATAAGGATGGTAAGTGCCTGTAATCTTGTGAGCATGATGCCATGGTCCTAACAGGCTGAAATGATGACACTGTCTCATGGCCTGATCTCTTGTCAGCCTATGCCTTAAACGTCTTCAGAAGTCTTTGCCATTGCTCAGATGTACCAAACTGCAAAGACTGAAGGCAATTCTCTTCAGGTTGTGAGCTGTGACCTCGAGCAGGGTTTCACCCACCTCTGTGCAAAGCTGTTCACCCCTTTGGTTCCCATAAACAAAAATAAAAAAATACATAGACGTCAGCAAACGCTAAAGGTAAATTAACAACACAAACAGATAAAGACACTGTACTTATCTTTCATGTGTTGAAATTCCAAGCATTATCTTCTACTCGTGCCACTAATAAATAAAATAATGGATCTATTCACACCAAAAAACAACTGCATCTGTTCTCCATGCTCAACACTCTGTTTGAAAGTACTAATGGGGAGATTTCCCAGGTTGAAAGCTGAATGAGCCTCCCTTGTACCTTTGTAAGCCTGTACTCATGTCTCAGTCACTGAGGAAAGATCCTTTTCATGTGTTAAGCAGGTATGGATCTACATACATCGACTAAGCTCCCTTATACAAGGAGTTCTAACAATATAATTATTTAGGTCATTTTTATTACCATTAACATCAGAATGTATCAATGAAAAGCCTGCTAACTTGTTCCACATATAAAAAAAGCCTATATTCTTATGTACTAACAGCTTGCAGAATATTTTATAAAGGATAACAGGAACCTCTAAAAAAAAAAATATAATATATTTCTCTTTCATCTGATGATTCCTAAGCAATATTTTAAAAGATAAATATATATATATATATTTATTGGAGATGACTTTTACAATATATATATATATTAGTTCAATATTAATATATAGCTAGCATTAATTTTGTTTGGATGAGATCACTGCCTCGATTTCATTAGCAGCAAAGCATATGCAACATAGAGAAGTTCTCTGCACCGAAACCAGATGTCACTACTTTCTTTTGAATAGCACCATGTCCAGAAGAGAAAGAGCATGTAAGATTTACTTCAGTAACACTGCATTCTTTTTAACATGTTTGGAGCATGCGGACATTTAAAGTACTTTCAAAGCCCGAACCCTGCAGCTATCATGAGTTCTATATTTTGTTGGCAAAGCTTTGAAACATCATTGATGTTAGTTTATGGCTGTAGATAAGTAAAATATCATGCTGAATAGATCTGGAGTGACAGACAATTTATTTTTTAATGGAAATATGCGGAGAGCTTCTCTCCAACAAGCATTGCTCCTCAGAGCCAGGTAGGTGTAGTGATGCGGCACAGCACATGCATGCCAAACTCAGCCTAGGGATGGCCCTTGCTTTAGTGCACGTGCTCCCAAGCAAGGCGTGTGCCACGGCAGAAATAGGCAGCAAGGTACCTGAGTATATGAAGTGCAGGATGTCCAACAGACAGGAGCAGAAGACAGAGTCCTTAACAATCACCCTGGCTGGGGGCCTGGGTTCTGCAGCGCCACGAGGAACTGAGAGCCCGGCCCCGGTGTCCACCGCAAAGAGGCTCTGCGCTGTCCGCACAACGGAGGAGTCGTGGACATCTGCGGGGCTCTTCACGTTGAAGAGCAGCATGAAGACCTGGCTCACGGAGCACAGGATGACCTTGTGAGCCTCCATCACCTTGCTGAAGTCTTCTGAGTAAAAGGCCACATCCGTGCACTGGCAGCAGAACAGCAAGTTGTGCAGGTCAGAGTCGTAATGCGAGGCCTCGCCTTTTAAGATCGGCAATTTTTCTGCAAAAGTTAAGGAGCTGGTCTGTAAAACTAAAGCAATTATTAACTGTAGAACACTTATTTTCCCAGAAATCTGATCAAATCAAGGTCAATTTTTGGAAAAAAAAATATTTGATGCAGTTCGCATACGCCTAGTGAAATACTCCTAAAATGGAAATATTTAGTAGAACTTGTTTAGCAAAGCATGTCTACCAACTTACAAAACCTTTTAAGGCACTTATGACTGAAATAAATCTTGGCTGTGAGTCTCAAAGCTACAGGATCTGAGTGTATTTTCTTGTACATGCAAGACAAGACAGCTACATATTTAGAAGCAAAATCTTGTCAATAATCCTTTCTCTGGATATGTGCATCAGGTGCTTGGACATCACATGCAGGAGGAACTCAAGTATTTTTCCTTTAAGGAAAATAGGAATTTTACTTGTTGATATTGTAGAACAATAAAGCATTAAGTAATGACTTCCTTTTCTAATTTGTATGTTCATCTTTTACTAGTTTGTACACCATAAAATACACCAGAAAATGACTCTTATTATTTGTGTCTGAAACAAATTAGAAGCCGATTGCAATGTTACATGTTGCTACACAATTCCCCCCATATTAATTAAACTACACTAAGAGACAATGCAACCAGAGCATCATAACCAGTATAGCTGATGACAGATAACACCGCTCAGAATAGTTACGACAAAGCATTAATTGCATAAAGAACACCATAGACATAGCAGACAATACAGCAGAGACCAGACATCAGCGAGCACCTGGCTGTTCAAGCTGAGGGGGTTGCACACGATGGCGCTTCTGGTTCTTTTTTCTTTTCTTCATTTTTTCAGATGACTTCTGATTCAAACTTTGGATCATAAAATATTCCAGCTAAAATATAAAATGCAATTTTAACAAATCTTTTTAATTTAAGAACATACTATCCACGAATCTATGAACAATGAGTGGACCCGACATGCAGGACTGAAGTTACTGCCATTAGGAAGGGCCACCCAGGTTATCAGTGTTCTGGCACTTCCTTATCAGAAGATACCAAAGGTGATTGAAATCAGCATAATTTAAAAGACTATTTATTCACATGGTGATGGTTATCTCTCCTGTGTTTCATCTTCTCAAAAATGACAGACACAAAGATATTCAGCTTATCAACTTTAGTAGATGCTAATTACACAATTACAGAGAGGAATAAGACTCAATGTCTAATGATCAGGTGCTAGTGATGGAAACAACAAACCCTATACGAGCTCTTCAGCTTGCAATCCACACAATGCTATAGTGCCTTCTGGAAAAGCCACGTTAAAATATCACCTGTGTGAGCACAGCATTTTACTACAAGAGACAGCAAGCGTGATCACTGCAATAAAAATGTACCTCAGGTGAAATGATTAATTTAAAATGAGCAGAGGCATTAATGGTGATATGGTTCTAGGTAATGGAGGTGTTAAACCCTTTTAGCACCCAATGCATTCCAGTAGCATGCACAGTGCTTTATGAAAACTAGAAGAATATTCTGCTTGGATGAGATGTTGTGAGGATTCCTTGGTTTTAGTCGGGAATGAATGGATCCTATAAAAACTGGCTACCTTGTGCCAGATATTTCAAGCTGCTATCAAATCCCATGGAAGCACACTGCACTTATACATCAGGGACAGCTGTCAAACCATGTGAAATTACTGGGCTAAAGGAACTACATTTTTTTTTCTTCAAATCCAAATGCTACCAGGGAAGTAAATAAACGGTTCAAAAAAAACCCCGAGCTTAAAATGTTGCATAAGGTTGAAAATTAAATGCAAATGTGAAACAATTTTATGGAGAAGTCTGAAAGACTGTGGTTTGAAACTGTTCTGTGGACCTCCCTGCCTGCAGGAGAGAGGAAAAATAAAGTGCTAATTAAAGGTGAAATATTTTTAACAAGCTTTTGAGCTTCTGCCTTGTTTGACTTTACTGCAACTGACCCCAGGTTCTGCTCAGGATTACCGACAGTGCCATGACTGTTTGCTGAGAGACCACAAGAATATGCTGAAAAATCGGTCACTTCAGCAATCTTATTGTCCTCATTTCATGAGCAGGACAACAGAGGGATTGAGCAATTACAGTAAAACTTAAAAAAGAGATGAGAACATGACAGAATAACAGTTGGAATGGACCCGCGGAGGCCACCCACTCAAACCACCAGCTTCAAGCAGGTCTCCTCTTTCAAACCCACACATCAGGTTGTCAAAGGTGCCTTGTCCAGCTGGGGTCTATCACACTCAAGCAGGAAAAAAGCACCAGAAGTGTGTGGGGAGTCCCTGCAGCGTGCACCACGGCTTCCCCCGTTTCTCCAACAGGCAGTTACAGCTGGCCCGTTGGGCCCATTAGGCCCATCAGGCCCACCCCGCGCCATGCTGGGAGCCCTGTGGCCCCTCACTTACCACACCCCCGAAATACTTCTGGATATAGAAGTCGTTAAGAGTGTGCAGCTCAAGGTAAGTAGCTCCGAACTCCTTAGCAAGCTGGAGCCCCTCAGAGGTGGTAACACAGCTCCCCCGGTCCGAGGTGCACAGTGGGCAGGTACAGGGCACTGCGGAGAAAACAGGGGTGCGTGTAAGGCGTTTTGGTCCAACCACCCAGACTACCCATCTCCCTAAACAGTTGTAAGGATGTTCTGCTCAGAAAATAAAAAACAGTCAAGCACAGCAGTTTTCTGGTAAGAAATCTGCAATCATATCAACATGAACAACTTCTAGTCCATTCAAGATACCAGCTGCTATGCAAAACTCAGTTTATCCTACATTAACATTATTTTAAATACCATTTGGATTCTATTTAAATTCAATTCGAGGCAGAAGAGTTGAGCAGGACTTTCAGGACGCTGGTTTGGGGTTGGTACGTGCACCACGGGTTGCTGCCACCCTCCCGCCTGTCATACTGCGGCCTCTCTGTGCACTCCAGGCATGGAAAGGAAAAACTTCCACCAACAGTCCTGGCTGCCATGAGCACGCACATACAGCAGAGTATGATTTATTTTCAGGTTTTACATAATTCTTTATGCCATAGTAGCTATTTTTGAAGACTGTGCTGTTACTGATAGAAATCTGTTAGCCACCTGAGCTTGGCTTTGCTTAACACCAGCAAGAACTGCCTGCAAAAACGTGCTCCCAAATATGCCGTACATGCTCTACACTTGTTCCCACTGCTCTGGCCCACGGGCAACATGTGTTAACATCGCTGTTTTTATTTCTGTTGGCAGCAGCACTTGCTACTACAAAAGATTAAAATCTTAGTAATGAGTATGAGCAAGCCACCGGCCCGCACGTACCTCCCCCAAACAAAGGGGTGCAGTGCGAGCCCCAGCAGCCGGGTCATGACCCAGGCGGTGGCTGGGAGCCCTGGCCTCTCCCCTGGCCTCTCCCCATGAGGAGGCAGGCAGAGGGAGGCTGGGGAAGACAGCAAGTGCAGGGAAGGGAAAGAAATGGGGAAGCCCAGGGTTAGTTCAATGGGACGTTACCTCTGGGACGGCAGATTTATTGCCCTTGTGTAAATCACAGCATAAAAGCATTTTGTCGCTGTTAGTGACTTACTAAAGGAAATAATAAAATTAAAATAAAATAAAATAAAATAAAATAAAATAAAATAAAATAAAATAAAATAAAATAAAATAAAATAAAATAAAATAAAATAAAATAAAATAAAATAAAATAAAATAAAATAAAATAAAATAATAAAATGGGAAAGAAGGGAAAGGAAAGAAGGGAAAGGCAAAGAATTTAAAGGCAAAGAAGGGAAAGGGTAAGAAAAGAAAGGGAAAGAAGGGAAAGATTTAATTCTTATAGAGTTCTTTAACAACCCCATCTCAATCACTGAGCAAAACGGGACGTAAATAGATGCTGGCAAAACTGAACATTATGTCCACAGAAGATATATGTCATACTGCTTAATACTTATACATATTTCACAAAGTAAATGACTATAGATATGTTCATAAACCACATCCCTTACTCTTAGCTGGAGAAATGCTCAGAAACATTGCTTTTAGTCAAACTCATAAAGTAAAACCAAGTCACAAGTTTGGCACTCATTGTCTTGGAAAGAAAACATGTAAGAAAATCAAACCCCGTGACTAAACAGACTATGAAAACCAGCAAAAGCACAATGCAAAACACCTGGAAATAGAGAATGAAGTTTATGTGGTTATTCTGTTGGTATCTGTGCTATTTTTTTTTTCTACTTTACTTCAGGATGTAAGCAGACAAAAGCTACTCATGTCTACCCAAACTGTGCGCATCTTCTTATGTGTTGCCCCAGTCAGCTGCGGGACACCAAGGTGTCAATCCACACCCGTGTGACTGTGGTTTCCCTAAGCGTGAAACAGCAGCACCTCCCTGCTAGCTACACATCAGTGTGCTCTGCCCTCATCGTGGGCCTCCTGTGCAGCCCGTGCGGTACCAAAGGGCTGTCTCTCTGCTCCTCTGATGACACCCTAGAGGATGCAGAGGCTTTTTCCACCACCTCAGGCTGCAGGCTGACGCACTGAGTTTTAATGCTGGAGATATGTGGAACCTGCAATATGGCTAGAGAGAGCTCACAACTACAGAGCTCATCTCGTACACTCAAATTTATGTCTCTTTAATCCTAAACACTATATTTAATCCCCACCTCTGATGACTCCACAAGAAGAGTTGTTGCAGAGGTCAAAGCAGGATAGGATGCCTTTTGTCATCAGGATTAATTAACCATAAGGGTTCTTGCCCACATGCCAGCCTGCAGAACCACAATACATGAGCACATTACTGTCATTCTGACAGATTAATTGTTCTGTTAACAACCTGGAAAAACAATCAGCTTCTACTGAAATTACTACATGTCTAACTTCCAAGTGGCATTTTAACTATTGCTTCAGAAGATCGGATACTTACAGTTTTTTCTTGCACCAATAGCAGAAATTATTACCGGAATTGAACAGTGGTTTAATGCCTTTTTTATCATTGGGACATAACTGTCTTTTATTTCTTGAAACGAGGTCTTGTCATTGACAGAGTATTTAATCACAATAATATCAGCTCCTCCAATAAGACTGCGAGAGGTGTACCAGTCACTGTCAAATATATCCTAAACAGGGAAAAAAAAAAAAAAAAAAAAAGTCAAGAATCCCTTGTCTATAAATGAAATGATTAGCTATTCAATATAATTTAATGCAAAACCTTACAGGCATGCTTTTAACTGATAGTCTAATATCTCATTTGAAGACATGCAACAAAGACCAGAATTGATGCTCTGTAATTCTGTTATTTGCAAAACAAGTTATTCAGATAGTATTTATCTAGGGATATAATTTGCAGGAAGAAACACTGCTGTTTAAAATACTTAACTTTCATATGTTTCTATTAAGGAAATAAAAGTGGTAAGAATTTTGTAACAATTCATATAAAACCATTAATTAGAATAATATTTTAGGTAGAGGGTTACACAGAACAATAGTTTGTACTTATGAACCTTTAGATACAGCTTTTATCACTTGAGTGTAATATTTATCTGCTTCACAGAAGCTTCCAGGCAGAAACAAGTGCTAGTGTCTTCAATACAAGACTTATGTGACATAACTAACCTTCCTTTTTCAATTTCTCATTCAGTTTTTCATTACCGTGGGCTATAAGAGTAAGATTTAAACTCTAAAATTATTTTGTATCCAATTAAATTACAACTGTGCTGCATCTACACATAATATTGGTTGTTACTCATATAGTCATTTGCATGGCATCTCCGATTTCAGGATTTCTGCTTTACCAAACACTAGCTCAGAAATGGCAATGGCTTTGCACATCTGCTCAGCTGAAAACTCTTGACAGAAATCTGGAAATTTTCCAGAGAACTAAAAGTCAATTCAAAAATCTAAAATAGTATAACCTTTCAGAACAGTACTATACAGCATGAAGTAAAGCTAACATAAAATATGATCTTGAGAAAAAAAAAAAATGGAAACGAGCAATGATTAAATGCAGAAGACATGGAAGGGAGGATGAAATAGTCATAAAAGAAGAGACAAAAGAACAGGACTCAAAGTTTGGGTTGGGTGAGGGGAAATCAATGGGATCACTCCGAAAGAGTCACTGTTTCAAATCTGTGCTGAAAGAGCTGTATTACTCTTAAGTACAAGAGAAGTAGGAACTTGCTGGAAGTCTATCAATTGGCAAATATTTGCCTAGACTGTCAGCGCACATCCTACACAATTCAGAGCTTTTTTCTACACATAATTAAGCCGAGAAATAAACTCAAAGCCTAATAGGTGTTCCCATTAATTTCTTTAGTAGGTGTCCTTGTTCTGAAATAAGAGAACTATAGACAATTTACAAGTTATAAAGAATAGCTATAGTATAATGATTCACCATGCTGGCATGAGCTTTAAAAGTCTTGCTGTTGGTGGATTTTACTCAAGTCAACTGTTAGAGATTATTATAATCCCAGGTTAAGGAAAACTTTCACCATGGTTTAACAAAATTCTATTCTTTCTATTCTATTCTATTCTATTCTATTCTATTCTATTCTATTCTATTCTATTCTATTCTATTCTATTCTATTCTATTCTATTCTATTCATTTCCTCCCCTCCCATCCCATCCTGTCCTAGTCCAAAATAACTTGGCTGTGCTAATCCAGCTTTGTATCAGCTTCAGTCCTGATTCACTTAACAGAATCCCAGAATGGTTTGGGTTGGAAGAGACCTATATCCCACCCAATTTCCAGCCCCCTGCCATGGGCAGGGACACCTCTCCCCAGCCCAGGCTGCCCCCAACCTCATCCAGCCTGGCCTTGGGCACTGCCAGGGATGGGGCAGCCACAGCTCCTCTGGGCAGCCTGTGCTGGTGCCTCACCCCTCTCAGAGGGAAAAAATTCTTCCTTATAACTAATCTAAATCTACCCTCTTTCAATTGGTGATGGTTAGCTTCCTTTACATGACTATTTCATAGCATAGTCTCATCAGAGGGCTCGAACTATGTGTTTCATCTTCTGTCTGCCTCCTTGTTCACAATAAATAGATAACTATTTCCCCTGGAAACTGCAGAGTGTTTTAGAGCCTCCTGTTTGACATTTAACCCATGCCTTTTTCTCACTGGTTGCTCCTAGGCACCAGCAAAACTTCAAACCTCAGCCCAGCCAAACCAAAAACATTCAAATCTGTAGCCAGAACACACTTACTTCATAGTGAATTTATAAAGTTAAGGCAGTAACACAAGTTTAGTACCTGTAGCAGTGAGACTACCAGTTACAGTGCTTTAAGACAGCCAGCTAGATGGGCATTCACAGCACCTCATCACCATACTGCCAGGAAAAATTTGAGAACATTCAAGGGGCAGCTCTAATACTTTTTAGCTGATGAAGATCTCCACATAAATATTTTGGTAGGGTTGCATACATTTACCACATGAAAGGTTTAACGAAAAATAAAATACAATCCAAAAATAAATATAAAACGTTTAGTTGTTGTATGACAGAAGATAGAAAGCATGCCTGTTGCTTTTCAATTTCCTTCTGTCTGCTTGTGTTGAAGCTCAGGTTTGCACATTTCTATCACTAAGATGTTGGGGATCAATAACACCACCGGGGACTAGAGCAAAGATGCACATACAAAAATTCTGCAACAAGCAAATGCATTCATAATAAAAAATACTTGTGGAAACTTCATACTGGATGTAATATGCGATATTTACATGTTGTCACATGTCTGTATATGGTTTGCACAGCTGCCTCCATTATAGAGCTAAATCTCCAATGGACTTTGACACCATTTCATGCCACAAAGAAAGATTTTGGGAAGATTGTTGAGGTTTTGGTGAATATGAACTCAGCATGGCCAAAGGAAAGAACCACTTCTAACCGTAGTACTTAATTGGGTATCAGCCCTAGCGGCAGCTCTGGACACAACACAGTCTAACACACAAGGGCACACTGCTCCAGCCTCAGCTCTCATCCCAGCTCTCCAAAGAGAGCATCATCCCGTAAAAGACCATCCTTGAACACCCTCCAAGCCCTAACCCCAACTAGTGGCATCTCTGGGGCTCTTCCCGATCTCATCAGAGCACATTGTAGAAGACTTGTGTTTGACTGCAAGCTTGTGCAGGTAACACAACAGCGGTGTAAAGGTCAGTATGATACAGCAAGAAAATATGTATGCTTTTCCTGTTGAAAATGATACTAAAAATGTATTTTTGACAACAAAACAACAACAAGAAAGCTTAGCCATTAGTTCACAAGTAATGCACTAGGTGCCCTTTTTGTACCCTGCCACATCTCCAGCTCTGCAGGTGTGTGGAAACTTGGTGAAACCCTTACTGAAAATAACTGCATGGGTGCATAAATGCATGTCTTTGTTGAACTGCTAGGGAAAAAAGTCTTATGGGCTCTCAAGAGCAGACTGCAGCAGGTTCTTAGGTGTGCACAGCTGCATCTTGTAGCAGGTTTGTGGGTCTGTGGTTTCCTCCACTACCCCCTGCCACCACTGTGTGTCTCTGCTAATACTAAAAAGGATTTTGGTGATGTTGACAGAGCTGTGGGGATGGAGTGCACCTTCCCAGGATGAGAGCCAGTGTGCAGCATATCAAAGAAGCTAGAACAATGTTGGATGCGCCCACCCAAAGCATCACAACACCCCATCTGTATCACCCTCCTGCAGTTTCCCTAAGCTCTCCCACACACCCAAAGTCTGTTCTTCAGGATGGATGTTACTTTCACAAACACAGAGCAGAAAGACGTGTTCCCAGAGGCCTCATGGCAATTATTTCATTTTGCATCAAAGGTAGAGTAGACCATTCAGATTACTGCTCCCATGGTGGGAAAGTTCTTCAAAAACATCTCTGACAAAATGTTGTTCTCCCAATACATCACTTGAGACAGAGCATCTGGATCCTTAGCCATGTTAAGCACTCCTTGATTATCATTTTTAGGAAAGTTTTCCTGCAGAAATGGCAGAAGAATTCCCTCAGATAATGAGCTGTTCAGATGCAGGAGTGACCTCAATTCCAGGCTCCAGCTATGCCATTTGCATTGCAGCTACTTCTCATCACACTTCCTGCTCTTGGCACAGTCCACTTCCCAAGACAGCCACCGACACAGAGAATAAGTGCATAGCTAGCGTTATGGTAATATGACCTTATTAGTTATAATTGTAGTTCTGTTGCTGTTCCTCTCAGGACTTCCTAGAAAAGAAGCTGCATTCTCCCCTTACCTGTCTCTGCTACACACCTCTCTCATGAGGAACCCTTTCCACTAGTAAATCTTTCTTGTCAAGCAGCAAAGTCGAAAACCAAGCCTTCAGGGGCAAGGAAAACGTGGTTTTCCTGCGGATCACATGGTCCCCTTAGAGGACAACAGCTGCTTTGTGAAAAAAAAAAAACAATGTATGAATGCCTTCAGGGAGCCAGCAGCGTCCTACTGCCCACTGAGCCCAGCACCCTGCCCACCACAGCACCAGCACCAGCACCAGTGAGTGCTCGGTGCTGGGGCAGAGCAGCCCCTCTCTCCCCAAGCCCCCCAGCACCTGCCAGGTGCACCGTGGCTGTTGGGAGGTTTGCCCCAGTGCAGGATCTGTCCCAGGACTTGCTCCCCCAACCTAGGACTGAATCTCTCTAATATCTTTACAGCACTGCTCCAGGCGAGAGGAAAGATCAGCAGAGGTAACACAGCTAGGTTTATTGCCCTAGTGCCGCTAGGCACTAGGCACTGCTAGGCACAGTGCCGCTCATCCTGCCATTTATTTTCCAACATCACAATTAAATGAATCAAAATATGAATTGCTGTTTCTATGCTATGCTTCATTCTGAAGTTGAAGATTTACTTGCCATCAGATATTACAGACTTGGTCCACACTTTATCTGCAGTTTTCACCTGTACACATGCAGGAGCACAACAAAACTCAGCATAAAGTGACTGAAGTTGCAAAGTACACACAAGCGGATAAAACAGCAACTCACTTCCCAGGACTGTCAAATCTGACACATTCATAGCTTGCCAGGTAAAGCAACCTTTACTAGAGGAAACTCTAAACTACACTTGCAAACTACTCCTTTCAAGTCACTAGCTCCCATACTGAGTTTTATGAAAAAAAAAAAAAAGATAAAAAATTTTGACTTTCTAGTTCGATATGCATTATGAGATCACAACTTGAGCATGTGTTAGCAACCAAGTGCACATTAAAGTCACAATATGTAGCTTGGATGTTAGCACACTTAGGTTTTCCTTAGTTCTTCATCCCTCTGCTCATGCCAGGTCTTTTTTTTTTTTTTTTTGTCAAAGTTTGTTCCAGCCATGTGAACCACCAGGGAATTGGTCCTGTGTATCTGTCCCCTGCACATGGCAGGTATCAGCATGCAGCTTCCCAAACACAGTGTGGGACACAGCAGGCCACAGTGATAAATACACAGGGTTTGACGCATGAAGGTCGGTGTGGTTTCGGAAACAGTGGCACTGTGCTCACAGATTTCAACAAGAATGATGCACCTCTATCTCCAAAGCCAGCACTGCTTCCCTGCACCCTGCAGCTGCCACCAGGAGGAAGATCTCACAACACTCAGCTGCTCCTCTGCATGCTGGCAGTAATGCCATCCTTGTCATTTTTGGAGCACAGAAACTTCAAAGACCTTAAGTCCGTCTGTAACACTAGACAGACTGTTCCTATGGGCAGCAATTCCCAAGAACAGCTCAAACCTGCTCTGCAGTTTGGTAGCCACCTCCAGCCACCAAATACCAGGACCCCAGGGTAACGCTGATGCTGCTTCAGCGACCCCGTTCCCAGAAGGATGCCACTGCAGCACTGTTCACCTCGTGCAGACAAGACACCGGCCAGGACATGTGCACAAAGACAGCAAACGCACCCTGCACCACGATCACAACAGTGCCCACCCATGCCATGGGACCCGGGCAGCCTGCCATCCTGCAGCAATTGGTGTGCTCACCTGCCAGGTTTGTGTGCAGCACTGGCTTCCTTTGATCCTGTGGGTTTGATCTAGATAAAATACAAACCTTAGCTGAAATGGAAATTATGCTTAGATGAAACAATGCAAAGCCCACTATGTCACTGCCTCTAATATTCAGTACCCTGCATGAAATATGAATCCTTTACTGTGAGGAATATGATGCATTAGCGACGACCGCACTTGAGGCACCCCCAGTCATTGTTCTGAGCTGTTACGTAGTATTTCCCCTGGCTACCAAAGAATAGTCCTTCAAAGACCACAACGACCTAAAGCCTCAAGAATCCAGCCTACCAACAACAGTCCTGTCCTGCCTCCTCCTAGCAAGCAGGCAGCTTCACTTGGAGCAAAGAACCTTCAGAGGAGGCCAGTCCAACTCCCTGAGATGTCTTCTGCTCAGCAAAAAATGCTCACTGCTCCTCATTATTCCCAGTAATAGGCTCCCTGCCTCCCTTGGCTGAGAAAGGGAACAACAAGAGGCCAATGCTGTAAAACATAATGCCATAGACAAAAACAAGATAGCTTTTCAAGGCCAAAAGTGACAAGAGGTCCAGAGATGGAGAGCCTTGCTCTCCGCAAGGTCAGATGGACATAAAACAACATAAGATGAAAAATGCATCTCTAATCTAGGTCTGCACACTTTTCTCCTCCTACCATTCTCCAGCTATCGCTGCCTGCCTTCCAACCCCCCTTGCCAAGCGCCAGTCCTTTGAAACATCCTTTGAAGTCCTACAGCTTTAATTTACATTCAGTGGCTCCTACTCATTGCTGTGCTCCAATGAACTGAACAAAGTACACATGCAGATGAAATGCAGATTTAAAAATTAAAAAAAAAAAAAATCAGAGATCCCATTTAAAAAGAAAAAAGAAAAAGAAACGAAAAGGAAAAGCAGTGAGAAATAGAGAACAGAAAGATAGCTAAATTGGATAATGCAGCTTTAAGATTACAGGCTCCTGATATCATGTATTGCTGCACTGGTAGGATTCCCGTAGATTGGAAAAAAAAAAAAAAGTTTCCTTTACAGTGCTGCAAAAATCACTCTCAGGATAAAATTATTAAGTTCAAGCCAACTACTGTCTCAGAGTTTGATTTTGTTAAAGCTGTTAAAGCTTTTTTTTTTTTTTGGAAGGCAATCAGGTGTTATTAAGTATGCGTTATTCTAAAGTATCAGTGTCATTTCTTGCATAATCATTGACCTGCTCATACTCCTAATTAAGTTATCTCACCCATTAGCAAAAGTCCCAGTAACACGGTAGAGTGTCAGGACCCTCATTATTTACCTTCTGATGTGAGAAATCGTGCTAGGATGTGATAATTCATCACAGCAGAAGCAAAAGGACTCGAAACAGTGCATTTAGCTAGAGGACAGATAACAGAACCTGTCATTTCCCTGAGCTGGACACCTGATTGCCTTTTCAGCCTTACAGAGAAAAAGATCCTCTGTGGACTGCTGCATCCTTTCTGGTGTTTTGAGACTTGTTTTCGGCATTTTGCCATAAACCCGGTGCCACAGCACCAGCCCCGGCGCTCTCGCCTCTCTTTTTTATCGGTCGGGCCGCCCGCAGCACCGGGCATAGCCCTCCCGGGGAGACCCCCGGGCAGAGCAGAGACCTCCCCCTGTTTCAGGGGGGCGACCCCCGAAGGAGGGGGACACCCGGGGGACCCGCGCCGCGCCGTACCCATCGCGGACACTCGTGGACCTCCAGCCGCACGCCGCCCAGGATGCGCGCCCGGAGCCGGCTGGGCGCGGGGCTGCCCAGCTCGGCCACCAGCCCGCTGCCCCGCAGGTAGCTCCGCACCAGCCCCGGCTGCCCCGCGCCGCCCGACGCCGCCTCCCGCTCCGTGCCCAGCGCCACGATGCTCACCGACCTGCAACGGCACCCCCGGCATCACCCCCGGCATCACCCCCCGGTACCTCCCGGTACCCCCCGATCCCCTCCGGGACTCCCCCGGCATCCCCCCCGGTACCTCCCGGTACCTCCCGGCACTCCCGGATCCCCCCCCGACATCACCCCCGGTACCCCCCGATGCCCCGCGATCCTCTCCGGTACTTGCCCGGTGCCCCCCCGGTACCCCCCGGTACCTCCCCGTACCCCCAGCATCCCCCCTGTGCCCCCCGACCCCCCACGGGACTCCCCCGGCATCCTCCCCCGATCCCCTCCGGTACCCCCCGGTGTTCCCGATCCCCCCTGACCCCCCCCCGGTACCCTTCTCCCGACCCCCCCCCGGCCCCGCGTCGGCCCCTACATGCTCCCGGCTCTGCCTCCCTCCCTCCCGCGCTACGTCACGGACATCACACGCTGACGTCACGCCCATTTCGAGGCGGGGGGGGTGGGGGGAAGGGGGGTGGGGTGGTGGCAGGGCGAGCTGCTCCCTCCGCTGGTCAGTCCCGGGTTTTCAGGTTTTTAACCTCAAAAGGACAATGGCAGCCCCGTGTCCTGTCACCCTGTCCTGGAGGGGCTGCAGGAAGGCCGGGGAGGGTCTCTGTGTCGGGGGTGTGGGGACAGGGCAAGGGGTGAGGGCTGGAAACTGAAGGTGCAGAGATTTGGGTTAGGTATAGGGAAGAAATTCTTCACTCTGAGGCTGGTGAGGCCCAGGCCCAGGCTGCCCAGAGGAGCTGTCGCTGCCCCATCCCTGGCAGTGCCCAAGGCCAGGCTGGATGGGGCTGGGGGCAGCCTAGGCTGGGGGGAGGTGTCCCTGCCCATGGCAGGGTGTGGATTTAGATAGGTTTTAAAGTCCCTTACAAACCAAACCATTCTCTGGTGCTTCTCACTCCTTCCTCAAACCTCTTGGGAGAGGAAAAGCATGGAAGGGAAGGGAAGGGAAGGGAAGGGAAGGGAAGGGAAGGGAAGGGAAGGGAAGGGAAGGGAAGGGAAGGGAAGGGAAGGGAAGGGAAGGGAAGGGAAGGGAAGGGAAGGGAAGGGAAGGGAAGGGAAGGGAAGGGAAGGGAAGGGAAGGGAAGGGAAGGGAAGGGAAGGGAAGGGAAGGGAAGGGAAGGGAAGGGAAGGGAAGGGAAGGGAAAAAATAAAAGGAAAGAAAGGGGAAAGGAAAAAAATAAAAAGAAAGAAAATGAAAATAAAAAGGAAAGTAAAAGGCAAAAGAAAAAGAAAGAAAGAAAGAAAGAAAGAAAGAAAGAAAGAAAGAAAGAAAGAAAGAAAGAAAGAAAGAAAGAAAGAGAAAGAAAGAAAGAAAGAAAGAAAGAAAGAAAGAAAGAAAGAAAGAAAGAAAGAAAGAAAGAAAGAAAGAAAGAGAAAGGGGAGAAGAAAAAGAAATAAAAGGAAAAAGGAAAGAAAAGGGAAAAGAAAAGGGAAAAGAAAAGGGAAAAGAAAAGAAAAGAAAAGAAAAGAAAAGAAAAGAAAAGAAAAGAAAAGAAAAGAAAAGAAAAGAAAAGAAAAGAAAAGAAAAGAAAAGAAAAGAAAAGAAAAGAAAAGAAAGAAAAGAAAAGAAAAGAAAAGAAAAGAAAAGAAAAGAAAAGAAAAGAAAAGAAAAGAAAAGAAAAGAAAAGAAAAGAAAAGAAAAGAAAAGAAAAGAAAAGAAAAGAAAAGAAAAGAAAAGAAAAGAAAAGAAAAGGGAAAAGAAAAGGGAAAAGAAAGAGAAACAAAAAGAAGAAAAGAAATACAACTTAAATTTTACATGGTAGCAAACTCCATGAACTGAGAATTTGCTTGACATCTCCACCTCAGATGCATTCTGCAAGTTATGTGGGCAAGTGAAAGCAATAAAAGATTGTTTAACTGAAAGAAGAGGATTATAAAGGATTGCTTGACTGTTCCCTATTTGGCAGTCTGGACGCTGAATATCCTATGATCAGCAAACACTTCAGCCAGCAGGCATTTGCTGCTGCTGCAGACACACAAAGACAAAATTGCAGAAAAGGGAGAGCGTGTTTGACAAGACTCAGAAAACAATAACATATTTGATCTTGTACATTTTAGACTGGGACGTTATTATTTTCTTTCAAACGATTTCTGCTGAAGCTTCCCAGTGAATATCTCAGAAAAAGCAATGAAGACAAATATGCAATCTTTCCCAACAACAGGGCAGTGATATTTTCCATGGCAAGGAGATAAGCACAGCCAAGTCAAGGAGGAAGAATTTTTCCTTGTGGAAGCTGTAGTCTCATTTGCATGGACCAAGACATGACCAACTGTCCCATATTTTCACATCTGTGAAATGATTTAATGCACTTGGGTTCGGTGTTGTCCTATTCATTAGCTGATCCTGCACACTACCCAGAGCTTCTGCTCACTTTTTAGCAGCTTTTGATACCTGACAATCTATGTTGTTGTCAGAGAGGTAAATTTCCTTTTTTTTTTTTTTTTCCCCCCAAAGAACATAGACAGTGACTCCAGGTAACAGCAATCTTTTTTGATGAATGGAGGTGTGTTGCAAAATACAAACTCTGTCAGCCCTGATTTTACTGGTGCCCATCCACGCTGCTGTACAGTCTGGCAGCTGAGATTCTTGCACAGACAAAGCACAAACCAACAAAAGGAGTTTTTCTTTTGCTGTAGCCATCTGCCAAATCCAAGCCAACAAAAGCAGCCTGTGTGTGGGAAAGCAAGGAATGAATGGCGGGGCAGTGTTAAGGACTATGAATATTTTTCAGTACAACTATGCCAGAAAAAAAAATAATTGTGGATTTGCTCTGGCTTGAAAGCACATAAATACTCGTGCAGCAGTGCCAGTTGTATCAATGGCACAACCACCCCCTGCCAGAGCCTGCTGCCCCTCCAGCCCTCAGCCTCACAATGCGACAGGCAGCACGGATCCCAGAACATTGCGTTGCATCCACCACTACAAATGATACAGTGCTGTGACCTTTGAAAAATCACCTTCCATGCAAATCACCTTTGAAAAACTCATTGTGCTTTTATAAAGGTGATTTATGCCTCCACTTTTACATCTGTTACATTTATGGGCTTGTAAACATCACTCGTAACTCCCTCAGCGTTCCCCTCTCCAAAATGAAGGGTCAAATCAAGACAACTCTTCAGCCCCTTCAGTCTCCTGATCATTTCATCTCATGATCATTTCATCATCATGAGATCATCTCCCACTCCTTCAGTTGTGTGGGTTCCTTCTGGAGTTTCTCAGCATTCAGCATCTGACCACCTGTAAGAAGTTTAAGTATCACCTGCAGACTTGGAGGTTTCACAGGTCCCCAGTGAACATCAGTCATCAAAGACAACCCAAGGCTCCTGTTCTGGCCTGGGGAATTCCCATCCTTGCAAGCATTCAAGGTTTGACTAGAAAAGTCCTTGAGCAATTTGATGCAATTAGACCTGCTAGGAGAAGGAGGTTCGTTAGATGACCTCCAGGAGGTCACTTCCTACCTGAATTATTATTATAATTATTATTACTGACTCTTTGGATCTCCTTCCTCCTAAAGACTGACCACTAAGCCCTATCCTTCACTTCCTGTTCTTACACCAGCTTTCAATCCAAAACCAAATCTCTTGTCCAATCTTGTGGTAACTTAGTTTCTTTACAACATTTAATAAGCTTTACAAAAAGCTTCTCAAAGGCTTTTTGAAAATGCAGGAGGATTATTATACTCACACAACCCACTTTATCCACATACTGCCCTTCCTCCAAATTCCGGTGATGCAGGACTTCCCTCCATAGAAACCACTTCTTCCAAGCAGACACTGTTTGTCCATATGTCCCTTCATCATTTTTGTTACAGACTCTCTCATCTTTTCAGGAATGAAGGGCAGTCCCACTGGTTCCACATTCCCCGGAGCCCCTCTCAAGCAGTTTTTTCCTGCCAGGCCCATAGCATGGGGCCATCTGTAAAGATTTAGCACAAGCCTCAGACCCCAGGTCAGGGGTTTCCTATCTGAGTTTCTGGGGAGTGGTCTAGCAAATGTTATCTAGTCCTAGCTACTTATTAATGTCTACTCTATCCATTTGGTCTAATGCTGCTCTATCAAAACAAGAAACATAATATCAGCCCCATACTGAATCCAAGGTGTGAAGGGAGTTGAAAATGATCTAATAGGAGGAGAACGAGAAATAAAAAGGCCACTTTCTAAATTTAAACCAGATCCGGTTTATAGCATTTATAGCAGAAGAGAGCTGCGAAAGCCACTACTGAGTTGTGAAAACCTGCTGACATGGTGCAGGTAAGCAGTGGATTATTGGAAGCCAGCTCTGCTGCTGCAGGAGTCCAGACTGCCCTTCTGGGCCGTTGACTTCAACAGTAAAAGGCTCCAATTCCCAAATCATGAGGAGGAACCTCATCACCACGGTGTCTGCATGCCTGCAACCTGCAGCACTGCTCTAAAATTCAGAGATGAAGGGCCGAAACTGATGCTGCTGTAGGTCAGGGGCAGGGAAGAGATCTGGGCTATTTTAATAATCCACTTTATGATCCCCTGGATAAGCACTTAAGACTGAGTGACACAGCACATGAATTGTACAGGGAGACGTGCCGCAAGGTGAATTAATGTGCTCTGCTTTGTGCTTGCGCACAGTTTTGTCCATTAATGAGTAAAGATTCTAGTTTTGGTCACTAAAAATACACTATATGGGTGCAGATAACACTCATGACATCAAGTAAATGAAGAGTTAATGTGAGTTTTAAGAAAATAAAATTAAGGAAAAATGATTAGAGCTGTAGATATAAATAGCCACTATACAGCCTATGCGTAACAGAATTATTTATTCACCTATGAGTGTCAAAAGTTCATGAGTCATAAATGAAACGGGAGTAGGCTTCCTGTTTAAAGTTACCTTAAAATTATTTTTATACAACTGCACTTCTCCAGAATTAAAAGAAACAGTAGCTGCCCTTATGTGGATATTAAACAACATTCAGGTTATTACAGGATGGAAATTTTTATGTTTAAAAATTTGGTTCTGGTTTCTCCAGCACTTTTAGACTACTTATTCCAAAACTGGAGCACTCTCTTGAGGGGTATTTGGCTGCTCAGGAACCTTTGCTGAATGCTAAACTGTACATTTGATGTGAGAAATGGCACACGATGAAAGAGTAGAAATGAAAACGTCTTTATAAGTGGATTTACTTTGATGAGCAGAAGCCAGTGAATGACTATTTTCCTGCCTCAAATCCTGGATATACAGTGTGCAGTCCAAGAAGTGTTCCTGTTTTGGCTGTTGTCTCCATAGTTGTGTTAATTAAGTCTCAGTACTGAGCAGCCTATTTTTACAAAACTAATAGCAATTTAGTATCTTCAAGGCTTTTCTTCTTTCAGTTGAATGTAGTCAAAGTTTACTGCTACAGGCAGATAGAGGGGAAGATATGGACAATGTTACTCTCTAAGCTTTACTTCTGCTGAAAATCAGGCTAGCAATATAAATTTAATTTGAAATGCAATATCTGCATAAATAAATCACCACTGAAAGCACAAAAGAGGACCAGGTCATAATTGCTATGGTTTCAAGTAAAAAGTTTTCAAGTAAAAGCTGACATTTTTGAATGCCAGCTCTGCAAACTGAAAATAAAAACTTAACTTAATCCATAAATTGATCTTTTTTTTTTTTTTTTTTTTTTTTTTTTTTTTTTTTTTTACTTTCTCTAAGTAGAGGTAAATAAAAGTAACACAACTTACCTTTGTGGTATTTGTTGCTGGTCTAGAGGTTGCCCAGATATAAATTGACTGATTAGAACCTGATATTTTGTCGTAACTAGCTTCAGTGTCCATTGCTTTATTAATTGTGTCGTAGTTGCAAGAAAAACAAGGCCAAAGGGCTGGACTGGTCAACATTAAAGAAGCAATCAAATTTCATTAGCTCTAAAGCTCTAAATTTTTCATATTGAAGAAAAACAAACAACAACTATAACAGCAACATGAACAAATGGAGAAGATCGAGAAGAGGAATTTCCTCATATTATAGTAATGCACTGTTCTTGTATGCAAAACTCAAGTTGCATATCAGGTCTGTTTTCTACCTTCTAAGATATACCAAACACTGGAATCAGTAATTTGTATTAACTTGCTTTTTTATTGCTGGTATTTTCTTATTCAAAGCTGTGGTGCTTTTCTAATGAAAGTATACACATCATAAATAGCACTTTCCTACTCTTCTAATAACCTCATAGTATGATAAATAGCTATGTATAGCTATGTATATAGCTATGTATAGCTAGTATGCTATGATAAATAGCATTGATTTGTTACATCAAAGGACCTATTTTTGCCTTATTTTCTATTTGGAATCACTGGATAAAGCTCCAAATAATCAAGATGTTCTGATATTTCTACAATCTAAGGAAGAGATACTACTAAATAAGAATAATAATAAGAAACAGTACTAAACAGTAGTATTTGCAGCATGTATTTGACATGTTTATGTCTTCTCTGAAAACATTTACAAGGGAAAAAAGATTCACACTTTTTCTGTATCAAAAGATATGATGGTTCTTGGTGATGATTTTTTTTCCACTTTTGTTTTCTTTTTATTTGTTATATTTGAATCATCAGTAATCTTCAGTTAGTTTTCTACAGTAATTCTCAAATTACATCAGGATTTTCAATTAAGTATTTGGCAGTAACTTAAGCTACAGCCTAGATTGTAGATTTGTATCTACAGATATCTTGCCAGAGTTGCCTAACAATGCTTCTTCATATGACAAAAATAGGAAAGCAAAGGGCATGATGTCTGAAAAAGACCAAGCAGGGCAAAATGCTTGTGAGGAAGGTGAAAATGGAAAACAAGTAATAAAGAAGTCTGTGTGCAGTGATGTTTGCAGTTTGTACTTCATAACAAAAGTGAAAAATAAACAAACAGCAACAAAACCACTCCTGCTTGGAGTCCAGAAGTAAGAACAGGAAAATTTAAAAGGAAAAAATATGTAAGTGGAAGTTATTTGAAAAGCTTCAGTCTTTAAGAGTATTTTGCTTTCTCTCTATATAAATCAAAACATTTGTACTAATTTAAAAATGAGCTGTCAGCAAAGAGATGTTTTAGTAGAGTATTTTATATAGCATACTTCTGGAGATTCCTAGATGTGATTTAATTCTCTTAGTTTTAATCTTTTATATTTATATATATATATATATACATATATATATAACTGCGCGGTTTAATATATGTTTCTCTGCTAGAGAACTGAGAACTGTTTTAACATCCAGTCCTTTCATGAGCTTAATTCATGTTGCAAGAGAATCTTGCAACAACTAGTCAGTGAGAGCAACAAATCTGATAATGTCATCAATAACATTTCTAAACTTTCTAAAAATAGAAAGATATAGATACCTTGATATAGACTACATAGACCTCAGGCAGTGTGAACAGGTTCTTCAGAAGTCTTATCTGCCTTCGTCCAACCTCTGTGTTGTGGTATGGGGCATATATGGTAAATGCTATCCATTAGGCATGTCACAGTATAAACTTCTCTTCATAAGCTGCAGAATTTCTAAACTAAGTGAAGTGTTTATATGCGGATATTTGAGACATTTTTTAGTGATGAGTAATGGTTTGATGATCATTTTACATTGCTCTCTCATCACTATAGTGATGAGAAACTATTCTATGGTTTTGATGTTTTGAATTCTGTTGATAGTATTCTGCATCCATCTCAAATCATGACTAACCATTTATTTTAAAAAAGAAACTGATCATTTACCTGAATTTGCACTTTCATAGTTGACCACTGAAGACAGGAAAACCTCAACAACATAAAAACATCCAAGTGTAGGGTGCTATCTTTCAACTCACACTTCTTTATTAACTTTTTTATTACTTTTATTAACAGCCTGGAAAAGCTATAACTTATTTTGAAAAAGTACTGATGCCTTTAAACATGGATGAGCAGGAAATGTTTGATCCACACCTATGCTTATGAAGCAGGGGGCATGAGCATTTGCTAAATGAAGAGGGAAACACAGTGTAGCAGAACTGAGACATAAAAATGGTGAATGTTCCACATATTGTAGGCAACTGCAAATGGAAGCTGCCTTTGGTTAGCTCCATGCCAATGAAGTCTTAGAAATTTTACCAGTGCTACATAATTCTCTGTGTTTGAAATCCTCCTGAATTTCACTGTAATTGAAAGGGGGTAGCTGGATCTCAGTCTTTGCAGTGGGAAATAAACTGTAGAAAGTGTTTTAAAACTCCATGTTCTTTCCTGCTGGCTGTTTTATGACTGCAGAGAAAATTTTAAGCAGTGTTTTATGAAGTATGAATTTTACCAAAGAAGCATCAGAATGCTTATTCCCTTATTCCCTAGAAAATACTAAATTGCCAAGATTTTAATTCTTTGCCCTCTGTCTCATTTCACTTTCCATGTGCGTTTTGTTGGCAAGACTTACTTTCAGTTATCAATAAAAGAAATTCTTTCCAGTTGCCTGTAAAGTCTGGACCCATTTTTAACATTTTGAGACACTTAACTGAGAAACAATGTCAGTTTCTGCATGGATCTCCATTTAATGTTTCTTTTTATGATGCTACGTGAGGATTAGAATGAAGTCAATTCTGCCTGCCTATGATGAACTGCCATCACAGCAAAAAAGCAGCATGAGAAAAAAAAAAGTATATATATATATATAAATAAAGGAATAAAGATTGATGAGATTGTAAGACCACTTCAAAATCATCACTTAAGAAAATAGGAAAACTGGTATAAAGGATTGAGAGATTGTTAAAATCAAGTTCATAAAGTTATTTCTTAATAGAATATTATAGAGGGTAGCTTGAGGATCTTGAGCATACACCAATTCATATTTACTTTTCTAATTTTAAACTACTATCTTTGAAGCAGCAAAATAAATAATGTTTCCAATATTTTTTTTCTGATCTCAACCAGCAGAAATTTTGCTTTTCCTCTTCCTTTTTTTTTTTTTTTTTTTTTTTTTTTTTTTTTTTTTTTTGTGATAAGTCAGTCATATTTTGTGTGCTTTTAGCTGAAGCAGATGTTCACAGGTAATCTAGGATAAAGACATGCCCAAAGAGCGATCCACTTTGAAAAATCCTTTTCTTTCACAAACTGGTTCTTAATAAACACTACGGTTTAAAGAGAAAAACAGTGCAGAATAGATTTTTTATCTCTCTTAGCCAGATGCCCACATGGAATAAAAATAAAAATTTGTCTCTTCAGAAGATCTATTCAGAAGCCTGTTTGACTTCTGTTAATTAAAAAAGTTTTTTTTTTCTTGCCTTTATGTCAAGTTTTAAAAGTTAAAAGTTTGTTTTTATTTATTGCCTTCATATCGAGGGAGGAGGAAAACACTTCATGTTACAAAAATTGCCAAGAGGAGGGATTACAGAGATGTATGTTCCCATTACATAGTCTTGACTCTCAGAACTGGACATCTAAATTAGTCACCTAAATGAACAACACATATATGAGGCTGAACAAGTAAAACTTGTTGATGTCAGCTGAAAATACTTGCTCACAAAATTAAAGAATGTAAAATGACAAATATCAGTTTATTTTGGTACAAGTAATGAGGATGCTTAAAATTATAAAGGTACTTTATTAATCTAGTATACTGAAAGAAAATACTAGAATGTAAAAGTACCGTCTTAGCTTCACTATTTTATTTTTAACAAGTTTAAAGAAAATTGATGAGTTATACTGCAGTGTAATTAATGAAATTCAAATTCTCATACCTTCAGACAGATTCTGCATTCTTACTTTTTTTTTAGGTAAGTTATTTCAGTTCAAATTCTTTACTGTGAAACATCTTGTGCATCTAGAGGTGAATTTATGCTTGACTTCTTTCTTGATACCGGAAAATGAAACATAATGTTATTTCAACTAGTAAGACAATACGAAGTCCCACAGCTAATCTCAATGGGACAATAGTATCAGATGACTTTGGAAGTGGAAATTGTGTCAGACGCCTGGTTACACTACAATGCAAACAGTTAGTTAGAAGAAGTACAGGAATATCTTAGGTGACTGAATATACCTAAAATTGCGTTTGATGTTTTAGAAGGAAGCCCACTTAGGTAACAGTGTAAATGAAAGCAAAAATTTGCTTCTAAACTCCAGATGATTAAACATAATGGCAAAATGAATATTAAAATATAATAATGAACATTATTACTGGTAGATATAAATGAAAAAGTTAATTATAAAAAAGGAAGCACCAGTAGACTCATGTTAAAATGATACCTCTGTTTTAAATGGAGCTTGTGCTTTTATTTCTTTTTTATTAATTTTCAACTGTAATTTAAGCTTTCCCAGTCCTAGCAGAATCATGTAATGCAAACATATCTGTTTGCTTATTTATTTATTTATTTTTGCTACAGTATCTTTTATCTTCATAATTCTACACTTTTAAGTAGGGTTTTTTACAAGTAAAAGTGCAATTACTCAAGGACAGTAAAGACATTTTGCCAACTACATCCAATTCACCTATTTTATTGCTTTTAACTGTACACTAACTGTTCATCAGACACCTTTCTTTACATCTATTAGGTTTCCAGCCAGGTGACAGCACCTTCTGGCACTCCATACAAGCGGTCTCTTCTCCAAAGACAAACTGCAATTACAGCTGCACAAAGCAGGACCTCTTCCAGTCTTTCTGTAGAGGACAAGTGTTATTCTTACCTCTGTGGCACTCTGAAGAGAAGGAATGCAGAGATGGTATTACGTTGAGGTTTATATTTACAAAGAACTGAAGTCAATTCCATGAGATCATGAGTATTCCTAAGAGGTGGGAGTTGTTCAGAGATGAAAAGACATTTGGGTCATCACCTAATGGTGCAGCTCCAATTTAGCAACTTTTGTATCTACAAACAGTCACTTTCCAGCATTCTCTTTTTGCTTTGTTTTAATTCACTCTTTGATTCCAGATTAAGAAGAAATGTGGGCACTGAGACAGTCTCAATCTGTTCCTAAAGTGATGATGGGGGGGGTTGGGATGTCATCCATGAACAAAGACAATATTCTTGTCTCTATATGTACAATGTTTATTGCACGGTATCACAGCTTAAATGCGTTACATTCATCTTAGATGTGAAAAGTCTCTAGTAACTCTCAAAGACATTTTTCCTTGCTAGGATATGTAAATAGATTTAGGCAATTTGCTTGGAAAAAAAAATCTAATGGGCAATAACTGACTGCACATTTCTCCATTTCTTGACTCCCTGTGTCATTATTCATCCAAGTACAAAGTGGTACTAGAAATCAACTCTGAAGAAAGATGTCATTTCACATAAAAGATCTCTATGTTCTTACATACTCAGAAAAAACAAGAACAATAACAACAAAAAACACCACAGGTCCTCAGTATGTCATTTTAGATATGGGACTGGACCTAAAGTTAATATACACTGTTTATGTTAATTTTTGACTCGTTTGCCAGGAATAATGGTGATCATTATCATTTGATCTTGCTAGAAAATTTTGGTAAGCATTTCAATAAAAACTTCCATAATATAGTGTTACAGTTTGAGACATACACAGAGCAATTAAGGTAAAACAAAGCTCAATTGTTGAGAATATTTGTTATACACCATGAATGGCATGGTGTATAGCCTAGCAGCTAGAGCTTTGTTGACAGAAATAGATTATGTATGTATGTTTGTGTATTAGGCATACATGTATGTACGTATAGCCATGGTTATACATACATATGCCTAATAAGGTACCATGGAGGTCTTATGGTACCTCCTTTTAATCTGAAGAAAAGAAAGCCATCTCCTGAGACTAAAGTAGTAAACCAGTAGTAAAAGTAGTAAACCAGGTACCATGAAGTGTTCTACAAAGATCCCATCTCAGCTGAGTAAGCAGCATGCCTGACTTTCAGAAGGATGCAGCTGCAGTTAATGCTCAGGAGTGTGTGCTCTGAAATTCCACTGGTTTAAAAAAAGATCTTGCAAAGAATGTGTACTGCTTGTTTTGGAAACTCAGTTCCTCCACTTTGAAATTAACCACCTTAAGCTGGTAGGCTGCCTGGCATGCTGCCACCTATTGTTCCGTATTACTGGCTGAAAGGAAGGTTGGAGATGGCTGGTGTGTGAAAGACCTTGGTATTGACTTGTTCGTGGTATTCACTCTTTAATAATAATTACATTGTTCCTGATGCATAGAAATGAAGTTGCAGAAGCCTGTTTTATGTTAAATATTAGGAGTTTGTCAAGATTTCTGGGATGATGCTGTATTCTTTCTTTCAGCTGGAACACATCTGACTAAATAAGCAGCCTAATATTCTCACTGTCACCCTTCCCACCTACAAATGCTTGATAAAGGGATTAGAGGGACCGAAGAGAACACTGTCCTCCCCTGTGATCTACCTGGTAACTAATTTCCCAGCAACACTCCAGCAGGTCCATTAGCAATTACAGCAGGAACCATCTGAATGTAAACTTTTCACCGATTTATGGATTTCACTGTGTTTGGTCTGTGAAGAAGGCACACACAGTCCCCCCGGGGTGCTGACTACACTGCACAGGGGGGAACGCTGAAGAGCCGGGTGCAAGGCAAGCCCAGCAGCTTTCTGGCAACCAGCCTTGTGCATGCAAGAGGTCACTAAAAATGTCATTGCTTAAGTAATGGAAAAGCTAATCATTACAGTAAAAGATCATAAACTGTTGCCCTTTGGGAAGGGCAGCAACTACGTGTTGTTTTCTTATCTAAAATCGCAGGAGAGGGATTTAGGACAGCTCTGGCTTTGTCTCTCTTGAACTTAAAAGAAAACGGGTTTATTTTCCTTGGCTTGAAGGACCTTTTGATTCTTCCTTGTTTCCATTTTGTAATGAGGAGATAGAGGAACACTGGGTAAATGCCAAAGTGACACTTTGTATTATTTTGTTTCATTTTCAGTACTTACACTATTATTTTTTTTTTCCCTAAAGGAATACTTACGGAGACCAAAATTCAGAAACATTCCAAATCTCAATTTCTGCTTCAGTTGTACAGCTATAATGTATGGATAGCATTATTCACCAAGGAATTGACAGTCAAAATTTGAAAAATGTGGAATTATTACTGCAGATAAGTTTGATATATGGAAAAGCTTAGTTGTCCAGATTAACAACCTCATAGCCAAATCTTCACTAATTAAATATAGATGCTGTATGGAAATGCTAAAACATCAGTGAATTGTGAGAAATGCAAACAGTTACCTGACTTTTTATTTTTATTTATTTTTCACTCTGGGATCATACAGTGGACAAAACAATTGCTACTTCAAATGTTAAGTAGATAGGAGATGTACCATGTTGCTGTAATGATCCCTTAATGGATAAATTCATAATTCACCTGAGTTTAGACAACTCATCTTGTTTAGAAAACAAGAGTTAGGAACAGCTGAGGAGACTGGGGCTGTTTAGTCTGGAGAAGAGGAGGCTGAGGGGAGACCTCATTGCGCTTCCCACCTCCCTGCAAGGAGGCTGCAGCGCAGAGGCAGTCGGTCTCTTTTCTCAGGTGACAAGAGAGAGGCCATGAGGAAAGGCTCTCGATTTGGGGCAGGCTGTGCTCGGGTCAGGTATTGGGAAGAATTTCTTCATGGAGGGTGTGGTCGAGCACTGGAGCAGCCTGCCCAGTTAGGTGGTGGAGTCCCAGTCCCTGCAGCTATTTAAGAGATGTGTGGGCACGGCACTAAGGGACATGGTTTAGTGATGGGGACTCAGTAGGCCAGGTGGATGGTCGGGCTTGATGATCTTGAAGGCCTTTTCCAGCCTAGATCATTCTAGAAGGGAAGGAACATTACTGCAGATATAACACACCACCCATGAAAATGAATTACTATGTGGGGAACTGGTACAAGGATCTGAAGTCCCAAACCCAAATCTTCTCTGTTGTACCCATTTTTGCACAGTGCTGTTGTGTTTATGGGATTCCAAACTGTGTCCAAGGTACTTCACTTTACATCCTCTTACTAATGGTCATGGGCACATGAGGCAAAGTTTGAGGAAAAGTAAAACAGAAACAGCCAAATGAGGCAACATTATTGACTTACTATACTTTACTGTTATGACTGTTCTCAAAAACAATTTTTCCATTCTGGACTTAACTTAAAAAATGCATTCTATCCACCATTCGTTGAAAAGACTTTGGGAAAAAAAAAAAAAAAAAAAAAAAAAAAGCCATCCCATCATCAATCTTCTTGGCAAATCCCTTTTTTGATCCTTTTTGGATCCAACACTAGCTCTCTGTGCTTTTCCTCTACCTCAGAGGAGAACTGTGTAAGATTTATTAATTGGATTTGCTTTAGTATGTTATACCATTTGTCTCTTAGGACAAGAAGCCAGGCTTCTACATAACAACTGAAAAAAATATGAGAAATTAAATCTCCTGTGAACAAGTTGTTGAAGTTATTTGCATGAAAAACAGCAACATGCAAGAACCACCTCCTTCCCCTTTCCTAGGCAGAATACGAATATAAAGTTAAAAAAAATAATAAAAAAAAAATCTGTATGCAAAGCAGGTAATACATGGAGAAATGGAAATCCCTCAGCCTGCATAATCCACCAATAAGTGCAGGAATTTGTCAAGTTATCCGGAAAGAAAAGGTTTGGGCTAGGAGGAAGGTATCAGAAGGGATAAGAGCATCCTTATAAGTCAGCAAAGAAGAATCTTGTAAAAGACATTCAAAGAAATAGATAACTGCTGTCAAAGATCACATTGTCCAAGCTACAGAAGTGAAACCCAGTGTGATTAGAGATGAAGACAGAGAAGTACATATTTTTAATTACCAGTATTTTTTCTCTACTGTTAAGATATCTCTAATATGTATGTCCTTACATTGATCAGCAATCAGTTATTTAAAAAGCAACAGAAAAAAATAACAAAGAATTTAATATTACATTATTTTGGTTAACATCAGGCATTGTTTCAGCTTAGCACCTGCTGGAGTATCTAAACTGGCAATGAAAATTCCAGGCCACAAACACCTGCATCTCATAACAGATATTGAGCTTCAGGTTTTCTTTGGATGCTGAGTCTCATTAAAAATATGGTGAGCAGTGGAAGGTGACATGGCCTCCTGGGATGTGCGCTGCATCTCGAGCATCTGCAGCTTTTTAACTTCAGACGCAGGTGGCATTCTCCTGGGTGCTGAGACTGCAGTGCTAGGAACACTGTGGGACATACAACCAGGCCAGGGGAAGGCAACCACTGCACTGCTCCTCCTTTTCTGGGCCAAACTGCAGCTCTAAAAGTATGTCATTTTCCCCACAGCAATTTGCACTAAATAAGCATGCTGTTTTTTTCAGGATATTCAGAATATGCCCTGGTAAAAATACACTTCTTATTCTAATGCAGAGAGAATGTACACACGTGTCTTGAATATTATCAGCAAGCAAGGCAGAAGTAATAACTTCTATTAAACAACATATATGTGTGCGTGTGTGTGTGTGCATATATAAAGCATCACACTCCCTGATGCCTCTCATGCTCTTTATCCCCTCACCCTGAGTGCAGTGCCATTTAACCACTGGCTGAGCTGACTGAACTTGCTGACCCAGCAGAAAACCATTTGCTGTTTTTTTTTTTGCCAAGGACCCTCACAGGTACCATAGCTAAGGGTGGCTCAGAGACCTCACCCCACCGGCTGCTCAGTCTCCCCCTCCTTTTTGCCTCGGACACTCTGTCCCTCACACTGACTCCAGTCCACTGAAACAGTGGCACTGAGAGCAAAAGGCGATCTCGGCACACGTGTCCCGTTTTCCTACACAAAACAACAGGCTCAGGCACCTCTTCATCAATATTATTTCCATTCCCTGCCTCCAAGAACCTTCAAAAACACTTACCAAGCCAAGTGGGCAGGCAGATGGGATGCTTGGGAACTGGTGAGAGCTGGCTCTTTAAACCTACGTCTGTATGATAGCAGAGGTAGTAACAGGAATTACTTTTCCTGGACAGAGCAGAAACTACAGCTGTAAACTTGAGAGTGCATTTCATTCCAAAATTGAGCATGAAAAGAGGGAACTGTGCAATGCTATTAAAAGGGCTTTGGCAGTGAAAATATGGTTTTAAAATTGTTGTTCATCCTAGAAATTTTTTTGTGTATGTTCTCCAGTCCTGCAAGAACTGCTCTCACCAGTGTATGCACTTCACAAACTGCACATAAGGAGTACATTCATAAGCTTCTAAATCCCGACTTTACTATCAATTTTTACATTGAAACAGTACCTTATTTAAAGTACAGTGCCAAATGAAGCCAACAGGACATGACATAACAAGGTATTACATGTAGAAAGGAAAAATTAAGCCACCCATCCTTACAGGTACTACTGTCTAATTAAGGTTTATGGTACATTATGTTATTAATTAAGGTTTATGGTACATGAGGTTGAGGCTTAAGCTACTATGACTGCTGTCATGGTAGTGTAAACATCAAAACCCTGCTAGATCCCTGATAGAATAAATAAATAAATGTTTATTCCATTCAAGCTGCTTTTGAAAACAGCTCACAGAGCTGGATCATCTCACAGGCTCGTCATGAAAATTTTCAAGCCAAAGCACAAAATATATTTCTCTTTTCTTTGTGAGACAGATTAATGATAGGAAATCAATGCAGGGATGCAGTTCTGAACAATGCTTAGGCAAGACTGTGAGCTACTTGCTGTTGCATCTGAACATTTAAGGTCTACACATTTTTAGTCTTTGGTAATACCATAAAAGTTGTTATCATTAATATATCCATAATTTCTTTCTACTGGAAAAAAAAAAAAAAAAAAAAAAAAAAGTAAAAATAATATCTAAGCAATCACATGAATCAGTGAAAGTGTATCTGAAAGTCTTAACATATTTTTCTTTTACATGATGTGTGTCTTTCAATAGTACATGGTACCAATGTTTAAGTTTCATAACAGGTGAAACTAGTTGGGTGAAAATGGAGGAAAGGGAAGAAAAATTCTGTCCCCTCTTTATGTGGCCAAGCCAGTGTACAGTGATGTATCTTCCACGTCCTTTGGCATAGCAGTTGTATCACTGTACCACCAACCTCACCTTCCTACTACCTACACTTCAAGAAGAGTAAGAAGTTTATGTGTTCCTTTAAAACAGAAAAAAGAAAACACACGCATACACATAAAAACCAACAACAAATACAACAACAACAGAATCCAGACTGAAGAACTGGTCAGTAAATAACAGAAGCTTCTAGCAGCTGATCAGCTCTGATTGACCTGACAGAAGGTAAGCACTTACATCTGATCTAGTCAGCGCTTACATATGATCTAGTCAGCACAGCCTGATTTAATGGCCAGTGAGAGGAGGAGGAAGAACATGTATCAGTGCTGCACTCCTTCTAAAACACAAAGCTGACACAGGTCAGATCAACAGCACCTTGAAGGTGCTCCCCTATTGACCATGCAAACAACATAAGGAGACATGACCAGAAGCAGATGCCTAAGTTTAAATAGGATGAATCCATCACACCGTGACATAAATTGAGAATGTGTTCTGCTTCTTTCATTGTGTTCAATCAGGCACAAATGTCTTTCTCTGACAGTTCCCTACACCTCCCTAATTTTAAATACATTGACATGAACAATGATGTTGACACAGACTTCCTTATCCTCCCCATACACTAAAAGCCAGATAACCTACTGCACATGAGAGAAACTTACAGTAAAGAGCAAATAGCTTGAAACTGAACCCATGTAAGACAGAACTTCTGCAAACAGCCAACAAATCAACAGAAAAGGCAACATGAAAAATTACAGGCAGGCTGCAGTCACATTACTAGATGGACTGACAGGTCAGGAGCCTGGGGCTGATGTTAACCTTCACGCAGTATTCCTGTAACTGAAGGGAAGGTCTCTGAGCTCTGTGCTCTGGGTAAGAAAATCCACCGAGTCCCAGAACACAGACTGCTCTTCATGCAGCACAACACAGGGTGTGCTGGGAGCAGGGTTATCAGGGCAGATCTAATGTTATCCAGGGAACTCAAATGCAGAAACCTAACTTTTGGCTCTAAATAGAAAGCACACCCTTTATAGTGAATATATAATGTTGTTTTTTAAAATAAATAAAAACAAATAAACAAGAACTATGCAAACTATGCATGTCTTTTTTTTTTTTTTTTTTTTTTTTTTTTTTTTTTAACCCAACAGTTTCTTTCTCATCCAACAACAGAATCAGGAAGAACAAGTTATACATGACAAATATGTGTCACATTATTTGATGAACTACCAGAAGAGTTCAATGAGGAGTAGGAGAATAAATGCTACTACATACTACAGAATCTGGTAGCAATACACAAGTGGGCATTAAAAAGCACATTAAAATACGCTCAAGTGTTGTCCTCCTCCTTGTGAAAATGTGGATTTGGATTTTTAAACATCCACAGATTGCTCAAATATCTAAAACGTTAAAATTTTCTCTGTCATTTATACAGAAGGCATTGTAAGCATAAACTGTTAAATATATAAACATAACCTTTACTCCAGACTATTTACCTTAAACAATGTTTCATAAATGTTTCATAAGTAATAAATTACACTATATCCCCTCTTGAAAATTAAAATAATTATAGCAATACAGAATTTATAAGATATAAAGTATGATATACACTCTGCTCTAAGTCTTTTTGAAATTCAAGAGAAAAAAAAAATCAATGGCACAGGCCATGTCATATCCCCAACTAAGTAGAGCTTCTTATCTTACTAATTTCTACATTATTGAATGCAGAATATAAACATCAGAATTTAATCTTGGAACAGTCTTTACAGCCATGTTACATTTTTATTTAATTACAATGATTCTTCATAGGGACATTCACCAGCATTTTGTTTTCTAGCTACAATTTACTCTGCTGCCTGTGAGTTGCTTTTTTTTTTCAAAGCTAAATCACCATTATTTTTGTATTTGTCAGCAAAATAATCAGAGTCAAAGCTTACAGACAAATCTGGAGGACTCACATAAACGTTGCCATTGTTTACTGTAACTTTGTGAATCCTTTGTTTTACTCCTTTTGACTGCCACCGAGGTGTTGGTGATGGCTCCAAAGGGTTTATTCCTTCATATAATCCTTCTCCTGTTTCCAAAGTAATTACGTACTTATGCCAAGGACAAACAATACATGGTTGACCATCAATATCCTAAAAAGAGGAAAAAATAAAGAAAAATTATGTAATTGTATTCTGACTCTTCTCCTTTAAGAATCTCCAGGCCAAAAAATATGTCTGGTGATTCATGTCTATTCACGATTCATGTCTATCTGCATGTCTATTCTGGTAGGAACAAAAATTTCTGCTTCTAAGAGCACCATATTACAGTAGCAAACTGGACTAGCAATCTGTTTGGTGCTGGAGCCCTTTACTCAACAGTGAACAACACCAGGTTTTCCTTGCAACTTTTGTAATACTGCTGCTAATCATAATATTCTACCATTATGGGATGCATTTACACAGCAAAGGGAATCAGATTCTCACTCTATTTCTCATCTCACCATTTAAGTCTCCCAAGATTAAAACAAACAAATAAAAAACAAACCAAGCAAAAAAAAAATGTAAAAAGTGTGATAGGAAGCATTATTTTTACTTAAATATCATTTTCTTTCAATGTTATGTTCAGTCAAAAGTTTTCAGAGAAAATGCATTTGAGATTTCAAAAGACTCTATGCACATGCATATTACTTTGCTTACATACCTCTATTTCTCCAAGATTTAAAGGGCCTCCTTCATCTGAAACATGGAAGAATAAAATATTAATTCATTCAGCATATGTTATGTTTAATTTTAGCAATGTTAAGAAGAACGAGCAAATATCTTACGGTAGCAGCGAGAGTCCAAAGCATGAAATTTCCCTTCATGGTAGAAAACAACAACTTCTCTGCCATTGACTTTGGCAGTTATTCTTTGGGAGTTTTTTATGTCGTCTTCTTTTCCAACTAGTACAAGACCATCCGGTTCTGCTTCAACTGTTCCTTTGCTTGAGCTGTGTAAAACCACATCCTTAAAACACACAAAAAATAATTCAAAAAGGCAGCTTATGAAGCAGTCCATGTTTGGATTTCTACATCTGGAATGGATGTCCCAGTCTCAGAGAAAGCCACAGCTCATTTAACACATGAGATGAAAGGAACAGAAGTTTTAGTAAAAGATTAACAATATGCACTTGAAGCAAAGCACAGGAGTTTGGTGATAATGTTTCACCAACATGTTCACTACCAGAAGCAGAACTGCGAACACCAACTGTTGCAAACCTCATACCTGAGGCTGAGACAAGATAAATTCCAAATCATTGCTTATTTAGTCGATACTGTAGTCACTATCTCCCCTAAAGCAAACAAATCTAGTAATGCTGATTTTAAAATATTTAATCATTTAGCTATGCAATGTGTAAGCAGTAGCATTTACAAGTAAATCTGATTTTCTTTAAACAATACAATGTCTAGAAATACAAACCTATCTAGGTTGACAAAAAAGTTAAAATATCATCTGCAAAAGGAAAAAAAAAAAAAGAAAAAAAAAAAAAAGTTTATTTGTGAAGCTATAATAAAATGGGCTTTTTAGCAGATATGTTTTGCCTTTCCCTTCTTCTCTTTACATATTTCAGATGTCTAAGAGCCTCTCCCTCTCTCAGGAGAGGACATGAGGCAGTTTTCCTCTTTTATCACAAAACCTGTCCTCCTATAAAATTTGCTTACAATTAGCTACTGTGTTCCAGTCACCTCAGAAGTCCTAGTGCCACAATATTACCCTCAATTCCACAGAAGATCAGCCTAAAAAAAGCTGTTGCACACACTGAGAACAAAGAGGAACCACATACATACAGATTCCAGTTGCAAAGAGGGTTAAGAGCTACAAAGAGCAGTGCAACTTATCAGGCACGCAGCAAGCCGTACAGTACCTTAGATCCACACCAGATTACAACAGAGATGAGAAAGCAGATGAGGAAATGAATGCTCAGAATAATGAGGTCCAACATTGGCTCTCTTCAGTGTTCCTATCACAACTAGGCCTGCTTTGTTCGCATAGGTAACAGCATTTATCAAAGTGCTTCTTTACATAAAGACGTAAGCCAGTGGGACTGGCCCCAATAGCACAAAAAGGCAGGCTTTATGAAGGCTCAGCATGGCAGAGGAGAGAGCTCTGCGAAGACTGATAAGGACTGGGGATGAGCTGGGGCTGTCCTGATAACAGAAGATCAGAGCTCAGAGTTCCTCTTGCTGCATTTCCCCTTGTAAGCAATGCTGCACCACCGCCTGCTCCAAGTGGGACACGTCAAACTGAAACCCTGCGCAGAAGTCACGTCTTATGTCACGTAGTGTGTTCTGTGTGTACGCAGCCTCAGCAACTGCGTATTTCCTAATAACCGCTATGCTGGGAAGACTGGCATAAATAACAGTGTGGCACTGGCAAGGCCAGTTATTATTTGCTTTGTGCATAATGAAATGCAACTACCAATTCCTTGCATTCCAGTCACAGGAATTTCTACCAAGCCTTTCCTAGAAAGTGAAGTATCACAGTTGTCAGAGTCACAGTAGCATCCAATAAGGCATTTGCATTTACCTTATTTTCCTTAGAAAATAAGCATGGTGTGTAGCAACTTAACCATGAGAACTAGAATACGATATTCTTAATTTTTACTATCAGGATTTTTTGGGGCTGACTGCATATAAGCCTTCCAAACTGATCTAAACCTTAAAATACAGGTGCATGTAGTTAAGCACACTCTTGTGAGGACGCTTATAAAAACACACACATGCACACACACTTATACATACATAAACACACATATATATATCCATCTCCAGACTTGTATTAAAGTAACACATAGTAGTTTGTTTAGTGGTGATGTTTCTACAGCCATCCTGGATTTCAAACACCAAAAAAAGCCAGTCAAATCAGCCTGAAACCTGGCTCAGACTGCCAGTATCTTGTAGACCCTGCGCTAAGTGCCTGGAGTCAGCAATCAGTAGCCAACTGCTCCACTCCACAGGCCAGCTCCAATGTAAACCCCTCTGTGCTTATCTGCAGCCACCTGCAGACCAGGGACTGACCATCAGGACTGAGCCCTCGGGGCAGCGTATGCCTGGTAATGCAGTACAGAGCTTGCCAAACACGTGCTGACAGACAATTTTCTCCCCTCTGTAAAGCCACGTGGAAAAGGCCTCTGCAGCTCGATCCTCTCAGAAGCCTTCCATTGGCTGTGAGGTGGGGACGTGCCTGCAGAGCACCAACAGAAGGCGGCAGATTTCAGCCTGAAGCACTCGGAAAGCCCGCGTGGAGGCAGCTTTTTGCCTACAGGAGCCTGCCTGGCTTGTGTCCCTTGGCCTGAGCCCAGCCCCAGGCCTAGCTGCAGGGCAGTGTGCCAGCCAGCAGGACTGCAGCTCCTGGCAGTGCCCCGAGCGTGATGCCAGCTTCCCGCTGGGCCCCATGCCAGCAGGAGCGGGCTGGCTGAGGCATTAGGGGGATTAATACTGTCTTGGGGATCATGTTAATCACCTGCTGCAAGGATGTGTTAGACAGGGGTAGCAACGAGCTGAGGTATGAGGTATGCAACCTCACAACCCACAGTTTAATCATAGACTCATGGGATCAGAGAACGGTTGGGGTTGGAAGGGACCTTCAAGCCCACCCATTTCCAACCCCCTGCCATGGGCAGGGACATCTCCCACTAGATCAGGTTGCCCAGGGCCTCATCCAACCCTGTCAAGCATTAATGATTGACACCCCATCAGAACAACAACTGTGCTCCAGTAAGGAGATAAAATTCCCAGTAGTCAGGTGGATAGGAGCAAGTCAAAAGAACCCGGTGATGTCCCAGTGGATATTTGCAACCTGACCAACGCAGCCGATCAGAAATCCCTGCAGCAGACAGCTGGTGCGTGGGGATTCAGGAAGTTCTGGGGCTCTAGCTCAACCCCTGCATGACATGCTGAAGATATCAGTACAGCAGTAGTGGTGTGAGCAGGCTGGAGAACCTCTCAGCAGCTTAGAGAAGTAATGGCCTATGAGTTGTTAGGACCCCTACACGATTGAAACCCCTTTGCACTGCCAGTCATGGTAGGGGATCCAGGAGCATGGTGAGGCCTGTGACAGCAGGTAAGACAGGGTCAAGGAGAATGGCCCATGGAGTTCAGTTCAAAGCCACGGCAGGCAGCACAGAGTGTTTGAGAAGTGCTGCTTAGAACATATCTAGCCTTAGTGGATACAAAGAACGTCATCCAGAACAGGAAGGAACATTTAAAACTACCCCTCTGTGTTTTAAAGCCCACTTTGGAAGGACAACCCTTTCCTGCTGGTTGGCCCTCAAATGGCCATGCAACCATAAGCTTTACCCCAGGGCACAGGGTGAGGGAAGTCTGAAAGAAGGGAAACTCAATGAAGATGTTCAGGAGATCGGGATCCTAACTGTCCAATAAAGGAAGCCCCCATATTTAATCCTCAGCAGCACAACAGAGTGTCATTCATAGATAAGTGGCTAGAACACATGCTGCCGTATCAGTCAAGGATTGAAAGTCCTGTCACGTGAGCTGAGGGATCTGCTCAATTAGCCAAGTTGCAAGCTGTTTAAATGGCTCTGGAAGCAGAAGCTAAAGTGACTTACACCAATTCCTATGAAGCCTGGGCAGGAGTCACTGAAGAAATGGAAGGAAAATAATTTGCAAGTTAATAACTGAGATATTTGGGGGAAAGGAATATGGCACACAGAAACCAGACCCATTGCAATGGGAGACGTGGATCAGAGGAATTCTGATCCAGTGTATGTCTGGAATAACAAGACTGATAAGCATGCCAGGGCCCAGTACCCAAGACCAGTCTCTTTGTTTTGTTTTCCAGGCTCATGAACATTATGTGAGAACACTCCAAGTGCCTACACTGTAGTGGAGTGCACCTAAGGCATTATCCTATTTTTTTGTAATAATTTGACTTTTCTTTGTATTTATAATTTTACATGTGTCTTGCTTTTAGAACAGGAGAACCCTGAACATATACTGTCTCTCTTTGTTAATATGAAATATTTATTTTAAAATTTATTTTAAAATTTAAAGTCTTTGGCTCATGTTATCTTGAATCAAGAAAATGGTGTGTTTTACAGTTATATGTGTCTTTCCGATGTTTCCTGTAACAAAAGCAGGCTGGAAGGAAAAATTATTAAATTGTCATAGAATCATTGATTCATAGAATGGTTTGGGTTGGAAGGAACCTTACAGACTACCCAGTTCCAATCCCCTGCCATGACAGGGACACCTCCCACCAGATCAGGTTGCTCAAAGCCTGGCCTTGAGCTCCTCAAATGCTGGTTATGTACCCACTCACCTTCTCAAGGTGTGACGGGATTACATCTATTAGGTGTCCCACTGGAAGCACCTCCTAACTCTTCTTGGAGAGAGAAATCAGCCAGTTGGTGCATGGGCTTCCTGTGAAGCCCTGAATCACTATGTGTCACTGATGTTCCCCGTGCTCACATTCCCAATAGACTAAATGCCTCACCTTGCCTGAATATTTCCAGAAAAGGACAGGAGCTAGGAAAGGAATACAGGTGTGAAACAATGCTCAGTTATGTGTGGAACTCCAGCATTATGCATGTCAGTAAAGACACTGGGTCCAGATGGGAATATGCATTTATTTTTTCTCTTGTGTTATACTGCAAATGGTTCAATACCTTATAACAAAATTAAGGACTGCTCATCGCCAAACCACCATCCTTACCATATGCTGAAAGATACAGTGAACTTGCAGGATTTAGTAAACAATTTTGCTTGTAAGAGCCCAGGCAGCACAGGCGCCTGCCTGTACGGTGGGATGGTTACTTACGCATTCAGAAGTACATTATGGCATGGGCTGGCCAATTTTTTACCCAGGCACATTCAACCTCCAGACCCTCTAGTGGAAAGATCAAAACACATACGTATCTTGAATCCTATTTCTGAATCACAGTGTAATTGTACTTGAATCTGCCACTGCAATTCAATGGGCAATGCCACAATCAATGCAGTTTGGGCCTTGCAAGAAGAGGCATCAGGAGTATCAAAAGTAGTGCTCCAAAATTAGATGGCATTGGATATGCCATCTCTCAAGGTAGCGTGTGTGTATTGATAAATACAACCCGCTGTACTTATGCTGCTCAATCTGGTCATATCTCCATTGACATTTCTGTTCTAAGAGAATATTTAAAAACCTCCCACGAAATGGGAGAAAACAGACAGAACGCAGACATATGGGGACAGTCACTCAATGTCGGAGGTTGGTTCAGGAGTATTCTGAGGCCAATTTTGAACCGGATCATTTTGGTCTTACCGATCATAGTTTATACATTAGCAAAACTGTCTTTATATTGTCTGACATTGAGCTGTAAATGCACATTACTACCCACCAACAAACTTTTGGCAATGCACAGCACAGAAGTCACAGGTTTTTAAAGGTAATAACCCTTGTACATGTGCATGTGTGATGGTGTCAAGGGGTGGAGTGACAGGTGATGCACATGCAAGAGCTGGATGTCATAGACCATCAAGGAGGTACTCAAGGGGCAGAATTCCTGGGTATGGCATGGCTTGGTTCACTGGATGGAGTAGTTCTGACATAGCTGCAGCTATGGCAGGCTGCAGCCCCATGGTCTCCTCCACCTTGTGAGTCTCTGATGACACCATACACTCACACAGAGATAAAGGGAACGAAGGAATGTGAGTGTTAAATAAACACAAGGACAAGGAGGTGCAAGACACCACCTGGGCAGAGCTCATCACCAGTACCAGACTGGCATTTAGTTGGTTTGAGAGGACTGAGCATGGGGCTAAGTGAAGGTCTAAAAGAAGGACCCCCCTGCTAGCTGTGGTGCCAGCAGCCATGGAAGGCAAGATTCAACCCAGCACATCCTGAGCATGGTGAGGACATTCCAGAGAAACCTCGACCAGAGGGGAGGCTCAGGGGACATGGGTGAGAGTGATAATCCATGCATCCGTGTTGCTTGCAGACAGGCATTGAAGAACTGGCCAGCTGTATCTACCTGTCAAGCTGCAGTAGAGAAAAATATTTTATTTTTTTTTTCCCTTCCTGTTCTTACTTGATTTACATTTCCCATGAGTGATTGATTAATCCCAGAATGAGAAAGCAATCGCAGACACCCCTCTACTGGTGTGTCAGTCATAGTCTGCTCTCATGGGAAGTTTTTTTTTTAGTTCTTAAGGTCTGCTGCAGTATGCATGGATTTGTGCTCTCAGTAATGTTACCAACACCTTGAATGAGGAAGGTCAGGTGAGGGCAAGGCTCCTTCCTACTTGTGCAGGGTCTCACTGGGTCTTCAGCCAGGGCTTTTTCTTGATTATTCTAGGTCACAAACATGCACTCTTTCAATGACACAGCACTTGAGGCTCCTTATATCCACACTCTGTCACTAGGCATCACCAACCTATCCAACAACACCGAGCTTTTTTTTTTTTTTTTCCTATACATGTACGTTTCTCTCTTTTCTATGGGTATCTTGTCTTGTTTCAAAAAGTGTCTCTTGGTAGGTATTTGTGTTGAACCACATTTACTTGTAAAGGTACCAGATTCTGACAGGTAGTGGCAGCAGCTGAAACTCAAGCTTCCTCTAACAAAGTTAAGACTGACTTTTCACAGAAAAAGACATCATTCTGAAAACAGGTACTTTGTGTGGTATTTTTACAAAACATCATTACAATAATTCATGCTAACTTGCAATTACTGTTGATGGCAAGGAGTTATTATAAAGACTGTAAAGCTGGAAGGGTGGTATGTAAATGGGACTCAACTTTGTTCACTGAAAGAAAAAAAAAAAAAGAAAAAAAAAAAAAAAAAAGTGGCAAATCACAACCCAGCAGGCAGAAAAGAAGGGCGGTAAAGAGTGTCAAGGAAGCATTTGGTTGAACTCTTACCTAGAGCAGGATCACACGTACCTTACCCATTCTTGACAACTATTTTCAACTTACTTGTAATAAATTCCAGTGTCAGTTTTGATAGCCTCTCCAGACAGTCTCTTTTTATGCTTAACCATTCTTACATTATTTTCCCCAAATACCACATCAGAACAGCCATGCCTGAAAAACAAAGGCATCTTTTTCTGTTCTTGGTGACAGCAGTTTGTTGTGCTTTTATGTGACCCTATTATTATCTGGGGACTTATCAAGGTTTCTCTGAAGTCTGAAACAAACCTAGCACAACTCATAGTCCCTTGTTTATATTATATACCTTTGAATGCTCTCATCTGGTTACATCTTTCTTAAAATACAAAGCCACAAACGAAGGATATCTTGAGGATTCATTAGTATTGAGAAGAAAAAAATAATTACCTTGTGTCTTGCATATAACATTGTTTTAAATCATCCAAGAACATCCTTTGTTTCTTTTGTCATCACATCATACTGTTGATTCATACTCTTCTCCTTTTTCACTAACATCTCCACACTTTTTTTTTGTTCCTGAAGAAATTGCACCCTAGACAGGTTGCAACCTAGACAACAACCTAGTTTACCTAGAATCTATTTCTACAATTTGCTTAAAAAGATATAATAAACGTCATTGCCTAATTGCATGCATTTTTTCTCACTTATTTGGCAAGCTATTCTGACAAAGAATACAGATGATTATTTTCATGATTTGATGGCATATCCAACATTGGCAGTCTCCTACCTCTGCAATGACTTCTAGGAACTTGTAGTTACAAAAATAATTCCCATTGTTATTCTTCAGAACACTGGTACCTCACCTGCTTTTTGTTTGTCTGTTAGTTTTCAGGATATCATGACGCTCTGTTGACCTGAGTATATCTGAAAACATGCTTGACTGCATTGTTATTCCAGCCCTTCTTCTCCCTTTCAATCCCCAGTTTCTCATTATTTACTACTGACATTATGTCTTATTATCTCTATTTTTATGTATTTATCGTCATTGCATTGTATGACTTGTTTAGAGTGATTGAGAAAGGTGTTTTTCCAGTTAGTTTGCCCAGCTTGCATGCTGCAAACATCATTTGATTTGTTGTAGCACTGCAGATGCTTTAGCATAATCCAGACAGTGAAGCTGAATATGATCAATTGCAAATATATCTATTTTATAGTTAAATTAGTACAGTCCTCTACCAAAACAGGCAGATTGTTTATTGCAAATAGAGGTAGTTAAGTATTAGGGGGGCCTTTGCCTTCTCTCGTTCAAAGAACTTGTGGAAGACGAAGTTTTGCTTTTAACAAATAAATTAATGCTTTCTTGTTAAATAAGCTCTTTAAGAAGACCAAATACAAAAATAAATACTTGACTATCATGGAATACCAGAATGGTGGAGGTTAACAGCACTTCTCCCAGCTAAAGAAGGGCCATCTACAGAAGGTTGTCCAGCACCATGTCCTGGACTGTATAGGCCAGTCTGGGATCTGACCACAACCCTCACTACCTTACATGCCGCAGAATAACTCAGAGATCATCCCTTCCTACTGAAATTCTACTTTCAGTTTGTGAGCTAGCACATTACTGGGTTTCCCACAATTATTTTGGAAACTGCCCCTGTGAACCAGCCTTTTCCGCGGTCTGTTATTCAGCAAGTTGCTGCAAGGGTTTAAGGTAGGAAGTTTGTTTTTCCATTTCACACATTAATATAAACTACACTTTTGTTAGCCTAACAGTTACAAATAAGTGCATCCTTAAAGGCTTTTGTCTTCTGAGAAATGTAGCACTGCATTCACAGAATTGACAGAACACAATTTTCCCTAGTGATACATTTAAACATTAAGAAAGCACTGACAAAACAACAACAACAAAACAAACAAACACACACACACACACAAAAAAACACAGTTCACTGTCATTTTATTTTGCTATATTCTGTACAATTTATTCCATTCTGTCCAGAACTCTGGAAAGTGATTGATTTACTTATTATTTTCCTTGCTGAATGAGCCTTCATAGGGACATTTTTACATTTTTCCCTGTACTTATGCAGCCAATCTATATTAGAATGCCAAGATGTATTTTTTGTTGAAATGATTTCATCACTATCTGAACTCATTTTTGCAAGAATTGCAAAGGCACATGCTACAGGATTTAAAGGTTTATTTGAATTTAATATATACCAATAATAGTGTAGTGAGCAGTTTACAAAATGCATGTAGAGTACTTAGCCATCAGAAAATACTTTTTTTTCATGTTATTATTATTTTTTTTACAAGCTTATTGTTACTGCTGAATATTACATTAAAAATTCCAGAGAACATTTAGGTATGAATTATAATATCATCCTGAATTGCTATTATAGCTGCAACAACCATGCTTGAAAATAAGCACATATAAGTGCTGCTACAAGCATATTCTTCATTAAGCAAAAGTTAAGACTTACTAGCTAAATCTTATCTCCTTCCAAAACTGCTTTGTTTTTTGTCACATTCCTGGTAAAATGAGAAATAGTATTTTTATGTTATTTTTTTTTCTGCAACCTTCAACAGCGTCTCCTCTGTATACATTTCAGATTCCAGTTTTGCACATTAAGACCTTTACCTGCAGAATCTAACTCCATAATGGGGAATCTACTCAATCAGGTTTCACCTTATGTTGTGCAAATGGCATTACCACTTTTCACAGAACAGCTGTAGTCACAACTTTGGTCTGAAGGTCTTATTATTATTTCCCCGCCCCCCGCCCCCTAATTTCCAACAGTGACCAAAGGCCAAATTCCTCTTCAGAGCAAACATGTTCAATGAGTGGCCTATGCATATAGTGAAATTATTTTGAACAGTGAGGCATGATAAGATCAGATCCAAAAGCCAGAGATTAGAAGGCTGATCCTCAAAGGATGAAGATTCAATGATGTATAAATAGGGAATGCTGAAAATATTAAGTACTTGAATAAACTGCATTTATGTCCAGACCAGTAGTGGTTGATATCTTTTTGATGAAATCTGAACCTCTATGGCATCTCCAAACTGGATAACTGTGAATTTATTATGAACTTAAAGTCCACCTTGATGGAAAACTGGCTCTAGCACATTTCTCTGTAACTGGCATCCCACCACGCTAGGTACCATAATCCGTTTAACAGTCTGTCCTTAGAAATGCAAATTGCTGTTAAGTTCTGACACTTAATACTTGGTATTCTGACAACCAGCTAAACATTCCATACACATAATTAATACTTATGTGCTATCCTTTCTATGGATACTTAAGTGACATGGAATTATAACACGTAGAACCTAAATTTGTTGTGCTAGCTAGTTATATAAATTTTTTCTGGCTTTTTAACAAAAACCAGTAATCCTCTGATCATCTTTGCTTTAAATAGCTTGTATAAGATAGAAGTCCTAGCACTTGAAACACAACAGAATATGACAAATGCAGAATGTTTCCACATAGTCAGTCATAAGAAATCTGCATTGTTTTTATTTATTTATGTATTTATTTTATTAATTCTCTGATTCAGCCACTCATCAATTGCTTTCTCATATTTTTTTGGTTTCTTTAACCAGTCTTGATGCCATCTAAGGTTGGCAATAACAGCTGAGTAATTCTGTCCCAAACTTTGTTTCCAGCTGATAAACTGTTTTTTGTTATACTCCTGAACATAAGAAGAAACCTTTGGGTAGTTTACTACAGAGCGAAGTATTTTGTCCAAGGAATTTACAGTTTCTGGGAATTTTACGGCAACGTTTGTGAGCTCATCTGGATCAGCAGAAAGGTCTGGAACAAACAAAAAGGCAGTTAAGAGCCAGTGTGCATGTAATTGAATTCATCAATCAGTTAGGACACAAGAGTTGTAACATACCGAACAGTTGTGGAAGTACTGAATGGCCATCTGAGTATGCGATATACTTCCATTTATCAGTTCGAAGCATGTATGTGGAAGCATTCACATTGCACCCGTGGAACTCACTCAGCACCCACGAGGGCCGAGGCCCTCTGGGTGACACCTCCTCTTCAGCCTTTCCCTGTAGCAGCGGTATAAGAGAATATCCACTGAGGTTCTGTGGGACAGGAATTCCTGCTATATCTAAGCAAAGATATATATAATCAAGATACTACTGCAGTTAAAACAATATAGAAAACAAATTTTCATTAGCTTTTACTAGTAGTACAGTTTTATCTCTTGCCCCACATTTTCTCAAGCAACTGTAACATGCATGTGATGCTTCTTCAATAAAGAGTTTTGCAGACTGCTTTGAAAAGAACAGTTTTCTGATCAGCAGCCTAAAAGATTGTAGATAAAGCCTGGAATGGTGACTTCACCGAATATTTAGTTCCAAAGAGATCTTGTGTGACTTGTCACACAAAAACTGTTTGAAAATATACTCTTATAAGTACCTTCTATTTATTTGTAGGTAATTTGATGCAAGTCCTTTTCATTTGTTTCTCTGCTCCATAAAGGATTTTTCCATATCCAAGAAGATAAGAATGGATATGGATTATCACATTTTATTACACTTGCTCAGATCAATTGTACCTTTCCTACACAAAGACCTTTATTAAGTTTCTTCCACATGACACTTCATAAAGGAAATTCCTTTGATAAGCTGCCATCCTTTCAGATAAAATCACATCTCTGGATGCTTTTACATTGTAATTTCTATAGTGAATTATTAGATATGCATGCTAGCAAGGATTATTCATATCTGAACTATGTCTGATTGGTTCATATCTCATTTTTAAACAAATAATCGCAAATAAAATCATTCTCTGTAATTGTGAGAATGATGGTAACAGCAATAAGGAACAACACCAACTCCTTTATTCAGTTTTAATATGCACTTATTGCGTTTTGTGTTAAGTCCATACCTATGCTCCCCAAATAAATTGTTACCTCCTGTTGTGTTTACTACATTGTTTCACAAAGTGGAGACATCATTCTGTCTATAACACATATGTGTTATAGACATATATACAACAATAATTAAGTGAAAAAAAAAGATCGAAATGACTTAACTCACCAAGCATAGTAGGATATATATCCACAAGAGACACCAAGTTTGATATTTGCTGCTGTTCTTTTATGCCTGGCCCCATAACTAAGAGAGGAACATGGGAACTTCCTTCATACATGCTCATTTTGTAGAACTGCCGGTGCTCCATAGCAAGTTCTCCATGATCAGAAGTGAATATAACAATTGTTTCTTTAAGAAGCCCAGTATCTCTCAGAGCTGAAATAACCTCACCTGCAACAAGAAAAAGGTATTCAGAAAGATACATTCAAAATATTCCTTTAAGCTTCTGTATTGGAGAGTGGCACGCAAACCCTGAGTAATCCTATTCAAAGGCTTGGGAAATCCTCCCTCTGCCACAGAAGGCTGAGCCCAAAGCATGCATCCCAGAACAATATACAGTATTATATTGTAGTAAATTAGTTGCAGCAGTCTGCTTCCCAGTGAAGCCTGGAGGGCACTGAACAACCACCATAAAAATTATGAAGGGCAGAGATGCACCACAGGATGAGGTGCATTTTTGCTACTATAACTAATAACAATTATTGCAACAGAAGCAAAACACAGCACCAAGAAGCCCTAGCACTACATCTAGAGACAAGGACTCCTCACAGCATCCACCTTACATGTAATCATGGGTGTCTTTCCTTCCTGTGCTTATGTCCCACAGGGACCCTTTACACAGACGTTTGTTCAAGGAAGACAAGGCCAAGGTCAATGAAATCAGTAACTAAGCAAAGCATCTGCATATCTGTAACTAACATAATTCTTGACTAAACAGACTAGTTAAAAACTTAAATTACCACATTAAACCCCAGTGCAGAGTTACTTAGCAACACCTTCATTTCCTAGTGTCCCCACTGATCTCTTTTATTTTATAAAATGTGAAAGCGTAATTCTATGCCTTTTAAATTAATAATTCTAAAATTGCAAAAAGATTAGCTTATTTATTCATGAATTTCAAATTAGAATGCAAGAAAATTCTTGTTCTTTCACTGCTGCTTTTAAAATTAAGAATTAGATTACCCTAAACGAAGTCTATTTTGCATTATAATTTTTATGCATGTAGACCTTATCACAGATTAGGAGGTATTCTGATTGCTTAATTAATCTTTTTCTTCTTCGTTTTCAATAATATGCTGCTAAGGAAGACTTCAAAGGTAGCTTCATTGTTTAAGCCACGGCTAGTTGTTATCATTGTATCTATGCATTTGAAATCAATCTCCAGGGGAACTGCTTGTGCTACCAAATTTCAGTTTCTTTGCAGCTTTGCTTTGCTGATCTTTCCCCTTTCCATCTATTTCTATTTTTCAGTTATCACCTAATGAAAAAACATTTAATTCTGCTGGTGCATGTCAAACAAAGCTTTACTGTACTTACTGAGCTTTTATCTACTCTTTGATAGTTCATCTTAGTATTTTTCAGAGTGAATTCACTTTGCAATTGCCTTAAAAGCTGTCCAGTTATTCATCATAGAGAGTGATTAAGTAACATCTATGTGACTTACTCTTAGGTCTGAACTGTGTGGCTTTGTTTCATTTTTCCAAAAGACCAGCCCTAACTGCATTTTCTTTTAAATTTCTTAAGAAAAAATCAGAATAAGAAAACCCACTGTGTTATGAAACTTTACGTACCTAGCATAGCATCTGTCTCTGCACACATAGCATAATAAAATGCTCTAATATTTTTCACTTCTTTCTTTGTAAACTGTCCTGTGCAATTCTTGGTGTAGGATGAATAATAGTCTACTGGATGCATCTCTGAAATAGAAGACCACTTGGGAATTTTAATAGCTTCATACATTACCTAAAAATGAAGAGGATATTGGCATTACTTTAGCAACTGAATTAAACAATTCTAAAACAAACAAACAAACAAACAAACAAACACCAACAACAAAAAACAGATTTAATGTAAAATTTTTAGCATAATTTCACAGTTCTCAGTTTGTGGTGCAGGAGACAACAGCTGTCTATCTGTTATGTGGTGTTGCTACTTCCTCCATACTTCCCCTCTGTTTCCACAGGTGTTAAGTCATTTAGTTATAAAAGAGAGCTATAAAAACCAGCTAGAAACTAAGGAAAGAAGCCGGACATATGTGCTTTTCTAGCTGATGTCTTTTTAAACAGGAGGTGATAGTGTGAAACAATTTTCTAGATATGTAATCTAGAGAAGTTATGGAAGGATTGGCATAGTGTCTCGTTAAGTGTCAAATGCCTCTAAATCATATGTATGTATGTGTGTCAGGTGTGTCTATAAAGCAAGAAATTTACTTAGTCTGGGAAGGTCTACAGAAAACTGGAGGACAAGTCCTGGCATCTTGATAAACATATTTCCACGTGTTAATCCAATTTCCTAATACAGTTCTATTTATTTCTACAAATGTCAAGCCATTTAATTATAAAGAGGCACAAAATCAATTTGGAGCTAAAAGGAGGAGCCGATCAATTACATACAATGCTAGATTGCATATTCAGACTGGTATTCTCACCGATTTTGTGTGCGTAAGCACCAGCTTTAGTGCCTGAAAGTTTGACGCATACATTTGCCTAGGCAGTCACACTTGTAAGCATGCTCCTATGTAAGTGCTGCATTTAACAAAGTTAATTACTTCTGAATCACAGATTTAAAACACAAATTACCATAAAGCAGAGAACTATAGTCTCAGTATGGAAAAAATAAGTTTATTAAGCAATAAAAACACACATGCTGTTCCCATTTACCTCTGAAAATCTTCTCTAATAATCAGAGCAGAGGCCTAGATTATGATGGTGAAGAAGCAAGTTCCAATAAGTAAGCAGATCAAAGACGCTAGGATTTGCACCATAAGGAACTGAGAAACTCAGAAGTTTCAAGACATGTACAAAAGAGTGTATTTTACAGTGTGCAGCATAATACAAAAAAAAAAAATGCTCTCTACTTCTTCTGTATTTTAATGACAATACTTTAGATAGTATGTAGAAAAATAGTATTTCATGAAGTCTAATATTAATTGCTAGCATGCAGTGTCAGATATACTGGTCGAATTTATAAACCTAATACAGATGAAGTGATTTCATGGATCTTCAACTCTACCTGCTTCACGCCAATGAGAAAGCTGACATTTCACATGTGAGAACTCTGGAGAAAGAGCCCTTGACACCTCTCTGGTCCAGCAGCTATTGACATAGCTCCCCCTTCTGACTTCACTACCTACCTCATGCACCCTTTAAAACAGATTTTCACCCAAATGTGGGAAAGATAGCACCACCTCCTGTTCACAGGGTGATAGCCAATTTCATTATCCCTGAGAAATGAGAGCATACTCTGTGCAGTAGACAATACAGGATAATCTATCCAGTGCTTAGATGGAGATTCTCATGTTACAGAATCATTGTGGTCTGGAGTTCTGCAGTCACATGAAGTACATAAAGTCACATTTTAGACTCCTCAAATGGTATTTATTAGCTGTATGAGATATAATGGAAGCAAAAATCCCCATGATCCAGCAGAAGACTGAATCCTTTTATACAAGATTAGAACCTAGCTTTAAGAATTCAGCCATTATCTCTATGTCTGTCTGTCATAACTTGTAACTAGAAAAGATGCCACATGCCCCGAAAAAGAGCCAGCCAGTGCAAATTACAGTGGACCATCTGCTCAGCAGCACAGGGTTTCATAAACATACCATGCTGATACTCCATTCTGTACTAGCTCCCCAGTAAACATGTAATTTAATTCACATTCTTCATCTATACACTCAAATTTCCTCATGAGATTGATCTTTGTCATTTTCAGAGTCTGCTTTTTCCATGGCCAAAACAAATACATTCCAGAAGAATCAGGAAATGGTCACTAGGTAGTAGCATGTGGTTCACATAACTGAACTCAACTACACAGTGGGTGAAAGGATCTCAACAAACTATGGAGTTCCAATAGTCTAACTGGATTAAGTGTGCAAAAACTTGTTTGAGATGTTATAAATTTGAGATGTTATGCTGTGACGTGAAAGAAGATATATACCAGATACTTGATATGTATATACCTTGAGACAAGGTATATACCACTACTTTCCAAGAAATGTCTGTTGTAGCAATCAGCACCTAGGAAGTTTCCTTAATATCCAAACGAGATCTTGCTTTTTTCACAGGAAGGATTGTGGTGCGTTTTTTTTTCTGCCTTTTTTTTTTTTTTTTTTCCCCCCTCTCTTCCTTTCCCTATAAACTTCTCAGCATTCTTAATAAAGAATATCTATTACAGATATTAGACCGGTATCTATCAATGTCACTCAACCTTAATTTGTATATCTCTTTTTCTAAGTCTTTGTATTTTTGTTGCACCTAAACAAATTTTGCATCTCCCAGGTAGAAAATGCAAAATTCAGTTATATTAATTGCATCTGCTTTTTTCTGAAGCAAGTATGAAGTTCTTTAAAATGTGACTCTCACTTCTTCAGCTGAAGAAACTCCTAATGCCTTTATGCAGTGGGAGCTGTTGTAACCATTTTATAGATTTATGACAGATAAGGGCACCTGGAGACTGCATGAGATGGAAAAAAATATTTACGCTGTCTTTATGATGGAGTGCTATCTGCTAGCTCTGCACGTATAGACATAGCGGGACATTTTGGGACACTAAAAACAAATGATGCTACAGTAGCATAGAAAGCAGTTAAGAGAAAAAAGACTTCTGCTCAGAAAATCTCTCACTAAAACTTAGGTCTCATTATATCAATTTAATGTGTTGCCTGCCATTGAACTCCAAATTTCAAACAGTCAGCAGTTTATAACAGTTAGCAATTTAAAACAGGTAGTGGTGATAACTGCAAACAAACCTTTCCTTTCCTACAACAGAAGAAAATTCTTTGCTTCTATTTGCTTAATCTTAAATCATAAGTCCAACATCCCATCCAAGTACTACTTACTGTGTACTGAATTATCAGAACTGTGTCTGATCTGAAAACTTACAAGTAATAAAATACTTTTAAAGCTATAAATAGATTTACACTTAAATTCCATCTTCACATACCTTTTCAAGCCAATAGGGAGATGTCAAAAATGTAGAGGAACCAAAATTTTCTCCTGCATAAGGTGATGGATAGGGATGAGGTAAATTTAGTCCCAAGTAAAGAGCAAAAGGCTGAGTAAGGTTAATGGCCTCTTCCCGTATCCAAGCCACCGCTTTGTCAGTATTCCTCCAATCTGCTTCCATCACTCTGACGTGCCTCCTGTCGCCAGTAAGATTTACCATGGGTCTCCCTTCTTGCCGGAGCAGGAAGTCAACATCCCTAGTCCAGGCTTCCACACGGTTACTGAAAATACATACACAAGACACATGCTTGGTGGTAACTGCTTTCTTCATTTTTCTTCCAAGTCAAAAGAATTTAGAACTCCCAATGAACTTTTCCTACATTTGTAGCTGTAATCTATCTAATTTCTACGTAAAGGAGAATTGTGATAAACGTAATCTACAGCTATCACATATCTATTTTATACTCATAGCTTTAGTCATTCTTTCCTGTTTCTGAAACTTTTTTGTTTATTATAACTTCATGTCAGAATGGTTCTTCTTCCCACATCTACACAACAATGTTTAGATATAGCATCTCTACCTTGTTGACCCTGCTCCATATTCTGGCATGCATTCATATTTATCTATCTGTCTTATATTCACATTTATTTATCTATTTATCTAACTGTTTATCTGGTAAACAGGACCTTGGAATTTTGTTATTTAGAAAAAAAACTTACAACACAGCCTTCAAAAAAAACCAAAACATCGCCAGTGTTTGTGATGGTAGATTTAATATTCAAATATTATCAAATATGTTTCTCTGTTTCAGTTTTCCTATACTGATCCTATATATATAATCAACACAAGAAGACTTAAAGCAATAAAATATGAATAACCATTAAATAACCAAAATGTGAAATAACCATTCACACTGAGCAAAGCCACAATCTTGAAATTCACCTCCCAGCTAAAGGAAACAGACAAAATGAGATATGCTTATGGCTGCATACAATTACAGGACAGACCTCTACTAGGTTCCTAACACAATTTCCTTCAAATAAAAGCTCCTACCATTTCAGTCAGAGAAAGAAACCACTTGCCAGGCTGTTCATTCCTGTCTATGTCATACCAGGAGCATCTCTCTGATTACCTCACTGAATGATGTCCAGATGTATAATCCAATTTCCCGTACTTCTGTGTGTGGTAGCCATGCTTCTGCATGAGATCCATCCACGTTACGTAATCTGGATCCAGACCTTTGAAGTTATTCCAAGACTCTGTTAAATGAGTGAAAAGACCGCTCCACATAGCTGGAAAACAAATGAGATATGGTTTGTGAAGAGTAAGTAGTGCTTCCTGTCTAAAACTAAGTTGAATATACTTCAGAATGGATCCATCTTTTCATTATTTTAAATGCTAAAAGTTCACATTAAGAATCAGAAAAATGGTGTTTTATATTCCCCACTCAAGTGGATCACATTTTTGTCATCATTATGAGCAGCAATTATTAAAATAATCCCCAGAATCACAGATAAAGGTCCCACCTTTCCATGCACTATAGTCATTAAATCAGGCTTTTCTGTAAATCAGGAAAAAATCCACAGCATTGCAGATCCTGATGAAACATAACGGCGCTCCAAAGCATGATCTCCCCTCACTTCAGTTAGATTTTAGTGTTAAAGTACATTTGTGAAGAGAATTTGAGTCCTTTACTTTTTAAAAAACTATTTTATGTAATTATTATATTTATTACTTTTATTATATGTAAGGTTTTATCCTTTCCATATATTCTACTTCACTACCAGCTGTAGAAAAAAAGCAAAATTATTAATGAAGTGGTCAAAAAAAAATGAAACCAAGGAAAGGTCGAGAAGGAGCTACAATAAACATTTTTCTTATCCAGTCCCTGTTTCTTTGTAGCCTGTCTTCTTCCCAGTGGTAATTTAAAGTCAAAGGTGGATCCAAAAGCAAAACTAAACTTGTCTGTACGCAGTGGAAAAGCCAGTAACACCAGAAAACACTAACGCCAATGCTAACCATGGTGATACCCCTCCTCTCCCCGCTGTCAGCCATGCCTCAGATCAGCCCTAGCTCTTCCCTTCCCTTCTAGTATTGTCTCTGACTCCTCCACGATGGATGCACCATCAGTTCCTTCAAAGTTTCCAAGCTAGTGGTTAAAGAAGAGATGCCTTGCAGGCTCACAGCTACGCCTGTCTGCTGCACGTAGGACAGGCTGCTTCCTCCTATCATGTATTACAGGAAGGGGAATCTCACCTTCAGCTATAGATGAAATTTCATTTACGTCACCTCTGGAGGATCTTTGCAACAACTGAGAAGGCTAGAAACACTTTAAGATGTAACCTTTTATTCAAGAATACAGCTTCTTTCTAACTTTCCAAGTTCTAAACTCCGCAAATGTGAAGATGCACATGGGACACTGATTACCATGAGTAAAGATGAATACTTATGTATATAATTAAAGACACTGAAGGATGCATTATGTATTTAATGCAGTGTTTAGAATAAATGTAATCTAGAGGCAAGGCTAACAGCAACCAATGTATTCAATTGGTTTTATTTAATATTTTTTTCCTGAAGTAGGAAAGAGATTTATTGCATTTCTACAGGATGGGACAAGAGTAGGTCCGAATACAGTTTCAACACTGCAGCACACAAACTGACAATTTCTTTACAAATCCTCAAGATTTTTAAAAATTTTAAAAATGCCTCAGTGAAATTGGAAAAAGACCTGGAAGCTTGGATATAATTGCACAAAAAAAAATTAAAAAAATATAAAAGGGAGAACAAAAACCTGAAAGGAAGAAGCGTGAGCCACAAAAAAGAGAAATGGATGGAACATCAGAATACTATAGGAACTTCAGACACAAATCAAAAATAAATTGGTTTTACTAAAAAAAAAAAAAAAAAAAAAAGTGAAAGCCCCCAAATTTAAGCCTTTGAAGTTTCCAATAATTACTGTATGTTTAAATTGATGTGTGCAAGTATTTATCATTTTCTTTTATCTGATTTTTTGTTTGGTCTTACCTGCACGGGATGGACAACAAATTGGAGAATTGGTATAAGCATTGAGAAAGACAGTGCCATGTCTTTTCATGAAGTTTATGAAAGGCAATTCCACAGTCTGATTTCCAGGATAAAATGTCAAACGTCCATCCTGCAACCAAGCAGAGAAAAACATTACGTAAAAACTGCTATCCCAAATTATTGTCAGCAATACTTCTTAACTTGTGATCTTGAAATTGTACTAGTCAAACACTGCTGATTCTACTTAGGTATGGAAAATAAGGAATTGAGAAGCTCTTGTTAGATCAGTATAAAATGTATAACTCAAAAAAAAAAAAAAAAAGCCATGCACAAGACAACTGCAATTCTTCATAAAACCACTTCCTTTCTATTGCTCAACACATTCTAAGCTCCAGTTCTTCCAGAGTTATTTCTTCCTCAGGGTCCTAACATGAAGCGCTCTACAGGATCAGGTAAAAGATGAAAAGGAATTGGTCAGAATACTGATGCAGACTCGTGCAATGACTGGTGTATATCTCTGTACAAACAGAATTGATTCACAGAATCACAGAATGTTTTGGGTTGGAAAGAACCTTACAGATCACCTGGTTCCAGCCCACCTGCCATGGGCAGGGACACCTCCCACTGGATTCTTCATGCCTTTGCTCTTTTTAAAGGTTTATCCACACCACATCTCTGTGAATTTGTTTTAAACAAGGGACTGGTAAAATGATTAGCATTTTACAATGTAAAAGTGTGTATAAAGTACACCACCAGCCTCTGCATAATTAATGCTAGGAAGCAAATTTTTACCTCAAATGCATATGGGCAGTGGACATTGTGCCAAGTTATTACGTTATATTATATTACCTTATAGAGTGAGACTGGTTCATATATGAGAATACACAGTAAAACAGCTTACACATCACTGCTTGTAACCCTGATGTAACTTAATCACACCCTACCAGCAGCCTGCAGAAATGCTTTACAGGCTGTATTTTGGACTAGCCTCATTTGGCAGAATGGGGTCTTGGTAGCAGCTGGAGCCAGCAGGCATCATTGTATGACACTAAGTATGGAACTGCACTGTTTTACTGTAATTCTTCTGTTTCAGATGAGAAATAGATTGTTTAGTGAGATACTACCTCTTTCAGCAGAACACATTTAACTGAACAACCATTTTGCTCCAGCTGACTCATAATCAAAAGTTGCCAGATATGGCCAACAAGGGAGTTGCTGTCTCTTACTGCTGAACAGGTACTTTTATTCAAGTAAGCAAACTGCCGTGATTGCTTCACTGGAGCTGCTGCACAAAAACAGATGTAGACCTCTGACCACCTACTTCAAAACACAAAGAACGCGTACAGTCTCCAGGAATGCAAGATCAATGCCTTACTTCATATGAAATTTCACCTTTCAAAGAGTTTTAAGTTTAAATGGGTACAAACGCTCTTCTGGCATCTGTGTCACAGTGAAAACTCTAAAGGATAAGAGAAAATGCTTTAACACAGAACAAAACAGGTAGATGGATGTAAGACTTCTAAGAAAACTCATTGTTTTCTATTTTTGAGGATGGTGTTTGTTTTGAAAATAACTACTGGAAACAAAACGCTGTATATAACATATTTTCCTATATGAATCATTAAGCAAACTTACACAGAAACAATAGTTTCTTTCTGTGTTCATATTTTCATTAGAGTTTCAAGAATAGAAATCAGACAATATAAGACTTATTATCTATTTCAAGCTGTGCTGTTTCTGCATGTTAGTAGATATATTTTCTGACTACAGTTTCACTGATGTCATTTTTTTGAATAGTACATGGGAGAAAAAAAAATCAGCAAAAGTAAGTGAAAACAAGCCTCAAGAACTTAAGTCTGTGTTCTACTGCTTCCAGATTTCCTAGGGTAAGCACTGATCATCCATGTGGAAAATTTACAAAGAATTAAGACAAAGAAGTAAGACAAATGGTAAGGCCGCAATCTCACAGAGTTCTGGGTGGAAAGCAATCTTCAGAGAGTACGTGATTGATCTCTCCTCCATCAGCAAGCTATTCATAAGGTCCTCCAGCGAAGATGTTTGAACAGCTGGAGCTAACAGTCTTTTCTTTGACAGTGGACAGGAAGGTGGCATGCCTATTCTACGAAAGAAATAAGTTTCCTCAGCAGGCTGAGAAGACGAAAGCTCTACAGCTCTTTTCTGTAAAACCATTCTCCAATGTTTCTGTAGCACTCGTGGATTTTGAAGTACCTGAAGTAGTACCAATCGTTCTGAGTTACAGAGGGAAGCACGTTTCATCCAGGAACTCGAGCTGCGCAGCAAGCAGCGTGAGGAGATGGCTGCCTGTCACCACTGTGCATCTCAAGCAGCAACTCAGGAGCTGAACTGCCTACGGCTGCTGTGTTCCAGCAGCAAGCCCTGTGAGCACGGTGCTTGGCATGACACCCCACAGCACAAAGCTGGCTGCTCAAGCGGGCGGCCACTGCCTCGGAGGCTGAACGTGGTCCTGAACGACCCAGATGAGAATTTTTGTCACGCTCGACAACACAAGCGTGAATTTTGCCGACAGCAGAAAGGTGGGCATAAATTGAAAGTAAATCTGCTACTTTTTGACAGCTTTCGGGAAAAAAAAATGATGGTTTCAGATCCACCCAACTCCGCCTTGTGCTGCACTAGAAATGCGATCAGGAAGGTTAAGCACCTTCTTCAGTGTTTTTGTAGGAAGTTTGACGGAAAAATGTCTCCCTTTGTGCCTTTCCTTCTCCCAGGGGTGCCTGGCCAACGCCTCACGGCCGGTTTAGGGGAACCCTCCCCGTGCCAGGACAACATCCAGCAGCCTCACCTAGAGCTGTCCTCAGCTCCACCACCCAAACAGAGAGACAGGCAAACCCCCCTGAATTTGAAACCTGGCATAACAGCTTCACTAAAAACCTGAAAATTTGGAGAAAAAAAAATCTTAATCTACAAAAAAAAAAAAAATCTTAATCTACAAAAAAAAATTAAAAAATAAAAGAAGATGCTCTCCCGGGTGATGCACTCACCAGCGAGTCGCAGGCCACCAGCACCACGCTGTGCCCCGGGGCGGCGGGACGCGGCCTGGCAGCCGCCACAGGCAGGGCGGCCGCCAGCAGCAGCGGCAGCAGCAGCGCGGCCCCGGCCCCGCCGCCCGCCATGGCGGCGGCGGCGGAACGGGACGGGACGGGATGGGGCGGCGGGGCCCGGCCGGGAGGACTACAAGTCCCAGCGTGCCCCGGGCTCGCCGCCGCTGGCGGGCGCAAAGGGGCCGGGCGGAACGCGTCCCCGCCGCGGCGTCACGGCGGGGACTGCGCCTGCGCGGTGGCGGCCGCGGAGGGGCGGTGAGGGGGTGAGGGGAGGTAAGATGGCGGCGGAGGGGGCTGAGGCGGGCAGCGGGATGGGCTGCCTGAGGGAGGGCTGGGCCGGGCCGGGCGGGGAACGAGGCCGAGGCAGCGCTCCGGGCTGAATTTGTCGTCTCTCCGCAGGTGGAGATGGAGCCCGGGCTCGGGCGGTGCGAGGGGCGCTGGGTCTGAGGAGCCTGAGGAGCCTGAGCTCGCTGGGAGCCACAGCGCTTGTCGTCGGCAGCTGCTAAAAAGTGTGCGTGTGGCGAGTTTAAAAAATAATCTCTTTCTCTCTATATATCTATATACGTATATACAGAGAGAGAGGTTCTGAGGGAATCTCAGATCTCAGCCATCTTCCTTCACTCTTCCGTTATTAATTCCTCCCTAAGCCCTTATTCCCTTCTTCAGCTGTTGCTCTTCAGCTTTTACAAGCCGCTTTTTCGTCCTTCCAGCACGTTTCTTGGCCTGCACCCTCTGAGTTGTTCCTTAGCCACGTCCCGTCTTTGCCAGTTTTCATTGTGATGTTTTAAAGTTTTGTTTCAGGCGAAATGTTTAGATTGAAGCAAAGCAGGGTGTGATTATCTCGGACGTTACAAGCAGGAACCTCTCTTATGCTTGTACTTTAACACTTCTGTGCGGCTGTAGTGACAGAAGGCAGACCGCCCCTGAGTGTTGGTGTCATACTGACCATTGTCCCGACACAGACACGAAAATTAAAAGCTCTGATCTCAGGAGCCCCTTGAGAACATGTCTGGTGCTCACTGTGCAGCAATTCCTGCCTTACGGGAACGTACATATGGTGTCTTTCATGTGCTGACGTTCCACAACTTAAACTATGGTACCTGTCATACAACACCTCTCATCCCATTGAGGATTATCCCAGAATGAAGTTCGTGTCAAGGCTTAGGATAAGTGCTGCGTATCACTTAACTGTTTGGAGTATAGAAGTAATCCTGCGTTGAGACTAAGCGTGACCAATTGATCTTAACTATAGTATTTGTTTCAGCAAGTTTTAGGGAATTATCATTCAGTGTGCAGTTTAGGCATGTTGCAGTAACTAAAGTGCTCGGGATGCTTTCTGCTTTCTTTATGCTATTACATTAGGACATTAGCAATGTTCTGAGTTCAGTTTGTATGGCTGGACTTGATGATCATAAAGATCTTTTCCAACCTAGATGGTTTTACAATTCTTCTGTACTAACTAATTATGTGTTGGTTTTATTTAGCAGCCACAATGTCAGATAAGGAGGTGAAAGCAGCATTAAAGAGCGCTAGAGAAGCCATAAGAAATAAAGAATATAAGGAAGCCTTAAAACATTGCAAGGTAAGAATTATTTACTTGGAAAGTAAAGTGCTTTGTACTTTTTGTTTGCTGTTCCCATACGCTTAGAACTATGTAGTTCTCTGGAGTGTGTTGTACCTCACCAATGTAATAGTTAAGATTAATCGCACAGCTTAATTTCTGTTCCACTCAGTGGAACAGTTCCAATGTGAAACATTTTGTGGCATAAAAATCTCAAGTTACGAACCTTAACCTTTCCCTAAAAATGAGTTAACTTTTAATATTATCATAAAGAGGAATTCACCAAACCTTAATGAGAAAACTCAGTGCATGAATCTGTGAGATGCATTGCGTTCATCCTTTTCACCTAAAATTGCGTGTTTCTAGGCAGTCTTAAAGCAAGAAAAAAATAACTACAATGCCTGGGTATTTATTGGCCTGGCAGCTGCTGAGCTAGAACAGCCTGATCAGGCCAAAGGAGCATATAAGAAGGCTATTGAAATTGAACCAAACCAGCTGCTGGCATGGCAGGTAAGTGTGTGACCAGATTCATTTTTTCTTTCCATGAAAAGTATTCCTGTGGAGTTCAGTATGGGAACAAAGCTGAGTTAATATTTACGTTGAGTTTTCTTCAGGCACTAAGTTGTACGGAGCTTTTCGGTAACAGAAGTTAATGTTACGTGTGTACAAACTAAAGCCATGGGTGGTTGTGTGTGTGTAGAAGCATGAATTTTAGCTCTGTTGCATTTAAGCGTGTGTTTCTTCTCTAGACAAGATAGCAGCGAAATGTGCTAGGAAGAATGTAAACTGAAGGACATACAGTAAATTTATCTGTGCTTCGAATTGCCATGCTCATAACTTAACAAACATTTGAGAGTGCTTCTCTTGTATACAATAAAATGTTTTATCTAGAAACTTATTTTTCCAGCATGAAATGGATTGTTATTAATTTTTGATGTTACTTAAAAAATAACAACATACATTTAAAGTAATGTGTACTGCTGGTGTTGTGACATCCTAGCAGTATATGGCATTCAGTTGAGTTATTTGGCGACTCGTGAAGCATAAAGTTGCACGGTAGGTCTCTTGCAGATGTCAGAATCTGATATTTTTATTGTAGTAAGGTTTATTGAGTGTTCAATATAAATAGCTTCTTAAAGTATAAATACTAGTGCCTCATTTCAGGGTGTATGGAAACTTCCACAGCCGTCAGATTCTGGCTTTCTGTTATTATACATGTACAAGGTGGTGTGGTACTTAGATATAAAGCTTTTATCTGGTGAGGTGCTATTTGTATATAGTCTGGATTTGTATATAATCTAATTTGCAGGCAACATTATGTAACATTTAAAAGTTTCAAATAGTTGTATTAATTAATAAAGCGAGGAAAGCTATTATTTTAAAATAGATACAGGAATATCAATGTAGATTCTGCTCAGAGATTACTGCATTAACATGTGAAGGCAACATATTTTTTTAGGCGGAACTTGCAATGTAAATTTAATTCATAACTGCAGACATCAAATGTTACTTATTTTCTGATCTTATTTTTTTAAAGGGATTAGCAAATTTATATGAGAAATCCAACCAAACCGATGTCAAAGGAGACTTAGCAGATGTTTATAAAAAGCTCTTGGAACTCTATGAAAGGTAAAGAATATTGTACTATAATTCAGTCAAAGGTTTTTAGCTCACAAAAGTTCAGTGAATGCCATAGCTGATATGATTGCCAGGATAGATTGCCAGTTGTCTTTTTTAAGCCACTGGTAAGTGCAGGTTACTTCACCTTATGCAGGTACAGAAAAGCTATGTTATTTCTGCCTCTTTTAATAGAGCAAAATCTTTTGGAATAGTTGTGGTTGAGGTTAGCATTTCAGAAGATTCTTATGTTGTCACTTGTCATCTGTGTAACCTCACTGCCTTGATGCATTTAGCTTTGAGGGTACCAAGCCTGCATTAGTAAGCGGACTTAACTTTTCCCTCCTTTACAGGGAATGGATGTCACCCAGCTCATACAGATACAGTTCTAAACAAAAGTAACTCTTAGCTGTCAGTGTAGCTGGCTGGAGGGTTACAGTTGTTTCCTTAATTTGAAAACAGATCAAACAGAAAAGCCCAGTCCCTTAAAGGAATTGTTTACTCAGTTATAGCACTGATTTTTAAGGTAATCTGCAATGTTCTAAATATTTTTTTGTTAACTGAACTAAAACTTCATTTGTCAGAATTTGAACTGTACTGCTATTTTATGGCAATCTTAGCTTGTTTGATTTTCTTCTTTCTAGTGGAGACAAGCAGAAATGGTGTAATGTATGTAACAAGCTTGTGGAACTATATCATCAAGAAAAGAAATATTTAGAGGTAAGTGACTAATGTCATTTCTCTGTTCTGATCTAAAGGAAATTTCTTGCTAGAACTAGCTAGTCTTCATGAAGGAATCCATAGGTGTTTTGGGCTCTTGGATCAAGGTGTTTTGGATCATTTAGAATCTCCTTTTGGATCACTAGGCAGATTTTTAACTATATTCTTTTACCATATTCTTTTTTTATTTTTTTTTTCCTCCCTCTGCGTAAAAGAATTGGATGGCACCTGCTTAACTGGCAAAACTTGACAAAAATATTAGTGTATAGGCTGGAAGGGTGCAATATCATCCTTGTGTTTGATTTCTAGAAGTCCAGCATGATACCAAATGCACATTTACCCACAGCATGTGAGAGGAACTTACCCTTTGCCTAGCTTGGCCAGTTCTCCACTGATGGGATAATCTTTTCCTAGGTTGTTTCATGCCAGAGGGTGAGGTGGAATTTACATAAAAACCATGGATTAGGTACCAGATTCTGTGAGCACGATAAGGACATGAAAATCTGCTCTGGTGCACCACAAGCTTCAGACCTCCTTGCACTCCTAAAGACCTTGTCAGCGTGAGCACTGCAGGGATGGCTCTTGGCAGGTTACCACGAGGTGGAGCTGTTAAACACCTGTACAGTTCAACAGTAGTGTTATGTGCAGGCTGGTGTTATTACAGAATACTTATCTTTGCTGCTACTCTGTTCACTTTTGTGGTGTGTGCTTACACACAACACCATCTTCCCCCTTTTCCTCTGACAATGGGAAATGGGAGATTTTCCTTCTCTTTAAGCATCAGGCTGAAGACTTTGGCCTAATCTACCCAAAGATTCTTTGCATAGCAGTTTCTGAAACTAAATTTAGTGATAAGCTTAGTTTGTGGTTTCCTTCCTATGTTAGGCCTGAGCAACCTTTTTATTCTTTCTTAGTCTTGCTGAGTTTTCCACGCTGTAATTTCAGCACATATTGCTACTGTTCTTGTATTTCTGTTTGTAGTAGTGTAGATCTGACAGATACTCTGTTTGTAGGAGGACTGTTTGTCTGTTTTTTCTGTTGTTTTCTCAAGGAACCAGAGTCAGAATTCATGCTGTTGGTACCACCTTTACGTACCTTGGAAGGTAGACAAGTCCCCACGCAATGTTATTATTAAACAGTATATACTGTTTTCATTTTGTGTTATAATTTAGTGTTCACTTCCTCTCCTTCAATGTCTCTCTCTCTATATTGAAAGCATTCGTTTTTCTCCATGTGATCCTTAATTACTCAGTCTGGCTGGCACTGGGTTTTCTGTCCAATAACAAGGCAGGTGAGGATAGCTTTAAATCTTCCTTTTCAAATTTTCAATAAATGATGCAAGTATATATTTGCAATAGTGTGCTATGCAAATGTAAGTAAGTGTAGAAGTGGAAGTACTCTAGCAGTATAGCGGTTTAATTTAAATTAGGATATCTTTTGACTGTTTGAAAGAATGTCACCGTCTTGTACAGCAGTGTGCCATTTTAAGAGAGGAAAGTGAAATGCGTGTTTCTTGGAGTTGACAGTACTTGGAAATTGTGTTGAATTTAAAGAGTTACAGCATAGCTTGTTTGTCTCCTATTGACAGGTTGCTGAAACATGGCAGAAACTAATAAGGATAAAACAGGAGGAAGGTGCAGAAAAAGCAGAGCTTCATCAGCTTTGGAAAAGGATGATCCAGTTACTGGCAGACAGTGAACAGAGCCAGGACAATCAGACTGTGCAAATGGTAATGTTTTTCCATTCCTATTTATCATCAGATGCATATATGTACACAGAGCAGCTAGATTCAAATTAAGCCTTAAAGTACCCATCATGTGACTCTCTCATTAGCATTCAGTGGTACCCAGCTTCTCAGGAAAAAGGTAGGTGATTGTAGCATCTGACAGAAACAGTGAAGGTGTTGCTGTCTGAAGTGAAACTTCAGTGGTATTGGGCATCTGAACACAAACAGTTGTCCTGGAGCTTTGTCCTTAACTGCCTCCTAAGTTCTGTGGGAGCCCAGGTTTGCCCTGTACCGTGGTGATGCATTGTTCTGCCCCTGCATGGTACAAGAAGCATCAGTGTATTCACGCAGCTGAACAGAATAGCTTCTAGCATATTCGAAAGTTCTGATAGAGTCTAGAATATAGGCATTCTCCAAAACAAGTGACTCCTTCTCTTCCTCTCCTGCAAACTGGAAGAGGTAGTTTTGTGCTGTTTTCCCATTTCTTTGTACCTAGTGCTCATCTTAGGTATCAATTTTTGCGTTCAAAATTTCCGTCCTCCTACAAATTGTAAGCTTTTATGTTGTAGGAGAATGTTAAAGTTCTTTGGAGCATTACAGAAAGATCATTAGTTGTACTGATTCTGTGCCCCCTACGGCCAAAGTTAATTTTATTTTATCTGTTTTATTCGTTCTTGCAAGATGAACCTCCTTCACAAGGAAGGGTGGAAATTTCTCTGGTTGATAGTAATGGTTCAGAAAGGTAGCAAATACTTGTTCAAGTACTTTGACAGAGGGAGACTGAACCTAGATCCATAAGTTCTGAGAAGGCAAATGCTCTGCCTTAAGGGCTATTATAAAAAAGAGGCACTGAAGTCAGTACTTGCTGTCTGTTTTTTTTGTTTTGTGAGGGAGATGGAGTAGGAGGTGAGCAGGGGATTGGTACACAAAGATTAGGAATGGATTTCACCTGCAAATCTACAATTTACTGCAGTTCTTAACCTGTAAGGTTGTGGTATTGAAGGCAGCTTACTATTCATCATTTTGGTTGTGGGAAACATTATATAAAATTTAATAGTGGGAGAGGGGGAGAGTGTCAAGGAATTAAGGACTTCAGGTTTCTTCAGAGTTCAGGGGGAAGGCTGACAAATAGTAACTTTGGTTTTGTGGAACCAAGTCCTTCAAACTGGAATTGGGTACAAGGAAGCATCTGTACTCCCACAAATTTTGCATTCCTTGTACTTATTTTATAAAACTTATTACTGCTTTTTCTTGTTTTGGAAAACTAATGTGTTCTGTGTTTATGAGATGATAAAGGACCCAAGGAATATCAAAGACACCAAGATAAGGATTTTTTTTGTCATTTTCCTCTGCTTTTGGTATGAGGATAAATTTAAGGAGTAGGGTCCAGGTTTGAGTATGCACTAAACTATGATGGTAACGTTTTCTTAGAGTCATTGTTTGCTATACTCCTAATTATTTCTTATTTCAGCTTTTGAATGCATTTGAGGAGGCAGTGAACTCTGCCGACCTTGTTCCCAGTGAAGACCACCAAAATCTTTACAAAGACTTTATTCAGTGCCTGTCAAAGGTAAGGTTTTGTTAGTCAGTCTTTGTCAGTGAGTCGTAGAATCAGTCACAGAATCGTAGAGTGGCTTGGAGTGGAAGGGACTTTAAAGATGATCTAACTCCAACCCCCTGCCAGAGGCAGGGATGCCACCGACTAGATCAGATTGCCCAAAGCCCCATTCAGCCCAGCATTGGGCACTGCCACGGATGGGGCATCCACAATTTCTCTGGGCAGCCTGTGCTGGTGCCTCACTACCCTTACAGTGAAGAATTTTCTCTTTATGTCTAGTCTGAATCTCTCCTCTTAGTTTAAGACCATAATGATAGGACCCCCTTGTCCTATCATTATCTACCCAAGTAAAGAGTCTTTCTCTATCTTTACCCAAGTAAAGAGTCTTTCTCTATCTTCTTTATAAGGCCCCTTTAAGCAGAGAAAGGTCGCAATAAGGTCTCGCCAGAACCTTCTCTTCTCCATGCTGAACATCCCCAGCTCTCTCAGCCTTTCTTCATAGGATAAGTGCTTCAGCCCATTGATCAACTTCATGGCCCTCCTCTGGACCTGCTCTTAACAGCTCCACATCCTTCTTGGTCTGGGGGCCCCAAACCTGGATTCAGTACTCCGAGTGGAGTCTCACAAGAGCAGAAAAGAAAGGGACAATCACCTCCCTCCCCTGCTGGTCACGCTTCTTGCGATGCAGCCCAGGACACAGTTGACCTTCTGGGCTGCAAGCACGCACTGCTGGCTCACACTGAGCTTTTTGTCCACCAGAACCCCTAAGTCCTTCTTTGCAGGGCTGCTCTCTATGACTTCTTCTCCCACTCTGTGCTCGTTTCTGGGATGGCCCTGACCCAGGTGCAGCACCCTGCACTTGGACTTGTTGAACCTCGTTGAGTTCACACGGGCCCACCTCTCTAGTCCATCCAGGTCCCTTTGGAAGGCATCTCCTCTTCCGTCTTTGCTATCAACTGCACTGTTCAGCTTGGTGTCAGCTGCAAACTTGCTGAAGGTGCACTTGATCACACTGTCTACATGGAACAATCCTATTTGATAATTCACACAAATAGCTCCTTGTTTTCTTTTCCTTACAAGCTTCCTCATGAAACTGCTAAGTTGGAAAAGGCCTGTGATGACATGATGGCTTTATATCCTACTGCAAGCTATCCTTTGGAAGTACTTTGCTTGCACTACATTGAGTCAGGTGAGTAGGATGGGTTTACACACTTTGGGGGCTTAAAATAATTCTTTTTATAATTGATGTTATGATAGTCTTTTTGACAGGTTTTTACCCTTCACACCTAAATACAAGCACGCTGTTTACTTTGTCACGTTTTACCACTCTGGAAGTGAAGTGTTCACTCATGCTGCTATGGTTTAACCTGGCAGGCAGTGAAGCACCATGCATTCACTACCTCACTCCCCACCAGTGGGATGGGGGTGAGAAATGGGTAAAACTCTTTGGATGAGATAAAAACAATTTAATAAGAAAAGGAAGGAAATTAATAAATAAAAGAACACACAAAGTGATGCACAGTGCTCACCAGTAGCCAACTGATGCTCAACCAGTCGCTGAAACAAGGCAGCTCCCCTGGCCGGTTTAACCCAGTTTTACTCTTCAGCCTTACTCAGTTTGGGATATTCATTCAGCAAGTTCAGGCCAGCTGTCCTGGCTATGTCCCAGCCTAGCTCCTTGTGTACCCCCAGCCCCTCACTGGCAGGGCAGTGTGAGAAGCTGAGAAGTCCTTGGCTTGGTGTAAGCACTGCTCAGCAGCAACCAAAACATTGGTGTGTTATCAGGATTATTCTCATCCAAAGTCCAAAACACAGCACTGTACCAACAACTATGAAGGAAATTAACTCCATCCAGCTGAAACTAAGACATATGCTTTATAATTACTTGGTTTTGTAACAGAATGATGACTGTAAATGGGGGAAAAAAAAAAAAAAAGTCCAATTCTTGCAATGTATTTGCCTTACAAAACTCAAAAACAGCCTTTCCAGATAAATGAATCTATGCTCTGCATTCAGTATGAAGCCTGATTCATAGGCACTAAGCCTGGAATAATGAATGGAGAAGTTAACACATAGCTCTAAGGTTGAGGAACTGTGTAGGTTACTTTTCGCCAATAAAATCCTTCCTGCCTGAGAAGAAAGATTTGTGGAATTGCTTGATGTCCCAGATTTGTGGGCTTGTAACTTAGTTGCAATATTAGTCAATTTTACCAAATTCGAATCAAAGGCATCCTGTATTTTAATGAGTCCATAATTTAAAGCAAAACAAAACAGAAAAACAGATCAAAGACTGTTGCTGAAGTTGCTAAGTTTACAAGTCACTGTCAATAAAATGTAATGCTGACACATTAAGTCATGTGCTTTCACAGCAAGACTGTTTCAGCAAGCCCATCACAGCAAATCTGTAGTTACACAGGCCTACTCTGGAAGGAAATTATTTTGATTTATTTGTGGTAGATTTTGAGACGTGGGCTTTCACCTAAGCTTGGATGAAAAGCATATGAACAAATTAGTTTCTACTAATAAAGGAAGCATACCTGTATTAGTTTACTATGAGTCGTTAAAGAATTCAGATTGGCAGCTTATTTTGTTTGGTGATATTGAGTATATTGATGACTACTTGATTTTTATTTATTTATGTGTAGGGGGTATAAGCATATAGTATAATTGGAAAAAAATGTTTAATGAATAAACTCATTACCTTGAGCTTAAAGGATAAGTGTCATATAAGTATATATGTTCCTGTAAATAATTTCAGTTTTCTTGTTACATTTTTAAATCTACAGCTCAAGAAAGTGTTTCTTTTTTTTCTTTTTTTTTTTTTTTTCTGAAACCAGGTACCATGTCAGAAAAGGCCTTTCACTGTTTTTCTAAGCTTTCGGAGGTGGACTCAAGTAGTGGTCCAGGCAACATTGGTTTTGGTATAAAATGTCTCCATGAAAAGAAATACGAGGAGGCTGTTAAAAGTCTTACTGAAGGTAAATGTATAATGTGAGGTATAGGTACTCTGTCTTGACAGCAGCTACAATTAATGTTTTGGGTAGCTTAGAGTTTCATATTACATTGCCAGTTCTATTGCAAGTAGTAGAAAGACCAGCTAGCTTTTAAAATACTCAATGCTTTGTCTGACTGAAGTATATTTTTTTAAGTATCTCTTGAAGTATAACATGTCTGAAAGTCTAAGCAATCAGGCTATGCTGTGATACCCTGTATTCCTTTCACCTGGGGTTAGAATAAGACTGTTTCTTTAATTTGGATTTTGGAATATGCTATGTCACAGCAGCATACCCACAATGAAATAAGGTGACTTGCCTAAATAATGAATCAAATTTCAAATGCTTAAGAGGAAAGTCTTCCATGTAACAAATTTCTCTCTTAAATGGCAGTTGGACATTTTGATGAAACATATATGTGATTTAGAAATGCAATTGAAATTTGCTTATATTTCTGAACTGCTCTCTCCCAAAACATATTATCAGTTTTTTACTTCTAGATGTAATTCTCATAAAGGGGAGAACACAAAGAGCCTTGCACTTTGCATCAGCAGAAATGTTTCAAGTTGGAAGTGATATCTTTCCTAGTAAGCCAAGTGTTCACATTTTAGGCTCTGAAACTTCAAGGAATTATTTAATAGTAATATATTTGTCAGAAGAATCAAATTCTGTTTTATGACTGAATCTCTAATTAAGGCATTTCTCAGGAAATTCTAGTTAAATGCTTTTGCAGCCTGTTTTTTTTTTTTTTGCTGTCTTGAAGTTCCATAGCTGTTCTATAGAGCCAGCCTTTTCTCGTCTCTAAGGGAAATTTTATAAAGCAGTCTACAGGCTGTTGGTGATAATTTGTGATCAAACGGAAGGACTTTTTGTGTTCTGAAACAAAAGTGCACCTTAAGCCAATATTGTGTATTTCCTCACATTTTCCCCTTTTCTCTTTATTTATATATAACATTATAGGCAAAATTAAGCCTAAGAGAGGTTTACAACTGCCATAGTCTTTCCCTTACATTTGGGTGTATCTAAGATATTTTTTCTTTGAGTCTTAGTTTAAACTAACTGCATTTTTTTTGCTGATTATTTGATGTTAGTGTTTTGATGGTGTTGTACGGCAATACAGCATCTGTCAGCCACAGCATCTTTGCAGCCCTAAGCAACATTACTTTTCTTGAACTTTCTTTTACTAGGTTTGAAGAATGCTAGCCAGTGTCTGGGAGCATGGCATTATTTGGCAGAGGCACAGATGAAAATTCACAAGCACAAGAATGCTGTCCTGTCCTGTAATCAAGGTAACTGCCTGCTAATTGAAAGGGCATCTGCAGTGTTAACCGTCTTTATGCAGTCTAGTCAACGTGGCTTTTGCACACTAAGTGTGTGTTAGCAGCAGCCCTACTCCTTTGCAGCATCACTGGTTGTGGTGGGCTCTCTTGCTGCTTCTGGTTTATGACAGGTGAAAATCACCTTGTGCTGCTTAGTCTCAGGAAGAGAGGAAATATTTGGTTAATCAGAACCCGAAAGCTGTCTCAGGATTAATATTTAGATGTTTTGCACATTTTCATATGCTTCTTCAGCTGGTCGTTGACCAAGTCAGCCAAACAGCAGTTAACTGCCAGGAACTACAGAGGTGGGTGAAACACAGTGGACTTCATCAGAATCTCACCTTTTCAGTCTTTATATAAAGTTAAGAGTAAAAAGTTAAAGTGCAGAAGAATGTTGGATAGCACAGCTGCATCTCAAGAAACCTTACTTTGAGTGCAACTCTTCATCTGTGCTAGCTGGGTTTGAGGGCGGTTGTTATGATCTAGTGATACATATCTAATCTGAACAGAATCATTATTTGATGGTTATAAATGAAGGCTCATCCAAAGCAGGCTTCTTCTGACAGAGACTAATGTAACAAAAAACTCCTCAGGAAAGACTCAGAGAGGTAACAGTAATCAGACTTGGCTAAACAGTCATAGAAACTACATTAAAAGCAAGGGGAATACTTCAAATGGTGAAGTACTTGCCATTGAGGAAGATGCAGAAGGGCTATAAAGCTGGGTAGAGGAAATGTGAGAACAGAACGAAGTAGGTCAAAAGAGTTCAGGAAACATATTGCAGAAGGAATGAAAATGAGGCAATTATTTTCCCATCTGTTTTCACTGCGTAAGAGCTCAGGGAGACTTCTACACCACGACCTTTTTTTTTCAGGGGTCTTGTCAAAGAATTTACCTGTCATTATAGCCTTGATAGAAGTTACTATAAACCAAAACAGGAAAAATGAGCGTTAAGAAACTAAGAGATACTGACCTAGGAATTGAACAGGGCACATCAAGATGAGATTGCTGAAGCATTAACTGTTAAATCATAGAATCACAACATGGGGTGGGTTGGAGGGGCCCTTACAGAGCACACAATTCCACCCTCCCTGCCGTGGGCAGGGACACCTCCCCATAGGTCAGGCTGCCCAGAGCCCCATCCAGCCTGGCCTTGGGCACTTCCAGGGATGGGGCATCATCAGCTGCTCTGGGCAACCTGTGCAGGTGCCTCTAATCTAAATCTGCCCTCTTCAATTTGCAAGCTGTAACCCCTTTTCCTACTACTACGCTCCCTGATAAATATTCTCTTTCTAGTGGTATGTAATCACTTGCTTAAACTGTCTTTGTACCCAACTACTTAGACATAGTTAGTGTGACTCCAACTACAGGAAGGATTGTAGGAAAGATCAGAAAAACCACAGACAAGTATAATGTTTAATGGTGAAACTACTTAAAAACTGAAAGAAGAGAGTAATGCAATTAATGTAGAAAGATGAATTCTGTGGGAATAGACAGCATGGCTTCAATAAAGTGAAATGGTTTTTTAGTACTCTTTGAAGAAGCTACCAGCACACGGGGAATGAAGTTGTAGTACAATTCACTCTGACATCCAAGTGGTAATTGATAAGATCTCATATAAGATTTTTAAGGAAACTGAGCAGTTTGGATTAAGAAGCAGTGTTATAGCACTGAGTAGGAGTTTTTTTCTTCTTTTTTTTCTGTTTGTGTTTTTTTTTTTTTTTAAATAGATTAAAAGAGCACGATATAGTAATAAAGGTCATTTTTCATGCTTGAAAGAGGCATTCCAATACCAGGACCTTGGTTGTTTATCTTCTTTACTAGTCCAATTATGAATTTTGAGTAATACATTTTGCTGCTATTCAGGGCAGAGGGGAATAAGTCTGAAAACAAATTATCAGAGAAGGTAATTAGGTGTTAAAATAACTGATGGTAGTGGATTTATGCAACTAGACAGCTGAACTCGACCACAACTGCTCTCTCACTCACCCTCCTCAGAGGGAAAGGGGGAGAAAATACGATGAAAAGGGCTCAAGGGTTGAGATATGGACAGGGAGGTCATTTACCAGTTACTGTCATGGGTAAAGCAGGCTCTTCATAGAGAGATTAAAATAATTTATTGCCAACAGACTAGAGCAATGAGAACTAAAAGCAAACTAAAACATAAAAACAACCTTCCCCTCATCCACCCTATTCCACCTCCTCCTCCCAAGAGGCACAGGGGAACAGGGAATGGGAGCTGCGGTCCGTCCCTGTCGCTTTGTCTCTGCCTCTCCTTCATGGTCCCTCTCTGCCCCTGCTCCCTGTGGGGTCCCTCCCACAGGATGCCGTCCTTCCTGAACTGAGCCTGCAGGGGCTGCCCACAGGCAGCAGCTCTTCAGGAACTGCTCCCACATGGCTCTGTCCCAAGGGGTCCATCCATCCCCCAGGAGCAAACTGCTCCAGCACGGGTCCCCCACGGGTGGGCAGCAGCTCCCCCAGACCCCTGCTCCATGTGGGCTCCTCTCCACAGGCTGCAGCTCCGGCCCGGGGCCTGCTCCTGCGGGGGCTCTCCATGGGCCGCAGCCTCCTCCAGGCCACATCCACCTGCTCCACCGGGGGCTCCTCCACCAATGGGGGGGCTGCAGCGTGGAGATCTGCTCCACGGGGGACCCATGGGCTGCAGGGGGACAGCCTGCTCCACCAGGGGCCTCTCCACAGGCTGCAGGGGAACTGCTGCTGCCTGCCTGGAGCACCTCCTGCCCTCCTGCTGCACTCACCTGGGGGCTGCAGGGCTGGCTCTCACCCCTCTCTCCCAGCTGCTGTAGCACAGCAGTTTTTTTCCCCATCGTCAATCTGGTCTCCCTGAGCCCAACCAGCATCACTCACAGCCCAGCTCTGGCCAGTGGCAGGTCCCTTGTGGAGCAGCTGGACCTGGCTCCTTTCTGCCATGGGGCAGCTGCTGGGCTCTGCTCACAGAGGCCACCCTGCAGCCCCTCATTACCAAAACCTTGCCACATAAACCCAATACACCAATAAAATTCCATAGTCATAAAAGCAAAGTCATGCAGTTGTTAGAAGAAATGTTCTCATTAAGTTATCCTCTAGTCTTACTGCAGTAAAACACGGAAAGGTATTCATTCTGTATGAAGAAAATAGGACTGGTCCTTTTCCCCTTCTGTGCTTTACGGGAGAACTTGAAAGTCAGGAATTACAGTGAAGGGAATGGTTACTGAAACAGCACCAACAGGCAGTTGCATGAAGAACTTGAGCAGCATGGTGAATTCTTTGTGCAGTTTTAGTGCCCACCCACTCTCTAAAAGAAGAGATGATTTTGAAATCCATGAAGTTACAAATTACTTGGAAAATAAATAAAGATCATATGCTTTCTTCTCACATGCAAGATCTAGTTAGTAACAAATGAAACTAAAGGATGTCAGGCTCAGAACAAACGAAGGAGGCTTTGTTTCTTATGACAAAGTGTAAGTTAAGGTATTGTGCCTTGCTAAAAGATGCTGTGGATACTGAAAGTTGTCTTGAGTCCAAAACTGGGGCAGAAATCTAGCATTGCTCTGTGCTTGGCCTGTTTTTACATTGTTCCTGTATATCTGCAGCTAGAGGCAGGATGGTAGGACAGACGGACTATCAGGTCAGACAGAAGATTGACATGGGTGGAAATAGAGTTAACTGACTAGTTGAGAAAGTATTTGTCTTTGGAGTGTACTTGAACTCAACAGAGATTCTCTGAGGTGAGATTATACTGCCTACTGGAGAAGTAACCAATACTGCTTACAATAGTACAGAGCTGGCTTTGCACAGGTACAGAGTTAAATCCTTGATTTAATAGCAATATTTTTCCCCTTCTGACACTGAAGTATAGAACAACAAATTTGGTTAGTGAAGGGTCATTGTTTTCTCAGATCATGGATCAGGAAAAGAAGCATTCCAATTATTAGGCTAGCATCTAGGAGACAGTTTCTTACATGTCTGACATCACCTTTCTAAAATTGATCAAACTTTTGAACTTGCATAGGTAGAGATTTTATGTAATAGTTTCTTCAACACAGGAGAGAACAGTCTAATAATTAGCTTTATTAAGCGGTGTTCTCTGTAGATCCTTTTTTATTTCCATTTGATTAAACTTCTGTCTTGTCAACAGCTCTCAAGAGTCTTGGAAATCCTGAGAGTCCTAGTCTTCAGCAGAAGAAGGACCATATTCTTCAGTTGAAAGCAGAGGCTTTGATTAAAATAGGCGATGCCGATGCTGCAGAAGAAGCCATTAATGCACTTGAGCAGGTATTTTCATTGACCAAAATGTAGTTTAAGGAAAAAAAAAAATGCTCTCATCTTTATGCGCTAAAAATTCAAGCTGTGTATTTTTCCCCTTGGCTCGTTTTTGTTTTCTGTGTGGTTTAGACAGCTCCTACCAACAATGGTATAATTAAAACATGCCTTGCTCCTTTGCTTTTAGGCTTTGCTACAACTTCTTTTAAGTCACAATTCTAATTTAAAAAGCCATTGCTCCTTGCCTTATCTGGTCTTGCATAGTGAAGCTGGGTTCTTGCTAGTTCTGGGGCTATTGTTCATCATTATGGCTATAATCCTACTCCCTCTGTCCTCAATTCACTTGTTATTACACGTAAACATATTACTTTAAGATTGAATGGTGAAGCTTTAAGTGAAAATTGCTTCCCCTCTGTTACGCCTCACAGTTTCATGTATACTACTTTTTTACTGTTCAAACTTCTGTAGATTTGTCCTTTCTGTTTACAATCTGCTACCTCTTCAGCAAAACTCTATCTAAGGCTCCTCAAGGGTGGTCTCCTCTCTGTGCTTTCTTGTCTTCATGTAGAAAACCTGCTTTTGACACCTTTGATTTCTTAGTGTGTGAAAAGAATAACTTGTTTGTATCTATTATGTGATCTTCTAGATTGCGGGTGCAAGCAGCGATCCAGTGGTTTTAGCTTTCAGAGGTCGGGCTTATCTAAACAAAGGTTTAGTGGATCAAGCTTCAAAGGTTAGTGCTCTATAGTCCTTCCTGCAAGCTATGTAGAACTCTTATTTTCATATAGAAATAACTAGAGAAGGATGACATATTTTTGCAGATTTCACAAGAACTTCTGTTGTCACATCCTGATCTGGCTGAGGCCCATGCTCTTGAGGGTTTCATCCATTATTCTCAAAAGAAGTATGAACAGGCAGAAAGAAGGTAAACCTCTTTTTCTTTTTTTAACAGGGAAATGTGGGGGAAAATAGAATATAATGTTCAGCTTTTGAGGGTTTGCTTCATCTAATCTGTTCCTTTTATTTAGTTTTCAAAACGCCATTGAAAGAAGGGCTGACACTGCAGAGTATCATCAGTACCTGGGGCTCACCTACTGGTTCATGAGTGATGAGACAAAAAAAGACAAAGGAAAAACACTTACTCAGTTCTTGAAGGTAAAAGCTTCTTTAACTATTCACGTAGATTAGCATTTTCCTACATAGGAAAAGAAATACAGAAATTATTCGTGACTGGAGTTAGACACTGGAATTGTTTGTTACTATTTACAGGCCTACAGAGCCTGTAAACCACATTCAGCTGTGAAGAAATGCATGAAAGGGAGCTGTGTAATTACTTAGAATCTCCCTGTTTTTGTTTTCTTCTGTTCACCGAAATCTTGAGGTCTTTGGTGTAGTCAAAAGTAGTAGTGGTTCTTTCAATCCCCTTTCCTTGAGGGCTGTAAAGTTGAGGCCTATAGGTGAACAGTGTAGCACTTTTTGAAATGTAGAAGGTGAAACGTTTGAAAATGTAGAGGGGGAAAAAAAGGAAGGAGAGGAGAAAGAGAATGGTGTTAAAGTTTCAGTGTGTATCCACAGAAGTAAGCCTCCAAAGCCCAACTAGTTTATATGCTTTTCCTGATTGTTTGTTTTTTGTTGGTTGTGGCTTTTTCCTCGCACATAGATAAGAATGTAATCCAAAAGATGGTCTGACATCATTACTGAGAATTTGGAAGTTACAAAATAGGAATCTAGATATTGCAAAGTCACTATAAATTAGTAGCAGGTATGGGCAACTTGTATCATCGCCTACTGTTTACAATTCATTAGCAGCAGAGTATAGTGGGCAATGTATTTGAAGTGAACAGTAATCTTAATTCTAAATTATTTTATATGAGCTTTTTTATTATTGTCATAGCTGTTATTATGCTGCTTGGGGGTTGTAGTTTCTTAAGTATAAACAAATCTGCCAAATGTGCTTAAAAAGGGAACTCAAACTTTAGAAAATGCTAGAGTTAACTGTGATATAATATGGTATGACTATGAGTATAATGACTGAAACTGAGTGGAATATAAAAATGATGGGATGCAGTATGGAATTGTTTGTTCCCAACACATCTCGCTTGTTAGTACTCATGGCACAAAACATTTTGTACAGAAGGTTTGTGGCAGATTCTGCAAATATTTAAAGCTCAAGTAATCTTTTGAATACTCAGATGTACCACAGAAGATGCTTAACTAAGTTGATAAGCAGAGATTGTACAAGTAGTTATCACTGGACCTGCCCATCTGTTATTCCTTCAAAAGGTGCTCTTATATTGTGTTCATATTTCTTTATAGGCTGCAAAATTGGACAGCTACTTGGGAAGTGTCTTTTGTTATTTAGGTAACTACTACAGAGACATTGCTGGAGACAAAAGTAGAGCTCGTGGTTGCTATAAAAAGGCTTTTGAACTGGATGGAACTGATGAAGAATCTGGAATAGCAGCTGTAGACTTAAGTGTGGAACTTGGAGACACGGTATTGCATATTCAGGGCCTTGACTAATGGGTGTCTTGATTTTCTGTTAATCCTGCTCTTTGAGCAGCCACTTGAGATTTCTTCAGTATTTGAGAATAAGATCTCAAAAAAACCCCAGATATTCTGTCATTGCTTAGCAGTTTTCATAGCTGGATCTGCTTCAGCTCTGTGCTTCAACTCTGATTTAAACCTATCTGGGGAGAAAGGTGGGGGAAGCAAGCATAACGTTGTAGTCATCACATACGTGATTCAGAAGATGGGAGGATTTTTTTCAGCAGGTTACATGAAGAGAAAGTAAGTTTTCTCTTCATATTTAACTTGTGCCATTTCTTTCTCCATCCTCCCCCTTGCTCCTTTCAGAAAAAAAGCACACAAAGTCATCGGAACATTTTAAACAAGTATTTCTTACATAGCATTGTATAAAAAGTTCTTAGTCTGGTATTACAGCAAGAAAGCAGCCCACACTTTGACAGACTATTGGAATATCTGGAGAAACAGACTGAGTATCTGACTTACTGCAAAGACATGTAACCTTATCTAGTTAAAAAATCAAGTTGCCTATTTGCTAAGGCATATACATAAGAAATAATCACATCTTCAGATGTGATAATTTCCTCCTTTACTCTGCCACTCAGCCTGCCAGCTTTAAAAAGCCCATGTAATGTTTCTTCATTACAGTAACTAACAAGTTAGACAGTTTAATGGTTTGCTAGATTTGGGAGTATTCTTCTTAAACAATAACTTTCTTCTTTAGATACAGCTGTTTACTAATGTGGCATTTTTGGTGCTTTGTTAGGATACCGCTCTGTCAATCTTGAATGAAGTAACTGCAAAAGCAAACGCTGCTTCAATAAAATGGGCCTGGCTTCATCGTGGACTTTACTACCTCAGAACTGGTCAGCCGTCACAAGCAGTGGCTGAGTAAGAGAACTCGTGGTTGGTTTAAACTGTTTTCTGTAAATCCCTGTAAAACAGTCTTTGATCTTCATGATTTTTGAAATTAAATTAGCTAATCACAAGATAGCCTGTACTACACAATGGGAAATGGGTCTGAGCAAGCTGCATCTATCTCCAGTTCTGGAATTAGCACGATGCAGTTTTATCATGATAGCAGTGATCCATGCTAACAAGCCTAGTGACAGGCTTGTCATAGACACTATAACACTGAATAATGAGCCAAAATTAGTTACAATGCCTAAACTTTTATAATGTGTTCTATGAAGATTAAAACACTATTATGCAGTTTCTAAAAGTTCTATATAATTGTGTGGTTGTGTTCTGATAGTATATAATGCAAAGAAATAATTTGTTTTTGTTAACTTATATCACATTTGATTTAAATAAATTAAATCTTGATATCTTCAGTTTGCAGGCAGCTCTCAGGGCTGATCCAAAGGATTCCAACTGCTGGGAGTCTCTAGGGGAGGCTTACTTTGGCAGAGGTAGCTATGCAACAGCTCTAAAAGCCTTCAGGAAGGCCAGTGAACTGAACCCAGAGCTTGTATACAGCATTTACAGAGCTGCGGCAGTTGAGCAGATTCTAGGCAAATATGAAAATGCTATAGCTACGTATCAAGAAATCTTGAAGAAGACAGAAGAGTATGTGCCCGCGTTGAAAGGTAGTGTGTCTGAATCTGAAAATTTTAGGTCTTTCTCCTTCTATCTTGAGTTTCATGAAGAGGCTCTGATGTAGTTAGGTCTGCCTACTTAAAGGACAGTCTTGCTGGTGTAGAATGCTGTGATTCACATGTATGAAAGAAAGACTATAATAGCTTGTAAACATATGAAGACTGTTAAACCATGATGCACAGAAATGATTATTACTGTTGCAAGTAAGTAAAAAAGGTAACTATTCATACGTAACTACCAAGCCAAATGGGTAGAGGCATTGAAAATTGATGTAGTGGATGCCAGCTGATGATGCTCAGCTTCACCTAAGCAGTCAAATACTGTGTATGGCTGAACAGGCAGTGGAGTTGGGCTTCTGTGTCAAAAAGGTGGGCTATATTTATTTTCTGCTGCTGTTCTTCCTGACTTTTTTTTTCTCACCTTTTCTGTTAACCCTGGTGATTCCGATCCCTGTGAGCTCCTTCAACTGACTAAAAATAGTAGTGAGGTATCCAGAGAGGTCTTGCAAATGTTAGATGTGGCAGTTGGTAGGTTACTTTAGTATGTATTTGGGAACAGGCTAGAGTGGTCGAGCATGGAGTCCTGGTGATAGTGAAAGTGAACTGTTGATCTCAGTTTATATAACATGGGGAGTATATAACATTTTGATAGCCAATTAATAGCTCATAGAATCATAGAATCATAGAATATCCTGAGTTGGAAGGGACCCTTAAGGATCATCAAGTCCAACTCTTGACACCGCACAGGTCTACCCAAAAGTTCAGACCATGTGCCTAAGTTCACAGTCCAATCTCTTCTTAAATTCAGACAGGCTCGGTGCAGTGACCACTTCCCTGGGGAGCCTGTTCCAGTGTGCAACCACCCTCTCTGTGAAGAACCCCCTCCTGACGTCCAGCCTAAATTTCCCCTGCCTCAGCTTAACCCCGTTCCCGCGGGTCCTGTCACTAGTGTTAATGGAGAAAAGGTCTCCTGCCTCTTGACAACCCCTTACGAGGAAGTTGTAGACTGTGATGAGGTCCCCCCTCAGCCTCCTCTTCTCCAGGCTGAACAGGCCCAGTGACCTCAGCCGTTCCTCGTACGTCTTCCCCTCAAGGCCTTTCACCATCTTCGTAGCCCTCCTCTAGCTGTTTTGTTCACGTTCTCAGTGCCTCTTAGTCTTCAGGCATTCTCACCCTATACATCCATCTGAAATCAAGTTTTTTGCTGCTTGGTTCTGGTATGAATTTTTATGTTGCGTTCCTTCTGTAAAAGGCCTTTGACGTTTGGATGAGTGTAAGCTGATATACAAAATATACACAAGTGTGCTTGTCATACAGTTTTGATCAAAAAATAAACAGTTTCTGAAATGAGCTGTTAGAAGTGTAGTCTTAAGGCAGATGAGAGAACATACTGATGTTGCTTGAATGCGTCTTTTCTGTGCACTTTTTATTTGTGTTGTTGAATAGTAAGTTTATTCACCTTTGCTCCAGCATTTCTCTTCATTTATAACTTCAGGGAATAAAATCAGTTTTATAAATCAGTTTTGCTTTTAGATTGGAGCTTCTTGACGTCTGAAGAGCTTATGTCCTTGGGACTTCTGTGTGGTCAATACAAACACCTAGTGAGGGCATGATAAGAGTCTCACAGAGCTGCATCTAGTTCATATGGTCTGCGTTTGTCACAATGTTATTGATGTTAATTGTTTGCCAAAATCTGCAAAGAAAGATGGTACCTACTATGATTATTAGTTTGATATAAATAGAGGGGACTAAAGCATGAGGAATGTAGATTCAGAACTGTGAAGAAAATGCTGAGAATGAACGAGGCTCAAATCCAGTGACTTATTGTCAGACAGAATCACTGCAGATACCAGCAGTGTAAAGAGGCAGTATCTTGCTGTTTCTGAAATAATACAAATAGTGGTATTAGATGTGGTTTCTTTAATTGCATTTATTTCCATATGAAGTAAATTCTTAAATAGGATTAAATAGTTGTGGTTTCAGGCAGTTCTAAAAAAAACTTCCCACTTTTCTTACCTTGATATTATTTCTTCTTTTTGTATTTGGCAATGATTTGATAATGTTTTTGACTGAAGTGTGAACTGAATATGGCTGTATTTGTCAGACTTACCAGTGCAGAGCACCTCTCACATGAGTGCTGTAGTTAATTCTTGAAAACAAACCCAAAGTTTCAATACTATATTTTTTATAATTACACAAATTTATTTTAATATTCAGATTATTCTACAGTTCATGCTACTGGGGAAGGGGTAAAAGCAAAGTCTCTCTTGTGAGCCACAGAGTTAGTTTGGTTGTGAATTTTTTTGATCAGGCATAGTATATGTAGGGCATAAAGCATAACATGGAGCAGTCTTTCTTCATACAACCCCACCTCCTTTATCAAGTAGTAACATGGAAGCATCTGTTTTCATAGAGGATATTTTGTCTTTCTTTCAGGACTTGGTGAGTGCTATCTCATGCTGGCAAAATCAGCCCTTGATAAGTATCTTGATAGGAGGGCTGTGGAATACATAGAGCAGGCTCTTGAATTTTTTACAAGGTTAGTACTAAACATTCTGTTATTTCATTTCCACTGGACTCATGGTTTGAAGAAGAAGAGTTAAGTGTTTGAGGAGTTTCAGTTACACTAAATCAAATGGAGTGGGCTTCTAATGTAGAAGTGTTTAGTGAAAATGGTTTGAATAATGCATTGTGGACTTAGGCTGCTAGAGTGAATGGTAATTAGTTTTCTTTTTTGTGTTTAAAGACACAGAGTCCTTTGATTATAACACAAGTGTGAAGTCGCACACAGTTCATTTCAGCTTTCATCCTGTGTATACGGGTAGAAGGAAGGAAACTTCTCCCAAAAATGGTGGATGAGAGGCAGTTGTAGCTTACCTTCCTCAATCTTACTGTTTTGCTTATCAGACAGAATGCTTTAGTGGCCTAAACTGAACCCTGGGATAACTGTTGGTATAGGAGAAGGTCTGCTAGGTTTCTGCAGATGTCTCATGTCTTGCAATATAAATGATAATGTTCTGAAATACAAAAGTTAGTGTTGACAGCTGATGTTTTGATAGATAACAGGTAATTTTCAGAACAGACTCTTCGTCTCCACAAAATTGCAATACGTTAGCATTTTGTAGTTTCTCTTTTTATGATTACTTTTAAGTTTTTAAAAATACAGATTTAGTAGCAAGAAAACAGAATAATAATAATAATAAAAAAAAAAAACAAACAAGCAGCCCATCAATTAATTAGAGTTTGTGCCACTATTCAAAGTGGTGAACTTTCTTTCAGGAAAGAGCATTGCAGTGTCTGAACAGATATTTTGTGGGTTTTCTTAAATATCAATTTACAGGGCAACAAAGCACCGTCCTGATGTATCTTCCCTTTGGAAACTGCTTGGAGATACCTGTACTACTGTGCATGTTATTTCACCAGCCAGAGTGAATATTCAAGTTCTAGGATTGCTTCTGGGTAAAAATGAAGGCAAACAGATGCTGAAGAAAATTGAGCTGCTCAGACTGGGAGGAAGGTAATAATTTTTTATTTTTTTTTTTTTACTGTCAAGTTCTTCTACATATCTGTGCACAGTATAGAGTCTCAAATGTTCTAGACTATATTATTTCTAGAAACTGAAACAAATGCTGATCTTTATCACCTGGATATTTAATGAAGATTAATGAGGAGGTAAAGAGGGCCTCATGCTTCTTTCAAACTATACCACTCATTTAAAGGTATGATCCCTGGATTGCTGCAGTGGCTCTCAACACTTCATTTAGGACCTGCTCTTCTTGGTTCTGTCTCCAGAGCACGGCTATATCATGTCTGTCATTCAACAAATTGTGCTGCTCTAAATGGAGTGGTTGCAGTAGTAGTTAGCCCATTCTCCCAGGATTATTAAAGTCCAAGATAGTACTGTAAGCTTTATGTCTGTATTTATTTCATACAAAACTGTTATCAATTTGGGCCCTAGTTATGGGATCTAAATTACATTGGAAGACGGAATTCCTTGTGCCTGTCCCTGGAAGCTCACAATAATAGAGCTAGAGATAAAGAAGTATTTACAGTTGTTTTCTTGTAGCCTCTCCTGTGGCTCCTTATGAGCTTTGTGCAGCTGGATGTGTTAGTTAAGACAGGCTGACAATGTACCTCCTTTGAAAATCTCAACAGTGATATGTGTAGTCAAAATACTTTGGAGGGAAAGTCAGATTAACTCTGAAAATTGCTGATGTTTGTTTTAATTAAAAATATGCATATTGCACCTGACGTAACTTTGAAGTATTGCACATCTATAGTTTCACAAGTGGTGGGGTAATACAGATCAGGATGGATTCTGTGAAGATAGCTGTCTGAATGAAAATTAGTTGTCATAGGATTTCCATTCTTGTCTGGTTTTGTTTGTATTTATGCATATTTGTTTGGTTTAGGTTTTTAAGCACTCGAGTGTTTTTCAGCTTTCTGTTCTTCATGTTAGGGAGGCTCAGAATAATACGTGTGTGTGATTCATGTTTCTGTAGGTGTTACGGCAGAGCTTTAAAATTGATGCCTTTGCCTAACATATGGTGTGATCTTGGAATAAATTATTATCGACAAGCAGAGCACCTCACAGCAGTGGATGCTGACATGAATGAGATCAGTGAACTGCTAGAGAAATCTTTACAGGTACTGCCTGTTTTTCTGTTGCATTCTTTAAAGTTTAAATCAACTTTGGTGTTTCTCTGCCTAACCTCTCTGTCCTCAATAAGACCTAACCCTCTGGATAACTTAGTGCATAAAATCTTATTTTTTGATAATCTAGTAATTCAATTCACATTTGATTTTCTTTCAGTGTCTCAAAAAAGCTGTGAGGCTTGACAGCAAAAATCATCTTTATTGGAATGCACTTGGTGTAGTTGCTTCCTGTAGTGGTAAGTCTTTAGTGAGACCCCTAGCTGCATAATATTCTAAATTAGAAGGCAACTTAACTAATGGTGTTTATGAAATTCAGTTAGATCTAGCTCTCCTTTTTTTTCCTCCAGCTATTGGGAATTATGCTCTTGCTCAACATTCGTTCATCAAATCTGTTCAAGCTGAGCAAATCGTAAGTGCTGTAGGCAGCTGCCATCTGTTTCAAGTGGGCATTTGAAACTTTTCTTCCCCTGATGCTGTGTCATTTTTTTTTTAGAATACAGCAAGAACACATTGGTTTTAACTTGTATTTGTTCTCCCTAGAATGTTGTTGCCTGGACAAACTTGGGGGTTTTGTATCTAGCAACTGGAAACATTGAGGTAACTTTTTTTCCCATTTCTCAAATGTGGTTTCCCTTTCCACTTTTCTTTTTTTTTTTTAAGGGAATATAGTAGGGTGAAAGTGTGGGCTAAAAGTGGAGAGTGTACCTCTCAAATTCAAAAAACATACTTGCATTGAATGAAGTAAAATCAGCATCTTTCTTGAGTCACACAAATTAAGTATTTGTTCTGGAGTGGATGTAGTTAAGTGAACTTGCTCTAAATTGCTGAAGATTCTCTCCAAATGACTAAGTGGAATAGCAACTGTTCAGAAGGACTGAGAAGGACTAAATCAAACCAACTCACAACAAGTTGACTGGGAACTCTTTTAGTCACAAACCGAAACTTTGAGTTTCTGATTTTCCTGTAGGTAGCTGCTTTCTGCTCATTAATATGGCACATGACTTGCCATAGTTCTGTATAACCTTTAGAGCTTCTCTGAATAAAAATTGGAATACCTGTTAAGTGAAGTCGAGGGTTTTCATGCACCTAAAACTACATAATATCCTATTTACTGGTAAGAATTTCAGCAATTTTATTTAATTTCTGTAATGTGATGGTCAAGCTTTATTTTTAGTAAGAATAATTTAATAGTAAAAACTCCTTACTGCTAAGACATCTCAGGCTAGGACTTTGTTCACCTTGTGCCACGTTAAGGGAAGAACAATGAACATGTGCAGCCTTGAGGGAAAATTATGACTTGTGGATGGTAATCAGTTTAACAATTTTCAGAATGTGTCAAACTGTTTACATGAAAGAAATGCAAATTTTGAAATCTGGATCCTAGGCTGATTTTAAAATATTAATTGTTCCAACAGTTAATCTAGCTTCTTCCTCAGAACAAGGAGGAGGAATTGTATTTGGAAGGGAGAGGAACTTTGATTTTCTAAATATTTTTAATTTTATATTTTACTTTCGAGAAGATAAACTGCTTTATTTCTGTGGGTGATATGTTGTTCTGTAAAGCACAGTAGATATTCTTTAGTAGTGACCTAATTTCATTGATGAAAATCTCCTCTAATACTACTGCATGTTAGCTACGAATACTCAAAAGCGATCTGTTACCATGCTAAACAGTTGAACAGCATCATTATCTTTGGTTCTGCAGCAAGCTCATGAAGCCTTCAAGATAGCCCAGTCTCTGGAGCCCACTTACCTACTATGCTGGGTTGGGCAGGTAAGATGTGAAAAAATCTTAACTGTGCGCCAAATCCAGTTGTTAGTGCAAGAGAAGTTTTACACTTTGTCCTAAGAATTGGCCCTTAAGCATGTTCTCATAGGATTTTAAGTAGAGGGAGCGGCTGCTTCCCCTGGGGGTGGATGGGACCCTTTGCTTCTGTATTGGTATATAATGGAAGCTACATTAATCATGTATCTTTATATAAATGTTTTTTGTGGCTAATGTAATTGTGAGTTGTATAAGAAATTATCTATTAAAAAAATCGCTTTTGTGCTCTGAAGCTTATTATTAAGTGTTCTTAACAAAGTACCATCTTCGTAAGATGCTAGCTATTTTGTCTTCTTCTGTATGACTATCTCATTTAATGGCACTGTTTAACACACTTCTCAGTGTCCCCCTTTCTGTCTTTGCTGTTAAAAACAGTAAGTCTCTAATGTACCTGGTGCAAAAGCAGCTCTTACGTCCTGGGAGGTGCCTTTCTCCACCTACCACTGTGGATTGGATGTGCTCCCACTGCTATCTAGGCCATCTGTGAATAGTAGAAGTACTCATGACTCATTTGTGATTGCTGTAGGTGCACTCAATAATCCCATGCTGTTGACCTGCTAATAATATCTAACTGAAACCGGATTCTAAGGAAGGACTACTGACATCATGTCAAAATTCAGCTCCCGTCATACGTTGTTATAAGTGGAACTAACATGCACAAGAAGTCTCTGTCTTGAAAAATGTAAAGTAGCTGCCCAACACATTAAGTGTCAAGTGCTGATGCCGTGGAGACTACTTATGCCCTCTTAGTAGTGTTCATTTTATTCTTAGAATTAGAGAGTGGTTTGGGTTGGAAGGGATCTTAAAGCTCATTTAGCTCCAGCTCCCTGCTGTGGTCAGGGACACTTCTCACTAGACCAGGTTTCCCAGAGCCCCATCAAACCTGGCCTTAAAAACTTCCAAAGATGGTGCATCAGCAGCTTCTCTGGGAAACTCAGTCCAGTGCATCACCAGTCTCTATTAAAGAATTTCTCCCTTACATCTCATTTAAATCTACCCTCTTTTAGTTTAATGCCATTACCCTTTGTCTTGTCCCTACACCCCCTTACAGAGACCCTCCACAGCTTTTCTGTAGACCTGTTTAGGTACTGGCAGGCTGCTGTAAGCTCTCCCTGGAGCCTTCTTTTCTCCAGGCTGAACAACCCCTACTCTCTCAGTTTCTCTTCATAGGAGAGTTGCTCCAGCCCTTTGGTCATTGTTGTGGCCTCCTCTGGGCCCTCTTCAACAGGTACATGTCCTTATCCTGGGGCCCTAGAGCTGGATGCAGTATTTCAGGTGGAGTCTCAAGAGAGCAGTGTATAATTTCATGAGAATATAAATTATTTTCATGTTAATTACCTAAGATGTGCCAGAAGTAATGTGTACTGAGGCTCTTGTCAATGTCATAATTTTTTAAGTACCTGACCACAGGAACCTTTGCTTCTCTGTAGGCTCTTGTTGCGGAAAAAGTTGGCAGCTATGATACTATGGATCTCTTCAGGCATACAACTGAACTTAGTATGCATGTAAGTGTAACAGTTATATTGTACTGAAGATTCTTTATGTCTAATCTTATGTCTAGTTAGGTGATGTATTTTTTTTTATTTAAAAATAGGTTTCTTTAATGATGGGACAGCTAGAGTCTTGTTCCAAATGGGATTGTCTGAATTCCATGTTGGTGTTCCTGGCCTGTGCTGGCGCTGAATGGCAAGCAGTTATTTTGTTAAGTGCTTTAGTCCCAGTGGTCCAAGAACTCTGCTCCATAAGTTGTGAAAAAAAATTTCTTGATGTTCCACAGAACTGGACAGAGATCAAAGGCATAAACTGGAGACAAAAACAGGAAAGAACAAGGATACTGCCAGTATACTGGCAGATACTGCCAGAAAGACCCGGGATACTGCCAGGGTCCTAAGAAAGTGGAGGACTTTACATTGTCTTAAACTTTTCTTATTTGTCGTCTCTCCAGTGTGTCATAAGTGATACGTAAATATGAGAGTTCTTTTTGCCCGAAGGACAATTTTTGTTTGCAGCAATCCAGTTCAGTGTTTTATTGTACTGCTTAACAGTTATGTAGACTTTTAGCCAACATTGTGTTAAAACAAAGAATTACTATGATCTTTAAGCGTTTCAGTGTTACTTGAGCAGGTTTAATGACTCTCAATTTGTGTGTTTTTTATTTCCTGAGACTGAGGGAGCAAAAGGCTATGCCCACTGGGTTTGTTCAACACTGCAGGATAAAAGCAACAGAAATACTGAGGTGTATCAGTACAACATTGTTCAAATGAATGCTATTCCAGCAGCTCAGGTGGTAATGACCAAATATACAGGTAGGTAACGTAGATACCTCTCTGAATTGCCAAGCCTGACTAAGAGATGTGTTAAATGTCTACTTCTGTATACGGTCTGGCAGAGAGTGATTCAGCTGGACTAAGCTTTTATGTTGTAAATTAAGCAGACAAAATGAGGTTAATTGGTTACTGATTTTTTATTAATGCACCAGAACAAAATAGGTATGAGTTCTATCATTCCACCAGACTTCATTTCAGAAACTGAGCACAGTGAGGACCAGAGCCTTGTTATACTTGCTATCAGGTGTCTGGTATCTGACTTCACTTGAGTATATCTCTGTGTCTGTGCAGATAGCTGCTAGCTTTTTTGCCCATGTGCTAGATGTTAGGCTGTTTGTGGATGCTGTAAAACTTCATAACCTGAAGCACACAATAGTGTTAAGCTTCAGTAAGAGAAAGAAGACTTTCTTGGGCATGGTTTCAAGACAGCATGGCCTCCATGTTGTGATAAGCTTGTGTATATTTAGCCCAGAAGGTGGATGGAGCAAGTGTGGATTTTCTTTAATCTGCATCTCTTACTGTAAATATATCCTTGGACTAAATATGTCCATTGCTGGTATTTTTAGAGCTACAAACTAAGTTACAAGCACTTAAAATGAAGTAAGTGTGAGGAGGCATTTGTAAAATCCCTAAGCAGATTTCAAGAAAGGCCTATGTTCCCCTTTCTGGTCTAGGAAAAACTGTTAGAACTGAGATGACAACTGTAGCTATTGACAAGCCTTTCAATGTTGTAGTATTGAAAATAAATAAACCGTAAGGTTCTGCTAGTATCTTACTAGAGTCAGTACAAGCTGAGTAATTTAATATTTCATTACCAAAAAAAAAAACCACCACAAACCACAGTGAGCTGAAACACAGTGAGCTTAAAAAAATAAAATATATTGGATGCATCAATACCGTGTCATAAGAGTTGAAACACTTTTGAGCTAGCCTGATGTCATGTTGTGGTCTTAGTATCTCTTCTTTATTTGTTTGCAGCCTGTCAAATAATTCCAGTGAGCAACTGACAGAAGCACTTGGCAAAGTGCTTTATATATGTGTGTGTGTGTGTGTACTGTAGCATCAACGTAGCAGTGTTTTTTCTAATGCTTTTCACAGCTCTTTCTGATTACATTCTCCTGTATTGTTAATTCTGATTTTCTAGAAAGAAATCCAGATGATGCATCTGCTTTCACGATGCTTGGTTACCTGAATGAGTATATGGATCTAAAAAGGCAGGCAAAAGATGCTTATGAGAGGTGGGTTATACGTACTGGAATGTTTACTGATAGAAGCTCCTTGTCCTCTTTTTCTATAAAGGCTTTTCTTTTCTTGCAGTAAACCTTATTTTCAATGTACTCAGCAGTACATTTCAACTAACTGTACTGCAAGGGAAATGTGAGGATGTTCTTATATCAAGTTTGGAAATGTAGAACACAAGTAACAAGGAAAAATAAAGTCGTTCCAAGGCTGAGCATCTTACTAGGACATTTGGCTAATTCAGTGTATGGCATCTCTCTTTTTTTGTTTTTGTTTTTGTTGTTTTGTTTTGGTCTCTATACTGATTAATGTGAGGGTTTTTTTTCTTTTCGAATGGTAGAGGAGGGTGGTGAAGGAAACCACATTTGGAGAGCATGTTTGGTGATGCATTAAACTTTGTAAGATTGTCTCTGTGCTTTCTGTGCTTATGCATAAAAAGATTTCTGTGTAAAACACTTGTCCATTCTGCTCTGAAAACTAATGTCAGAATACTTGTGTTATAGTCCTATGATAATTACTCTTAATTGTGGTTATTTTAAGGGCCGCTTCATTACTGAAAAACTCTGAGGATACTGAGAAATATAATATAGCTATGCAAAACTATGGCAGATCACTGTGGTAAGTGTTTGTTGACATATTTATCCCAGCCCCTAGCTTCAGCTTTGGATGTAGTGAATGCAGTGCTGAAAAACTTATGTGAGGCCAAATGGCGAAAGGTCAACAGAGAAAATAGTTTATTAAACATCATTCTTAATTGTAGACAAGTCTGACTGAACTCTGTATGTTCTCCAGAAATGGGTACTATATCAAAAACAAATTAAAGGAATTGCACTACCTCTTGGCAGTTTATAACAGATCAGTGATTCCCTTGAACTCAGTTTGATCCTTAAATAGAGTCTAAACAGTGTAGCTGTACAGTCTCCAGGGTAAATTTTTTTTTTTTTTTAAATTTCTCCACACTTTGGATTCAGGTATGTTTAGTTTGAATAATGTAGCTGCTTTAAGGTTTATTAGAAGTCCTTTCTACCTGCCCTTTGAATTTGTGTTCACTTGTATGACTTTAAGCATGCATGGTTAGGATGTTGTATGCATGTGACCTTTCTGCTGCTGACCCTTTCTGCTGCAACCCTACACACAATTGAGTTCCCTTAATGGAATCATAGAATCATTAAGGTTGGAAAAGACCTCATGATTTGCTTTGAGTTCTGATGGAAGGTGGGGCACCAGTGTTAATAGATGAAGACTTTCAAACTCTTCCTTGATGTGAGATGGCTCAAGTTTTGCTTATTAGATTTTGTCAATGCTATAGGGAAACATTAATGTATTCTTAATTTTCTGTGCATGTAACTGTAATGCCTAGGCTGTGATAATGTAATAATTCATTCTTAAATTTCAGAGATTTCTGAAGCAGCTCTTCAGTTTTCCATAGTCTCAGATGCACACTGTATGCATGGTGATTCCTGTGTGCAACTTACACGACTAACAGTTCAATAACTAATAACTAGTTCTAATAATATCTCCCTGCATAATTTCTTCCATAGTGGCCTCAGAACAAGAATTCTGTATCTGTTTGTGTGCATGTGCATGCTTTGATTTGATTTTTCTCTTGTTTTTTCACCTTTGCAATTTTCCTACTCTCCTTCCCTATTCCATTGTGCTGACCGTTAAGCTACATCTTTACATATAGCTATCCTGCACATTTTCCCCACCAACTATTTTTCATGCAAGAGGTAGTTGGAAAGAGGAACTGCTGTAACAGGAGGAGGGTAAGAAATATTGCACATTCTTGTCCTAGTGCTGCACTTTTCCAGATATGTGCTTACAACTGCTGTTCAAAACAGGATTCTCAGCTGCATGGACAGCTTTTCTAAATTCTAACAGTTCTTGCTACATCCTTCATACTAACAATAGTTGTGTTTTTTTTCCACAGTGCCATTGGTGAATGTGATAAAGCCATTGAGGTTTATTCATCAATACCTCTAACTGATTTTGATGGCATTGTGGGGATAGCATTAGCCTACTTCAAAAAAGGACTCTTACAAGAAAGTATTAAAGGTAAACATCTGCCTAAGTCAAAGTACTGCACTTAGAATGACAAAGTTTATTCGTCTAACCAACCTAGCTGTGGTTGAGATTATTTCACTCTTTCAGTCCCAATGTACAAGTACAAATTCTGTAGCTATTTTAATCATTTAGTTGTTGAGTGCTAGAGCTATTCAAATGTACTAAGGAAAGCTACATTTTTATAATGTTTAATTCTTGTTCATTAACCTCTTGTGCTCTTAGCTTCTCTCACTATCTCTCACTAATGGCTTTCTTGGGAAAATCATTTCTGGGTGGGAGATTAATGTAGTGTACAAAACACATTAGCTTTAGTAATAAATGTAAGTGCCATATTGTCATGTTCTACACTGCCAATATGTGAGACTTCACAAAGAGGTGTACTGAATTATAAGTGTGGAAGTGTAAGCACTCACAGTAGAGCAGCCAGCTCACCATTGTAAAGAACTCTGTTTTTGATTGGAGTTGTCTGCCCATCTCAAAAACTATTTCATAAATATACTGTCATAGGAGAATCTTTAAACTGTACTTATTAAGCCTTTTTCTCTAGATATCCCTGCACTACTTCTCAGATTTATTTCCATTTGCTACATATTAAATAGGCTGTAAATAATCCTGGCATTTTCCAACCTACATTTGCTTTATAATGTCTTAGTTGTGTGTTCTGCAGTATGATGTGAGGCATGAAAATGTAGTGAACCTGAAACCAAAGTGCCTTGTGTGTGTGTGTATGTATTAATATCATGCCTTTCCAGAGGCTTTATGAGCAATGTCTTTCCTTCCATTCTTCAATACTGTCTTTTTTTTTTTTTTTTTTTAACAGCCTATGAGAAAGCCCTGTCTGTTGCCGAGTCTGAACAAGATAAAGCACATATCCTGACTGCCTTGGCAATAATAGAATATAAGCAGAACAAAGTGGATGCTGCAAAGACACTACTGTTTAAATGGTGAATGGAGGGAATAACAATCAGTATATGACGCTTTATTGTACTGCTAAAACTGAAAAGTCACTTTTGTTGGGGGCCTCAGGATCAAGTCGGTCAACAGAGAATTTCAGTAATGGCTGTACAGTCCTCATCTTGCCAGAAGACTCGTGAAGTTACTGAAATAGTGAAGATTCATGACTACGCTGAAGCCTGAGTAACTGATGAGTTAGCAAACTAATTAGCTGGGGAGCTGGTACATCCTATTAATCACTGCAGAGTTCTATTTTTGTCCTTAACAATAACAGTGAGCATTTCCTATATGGTGGTAGTCATTTGTGTTTAAAATAATAATAGAAAAGTAAAAAATGCTTTAGAAAAGTAACACTACAGTGAATATGTTCAGATCTAAATCTGAAGCACAATGTTGCAAATTTATACAGTGAATTTTAATTAGAAGAAAAGAGGCCTGTACATTCTAATCATAGGTCTTTGTTAGTAGGAATTTGTGCAGGGGAACTTGAAGGGCCTAGGTAGGGCACTGAGCAAGAAGATTCCTTTTTCTTCTTTCTTTGTAAGTTTAACACAGAGATTTTGGTAGTGAGTATGTCTGTGTAGCTAGTGCGATAGAGTAACTCTTCTTACTCGTGGGAGAGCTGTGCCCTTCCACCAGCTGACGTGTTCGGTGTTGGCTATTCAAGGTTGCATGTAACAGCTGGTGGAATTTCTTTTTTGCCAGGAACTGAAAACGAAATATAGAACAGGATGTTCACATTCTTGTATTTCTTTCAAATGCAGTAATTATGTAAGATTAGTTAATAGTTAAAGATCATTTATCTAAAGATTATTATTTATAAAAATTATTCTAAAAAAGCTTGATTAAGAACCTTATTGTGGTCACCTGATAAGTGAAGGTAGGCAGCATTTCATTCTGCAGTTGTGTATAGGACATGACAATTAAGTAACTCCAAATTACTGTTGCTATGCCCTATTCTGGTCTTTTTTTTTTTTTGCCTCCTTTTATTTTGTATTGTCATTTATTGAATTGCTTTTGTTGTAAGAATAGCTTCAATTAGTACATCAGTTAACATATTTTATTTTGGTTGTTTGTAATGAGCTGTGTGTATTATGCAAAGTCAAAGTTCTGGGGATTAATTTGAGTTGAGAGTTCTCCACCTGTTCTATATAATTTGCAGAAAAAAAGTCATTCACTGTGGCTAGTAGGTCTCTAATAAAGCTGGGAGTACTGTTGAGATGAGGTTAAACTCTTTCTCGTAATGAACAGAATAGCATAACTCAGTACTGATACTAAAACTAATTCATGGTAGAAAGCATGCTTCAAGTACACTAAGTTGGAAGAAATCTTGATGTAAACAAGCTTTAATTTCTCAGAACAGCCAAATTGAAAGACCAGTTCTATGCAGCAGGCTCATTTCTGGCTTTTTCCTTCCTGGATTTCTGTTGCAAAGTTGGAAATAGGCACACTGCAACTCACTTATGACATGAGTTAGAAGTACAGGTGTCTTCAGGAAAAGTAAATAGGTTTCAGTGTTAGACATTCTTTTGCCATTCCTTTTATGGGTGCTACTAAAGGGTACCTAATGTGGTGGAGCCTTGCCAAGTAGTTATAACTAATAACTACTGAGTGTAGCACACTACCTGAAATGGCACACAACCACTTTCTGTATCTTGATGTCTCAAATTTACTGGTCTAGCTTGTTCCAGCATCTCTTAGTGTTAATTCAGCATATCATAGGTGATGCATGGGAGCAAGAGGACTCAAAAGCATCAAGTACTGTAACATTGATGGTAAGTTCAATTTCTGCTCCAAAATAATGTCTCCTCTCCCTCTGATTCAACAGCTCATTAAAGGAACCTAGTACAGAAAGTCTAAAGGCTTTGTGCACACTAGGACTGGTAAAGCAGGATGTTACACTTGCGACAGCAGCCTTAAAAGAATTACTGAAGCATGAGAAAGGAAAAGATGGGATTTATGAAAGGTGCCTTATTGCATCTGCTGTTTATGCATTACAAGGTAGAAACATGGCAGTCCAGAGAGAAGTCTCAAAAGCAATACATAGGTATGTATTTTGTTAATATTTAGATTGCCTTGTAAATGTGTTGCTTTATTGATGCTGATAAGTAAGCAAAACTTGTTTGCAACATTCTTCTCTTAAAAAAAAAAAAAAGTTTTTCAAACATGAAAGTGGCATGAAAGTGGCTCATTTAAGATTGTAGAATCAGCAGACAGAAGTTTGCTTTATTCTGTCTTACTTAAAGTATCAAGTGGCAAAAACTTCATGGCTTGTACGTGTTTGGTTTTTTTCTGTTTTTGTTTTGGTGGCTTCTTTGGTAGTCAAAGCAGTTCACTATGCTATAAAAGTATTCTTCATTTTGCTTACCAGATCTTTCAACTAAGAAGATCTTTAGGCCTTTTATTTAATATTTAACAGCAGCAGCTGAAGCAGTTCATTCCCTTAAATAGAAGTCTGAGTTTAAAAGTGTTTTAAGTAACCTAGGCATTACGGGAAGGGGAAATTTTAATTATTGCCTTTAAACAAGCCACACCTTAAACTCTTTCAAGGTGATTTCATAAGCTATGCTTCAAACAATGTTTTTCCCCAAAACTACAGTTAAAATTCCTTGTTCCTCAGACTAGAAGAACCAAACCTGTAGTCTTTGAGTTTGTCCATTTTCTTCCTGTGAATATCAATTTGCATATTATACACTTTTTTCTTTAGCCAGTACTATAATACAAGAGTTGTTTGTTTGTTTTAAATTACTAGACACATCTATTTACAACTGCACTTGTGCAACAACTGAACTTCTTTCTAAAAACAAAAGATCTGTTTGGTATTTACAGCAGCTGCCTACAAAGTCACAGAAGACTGGATTCATTTCTAAACCAGAAAATCTAATATGCTTGTTTTTGTTTTCCCAGTAACCCTGATAATCCCGCTCTTTGGTCTCTTTTGTCTCGACTAGTTCCACTGTATGCATTACAGAAGACAGAAGTAAGTGCATTGCTGTAATAAGTCTGTACTGTTTATAACCTGGGTGTACTATGTGTTGTTTCTTATCTGAAGAAAAAGCGTAAACACACCATGCTTCAGTACATGTGCATTCAGTAGTTAACATGAAAACTTTAAATATAAATACATTTTGAGCAGTGCACAGGTACGTGCTGAACAAATTACTTATCCAATTATTTGTGTCCTTAACGGCATGGTGAACCTTTATCTTCTTGAAATAGACTAAATCTACCAGAAGTATTTCATCAAGAAGATTGTACTAAATGTATGTAATTTATATAAAATGATTTTTTGTGTTTGTATACAATATACATTTTTTTAAAAGGTTTTATATATGTTGAATTTTGTTACTGTACTCAACTTTACTTATTTAATTACCCAGTATTTCTTTGTTGCTTTTGTACTTACTGGTAGCTCTTCTCCAAATAAACACTCATTCCCTTAATGTATGTCAAATATCTAAAAGACGTTTAGATGTGGAGCTTAGGGATTTGGTTTAGTGGGGACTGTTAGTGTTAGGTCAGAGGTTGGACTTGATGATCTTGAGGTCTCTTCCAACCTAGAAATTCTGTGATTCTGTGATTCTGTATATAGAAATAGCACCTGGAACAAATTCCTGTCTCTATGAAACTTTAATTTACAAACACAAGTTGTGGCTAAGTTCTGATCTTGAATATCTCTTCATAATTCTCTATGAAGAGATTTGTCTGTAGGAAAGGAAAATATTCCATTGTGCAAACTTTATATTTCTGATCAATACAGACAAAAAGATCTTGCCTCACAGATTTTATAATGTTTCTTAATCATATAACCTTGTTGTTTTTCTTTTTTTTTTCTTTTTATGTCGCAGGGTGGAGCCATGGCAGGAAACATTGCACATGCACTTGATTCAAGATATGGAAAGGTTCGTCTCCCCTAAAATGCAGACTTTATAATTCCATTAAACAATCCTAAAATGAACTCCATCTGATCGCTTACATGTAGTGTTAAGTCACTCTTATGTTGTATTTCGTAGGAAGCCCTACTAAATGTTGCAGTGAATCAGTTGGCAGCAGGATATCACATGTTAAAAGATCAGAACGAAAATCCTCTGAAGAATATTCAGAAGGCAATCCACCTCTGTCCAGGTGACTGTGTTCTCAAATATGCTAGTGATTAGATTTTTACTAATCAAACACAAAATTGTTGTGCTAACAAAGTATTTGCTTTCCTTGGGTCATTCTGTTATTTTGTTTTGCCTGTCTGTGTTTTGGGGAGAACACCTTGAATGGAAATTTTAACTGTCATTGTAAGTTTATGCTTGGTGAATTCAACCAGATGGGGAAAAAATCCCTGAGTTTCATGGCCTGTTCTGAAAACATGAGCAATTTGTTACTTCCTCAGCAGGAGAAGAGATAAGTATTATTTTGTATGTAAGAAAAAAGTAAAACACTTGTTCCCTCAGGATCAGTATGCCACACCAAGCAGAGGAGACTTACTCATCTATCTTGGGAATTAGAATTGGAAATTTTCTATTACAGTATGCTGGTTATAAACTGTAGGCAGCTGTTCACCTATTTCTAAATGGTGATCTTCATTAAATGTATAAAGTGTAAATCTGGTAGGGTTTTTAAGGACTTTAAAAAGTAAGTGTTGAAGATGAAGTACTAACACATAGTTTGTTCTGCATTATTATTGCTTGGATGCATCAAGTCAGTGGGGCTGAAAGTGAAAAAAAAAATTACTTTCCCCCAGATATACACAAGACTGACTGCTATTCATAAGCAGTATAGTTTGCATTCTACTTTATTAGACTGTCAAGCTGTCTTTTATTTTCTTGACAAAGAAAAACCTATCTTTGGACTGAAAATTTTCATAGCTGCAATTTTTATTTGTGCTCTGTCTGATTCAGGACAGAGACCAGACTCTTACAGTTATATGTGTTCTTGACTGGGCTAATTCAAGCTAATTCTGAGCTTGTTTTAACTGACAGTAGAAGTAGGCATCTATCTGTAATCACCATAACTTGCATGCTGGTGGTTGAACTAGAATGAGTCCGTATGAATGGAAGCTGCGGATGGCATCGTGAGATTTTTTCTGTCTCTCTTATGTGGCACTAAACGATAGTCAAGGTTAGTGTGTGTCACTGGAATTAAACACACTAGTGTCCATATGAAAAATACATTTGTTGGCTTTAGAAATGGCATTTTTGCCTTAAAATTTGAAAAAGCTTACTTGTTAGATGCGAATACTTGTCTGCTGCCTTGGGCTAAGCTGATGTGTGTCTGATTGGATTACTTGCCTTGTTCTCATTACCTTTATTTACTATATGTGGTTCCATTGATGGCTATGTTTTTATGCTTAATCATTCTAAATGAACTACCGAACTATTTAGAATGGGCACGAGTTGCCTTTAACCATTGTTTTCTCCTAGATAACCCCGCTGCATGGGCAGTGCTAATGGCAGCCTGTCACACTGAGAACACTGTTGTCTGTCTAAACAACACTCAGCCAAAGCGAACAGGTCTAGAGATGACACTGGTATCTACAATTTCAGCCAAAAGTAAGATACAAAACTTTTTATTAAATAAATAAATAAATAAATAAATAAATATAATCGAAGTGTTCTAACCTTGCAATGCTATCCTGAATTTCAGAAGTTTGCATATACGATATGAATTGCTTAGTAGTAATTTGAGTTGCAGCTGTATTTTTTCCTATAAAAATACTAAATCCTAATGTAGTGCTAGTGTTAATTAATTAATTGTAGCTTGCGTTTTCATCCAGAGCCTCAAATTTTATTTTATTTTTTTAAATAGTACTTCTGAACTCTGAGATGAGCAAAGGGACACTGTTCACAAGAAGAGGCTGAAGTATTCAGTGAGCTCTGTAACTTTTCCAGCAGAATGATAACCTCAATTAATAGGCCTGCCTTGCTTAATATCCATAGTGTTTTGAAAACTGGAATTAAATCAATTATTTTCAAACCTTTAACTCAAAGGGTGGATTTGTTGTTCTATCCTGTCGTTTTCAATCTTATCATCTCTTAATACTCCCACGAATGAAGGAAGCGATGTCAGTCCAATACTCCTAGAAATTCTCCCATACTAGGTCATTCTCCCTTACATGTGACGTGGTAGGGCACTACAGAGTGTACAGTAACTCAGTTTAGTGTTTTATGTGCTTTTGCAGCTGGAGAAAGTAACCTTCCACGTAATTATATCCAGACTCTTGAAGATTGGTCTCTATGTCAAGCTATCACCAGTTTAGAGGAGACTGGTAAAATCTCAGAAGCTGAAGCACTTTGTAACAAGGTACGACAGCAGCATACTGTCAGAATGTGAAAAGAGTTGTATAGAAATCATTGCATGATGAATGTATTGGGCGATGAAACTTGTTCTGCCCTTAAATATTAACTTAGAGTTAAGCAAAGCATTAGAGAAATAAAAGACAAGAAATCCACTCAGGAGACTTTCAGGGGACTTAACTGTCTTCTGATCCGTGGTTAAGTTACATTGGTAGTCAATTTCAAATCCACAAGTGGATGCTGCAAGTTTAATTATTAAAAGGAAAAATCTTGAGGCAACACAACTGGAGAAGGGGACTGTTGTATTAACAGCCTTCAAGTGTGTATATAAGAAGTTTGCAAAAGATTAACAAAATAGTAATTGGACTCAGCAGCAGACGTGCTTGACTTTCACTTAGGAAAGTGGCTAATCCTTTGCAGATGTCTTCCTTGCTTATAGCACTTCTATACTGGTGGGAAAGGGAATTAGTTCCTAAAAATGAGATTCAGTGAACATGCTGATATTTTTAAGAGACAGGAAAGTATTTTCCCCTAAAAGTGCTTGGGGTGGTGGTGTTTTCCTCTTCTGCATATCATGTCCACGGACCTTGGTAATATTAAAAAAGGATTGGATATTGCTAAAAATACAACATGGTATCTGGGGAAGGAGTAGGAAGAGATTATGGTGATTTTTGCTTTTTTTTTTTTAGTTAAATAATTTAGGAAAAAGAGAGTCAGTGCCTGCAGTTTCTGTAGAAACCAAAGACTCTCTGGTATCGTTAGCTCTCACTGAGCATTTTGGATCTTAGGATTTCCAGAAGGTGATATAACTGGGAATGACAAGTCAGGCACTGCACTCTGAATTTGAGACAGGCAACTTAATTCCACACTTGCTGTTGGGTAGAAAAATTGAAGCAAATACTAACAGCTTTTATTTTGTTTCATAAAGTCTCTGCAATCTGGGTGTTCTTCTAAGATCCAGCTTGTTAAGGCAGGAAATGTTTAGTAAAGTGCTCCCGTTCCAATGAGAATAAAGAACCCTATCTGAGAGAATCTAAACTAAACAAAAAATTGAACATTCTTGAGGTCACTTCAGTCGTGGGATAGACTTTTTCCCCCATCAGCCCAAAACTTCTAGTGATTGTCAAGCCAAACTGGAGATAGAGGTCTGCCACTTATCTATCTTTCAGAAACCTCTAATGGTAAGACAGATGCAAAATGTAGGAATGATTTCAAATGTATTTTAAGGGTAAAAGGAAAAAAAGTTTCTATTCCCATGTGTCAATTCCTGGAACACTTCTTTCTGCAGAGTAGGGGAAAATGCCATGTTGCAAGGATCTTGAGAATGTTTTCAATGCTCTTATTTGTAAAGGCTCAAATGGCAAAAAAGAAAGTATCTTCTGATATTTTTAAATGATCGTTCTGATTCCATCTGGTTTTAGGGTTTAAAGAGCTGTCCTGAGCACCCGGCTCTGTTTTTGCTTTTGAGACAAGTTCAGTGTAAGCAGCTGTTGCAGTCTCACAAAGAGCTTCCAGATACCATCCTGGAGGAGCTTCACAAAACAGTCATGACCAGTTCTTCAGTTGCAGCCTGGCAAGTAAGTGTGGATTGGCTCCCTGATTTTGTTATGCTGCTTGTTACAGTGAGCTCTGAGAGTATCCATGTTAAGTGGGTGAGAGTTTGTTTCACTGCTTTTTGTTGTCCTCTGACAGTAAGTAACACAGAAAATAGCTAGTATTCAATTCTTTATAAAGCTGTATCTTTGTTGATTTTCTTTAATAGTTGAAATAATGACAAGTGTTAGAAAGAGCAAGCAGACATGGGGGCAGAAATAAAAACCTAGAGATTAAACACCTGACACTTGTGTCTTTGGGGTCGTATGACTTAGCACTGTGAGAAAACAGTAAAATATTTCATAGCCTATAAGAGTAGATGTAGGTAAATTGTTTGCACTTACTTATTCTCTCTTGAGTTCCATAATTTTCTGACATCAAGTGTCACCGTACTTTCAAGTCAGTTGAGACTGGGAGGAATAGAAATCACTCATAGGAACAGTGTTTGCTCACTTCCTTTCGTGCAATTGCAGTAGGTCATTTTTAGTTAATATGAAGGTGCTATAACTGAGTTCATACGCTGCTTCTATGAGACAATCTGAGGAGACTATGAAACATGCCAAAATGTCTTTCGGGCAATGCAGCATATTTGTGTGTGTGTATATATATATATATATGTATGTATGTGTATATATATTTTTATTTTTTTTTCCTGTTGCTGTTGGTTACAGTTACTCTCTTCCTTCACTGATATTAGGAGCATGTTTCCATGAACTTTCAGAGGTTTTCACATAGGTGCAGGAAATACAGTGTTCCCTCTGCCTGTTGAACAGGCAAAAGCTTCTTACTGGAAAGTTTCACTAAAGGTGATTTCAGTCCTAGAAGATGAGGCCAAGGCTGCTATAGAGATCACTATGTCCCTTGTTACAAGGCTGCAGGTCATCTTCCCTTCTGGAACATCAGAGTAGCATTTGTGGAAAGGTGCTTTTTTGATATGTTTTCCTTAATCTTGTAAGACTTTGTCTTCCTGAACTGCAGAACTCATTCAGATGGGATTTGTAAAATACTTGGGTATGTAAGACATGATTATGTTGTCTAGTATTTTAGTAATAATTTTGAAAATGGAGTTCTTGAGGCATCTCTTGCATAGCCAAGTGTTGTCTTGCTTATAAGCAGGGAAGTGAAGGAAGTGAACTAAATATATATGTGGTTTTTGTTTTGTTTTAATCCAGGTCATAGAATACATAAAATACATCTGGATAAGATCTTTCCAGTCTTCAATTAAAGAAAATATTTCTCAGGGCTAGGACAGAGTTCTCAAGAAGCTTGCCTGACTGCTAAAGCTGCTCCTAGTGAATAGTTCTGTGCTTTCATGTATTCTGGCTCTAGACTTCCTAAGAGTTTGGTAAATGTTTTGTCGTACTCACAAGTATACATCACAGTGTCCTACAGTTTTACTAAATTAGAGTGGCCATTAGCTTAGATTTTTGCTTAAGTTTTTTGGTGTATGTCTAAATGATTTTTCTGGGATTTAGGAGGGGTATTGTGCTACTGTTCTGACGGCTGTTCTTCTTGTGCTGTGGCTTACCAACGAGACAGTGAAAAATTAGTCTTGCAGGTCTGCCATGGTGCACTTGCATGAGTGTTCTCTTCTCCTTCGCATCTTGTGCTCTAGGTATCTTCAGCTGCAAAGCAGTGAGCCCAAGTAGAGGTTTTAGGGGGAGGGTGGAACACCTGAATTACTTAACAGAGCAGTCCTGCAGCTTGATGGCAAAGGTTCATAATCTCACTAGTGCTAATAAAGAACATACTAGAAAATCTGTTTTGATAAATGACTTCTGTGCATCAGAAAGGGTTATGAATTTTGACCCTTTTTATACTAGGCAGTCATTAGCTAGCAAAAGTCCTTTTCATAAAAGCAGGATAATTCTCTTTTCAGAAAAGAAGTTGCTTTGGTTGCTTGGTTATCCAGGAAATAATACTTCTAAATGTGCCTTATGCATTTTGATATATATCATGCATATGTCAGGGATTTGCAAACTTGTGGCTGTCTCTCCTTGGAAAAATGTGACATGGTTACAAAATTAACAAGGGAGAAGTTAGAATCTTTTTCCTTCTCTTTGTGAGTGAATCCAGAGCTGGTGAAGCAGGTCACAGGAGCTTGAAACTCTGCACACAGGTCCTATTTTCTACTTTCTTTTTCCTGTGTAGTGCCTCCAGGATGACTGTGGTAGGCAAAGAAGCTTTGTAGTGTAAGTTATACACCCATTATCTGAGCTCAGTCTCACGGTGTAGTATCTTTCATGTTCCTGAAATTACTCAATTGTGCTGGAATCTCTGTTAACCTCTACAGAATTTTTAGAAACAAGTGAGGCACAACACAATTCTCTTTTTCTCTTTTAGCCTTTCTAGACTTTCACAAAGCCAGTCATGTTGTTTGTTCATCTGTGAGCAAACTCCAGATGAAGACAGCTATCAGATAGTTGGACATACATGTAGATGTCTGGCATAAGTTACTATAGTGAGATGTACTGCTGGCTCTGCCATCAGGAAACTACATTTTCCTGCAGGATAGTGTGCAGTGGAATGAGGGTGGGGTGAGTGGCAGTGTTTTAGCTAATGCTATACTGTGGCACTCTTTTTTTCCTTTTCTTTTTTTTTTTTTTTAAATAAAATAACACTAAATTGTATAAATTGTATTGCCTAATGGGATGCATGTTTTGTTGGCTCCATACATGATTTTTTTGTCTGTTTATTTTCAGTGGCTGGCAAAAGTATATCAGTCCCAAGGAATGATGGTTGGAGCAGAGATGTGTTACAGAAAGAGTCTGAAGTTGGCGTCACAGCAGGGCAGCTGGAGTGGGAAGTTATCCAGTCTGCTCAGGCTGGCTATGCTAGCACTGGAAATCTGCATGGTAGGATAATCAAAATTATATAACTGCATGATGTAACAGGAGTTGATGTAATGTAGGGCTTCTGCAGTCTTTAAATGAAACTCCTGTTTAAATGACTTAGCATTTTATGAGTGACAACTTGACTAGAGAATAAAATAAAACTTCAAGGGGCAGTGGGCTGTTTATAGAATATTCCTTTGTAAGACAGGTTGCTGTGAAATAATCAAGTAGAATCACTTGGTACGTAACAGGCTAACTTGTTCAATAAAGTTTAGTTCTCTAGCAGATTCAGTTCTATCATCAAAAATGCCATACCCTTCAAATCTCTGTCCTTATGCTCAGATAACTAGCTTTAATAAATGCTTTTCCTGTACTGGTGCCTGGAGGCTTCAGTCAGATTTTAAGTAACTGTATGCTCTATGGTCATTTCTAGATATGGTGCCTTGCCTTGAAGTATAAAGACAATCTAAGGGAAGTGTACCTTGTGATATAAAGAAAATTGTTCTACTTACTCCCTGCACCGAGGGGCCAGGTGAACATAACTCAGTTCCTTGGAGAGTGTCCATTCTCTTTAGGCATTGTCACTCTAGAAACTTGCAGTGCACTGTCAGATTTCTTTCAAACTGATATAACAGGTAGATACTGTTGTGATTTTGGCTAACGCTTTCTGATGTATTTTAACAGATAATCAAGCTAACAGCCTTATCCAAAATCAGGCAAAGGTACCCCATAGCACCCTGAGTGCTTATTTAAGAAAAGGCAGGCAGCTTTACCGAGGATAAACCTGCAAAGCTGTTGCTTCTGGTGGGAAAAGAGAATCCCCATCACAGTAGACTAATTCCTTTCTCACAAGCCATCTGCTTCAAAAGCAGAATTTGTCAAGAGGCAGAATTTTTTCTTACCATGATTTTTCTGCCCTTTTTCTAGTATACTGTTTCCCATTTCTTAAGTCTCCTAAATGTCTGCATAGGTCACAAGGTACTCTTTAATTGAATTAACACTACCTCTTTAGATACTGGCCTAAATTGCATGATACTATATGAGTTCATTTTAAAATATAATTAGAGTGAAACTCATCATCTCATCTCTACGTTTGCATGAGCAGAGCAGTTGATGCATGGATTCCTATTAGGCCTCTCTAATCAGTACTGGCATAATGAAATGTACAAGAGCCTGGTCAAAACCTAGGCACCCCTTCAAGCACAGTAGTATGAATTCTATCTGGACAATAGTAAGGTTTCCTTAAGCCAAAAGATACAGTAACTTTCTCAATAGTTGCTTTATTAGGTAATTCACATCTTGGAGCTGGTTTTTACTTCTAGTAAAATGTTATATTCTCCAGTCTTTTCTGGGAATGAATTCTATATTCTAACATCGTTTTTTTAATGGGATGAAGGTTAACAAGATGAAGAGCAAACAAAGGGTTTGTGATTGAAACAGTCATTACTAACACATGTGTATAAAAACAACAACAAAAAAAGCACACAGAAAAACAACAAAAAGATTCTTCATATAAATAAGCAAGTGGAATGTAGACTTGCCCAAGACAACTTAATTTGACTTTTCCAGGCTCTTCTAATCAGTGTTTTTATGAAGTTTCCTACTAACTTGCCAAACATTCTGTGTAACTCAGAACAGTTTGAATTAAACCTTCTCTGTAGAGAGCTGCAAACAAACACTGACTTACATTTCATGCTACAATGAAGCCCTTTTCTTTTTTAAATCACAGGCTAATGTCCCAGATGAGCACTGGCCATCCTTGGTTCAGGAGGCAACAACTGAAGCTTTGAAACTCTCATCCTGCCCCTTGGCATCTCTCCTGCAAGCACTACTACAGTATAATCGCAAAATGGGAGCAAGGTATTTGTGATCTATTAAGCTTAAATGGAATACATTGTCTAGAAGTATAAGTGGTCATTATGCCTAGATCTAACTCCAAGACCTAAAAGAAAATTGAAAATGGGAATTAATTCTTGAAGTGACTTTAAAAGGGAGGGGGGAGTGGAGGAGGTTAGTACTGTGGGGAACTGAAAGCAGCAGAATCTTCCTTCTCTTCTCAAAAAAACTGTAGATGACCTTCACGCAAAGAGAAAAACAGCTTTATGAGCCTGGCTATTAAGTCAAGGTTTTTCTCACAGATATTTTAGGTAAGCTGTGGAAAACTGGAAAATTCTAGATGTTTTTTATAGATAATTTTAATGAACTAGATTCTCCAGGTTCTGAGATGGCTTACTTTCTCTGTGAGCTTTTAGGAAGGCGACAGTTTAATGTGATTATGATAGTTGTTGTTTATAATAAAATTGGACTGGAAACTTGTGTAGTCAATTAAAATCCATTTTATTTTAATTTCAAATATTCACTTAGTTAACAATTGTTTAGATCCTGTGATATATCAATCAGGCAAAATGTTTCAAAATCCTGTAACAAGAAATTCGTCTTAACTACAAATAACAAAACAGAAACAGATGTAACCTCTCAACAGCCTGTTAAATCACAACATAATAGAAAATCATGTTTGATATAAAGGACAGAATTCTCAAAACAAAAGCCAAATCTGATTGTGTACCACTAAGCGAATGCTGTATCCTTAAACTTAATTGCAAGTTTTTGCCACATTTCTAATAATGTGATGAATTTAGAAAACGTCTTTGTTAGCTACTAGCTGGCAGTTTTAGAAAGTAGTATCAGCCAAATAAGGTTTAGAACTCTTTGTGGTACTCTATTAAAAAAAAAAATCCCTCTCTTCTGCAATTTCACATCTTGCCCCTGTGTTTTACAGGAACTGTAGTATGTTTTGTAATTGCCTAGATTATATATTTATGTATAATATTAAATTTCTTTGGGATTATTAAGACTCATCATAATAACTGCTTCTCACGGGAGCATCTGTCTTCCAGAAGATTTATTTTTGTAGCTCTTTAACAAGAGAGCGTCTGCTGTTTCTGGTTATTGTTGCTTACCGTCAGATATTGGTGTGTTACATGCAATCTAGTCAGTTAAATTTTACAGCTGATTTGAATTGTTTTGGTTATGCTTCCAGGGAGACTCGTCGGATGTTGGAAAGAGTGGTCTACCAACCAGGGAATCCAGAATCCATAGTGTCAGTGGCACGCTGGTACCTCCTGCAGCATCTGTATGCCAAAGATGATTACGAATTAATAGATGTAAGACAGTCCACTTCATATAGAAATTCAATCAATTTCCATTGAGTATTGTGCTTTTAACTTGTAAGTGGGGTAGAGAGAAGCTAAGGAAGTGGTGGCTCTTCTGTGCTACAGGTTGCGGTGTTTAGGAATTCCATGCTGACAAAACACAGCTCAATTTGTATTCAGTTTGCTTGAAAAGCCTTCTCTCCCTCCCTGCAACACTAATGAAAATCAAATAGTAAAATCTCGCTCTAATCCAAATTAGAAAGTTCTGCTACTGACTCCTCAGTAGATATGAGGACCATTTTAACAGAATTGTACCTGAATGTGATAATGCAGTCAGGAATGCTAATTTCCTCAAGCCTGTCTGGAACAGTGTGGTATGCCTTAACCCAAAAGATATGAGCAGTAGCAGGCTATGCTTTCTGTACTTACAATTTTTATTATATCTGTGATAGTACCTTTTTTTTTTCTCATAGTAAATGGTACATTATTTTTTATTCAGAGTGCTCTGCAAATTGATTTGGTCAATTTCAGAAATCCACACTGATGTAAAAGGAGGTGGTTAAATTTGGCTTGTAATTGGAATCACTTTGCTTACTCAAGCTTGGAACATTCTCTTAGTAATCTGAACACTGTGCTGATGGGCTCTTTTGTTCTGGATAACAGTGAAATGTTGAATCATTAACAAGATCAAACATTAAGTAGGCTTGGCATTGGTAAAAATCCATACACAGACACAGAGCTTCATTTAAGAAGAAAACAAATTAAATCGTGAGTTGGGATGATCCTGATATGATCTCCTTATACTTGCTTCTGCAAAGTCATCTGTACTCTCTACCAGTGAGTACAACACGAATAATGACTAAAGTTAATATTTACTTGATTCTACTTAATGTTTATCATTTTAAATATGTATAATGTAATTAGATTACAAGAGAAGTGCCAGAAGCTTATAAAGATCAGTGAACATTAGGCTGTCAGGGGAGATGTTTTAACTAGTAGAAAAGTTTGCAAATATGACATGTGGAAAGTAAACGGTGAAAGGTTAAATTTAAGTGGGGGAGGCAAAGGGAAACCTTGGCAGTTTTGTTTAAGTAGGTGCACAGAAAGCTTCTTTTTGACAAATTTAGATTTATACAAATGCTCTAGCAGGGAACAAGTGTGCATTGGCAGAGAGATGGGTCTCAACCAGCTCTGCTTGTTTCATTGCCAGCAGGGAACTTACTTACCAAACTCACTTTCAGCCTCAAGTAACAAATGATGCTACTGTAGTGCATTGCAAGTCACTACATGTTTAACGGGTGACTAGAGAGTGGTTTGGTTTTTTTTGTTTGTTTTTAAGTGAATAATGTTTTAAGCAAGCTCATGTGTAATGTTCATGTTTCCTATCTGGACTTAAGGGTTACTTAAATCTCTCAGGGAAGCTAGGTAGCAGAAAGTAAAATGCATTTGAGATTTCCAGTAAAATATACCAACACTAAACTTAGAAAATTCTTAATTTTTCATTGTTTGATTTCCTTGTAGGCACTTGTAGAAAATGCCAAAGCTAATGGAGATGTTAGAGCTCTGGAACTAAACACGAAATTGTCATCAAGTGCCTAGTATGTACTATCTGAAGTGGAAAATCTCTTCAAGCAACTTATTCAGGCCATCCTTCAGGAGTATATGCGGTTTGGACTTTTTTATTTGTTTGCATCCAGTTTAACTTGTTGCCCTAGCTGCAGCTTTATCCTTAGTTTCACTTTTTCTTGAACTCAAGGGTTTTTTTTGTTTGTTTTTTGACATGGGTCGCACCATAAAATCACAGATTCACAGAATTGTAGGGCTTGGAAGGGACCTTGAAAGATCATGGGTCCAAACCCCCCACCAAAGCAGGTTTTCCAGAGCAGGCTGCCCAGGTAGGTGTTCAGATGGACCTTGAATATCTCTAGAGGAGGAGATTCCACAGCCTCCCTGGGCAGCCTGTCCCAGTGCTTCGTCACCCTTACCATGAAGAAGTTCTTACACATGTTGGTGCGGAACTGCCTGTTCTCCATTTTGTGGCCATTGCCCCTTGTCCTATCCCTGCAAATCACTGAAAAGAGTTTGGCCGAATGTTAAAAACACATTTGGCTTGAAGGGAAAACCCTGAATTTTGTTTTTGTTTCCTTCCTCACTAATATGTCAGTACTGCTTGCAATGGGGTCTACTTGTCTTCTATTTACCCCTTGGCTACACACAAAGAAGTACAATATTAACTGCATTGGCAATGATGCAAGGTTGAAAAAGTTTCTACTTTTTCTTTTTTCGTGGAACGGAGTCTTACTAGCTAATTAGCAGCAAACTTTTGTGAGGGAAGAAGTATTATAAAACATACGCAAATTTAAAATGCCTCTATTCCTTCAATATATTTTGTTTTGATGTTGAGACCCAAATCCACTTGGAATTTCATATGTGGCGTCAGTTTATATGCTTTTTTTTTTAATTTTTTTTGTTAGCTAACCTTAATTGCAGCAGTGTATCCTTGACTGCAGGCTTCAGTAAATGTTCTCATCAAGAAAAGCTTGTGATCATCAGGGACAGGGTCATATTTATAACTGTGCATAACAGGCTCTATTTATGTCTTGTTAATTCTGCTGCTGACTGCTTAATGGGATGAATCATGACAGTGGTTCTTAATACGTGATGTTATTTTGCCTTGATGTACATGAAAATAAAAAAAAAAATAAAGCAGTGATTCTAATCTGTTAGTGTTACCATTAGCAATTTTCAAGCTGTTGACAAGAGAGTCATGATAGCTGTCCATTCCTAGTTTATCATTTCTGTATGACGCTATGTCTAGAAAAGTCTTAGAATGGTGAATATCCCGTATGAGAGGAGAGCAGACACTTCCAAGGCATGTGATGTGCTGCTGAAATAGTGGGATTGGATTGAATTCACAGCTGCTTTCAGGACCACTCGCATCTGGCTTAAAGAAAGCAGGATGCTGAGCTGGGGTGAGAGATAACTGAGGCTCCCACCCAGAACATCTTGGCATCCAGTCACGCACAGTGATGCATGGAAAGCAGGCGGGAGCCACAGGCTGTCATCAGGAGCCACTGTCATTTTTAAGCCAGAAATCTAAGCTCAGTAGGCTGGATTTTCTACTTTGTGGAGGTGAGCTCTCTGAATGGCAAGAATCCCTGCTCGTCTCCCACACTTTCGTTCTCCCACCCATCTCAATGCAAAATACCTTACTCTAAAAAGATTTTTTTGATAAATTTAGATTGTGGTTGCCTTCACAGCCTGCTCACATAGTCTAGAATTATCATTAACTGCAAATATTAAAAGGGAATGTTGGAAAAGCCAGACTCGTGACTCTCAAAACTAGCTGTAACTTTTTTTAGCTCTCTGCTATTAATAGCCTTGAGGGGTTCTTACAGCTTGTAGTTCATATCCTTGTATATGGTTTTGGTATTTATGCCTCCTACTGTAGTGGTGGGAGAGCCATCGTATCCAGCCTGATGACAGTGCAGTAAGTGGCTGCCTTCCCTTGTTTTTACTGTGTTAGACAGAAATGCTTCCACTTGAGCCTATGCTAAGCACCAATTCTAACACCTAGGAGAACAAAAGACAGCAGGCCAGAGAATCTGCCTTAAGTAACCATCAACTGAATAATCTGTGTATTTAAATTAAAAATAAAATAAAAAGTCAGTGTTTTTTTTCTTCAGAAGGCCATGAAGTCAATGACTTTTGCAGTGATCAATGATGAACTCTTTGAACAAGAAAATGAAACAGGCCAAAAGCATATTACATGCCCTGTAGGGAAAAAAAAAAAAACACAACACATATCTCCACCACCTACTCAATGAAAAGCATTCAGGGAACTTGAGTTTAAAATTAAGCTTCTGTAAAACGAAACAATGTGAGGTAAAAATCTTGCTCTCCTCAATAACGTGCAGCCTCTACAAAGTCAGTACTCACAGAAAGCGTGCTCTACCACTGAAAAAATGGGTGAATTCACAGGGGTTGAGACAGCCCCTATTTGTTACCATTGTAGAGCTCAGCTTTAAAATTCAAAGTACTATACAAAGGCACATAAGCATTGTTGAAGAACTGAGAGCTGGTTATGAATTTCACTGACTGGAATGACATACATTTGGCTGCTACTAATGTAAAGGAACAAAAAAACATACCCAAATTATACTTAGTTTTATTGTGTTGTCTTATGCTGAAGGCAGAATGGAATGAGATCTACTGAATCTCAAGGGAGAACTTCTGATTACTTCAGTTATGAAGAATTTTTTATGCTTACACTTCTTTTTACATAAACGTGAGGAAACAGGCTTGCTTCTGAGAGTTTTTATTTACTTGGGTCTCTCATTTGTTTAATTCTCTGTATTTCTTTTGCTAGTTTGGATTTCTTTTCAACTCTTGAGGTTTCTCTCAAAATGGTATCATGAAGTACAGTGGATTATTACATTAATTTAAAGTAGTCTTGCCTAACCTGAGAGTTTAACAAAGCCACAGATGCTTACTTCTGTCTTTCAGATAGTTTTGTGTGAGAGGCAAGTTTTGCTCTGATGAGCATCTTTCATATCTGAGAACACTTAATCATTTTAATATGTAAACATAAAACTGGAGAACTGTTTTAAAGATGCGCAAATACAACTTTAACAACTTTACAATGAGAAGTTGCATCCACAGTCTTGCAGTCCAGTTGAATGTGGTCATGGATGCCTAGAACTTAGCTATCCTTTTCTCCCAAATAATTTGCTATCTGTTGAATTGACAGCTGACAGTTAAGTAACTTTTTACTGTTCTCAGGGATCGTTCTGAGTTTGGTCACAGTAAGCTGTAATAAATACTGGGACAATTCCTTTACATCACTCAAACAATAGCAATGCTCTGAATATATATTCCTCTATGAACTTAATTTATAATTGCACCCCTGAGCCCTTCTAGTAGAATCACACAAATCAGTATTTAGGTAAAGCAACATTTGGTTTTTGCATATTCCCACATGAAGGAATAGGTAATTAGGAAACATGTAGTAATAGTTCTGTCCTTTCCTCTGTTCCAGGGTTAGACTCTGAAGGTTGTCTTTTTTATTATTTTTTTTCCTGGGTGATTTTTGACACCACTTGCTTTCAGAAACACATTCATCAGTAACCTTGCATTGCCTCCTTTTGCTGCTGCTCAGCAGCCAAGGTACAGAGTGTGGAGGCAATACACAAAGCCATACCAACTACCGCTTCTCTGGCAGACAGGTACAAGGGTGAAAAATTGCAAGAGTGGCTAGAACAAAGTAGAGGAAGATTGTGAGACTGCCCTTTACCAAATGTCTTGCTGTGCTGTGACTGCATTGAAAGACTTTAAGACCCCATACATAGTCTACAGTGAAGGCAAAGTACACATAAATGGACAGAATATGAAGTGACACTAAAATATGAATTCACAATAGCTCAATCTGCTGCTTATTATTAGGAGTTTGATGTTGCTGATTTCCTACTGCAAGTAGAAAATGTGACAAATGCAGATCAACCCAAAACTCTGCTCAGAAAAGTCCGGCCTCAGTGAAAAGGCAGAAATATTGTGACCTTGGTTGCTGGTTTGTTTGTTTGTTTGTTGTCTTTTTTACAAGAAGTGATCATTTTCTAGGACTTTTTAGTTACTGGAGAAGCTTTTAACACTTTTAACAAAGTTTCTCCCAGCAGGGGTGAACATGATTAATTGCTGAAGTAGGGTTCCCTACTGACTGCATCAATTCAGTTTCAGCAACCATGCTGTGCAGGTTTGGTGTCTTAAGAGAAGCCACCTGGAATCTGTGGTTTTGAGAAACCTCTTCTTCTGTAGAGCAAGAAGCACAAGAGCCTTGAGACAGGAGGTTATCTCAGTCTTCTTGAATTTCCTTCTCTTAGAGACGGATGGCGTTAGGCATTCGGGAAACAAATGTTACAGTTTAAATATTCATTTTTCTATTGCAATTGCACCATGACTGACTTATTTTGCCTCCTTGCTAAAGAACTCCTACTAGCCTCTGTTGGGAAATCAGAGTGATATGTTCCTTTTGCTCTACTCCAATTTTTTTTCCTTATTTACAGATTTATTTTCTTGTGGTTTTGTTTGTTTTTTAAGTAAAGCAAAATTTCTGATGTCAGTTACATTTTTGAGTACTATACTGCTAACCACCCCTTCATTTAGTGAAACAGAAGAGATGTGAAATAAGCTTTCTTAATAATGCATCTTCTAACAATTAACTTGCATTTTATCACACTCATACGTGATTTGTTAGCTACTTTTAATGATCCAGTAAGTTCTTACAGTCAGTCCAAGTCATGCATCAGTACCATGCCACATTTCAGGATGTTATTACTACCTACACATTGGAGCTGGAGGAATGTGCTAGGGCTGATTTTAATGTTTACACCAATCTAAAACCAGTATAGCTTATGGCAGGATGGGGCTAACGCTGCCCAAGGACTGAGTAATAGGTTTCTTAAAGTCCTTTAAATAGCATGAATGCCTTTGTATGAAATCTGCTTGCAGAATTCTAAAGTCAATCCTTAGAAAATCATGTACGTTTTATTGTGAAATTGGTATAAGCTGTTACTTTTGTGTCTGCACAATGTGATAAGTCACAAGAACATCCTGCAGGGACAGGGGGAAACGAAGGTGGGTGTGTCTAAAGACTGCTTCTTTTAATCCAGCTATGCTTTTCACTGGAGAGAGCACCTGCAAGTGTTGATAAGGATTTGCTTTTGGAGTTCATTCTCATGGGAGGTCACTCGCTTTGTATCTTCGAGTGTCTTTCTTCATCTTCTTTTTTTCAAGCTTCAGCTTTGCGTTCTGTATTTGTTTGAGCAGCTCCAGAGACTCATGAATAGATTGAAATCCTGGCAGAAGAATAGGAACAATTAATTAAATAGTGGTTGCTTTCAATACACTAAGAAATTCTGTGTTGTTTTTTTTTGCTTTTTTTTTTTCCTTTGCAGAGGTTTCTGACCCACGTGTAATTCAGAGCGCATTAAACCCAATCTATTTATTTCATCATTTTATTGAATACCATAGACAGGTATTAGCAGCTTAGGTTGCAAACTCCTTGCTATAGGATTAGTATCTCCCAGTGCACTGGACAATACCAAGCATGATAGAAGTTAACTGTAACTGACTTATTTATGGTCTGGAGTTAAGAAAATGCTATGTCTGTGTTTAAAACCAAGGGTACTGTTAGCTTTTGAAGTGTAATGGTCTTCTGCTGAGCACTGATTTTTATTTTATTTATATATTTGAGTTTGCAGTCCTTATTTTGAATCAGACACTCCCGTCAATGTGCTTGGTAGGAGTGCCTTTTCTGCAGCGCCCTTGAAGTCTGCAGACTGGGTTTAAGTGCTTGCCCAGCACATCTTACCCATCTTGTCCATCTTACAGCCCCACAGCTTGTAGCCAGCTGTGCAATTTCTGCTGGCCTGGCATCTTACTGAGAGAAACTCAGCATCTGCAGTCAGATAACCAGCTGATACGTCGAAGGCACTAAAATGGCAAGACCACCAATTTCAGGGAAACAGATGTAGGCACGGCTGATGTGCAGTCTGCCCACCTGCAGGCAGCAAGGTTTGTGCCGTGAATCTCCAAGAGTTATAGCCACTATGAATAAAAATTACGTTTCATGTGAGATGGGCACTGTTTTTTCATACACAGCTGGGAGAGTGGGAGCTCAGCTTCACTTGCCATGTGTGCTTTGTATATAGCTATAGAAAAGAAATGGGAGTGTGCAGACGCAATTATTTTTTCTTCTAAAAACAGAAGTACAAAGCACTTTTATTGAGCCATAGTATAATTAAACATTGTTGGTAAAGAATGGAAAATTAAGTTGCTGTTAGGTAGCTGTTTCCGTTTTGCAGTACCTTTCAAGTTACATTGAAAGGTAACTTTTATAAAACATAAAAGGTACGTATAAAATATTTTATATTACATATAAAATTAATTCTTGTGCTCTTTTTTAAAAGTGCTTGTAGTAACATGACAGTTCATTACTTTTTTTTTTTTCTTTTTGAACACTTGTTTATCATGAATTAATTTTGACACTGCCACACACTAGATAGCATTCAGTGAAATCACTGCATAGGGCTTAGAATTTTATAAATTCTGACCATGTCTGATTTCCAAGATGCTGATCTGTGCTAAAGCCCAAGCAGCTGTTGAGACCATTTATAAGCTGCTTCTGTGCCATTCATGCTGCTCTGCACCTCTTCAGTGGCCTTTTCTTCCCCTTTTGGGGGATCAACCCCTGGTAGACTGCCGTGAGAAGGAGGAATCCTTGGACTTGAGTTTGAGGGCAAATAAGGCCAAAGTTCTGTGTAAACAGATCTCTTCTGTGGCTGATTTCTACAGGCAGGAATCTGAAGTTAAGAACTCCTGCTCACACACCAGAATATCATATTCTGAAATTTCTTACCCACAGAATTCTTTGGGATGCTGCCTTGTGCTGCCTTGTGCTTACTGGGGTGGACTTGGGCAGTCAATCCTTCCTGTGCCAAGCTCCACAAAGACCCCAGGGCTTGATTGGTTACAGCTTTCGAGCCAGGCTTGTAGGTGGGCTGCGGAAAATGAAGGAATTGGAGCTGCACGAAGGAGCTGGGGTCCTAGTTCACAGACAGCTTTGGAGATGAGAACCAGATGCTTGAGTTTCAAGTGAGAACATGTAAGATGTGAAGCACTTGTGTAATGACTTTCAGCCATCTGTTCCCTTGCAGAGATGGGCTGAGTGATTTTTCAGATAACCTGACATTTCCATTTTGTTTCCATTATCAGCTGCAAGTAGATGGTATTGCAATGGATTGAGCGACGCAGGGTAGTTTATGGCAAGCAGAATTGTCCTTTTGAAAGCCTTGTGCTTTGTGCCAGGTAAAGGACTTCTAATTGCTGCTGAAGGTTGAACAGCCAGAATCGGCTCAGATTAGTGCAGTACTCATGTTCTCAGAATTACGTTTGAGATGGCCATATTATAAGAAGCAGCCACTGTGAATTCAGCAGTGTTACCCAAATGCTTCCCCATTCATTTGTGTAAAGTGTGGCCCATGGAGGGTATTTGTCACACATCCAGGGGCCTCTTTCTCCAGCTATTGTTAGCTGAGAGCAGGGCATAAAGGATGGAAATGATAGAGGTCATCAAACACATTCACAGGAGCAGGACCTGTGGGAGAAGGCAAGACTTGCACCTCCCAACTAAGGTTAGTGACCCCGTGAGTGGAAGAAATAAGTACTCTAAAATATTTGGAAAGCTGGTTGTGAAATTGCCTTTTAAGTGTCCTTACCATCAGACCCCCCAGGAAAAGACAGCAGCTGTGTGTGAATGTCGTGCTGGCTGCTGGCGGTGCAGGTGGGCTGACCCAGACACCTAGAAATGACACCTCCCTAACTGGGGCTCAGGAGAGAGAAAGTCCTGTTAAGGTCTTTCTCCCTTTAACAGAAAGTATTTTCTGCAGCAGTAACTCACTGTACAAATTTATTTAAAAAATGAACTACATTAAAGATCATTCTCACCTGATCTGTATTCGTTTTGGATTTCCTCAAGCTCCTTCCAGATCTGTCTTTCAAATCTGGTGATTCTTGCGTGCAGGTTGTTTTCATCACTTCTCATCTGGTTCAACTCTTGTTTGTATTCCTCTGGTTTCTCTGTCTGTTCTAGCTTTAGTGACAGAAGCAGAAGCTTTTCCTCTATTTTCTTTTCTGCTGCTTCCTTTAAATGCAGAGAACAAGTTCACGGTAAGACTCTTTCAGTATGCCCACCGCTAACCTGACACCTGGCATCCTTGATCCAGTCCAGTTTTGCTGCTTCATCCCAGGAGTAACAGCACTGCAGGAGTGCAGGTGAGTTCTGGTACCCCGGAGGGAATGCCAATCCTCTCCTCCCCAACACACTAGAACTGGGGAAAGGGCTGGGCCAGGACAGAGGTGGTTTTATTATTTTATTTATTCATTTATTTTGGTCAAAACCCTTGGGTCTTGTGTCTCAGAGACTCCTGTAGGCCCAGGGCAATGCCAGGCTCTGCCTCTCAGGGAAGGTATCTGCAAACATGGCAGGCTTGTTTGAACCTGAACAGGGCTTGGGGTGGTGCTGAAAACATACTCTGAGCACCCCTGGGGGCTGAGCTGTGTTTTTTTTCAGGGAGGAGATGCCCAGAGGACCACTGGCTGCTCCACAGCACTGCATTCACACAGCAGTAAATGCTCTCCTTGTTATTCAGTCTGCCAGGAGGTGGCTTGGAGAGCTGTAGGTCCTGTTAATACCACATTGCTTGGCACTATGGTCTCCCAGAGGAAAGAGTCACCACATATAATTGGTGCGTTTTATCAAAAACAATCACAAAAGCAGTATTGGTGCAGGAAGTGGATTCTACCAGTAGCTGTGAGACAGTGCCTGAAAGGTCAGAAACATTTCTCGTATGTGCCTGCACCAAGTGTTGGTGGTACTGAGTACTAGAGATCATCAAGCAGAATAAATGGAGACTGAAGTTCAAGGGTGTTTTAGTTCTCCTGCTTCTCAACGTGGTCTTTGATCAGCTATCTTCACCCTGGCACTGAGACGTGGTGATGATATTTTAATCAGTTTTGAACTCTGAGGTTGAGCATATAGTTGCTTATTTCAAAGGAGGGAAAGCTTTTAAAGCTGTGGAGGAATTAATTAAAAGGCACTGGTCCTGTGCCAAGCGCTAACTGCTGCTGTGGAATCCAAACTCGGTGCATTTTAATATACCAACCGCAGTATGGCGATGGGGTGTCTATATTTAAAACCAGGCAGAATTTGCATAGAAGATCCCTTACTATTCTCAGCTTGTCAATGAATGAAAACTTGATGTTCAGTGGTGGCACTGGTGCTCGTTTTGGGTCAGGAAACCACTGCTGTAGGTACACCGGGATTACATGAATGGTAAGAGTTACCATAACCAAGGAAAAGTGCATTTCCCATGTTGCTGGGAGTTTTGTCAGAGATACTAAAAAACCACTTGGACGAGCCCCAAGCCCTGCCTTTGCTACTGGCCCTGTTTGAGTGAAGAGTTGATCCTAGTGGCTTCCTGATATCTCTTTGAAATAAATTATTCCTCCACTACATGATTTCCGTAGTTCATCATTTTGCTGGCCGCGTCCCAAGGCACCAGGGCAATTCATTTTTTTTCCACTTGATCTCATTTCTTCTGTGTGTGATTCGGTTTTGATGGGATTAGGGTTTTGGGAGGGGGGCTTCGTGCCCTCCATCCTGGGAGCCCCACGGGCCAGCCCCGTGCCCAAGGGATGCTGTGGAGGAAAGCCTTACCAGCCTCTCCTTCATGGCATTCAGCAGCTGGTGCCTGTGCTGGGCTTGGTCCTCCGAGCGTGTCAGCTGCGCTTCTGTCCACTTCTGCTGGTGCTGCATCTGATCTTTGAAGTCGCTTAGAATGCTTGTCAACCTGAAATCATGATTATTTATTTATTTACTTATTTTTAGCAATGAGACTTAAGGTTTAGTCAGTATTATGGGGGAGTCTTGAGTCATTTGAGTAAATTAAGTTACTCCAAACCTCCTCAGTATTTTCCCAAGAAGGCCTAAGCTCAATAATTTTAGTAATCCTTAACTTGGAGGTTGTGCATACATGCCAAAATGTGATTTATCCAGTGCAGTCTAATTTAGGAAAATACCCGAGAGCTGAAAAATGTGGATTTTCAACTTGAATGATCTTTATTTGAACTGCATGAAGAAACTACACTATCCCACTGGACACCAGCTTTGTAGCTGAGCATCAGGGGGATCAAACCCCTTGTGGTTTGAAAATCAAGTTCAAAAGGATCAAAGAAGTTTGTGAGTAAAAGTTTACAAACACAATGCGGTTGCCTTTGAACCAGCAGCTGGACAGAAATCCGAAGACCCCCCCAGTGCAGGCAGCACCTGGAGACATGGCAGGCCAGAGGAACCAACAAATGTCACTTGTACCAAATATACAAGCCCTCAGGCTAGAGGACTGTATGGTTTAGACTTCGTTTTTCTCATGCTGCAGCTTGTAATTTATAACATGAGCCATGACGAGACGTGAATTTAGGTCAAAGTTTAGTCATGCATCTAAATTTTCTTGCTTATGCAGGTGACCTGAGTTCATGGAAAAATTTAATGTGGTGGTATTAATTTCTAACACATATTTTCATGCAAACTGTGAGCACTTGAAATTTACTTGGGCTGAATTACAGATCAACTGCTTGGCAACACTGCAGAAACCAACAGTAAAGAGCAGGATTTTATAACCAGACTTCATGCTTAAAGTACTTGTAATACTTAATAGCACTTCTCAAAAGGGTGTTTGAGTGAAATCGTTTTTTTATAACAAGGGGTTGATAACAATTTTGCATCAGTCTAATGAAGCGATAATTACCATCAGCAGCCAGTGTAAATGTACGAAACAAATTAATGATAACAGAATTTCCCTAAGTGATACGTGTCTGCAGTTTGTTTGCTATGGATAGTGTCTTACCGAGATCGCGTACACAAACAGCTGTTAGGCCAGTTTATTATTCATTTTAATAATTCTAAGTTTTGTGTTTTTTGTTTTTTTTTTTTTGTTTTTTTTTTTTTTTTAACAATAGAAATTTGAAATATTGATTTTTGTCATTTATAGCCCTTACATGCATATGCAAACATGCACACACTTTACTTCCTGGAGTACTAGCCTTTGCTTTTGAGAAAATAAGATGATATTGTGATATGATGCTGGTGATACAGACCACTGTTTGATCTGTGTAGTTTATGGTGGGTAGGAGAGGTACAGTGAGCCTTCCTCAGACCTAGCAGAGCGAGCCACCTGGCTGGAATAGTACAAGTTGCCATCTGAACCCTGCTTTGGAGGGGGGTGGTAGGGATGGAGTTAGGGCTCTATCAAAGCCACTACTACCTGCTCTGAGGTTATTGAGAGCAAATTTGAGGTCAGTAAGCAAGCTGATAATTGCAAGAGTTGTAGTTCTGCTCAACCAGCAGATCAGGCAATAACAGGGCTGGTATTTCGTCAGATAGACCTTTCGTGTAGTTAATCACAGATTTTCATCCTTGAGGCATAAAATGAGGTACGATGATGCCGTTTTGTTAGCATTATTGAAAAAAAATAATGATCAATATCATTTTAATTGGTAAAGTGGAATTAAACACGTATGACTATTGATGGTCAGCTTTGTTCAAAGGTTAAAAATCAAATTCTGTGTGGGGAGTAAGATATGCAGTTGGCCTGTGACTTTGACTTTGCTCTGCATGCTCTGAACTTGGGAAAGAAGGAATTAAAAGGATTTAAACTTAAAAATGAATTATTTGAGAGCAGCGTTTAGGCAAGTTGGAAAATGTGGCAAAAACGTGGTGGTTAAGCAGCACCCTGTTTTGCTCCACTGGAACGCTTCTTAAATTGCCATCCCTACCACGTGGAGCTCACACAATTACATCTCAGGGGAGCAAGAGAGACCACAGATTTGCCATAGTCTCTGGTCCAGCAAATCCCTGAAATATTAATAAGGGGATATTTGTGGATATTTAGTAGGAACATACTCCAGCAGTGCTACAATAAACTTTCATGCATGAGACTAAATCTATTGATGAGTGAGCTGGCTTTGCTATGGATACTACAGATATTCCTAAGCTAACTGGCCTGGGGAGATAAGCATCCAGTCCCCTGATGGTGAAGGTCCACATTACCTAGGGAGTCCTGAAACACTTTAAAAATTCATCAGGTTCTCAGTAACAGTATCAGTCTGCACTTCCACAATACAACTGCCAGACTGCAAAAACTGCTGGTTGGAGACAGCTGCGTGTCAGCTGAAAAGGCAGCTCTGGGCTTCCAAGCTGATCTAAACATGCCAGCGTGCAAGTAGAAGCTCCAGTCTGTTCCAGCAAAAGAGGTTAAATTTAATTTCAGCTCTTTAAAAAGTAAGCATAAATCTGGTAGAATTTTAAAGGTGCAATACGGGAAAAGACAGATATATTTCCCAAAGAGCATGCTATTTTAATTAAAGATGATATTAACTGGAATAGAATCTCAGCATTTTGATAAATAAGCCTTTTGGATTTCATGTTAAAAGACCAACTGCAAGTACATTTCAGGGCCTTGAAAGCCATCCCTTTCAGCTTCCTATTTCTGTTGACAGTTTCAGTAAGCTCTAATTAACTTTTGAGAATCTCAGCATTTACTTCAATTCAGTTTTCCAATTTCCTTCTTTTCTGGCATTGTTCCCTTTTTCTTTCCCTCTTATTTTGTTTTTATTTCCTGTTCCTCTCACTTTGTCTTGATTCGTATTCTCTGTTCTCCATCCCTCTGTAATTCTTTTTTTATTTCCCCACTTTAATTCATTCCCAATTTTATCTGTTATTTCCCCATTGATCCCTACTTCTTTTCCTGTCCTCTTGACAGGAACATTTTTACATTTAAAGCTCTAGCATATTTTTAACTCTGAATGCAATTCAGATAAATCGTCATTCAAATACCTCAACATTTTAAGGAGTGGGTCTGTTCCCTCTGAAATACTGTTATTGCAGTATTATTATAATTAAATTTTCATCCAAGCTGGTTCTGCTTTTAATGCTGGGCTGTTCTGCATTGTCCTGAATATGGATGCTGAATACTTTCATTCATTGCATCCCTCAATGGCGCTCCCTCTTCTCTAAAACTCATCAGGTTCAAAATGACACTGTAAAAGTACTTTTGCAGCTAGAATAGGAGAAATATCCCTCATAAGAAAGAAACAGTAAATTGCAAATCCAAGGGCACATGAAGCTATGCACCTGCTTCAGCCCTTGGCTACCATCCCTGGCTTGTCCCTGCCACCTCCCTCCATCAGCAGCACCCCTGCCCCTGGCTCCTCTCTCAGAAATGGGCAAACTGAGCAAATGCATAAAGAAAATGTCTTCTGCACATTAGGCTAGTCACAAATTAGCTGCAATTATAATGGTAAATAGCATCTTTGTATTTAGTGCCTTTCTTTTAAGCGTGGAGAGGTAATTGGTTTCATACCTTTCTTCTTACAAGGTGGCATTTAGTGCCTCATTGTAACAATTAGCTTGCAAGACAATGTACTTTCATTATGTATTTTCATTATTTTATAGCATAGATCTTCATTAACCTTCTCTTAGTGTTTTGAATGGATGTTAATTAATGGGTTTGTTTTGCTGTTTCATAGCAACCTGTTCATCATACTAAAGAATCCAGGGTGAATTATAATAATGAAAATCACCTACTTGAAATCCAGAAGTTGCAATTTGTGATGTTGATCTCCCTGGACTGTCTTTAAATTTGAGCTTTGATCAGAGTTGGAAGCCTCTATCTTGCCTAATAGCTGCATTACCTAATGAGAATTCAACAGAGAACACCTTTATGAGCCAGACTATAAGCACTTATATTTAAATATGTATTATAATTGCAAGAGGGAAAAAAAAAAAAAAGAAAAAAGAAAAAAAACACAAGCAAACAAAAAAAAAACAGCTAATATGAAGAACTCTGAACTCTCTCACAAATAATTACACTCAGCAAAGACAGACTTGAGCTCAAAGTCACCAAGGCTGCAAGACCAATGTCAAAGTCTTTGTGGAGATGGACTTCGCAATTAAATTCAGGGATATTCACTTACTTATCTTTTGTGCACATTTGTATCCAACACCAATTGGGCTCCTTCTCACCCGGAGCAGAGAAGGGAGGAGAGTCAGCATCTGTGGGTGACACAGAGGCCATGCCCACTATGTAAAGGGATGCTGGATGCTCAGATGCTTTTGGAAGGTGTAGGACAGAGTGACGCAGGAGGCTGGGATCCACCAGAAACCCATGTCTTGCATGGCCTCACCCTCCATGAGCTTCAGCAGCACAGCCTGGGCCAAGGCACTTACTGCTGCATGCAGATGCTTGATCCCAAAGGGCAGTCTGACCTGATGGGCTTGTGACTCAGCCTGCCTTCCCCAATTTATTAATAATTTAGAGGGAATGCTAAATCCCAGCATTGTTCCTTGGTGATTTTACACTGATGAGGCCAGAAAACACCCTGGTGAGAAGATGCCCCCAACTATTTGGTAGCTGTGGCACATCCATGTCAAAAGATTGCCACCAAAGACTCATTACGCTGTCTTGGTACCTTATTTTTTTTGCAACAGAATATGGCTTTTTTTTCAGTTCTTTCCTTTGCTTCTGTCCTGCAGTCACATGAGAATAACTTTTCCCACTTCACTTGAAAAAGCATCATGCCTCGTGTCTCTGCTGCTTTGTGTACTGTTGCACATGACTCTGACATGCACATGCTCCGTTCCCCGTTCCCAGGAAGGAAGAACATTTTTACGTGTATTCAAGGAGACAGATGTCCAAATAGTGTCTTACAATAGAATTCCAGGTAAAATACTTTCATTTAAACTGTCACAGGTAATTTTAACTTGTAGAATAGGATGCATGGATAGGCAAGGTACAAAATGACTGGAACTTGTCCTGTGCAGCAGAAGATGAAGTCAAAACATGATAATGACTTTATACTGGATACCAAGTGCATGAGACTCTGAATGTCCTATACCTGCTCCCAGGCTCAGTCCCAGTGGGCACAGACAACATTTAGTTTGGGGCAGGAGCAGAGGAGTGTGTCATGCTGCATGCTCAGAAAGCCAAACTTCCCCGTAAAGTTGGACTCATGCAAAATTTTATTGCTAAGGCTCCTGATTCTGTCAGAGGATCTAAAACCGCTACTGGGTGCAGAGAACCTGTCACAAGAAGAGACTGGCTCAGAGGAACTGTATGCAGCAACAGCTGTTATTTGTTGTTGGCTTATGCTTTTTATGGAGAAAAAAAAATAAAATTAAATTTAAAAAAAAAAAATCAACATTATATTTTCAAAACCTTTTGTGATACTGCCAACATTCACATAGAATTGGAGATGCTATTAGATACCTTCCTGCCACCACCTTAAAACTGAAGGAAAACCAGCTGAACTTTCCAGGTGCACTTAAAAGAGCGTCGTGATTTTTTTCACGGGTCTTGTAAATTATGTTGAGAAACTGTAAAGGGACATTAATGATCTGAGTATCCCAAGTCCTATAATATTTGTATTATCTGTTATTAGTCTACACCTATTAAAAAGGCTACTTAATTTGTATTTAAAAAAATAATAATCCTGTCATATAAGCACTGTATCCATTGTTAATGTTGGTCAGCAGAGGAGGAGAGGAAGCTCTCCATATACCCATAGTCACCACCTCAGGTATTTCACCGTGGGCTTCTGCACTCACCATCTTCTCAAAGCCACTCACAGAATACTTGAGGGTAGAGTGAAGGCTGTAAATCTCCTTATCAATCTTCTGGACCTCATGCCTGATAATGCTGATGTCTCCCGATAGCTTTGCAATACTTGCCTCGCATCTGCAATTAGAGACAAGAGATCTGCATGGAGACATGTGAGAACAGACAGTGTTGGGGAAGATCAATTTTGGAGCCACTACAGGCAAAAACCTTTCTGTTTTATAGGAAGCATTTGTCACTTTGTATTTAAACTCCTTCAGGTGCATTCACAAAAATATCTTGTCATGTGTGAAGTAGACAAATAAAGGATTTGAGAGTAACAGCATTGATTAACAGCCAAATGCCTAAAATTCTTCCCTTTTCAGCTTCTGTCTTCATTGCACCTGTACATATTGCATATGCACAATGTATATACATGTATATTTACATATATGCTTTTTGTTTGTTTGTTTTCCATAGGAGGAAGATTATTTTGTTAGCTTATTTGTAAATATTCACATAACATTGTAAAAATATTCAAATTGAGCAAGAAGATGCAGTCTTGTGCTTCTGCACCACTCCTCTTGGAGGAGAGGAGTGACAGAGTTCCCCCCTGCACATGTGCCCCCCCAGGAGCAAGCTCCAGTGTGAGCAGCATTAGAAACAAAATTATGGCAACAAATATTCTGTGTGGCAACAAATATTCTTATGGCAACAAATCAATTCTGTGTGTGCATTACACGAAGCACTGCACCTCTTAATATTAAAAAAAAAAAAAAAAAAAAGAAATTGAATAACAAAAACAGCTAAGTTTTAAAATGCCAGAGGAATTATCCTTTAAAAAGGAAAATTCACAGAATAAAGCCAGTGCTGTTGACAAGTAAAGGATGTCAAGAGAAATTGTGGCAGTTCAAATAGACCAGCTTTCTGTCATCTCCTGATGATGCTGAGATATTGTGACACTCCTACAGTGCCTTCACATCAAGCAAATTGAAGAAGCTTCTGCAGATAACAGAGGCTTTGTACATGCACAGATGGAATGAGGCTGCCCTGGAGATGCAGTGTGGGATTAATGCGCCAGGGTCAGAGCAGCGGGGACCCCGTTGGAGGTGTAGCCACCAAACCCCATCTCCCCATGCACTGTGTCTGTGCATCTCCCCATGCACTGTGCATGGCATAGCTCTGTGCCTTGCTGTGGTTTGGTGGATTGAGTCCTGCAGTGAATGGGGTTCCCTGGGCCTTGCTTAAATCTTGCTCCAATCCATGGTTCATGTGGGAGATGTACGACCGCTTGCAGTGAGGTCCCTGTTTTCCAGGCACAGAAATGGAAGCTGGGGAGTATGCGAGGAGGCACTGGACGGGCTGAGAAAGGTGTAGAAAAGTGCTCCTATGAGATTTGCATATAAATTAAAAAGAATAAAGTCTTAAATGCCTCTAATGGTTGTACCAAAGGATTTAATTATAGGCAGGAATATAGCTGCCTGCTATAGATTCAAGGAGCTTTACTCTTCACAGCCATGGAAGGAACAGTATATGTTGGAGTATTTTATTTGGCAAAGTATTGCGTATTCTGAAGGGTCAACTAACTTCATGGGAATGCACCAATCTAGCACTAAGCTGGACTTTTCCTTTGAGCAACAGAAAAGTCCACACGAAAAAGAAAGTATAATGTAAATATCTGTGTAAAGTGCAATGCTTATTCAGTCATTTTTTGGTGAGGCTGAAAAGAGCCTGTGTTTATAAGCAGTCAGTATTTATAAGAAGCGGTGCTTTCTTTTTTCAGTTGATTGACTTATTTTTGTTGCTCTAATACATGATCCCATTCCCAAAGGAATTATTGTTTTAATATATTTTATGAATTTAAACACAAATAAAAAATATAGATGGTGTGAGATGTTAGCTGATGATGTTGAAGGCTGTTTTTTTTCAGTCACTGCTATTTGACACATCAATATTTACATAGTGTAGAAACATAGTCAGAATGTCTCAGATTCAATGGACAACTGCCCTATATTTGGCAAGAGGTCTTCATCTGTCTTTCAGGGAAAGACAGAGAGGGAGAAAAGAGTGACACAAATTGAATTACAAGAGCTAATCCACATTAATCCTTTACATGTGGCAGAAAACGGGGAAGAATCATCTTCCGTGAGAAAGAACATTGGTCCACTAAGCTTTATTTCATCCTAGATACTCTTGGATTAAGGTGGGGCTGCAAATCAATAGGAAAACTGTCACTGCAAGTTTGCTGTGGGAAGATTTCTACTAATTCAAAAAAAATGTGAAATACATGTATGCAGCCACTCTGGGCTGTACTTGCTATACACAGCAATTGCTTATCCTGAGACTGAAGAAACATGAAGAACCCACATATACCATATAAACATAAATGGGACCTTAAGACTTAGCTTCCATCCGAAAAAGATGATGATGCTGTCGACTTCATGGTAATCCTAACACATGGTTCCATCTGTGTCTTTTAGGATCCTGCCCTGCACCAAGCACCAGTAAAGCTTTGTCCAAAACTGGTGCCCACATAGCAGCAGCTCCTGTCCTGTGGTGAGGGCTGCATGTGGAAAGGGAAGGCCAAGGAAGGCAGCTCATGGAGGGCAATGCTGTGGGTCCCCAGAGGAGCCCCACCTCCTTGTTATTCTGCTTGAATTTTTATTTTGTGCAAGTGGAAGTGGGCCTTTTTTTTTTTTTGTCTCTCCAAATTTTTTTTTTTCCTGCTCTCCTTTCACGTGTTTGCTTTTTCTGCTGCAGGCCAGTGATCCAGTACAGAAAACAGGAGTGAGCCTCAGTGTACCCGGCACGAGCAATAGGGAAATGCTGGGAAAGAGTAGTGAGACACATCACATGCTGAATATTACAACTGTGCCGAAAGCATATTGTCTGTAAAGCCTGCCCATCTGAATCTGAGAACACCATGAGAAAGAAAATCTTGCAGGATCTCCTCCTACTTCCTTCCAATGCTAATCAGCCACAAGGTTATAAAAAAAAACTTTTTTTTTTTTTTTTTTTTTTTTTTTTCCTGCCAACTGTGGATGTATTGGCTTCAGCTTCTAGTTCTGGATTCTTGAGCCTTTCTTCATCAGTTTTGGAGTACTTCAGCACCCTATGATTTTTCTCTCGTTCTCCCAGTAGCTATACATGGAAATGAAGACATCTCTGGATTTTCATTTTTAGAAACTATACATAGATGTGTACTTCTCTTGGCCAGAAATTTTCCTCATCCCACCACTACACTCCTGGTTCTTCTTTACACTGCATCAAGTTTTCACTTCAGAAAGGGAACTCTGGACCCAGCACAGTATTCTAGTACCAATCTCTGTGCATGCACAGAGCTATCAAAATCTCCCTGTTGATCTCTGGTCCAAGACCATATTCCTAGCATTTCTGATACTGTATCATTGTGAGAACTCACAGTCAGTTATTTACCTACCACACTCCCCAAACTTTTCAAGGAGCATTCAGGAGTGGAGCACTCCCTCAATGGGTTTATAAAATGCATTTTTTATAAACCAGCCCCCATGGCCCCTGATCCAGGACATTCTCTGATAACTGATGATTTGGTGTTATCTACAAATATCATCAGTAGTGATTTTATATGAAAAGCATATCAGTGGCCTCTGGAGAAACAAACAAAAAAACATTAGAAACATGCTGGTTCTTCAAGGGACTTTCTTTCTTAAAGGCAACTTTTTCCAATATATTGGTTTAGAGAGCTCCTAATCCATGTATTCCCTTGATATGACACAGCAGAGTTTTGTTTTGTCATTGTTTTAATCACATTATTTAAATGACCCGTGGAAGTCCACCTTCAAAGGAAGAAATCAAGCTTGCTCAGAAAGCCCCACCTTCCAAGAGAGGAAGTGAAGAACCCTACACCACCTCCTAGTGAAACAACAGGAAGGCTTCAACTACAACAGCTGAAGGCTAGCCAGACTGGGGAAGGATAAATTCTCTACAGTCTTAAGTGTGTGAGGAAGAATGAGACAGGACAACATAGTTATTTTTCCCCCCTGGCTTGATAATTTTACTAACATGGAGAATGCACAGCACAGATCTGGCACTAAAATTGAGATATAAAATGAGTGCAAAGTACATTCATGCTTGCTCTGAACTCGCTTTGCAGAAGCTGACTAACAGAGATGAAAAAGGGGGCTGTTGTTTATTCCTTACCTTGCCACTCTTCCACGCAGGTCTCCAAGACTCTGGATGTATTTATGGTCCAGGCTTTGAACAGCAAAATTAGTTTGTGCTGTGGCACCATCCCTTGTTCTTATTTGCCTCTCCAAAACCTGTAAATTCAAGATCTTTAATGCACTATGGGCTTTCTACATTATTTATTTATTTATTTATTAAATAAGGGTCAGACATGAACCAGAGTGTCAAACAGATCCCTCCCACCCATGCCATAGATGCGCAAATGCTTGTCTCTTCCCTGACGCTCCTCACTCGGCTTGCTTGAGGAAGCATCCCCAAACACACTGTCTGGCACAGAACAGTGCCCACAGGACATGGGCCTGCTGTTAAAAACACTGAAAACACACCCGTCTAGCCCCAAATGTGCACGCAGGTCAGCTGCTGCTCAGTGTCTCATCCAGGCCCATCTTGCGGCCTTGTATCAGATTTACTGCACAGCGATAATGTCTGATCTGAAGGCAGAAGGAGCGACCGCCCTGGAGGATCTGTGTGTGCCACGAGAACTAATTTTAGACAGTCTTTGGGGAGCTACCATCACCTTTTACAGACAGAAAGCTGAGGGAGCGAGCAATGCCCCAAATGCCCTGGTTTTACTGCTCGGGTTGAGAGGAGAGGCCTGGAGCTCATGTTTCAGCGTAGCGCAGCACGCCTGCTGCTCACTGCAGAGCTGCCACCCCACATCCCACCAGCACCTCCAGTCAGAGGATCATGAACACCAAATTCGTTAAGGTTGTGACCATTTTCCACTAATTAGTTTGATGCAGCAGCAGCCTTTTCCAGCTGTGGCAGAGGGATGAGTTTCCCCATCTTCAGCTTCACTCCTGTGGCAGCAGCATGCCCCAGAGCAGAATATCCTTTTTCTGAAGGATATTCTTCCTGCTTTCAGGAAGACTTGGAGTATGCCAGTCACATTCCTGTGGATCCCCTTGTTTCTTTACAATGCTTGAGAGATGGTCATTGCTCAACTGCTCTAATTTGCTATATGCCTGGAGCAGTTCTCCCAAATTGTACTGATACTCTGGTGGCTTTGACTGACAGGTCTCACCGTGCTGCTTTCTGTGCTTTACACTCAACAAATCCTCACAGCCTCACAACAAATCCTCACATACAAAGCAAACACACACCTGAGATTAGGACCTAAATAAGAGTGATTTACAACCATGGAAAACGATTAGACTAAGAAAGCTGATAACATCTTGGGTGTTTTTCTCATAAAACAGCCCTGATCTCAGGTGAGCCAAGATTTCATATTTGATAAGACAAATGCACTACATGTCAAATACTTCTGCAAGTATGTGAAAAACAAAATTTTGAATTTACTGGCATTTGGAGGACATTTAACTCTTCAAAGGATTAAAAAAATCTCTTGAGAATTCTATTTCATGATGTTTTTGTACTGTTCACCTTTGTCCAAGAAGAAAAGCCAAAAAGTGTTGTTAAATTACACATATAAATTTGTCAAATAACCACAAATAATCAAACATATTTAGTCAGAATAAATAAATAAATAAATAAATCGTCACATGTATTTCTAGTACAGAATTGTCAGTCAGTTCAAAGTGTGACCTGATCCTTCATCCCAGTTTTAACTGAGCTTTGTGAAAAGTTTCAACATCTGATTTTGTTTGCATACATAATTTATGTAAAGTAGAACATCTGCATCTATAAATCTAAGTAAAATGAAATCTGAGCCTTCACATTCTATGTTAGATGAAAATGTAGTTTACTCATTTCTCTTGAATTCAGTCTCCCACACTCCAACAAAACAGAAAGCAAATGGAATCTGAACCTTTCAGTTAGAGGAAAGCAACCCCAAAACTCATTAATCTGCTCATTATTTTGCTTTACTTTCCAATTATGTTTCTTATTTTCCCTACTCCCCTCCCTTCTGTTTTTGCCAGGAACTGTAAGTGCTACTACGTGAGAAAAATCAGAATTTCCCTAAAACACAATGCTCATGCTAAGGACTTATCTGCCAATGAAGCCAGCATTAGAGATGTGCAGAAACTAGCATTTTCCCTAGCATTAGCATGGGAATAGTCCTCAGCATGTGTTACCTCTATGTCCTGGCAGAGCTTCTGAACCATTCCTGCAATGGTCTGGACATGGTTTTCCAGCAGCTGCCGGGCAGCGGTCTCCCTGTGCTGATAACCTGTGCTCTCCTGGAAGTAGGAAACAATGTCGTCCTTGACTCGGAAGGCCTGGTGGAGGAGGAAGGCTGTGGTCCTCTCCTGGCTGGAGAGCTGCTCCTCCAGCCGCCGCAACTTGTCTCTGGGGCCGGGAGCAGGGGACACGTTTCTCCTGCGAACACCAGAAAGCCTGGGTTTGGCAGCTTTTAGGTAAAAAAACATACAGCCCAAGGACCCGGATTCATTTTTTCAGTGAGGACAGTGGCATGGACATTATAAAGCTAGATTATAAGAGAAAGTTCCCGGTGAGGTGTTAGTGGCTGGGATATGATGTGCAAGGTAGGCGAAGGAAGGGTGACTGAGAAGTCCCATGAGCCTGAGGATTCACAGTGCTTCCATAACATATCGTCATTGAGATCCTCATTTTAACCTCTTCCTTCTCTGTTTTAAACTAAAGCAAAAACAAGCACAATCAGAGGCTGCCCTTGGTAGCAGCCTGGCAAACTTTGCTGGTGCAGAGCAGTCCCCAAAATGTGTGCTGGCCGGGAGCAGGCAGGCAGAGCTCGCACCAAGTCCCTGGTTTGGTATTTCCCTGCATTGCTTACACCTACCAGCTGGAAAGAAGTCTGCACACCTAATGGTTTTCTTACAGCTACCTGCTCCCCATCCGCCCACCAAAACCCAGGGGAATGAGTCCTGGGCTCGAATATACCCAGTGAAACTGCATATAAATATAGAAGAGAGGGGGAGAGGAAGGATGTTGCGTGGATCTGAAACTGACAGGTACAGAATGAAGCTTCATGCAGATAGGAACAGTCTGGAGCTTGAGGGAAACCGGAACCACTGGCTACTGCTGTGTAAAAAGCCAGAGAAATTTAATTACTGTAGAACCTCAGGTTTGCATGTTATACAGAAATTGAAGGTTGTTTTATGTCCTAAATTTAAGCCGATGATATATTTTTTATGCTTTCAATGTTGTGTGAAATACTCCTACGTCATAAAATTTAGCTAAAACCCTTAGCTTAATGATGAGGAAAAAATACCCAGTTAGCCAGTTGGGAAAGAAATCACAGCATCAGAGAATGGTTTGGGTTGGAAAGGACCTCACAGATCTTCTAACACACACAGACACACACACACAGACACACACACACACACAGACACACAGACACACACACACACACAGACACACAGACACACACACACACACAGACACACACACACACACACACACAGACACACACACACACACACAGACACACACACACACACACACACACACCCACCCACCCACCCCCTGGCACTGGAATGATCCTACAGGTTTTCTCTTGATCACTGCTGTTAGACTGACATAAATAAAAATTCCAATGTAAAAATAATCTTTAAAAGGGAAGGGGAAAAGAGTTCAGCTGCCCTATTGAGTCAATAAACACAATGCAAATATGACAGTTTAATGACTGAAGTGTGCCCAAGGATACTCTGCAAAATATTTTACAGCTATATGGGCTGCAATGATGCTCTACAGCTGGCTTGTGTCTATGTGTACCAGGAGCTGCTTTACATTTGTCTGCACAATTAAGACTTTAAAATACACATAGCCTTTGGCAACCATAAAGCACAAAACAGATTTGAACACATAATTTATATCTCCTCTTGATAAAAACTCTAAAAACCAAAATGTCCAGTTGAAGCTGTGTGTGTTCTCTTCTACTATGACAGCAGAAGTCACTGGGTGAAGATGAAGTGCCCATAAGCTGTTTATCCCTTAGTTTTTCAAAAGCATCATGTTTGTTACAATGCATCAAAGGGAAAGAAGGGACAGAAGGGAATGGGAAAGGGAAAAGGAAAGGGAAAGGGAAAGGGAAAGGGAAAGGGAAAGGGAAAGGGAAAGGGAAAGGGAAAGGGAAAGGGAAAGGGAAAGGGAAAGGGAAAGGGAAAGGGAAAGGGAAAGGGAAAGGGAAAGGGAAAGGGCTGTCCTGTCTTACCCCAAGCAGGCTGGCCCCAGCTTCAAGTACTTCTGTCATCTGGGTGCACTGGGGCAGCTACATCATGTCACCATCCATAAATACCTTCTTTGTTGTTACAAACTTAGGCCATCACATGTCATCACATCATTCAAATACTTGTACACATAACAAGGGCAATAAAACACCCTTAGTGCTCTGTCAATGTGGCCAGATTGACCAGAGATTTAGATCCATTATTTATAGAAGTTAACTTCTGCTAAGAATCTTGTTGGCCTTGTAACTTAAAATTAAAATTTTAGCTCTGCTTTTGTTTTGCTTTAGTAGAGCTAGCATGGATTTAGAAGGCCCAAGGCACTTTGATTTATTAATAATCTCCCTCAGGAGAGCTGCGTGCTGTAAACAAGCCCTGTGAGCTACTGCTCCAAACATGTCAATTATTATTATCAATCCTAATTAACGCTGAGTGGAGAAGCCAAGGTTCTCAGATCCCAAGGACTGCATACCTTGGAAGCTGCTCCCACAGGTGTCAGGACACCTTCTGCAGGCAGAACACATCCCCTGGGGCTCAGGAACAAGGTAAGTATTGCCTTTTAGGTGAAGTGCAAGAGCATAAGGCTAATGGCCATAAGCACCCAGGTATTGCCAGCAGTGGGAGTTAATTTGCAGCTCTACACGTCTCCTGATTCTCTTGCTGGAAATTCTGATCTCTAAGCCACCTCAAATCTCTCTGAAATGTCCAAGGAATTCAAAAATTATGAAAAGAAGGAAGACTGGCTGGGAGGTGGAGCAACTTCTCCTACTTCATTTTTCTCAGAAAGCAAAGGCAGCGCAGAGGCACTTTCAGGGAAGCATTGCACATCAGGAAGGAAATTATTCAAGTAAGGCAAATGCTTCTCGATGCTATATTTTCTGGAATTTCTTTGTTTCTTCTTTTTACAGCTGAGAGTGGTTTTATTAAGAAAAATAAATAAATAAAGGAGAGTATTGTGCTGCTAGCATAAATTCATTGTTTTGTTAGTGAGACTATGAACATTAGCTAACAGACTTGTCTGATGGCACAGCTGCAGATTTATCTTTGGTAAGCCAAATTTAAGCCAGTGGCCTTCAGAGTGAAAGAGGAAGCAAGAAAATACCATGAAAATTCAGAGGAGGAACATTATAAATGTTACATCGTGGGCAATTAATCAATTTGCCATTGCTTAAAGTAATCTCCTCAGTCAGGAAAAAAAAGAAAAAAAAGAAAAAAGATCAATCTGCCACGATGGCACTTCATGGCCGCGACTCATTAATGTATGCCTTCAAGTTGCAGGAACCTGCAACGTTCTTGGTAGGAGCCAATCCATCCTCATTTCTCTCACATTCATCAGAGACCTGCAAAGGCTGTGGCTCAGAGGGAATTGGCTCTTTCTGTCTGACAGGAGATTCAGAGAAAATATGTCTGGATCTGAACAAAAAATCCACAGTGAGTGTGCATCCTTCCCGGCAAGCCAAAACGCAGCATGATGCTCGCTGAAGGAAGGGGAGCCTCAGGACAGGAATGAGGAAGCAAAGGCATCCTGCACAGCTGGAAAACGGCTCCTTTCCAACTGGGGTTGTTGCATGCAAGTGGGTATTTCATAAATCATCTCTTCTGTTTGTCTTTTCGAAGCCCGTATCCAAGCAGGAGGAGTTTCAATAATAGCTGATGGGCTCTTTGCCATTGGCCATGCATCCTGAAAATTTTCACCTGCTGGGGGTAAGAGCAGTGTATACTTCTGGTTTAGGTCACTCTGTCCTTTGTGTGGTGTCACAGGGACCCCTTCCCCTCCGCCAACCCAGCAGTGCATTTTTCCATCTCCTCTGACAATCAGGGATGGTACCTGTTGTGCAAAACCTCTGCTAGAAAACACCAAGGCCAGATTTAAGAACTGTTTGAAACATACAATAAATCTGGCCAGACATAACTCTTTTTTTTTTTTTTTTTTTTTTTTTTTGAGACTTTTTTTAAACACAGCTCTCAAAAGAGCCTTCCAAAGCCTGCAGAAATTTACTGTATAACATCACAGATTATATGAAGCTGTTGTTGCAGTACTCTGATCTGAATCTTTACAAGCTCCCTGCTAGCTCGGTTAATATAAACATTTTCCATTCTTCTGCATGGGAAAAAAATGTCTATGCCAAAAAGCTCAATGCTGGTCCTGTGTTTCTGAGTCTTCTCCTGTCTTCTCCTACCAGCAGGGATTAGCCACAGCATCTTCTGTGCTTGCAGCGGCTCCAGACAGAGTCCAGTGGGAGGGAGCCCAGTGAGCTGTGAGATCCCACTGCCCTGAGATGGATGACCTCATGGAAGAGTCATTAAAGCTAATAGCTTACAGCATCATGCTTTGGCCAATAAGGCAAGGAGGAAGAAAAAAAAAAAAAAGTGTCAAAATCTTAAGAATTCCTACCAGCTTTATGTCCTAAATTTTGAGATATGGGCTTGTGTTATTTCTTATGCAGATGCCACCTGGTGCCAAACAAAGAGACAGTCTAACCACAACAGATCCCTGCCCTCTGGGGACAGCGACAGGACCCGAGGGAACGGCATGGAGCTGGGACAGGGGAGGGTCAAACTGGGGGTTAGGGAAAGGTTCTGCACCCAGAGGCTACTCCCAGCCACCTCCATCCAGGAGCAGAGCAAGGCCTGGAGGCGGGCAGGATGGGCAGCTCCGAAAGGAGCACTGCTTCACCACGGGGACTGAAACCCATCTGTAGAATGGGTGTGGAGAGACTGCTGCCATCCCTAACCACAATGTGGAGCTCCAGGGGAGCCTCAGAGGTCCTGAGGAAGCACATTACTAGGCTGCAGAGGCTGATAATACTCCAGCACGAATCACTCAGCTCTTAATAGCAGTTGTCTTCCTTGCCATCAGCTGCCTGACACAAACGCTCTTCTGCACTGAGCAGCGCTCCTTCCCACACTCCTTCCCTGCACAAGGCAGCGCGGCCTCGTATTTCATAATTATGGTGTGATAACCAAGGTTACCCTGCAAGGGACTCTAACCTGGGAGTCAATGAATGCTGCGAGATGGTGAGTTGAATTTATTTGTGTTGTTCTCTGAGTAAGCTGCTGAACAAAATGATCGGTGATGTGACTCATCTCCTGGTATCTCTATAAGTATGGATGTAATTAGTGATGTATGTCCCAGAATGCTGAATTTAAGGTCCCTTTTCTAAAATTATTATCCCTTGTAGATACAGACAAGCTGAGGACAAATTTGTCAAGTAGTTTATTTTTAATTATTATATATTTATATACCCCATGAATTATTAGCTGATTTGTGTTTTATGCATTACAGGGCACTTACCTCATTGCTACTGTTGGTCAAATAAATCATTGTTAAACCTTCTGCATGAAGAGAAATGAGACTATAAAACAGGCATGTAATTGCATAGCTGTTGAATAGGCAGCCTCTTAAATAACCAACGTGCAACCGAGATGCCTGCAATTCCTCACAAAATAAAAAGTACAGCGAAATAATGTGGAATGTATTATTATGAAGGCAGCTCAATGAGGCTATAATTTGGGTAACGCACATGGCTGTACTGATGGCTTTCTAGCTCTCAAGGCTGTAGCACTAGCAGATGGGTTGCAGCAGCGGCAGAGCGAAGGTGTGAGACCAGCCTGGGAGCCCATCCACCCCTCACAAAAGGCTCCCAAAGGCTTCTGGCCATCCCAAAATACGACTGGTGGCTCTGGGGTCAGTCACCAGCTCCTCAACATTGCTTCTCAAGAGGCACTGTCTGGGAAACAGGGAGAAGAGGCTGCAGGCAAAGGGTGGGCAACCAGAGTTGCAGGTGAGTGTGAAGGATTTGATGAAATTAACCCCAGGCATGTTCCTTGCTAAAGCCAGTAACAAATGTTTTGCAGAACAACACCAGCAATGATTTGTCAGCATTGCCTAATTGCTTCTGTCATGAATGAAATAATCCTGATGCTCTTATTAGCAGTTCCTTGATAACATCTGTCGGACAGGAGCTTTTTAAGCCATGACAAATATTGAAGGAGTTCAGCAAATGGCTCCTTCAGACCACTGCTTTGCCCAGATCTGTCTCCTGAATATTTATGTAAACCAGGCTGAAACAATAGCAGCCTTTTCCTATATCTGAGACAGCGGTCAGGCTGTCTCGCCTCACGGAGCTCCGTGTGGACTTGTTGAGCATGCTGCCCAGCACTGTTCAGTGCACACCATGTAGCAGCAGGGAAAGCTAGTGGGTACTTTCTGGGAAAACCATCCACATTGTGACCAAGACCATGGAGCTGAAAGCTGTGCTCTGGCCGTGCAGGCAGTGGTGTGGTGGTGCGGTGCTTCCCATGGCCCAGCAAAGCCAGGGGGAGGACAGAGGATGCTGGGGGCAGCTGCCTGTAAGACTGTGCAGTGCTCCACTTTCTGCAGGCAGCACAGGTGCTGCAGCTGTGCTGGACGTGAGCATCCAGATGGGAGGATTCAGCTCTGCCTCCTCAGCTGCCCTCTGGGTTCATTCCTTAGCTAGATTACTTCAGCCTCCCTGGGTTGTAAAACCCCGAGGGCTCTCATCTGGCTGGACTTTCCATACGACATGTGTCATCAAGTAGTCTTCCAGGAGCCACACGTAGGACACAACCTTCAGGAGCCGGTCCTGACCTACGTTTTGGCATGGGATCAAATCTCAAAAGCTGGAGCCAGAAACTTTGCCTCTCCACCACATGCAAAATCGAACCATTAGTGGTACAATTCCCCTCATGCTCTTATCACCACAGCAGGCTGGGGACACTTAGGTACATAACTCTCTAGAAGTGGAGATATCAAATGGATATGGGGCATTTCAAAACCTCAAGTCCTTTGAGAAAAATTGGTCTGCAATAAGGTGCAGTACATGGATTCAGCTAGCACAAAACTCTGTAACTGCAAGTACTTTCCCCATTTTACTCAGCCTCAGTCTTGTTTGCAAAGGCATGGGTAGAAATATAACTAATATTTGCAAGCACTTTGGCTGGCTCTGCCAGTTGGAAGCTGCATGTCTCTGCCTGGTCTCAAGGACAGCATAGTTTGCAAATACTTTGAATCATCCTCCCTAAGAAATGTGACTGCAGGTCTTATTTTGTGTATCACAACTGCACTCACAAATCCCCTTCCCATCACTCAACTGTGGCAGTTTTAGCACTGAGTGCAGAAAGGCCTGCATTTAGCCCTCTGCAGGGCATCCCTCTTCCCTCGTGGAGCATCCTCCTGGGTGCTCTGAAGGCAGAGACTCCCTTACTCTGGCTGCAGGCACGCTCAGAAGGTACAGACATGCTCAGAGGAACCACCAAACCTTTGAAAACCCTCTCAAAATGAAGACGCAAATAAGGATAGCCAAAAAGGATAGCCAAAGCAGAGGCTCAGAGTATGTTTAGTGTCTGGGTTTGGGCAGTTGTGCATAGAGCACCAGGAGATGTTCGTGCCATGGGCTGGCATACCAGCTGCTCTGCACCTCTGCCCACCTGCTGAAGCACCAAGACCATCCTTCAGCACTCAAGTGTCAGGTTCAACAGTTTTGGGTGGGCTTTCAGCAGGCCCACGACCCATTCTGGATGTTTCTCAGAGCAGGACACTGTTTGTGTTGACTTTTTTCCTAAGCCTTAATGAGCACTGCCCAACCCACCGTTGTGTGGAACCGGGGCTGATTTCCCAGGGAAATTTCAAATCCAGCAGTAAAAATCTTTGCTTTGTCTGGCTGAGGATGCCAGCAGGGATGATCACCCAGCAAGGAACAAGTGCAGCTTTCCAGGCAGTACCGTTGTGAAAATAAACAGTGAGGCCCCTGCATCCCAGGGCTGCCAATCCAGCAGAAACGTTTGCTTTTGAAGAGCAGCAGTGGAAAGTTTTATTAGGCAGTGTAAACACGGCAAAACATGCTGGCTGACATCCAGTAGGTCATGTCAAAGAGGAGAATGTCCAGACTGGCAATATACTGATAAATAATCATAGCCAAAAATCACATATACCAGGAAGAAATCTGGTTCTCAGAGACACGGACACAACCTTCTCAAAATCACCATGCTTGCATCAGTGTTATCAAAACCAACATTTTTGTCCAAAAATTTCTAACAGTGTTGTCAATACTGTATCAACTTATATAAAAAAAGTATAAAAAGAGTTAGATCGAATAATAAACATTTTCTCAATGTTATTAATGAGAAATCCAAGTAAATAACTGTAATACACTCTGTCTGTCTGTAGGGCACTATCTGTGCTGTGTCATGAATTATAAATGCACAAATTAAGGCAGACAGTGTGCACTGTTACTGCTTCATATGAAAAGAAGTAGTAAAAGGCTTCTGTAATTCTGAAGTCTGAGTCAGTACTGCATGTGTAGTACCTACTTAGGCAGCAGCACTTTAGTGTGCAAGTTCTCACTTCCAAAAAGGGTTTTAAATGTACAGACACCCGCAGAGCAGCAGAGCAGGTCTTCCTGCACACATACACAGTAGCACGGAGTTCTCCCCTCTGGCAGCAGCAACCCAGAGTCTCAGGAAAACCATGGACTGAGCACTACCGAGGGATCACCCTGTAGGATGAAACTGGTATTTTTTTTCTCCCCTTTTCTTCTGAAGCTTCACAGTTAGTCATACAAATCCTAACCCCGCACGGGCAGAGCTCCAGCAGCAATTGCCAAGGAAACCAGGGTGCTACAAACACCCAAACACCCAAATGCCTCCGAACGGCCTCCCCCGACAGCCAGCAGCCAGTTTGCAACTTCACGGGGCAGCTCAGGAGAGCAGAAGGCAAACCACAGACAGGCCTGCTGACACATCCCCAAGGCACTTGTCCCCTGGCAGTGGGCAGAGTGCTCTACACTGAAATCAGACCCGTTCGGTGCATGAACTTGCCTGTGTAGCATGTTGCCACCGGGCAGGGGGGTCAGCAGCTCCCTGTGGGCTGGCAGTGGCTGCGCTGTGTTTGCCCTTGTCTCCAGGAAACCCCAGTTCCTGTTCCGAGGAGGCAGTGAGATGGGGGTTGGCAGCTGGATGTCTCCTGTATGCCCTGCTCAAGTGATGGCCTCTTGTTCCTGGCCAGGATGCTTGGTGGGGCCGAGGGGCTGCAGCTCCCCAGCCTGGTGAACCTTCCTGTGCTGTCCTCCCACCCTGCCCCTCCACAGGGGGCTTGGCCCCGTTTCTGGCGGTCCCTGTGGCTCTGTCTGAGGTCTCTGATAAGTGCTGTATTTGGCCTCTGCCCAGGAAAACTCCGCTGCAGAGGGGTGTCCTTCGAGGGAAACACGTGAGTCATTTCTCCAAGTGAAGCATGCAGCCGCGGGTGAATAATTTCTGAGTGACTCAGGGAGCACACTGGCACAACTGCAGATGGCTTCCCTAAGAAACATCACAGAGGGCTGTGTAAGATGCCACAGGCACCTCTGCCGGCCATATTTCTGTTCTGCTGGTCATCGTGGTGCCAAGAGCGTGCCCACCATCACCCGCATTTCCAGGGGGGACGGGGAAATGCAGGCCACAGCCAGTGTGAGTGAGGTGGGTGTCCAAGAACCAAAAAAGGTTGCTGTTTCTGTGTGAAGTGTTGCACGTGGGGATGCTGGTGGGTTGTAAGGGATAGGCTGTGCCTACACGGCTCCTTGTCAGCACCAGGAGTTATTGGTGAAATCAGCTGGTGCTTTGCTTGTGTTACGCAGCATGGATGTGCAGGGCACAACAGAGGACTGAGCATGTCAAGGTGCAAAACACAAAACACAGTCCCCCTCCTTTTTGCTGACACTTCTGCAAATAGAAAATGACTGAGATTTTTTACAAACATATGTCAAAAGCAAGTGTTGAATATGTAAGAAGCTAAAAGGCCCTTAAGGAAATATCTCTGTACATAGGCAGTATTTTAGCCTGAGAACACAGCCTACAAATGAATTTAAGTCCTTCTGTGACACTGCAAAGAATCATGAAATGCCAGCTGGGTGGCTCCAACAGGGCAGCCAAAACAGCTCCACAGCTCCTGGCAGCTCTCTGCAGCTCTGCTCTGACCCACGAAATCAGCTCACCAGGGTGTCTGGAGGCTTCCTCACACTGAATTTGGGAAGAGGAGAGGGTCCTACCTCACTGCACACACTGTGGGAAAGGCGATGTGAAAAGCATCCTCTTCGCTGAAATAAAAGTGTGCTCTGACTCCACCGGGGCAGTTTCATAGTACCTGTTTCTGCCCAGAGGAAATTAATGGCATAGTGTCATTAATTTTGCCATTAATTTGGATACAAGGGAATAAAATCCAAAATCAACCACAACAGATTAATCACTGTTGCATTAAGGGGTGTAACCAAGTAACCTTTAGGGGTCCAGTCGGATTCAGAGTACTGAACTACCACAGTCACAGATTCACCAATAACGTACATGTATAACCACCCTTACTCTAGTCACATTTAATGAGAACTATCATGACTAGGAACAATGCAATCAAGTGCAATTTATTACAGCAACAGGTACACAGGTTCTTTGGATTACCGGGGATAGTTACTGTCTGCAAAAGCAAGCTAGCATGCATGAAATACACAGGTGACACAGGTGTGCAGCCTGGAAATTAACATGTTAAAAGACACAAAGACTCTAGAGAGATTTCTAAGTTTCTGTGCAGACACATGATATAACCAAGTGTTCAAATCTCACCCAAAGGCATCCCAATGGGGGGGAAGTTAGGCTCAGCTTGTCGACTGTTCCCAGGCATTAGGAGGTCCTCAGGATGGTCCTAACGATGGTATCTTCCCTAACATCCCCTCTCTCTTAGGCCAATTTATATTATTTTCTATCTTTTAGGTGGAGCTTGAGTGGCTCTAGTCAAGCATTTCTTAGTTATGATTGGTGAAAAGATCTCCCGTCTCCGTTTAAAATAATAGGCTTTGAGGAATTCAGAGCGCATGCTCTGTGTGGGGTGGTCGCACCTTGGAGGCGGGTAGCTTTTGGGATGGAGGTGTGTTTTGGTATTATAATGATATTATAATGGGCAAAAGTACACTAGGGTACAGCATTTGTCAAAACATGACAGGTCCAGGGTAGCAAAAAGTGCAGCTTATCGGTCTTGGTGTGCACAAGAACAATCGAGTCCCCACCTGGTACAGAGCCTAGCCGTGGTGTCTCCACTCCACCCTACGCTCTGTACTGTTCCTTAGAGCTAGCACACCAGGTTCCCCCAGCACGATAGTATCTAAGGTTGGAAGCCTAGCGGAACGCTCAGGTAATACAGCTACGCCCTACCCTGAAAGCCTCTTCAATGCTGTACATTTTCTTTAAAATGTGAATGTTAGTTTTATTTTCCTAGTTACTTTAGGCAATTGCACCACAATCACTTCAAATCTGTCCTGTCCTGTCTCCATGGTGCTCCTTTCCTCCATACAAAATATCCCCTCCTAGAACACCCAGAGGAAGAACTCCATACACCCTGTATCAGTTGCTGATGGAATGGAACATCCTAGAGGTGAGGATATTGCTTGTTTTACCAACCAAACAGAAGGATAGTTATTATTACAAACCTTGGTTCATTGAATACCAAAGCTTGTGAACAGAAAATATGTCAGAAAACTGAATTAATTGCCAAATAAAGAAATAAATAAAGGAAAAAACAAACAAACAAACAAACAAACAAAACATGTTTTAAACAAGGATTTAAAATGCACATTTCCAGAATCTCTGTGCACCTCTGCAGTTAACAGAAGGTTTAATCCACTTCTCAGGCAGGAAATACGTAAGTATATAATAGGCCCCTTTCACAGTAACAACACCTTGCAGAAGTGTAAGAAATAATGGCCAGCAGGTGTGGTTGACATGAGGAACATGTCAATTGACAGTGAGAAGTGGTTGACATGAGAAAGGCCGTTAAAGCAATCATCTCAAAAACTAAGAGCCAGAGCAGAAGCTCTCAGTTTCAGCCAGTGGCTTACTCTAAATTACTTAACACACTTAATTTCTTTCTTTGACTATCAGAAAAGGAGGAAATTTATTTTATTTTATTTTATTTTATTTTATTTTATTTTATTTTATTTTATTTTATTTTATTTTATTTTATTTTATTTTATTTTATTTTATTTTATTTTATTTTATTTTAATTTTTGTTCCTGGTTCTCTACATGTGTAATAAAGAGCTGTGTTACCAACCCAACTACATCTTGGTGACAAAACAAACAAAGAAAGAAGCAAACAAACAAACAAACAAAAAACAAAAACAAACAAAAAAAAAAAAAACATAAAGAGTACTGAACACAGAAAACTATCCAAAATATTATATATATATAATATATATGTATATTATATACATGTATAATATATATATACAGGTATAATGTATATACATATAATATTTTTGTTTTGAAGAGAATAGAGGAGAAGGAGTAACTGAAAATAGTTATAAATAGTACTGCAACAGCTTATTGGCAATATTGTTTTCTGAATTTTTGTCGGGGAATGACCTTGATAAGCATTAGGTGATCCGCAGACATTTGAGCTTTCCAGAATGTGCCCTTACCTTGTGACTCTGAATGGATCCCACAGCTTTGGAGAACATTTGCCACAGCATACAGAGAGAAGTGAAGATCAGGAAATCCTGACTGCCTGAACAAAATAAAAAATTGAAGTGAGTTATTATGATAAGAAATTATTTATAGAACTGGTCTCTCTTTCATGCGAAAGTTTTTATTGCTCAAATCAAGCCATGGAAAATCTTTTCCCAAGCAAAAGAATTAGGAGAAGAAATGAATCACAAAGAAGTTAAACTGAAAAGACATTAAGTTACATTGGAAAATGTAGATAAACATCTTCCTTATGTTACTTCTAAATAGTTGTAGTAAGAGCTTAAATATACAATTCACATGAGTTATTGTAATACATTGTTACAGAGACATCATCTTGTAAAAAAAAAAAAAAAAAATGAAGAAAAATCCAAACTTGTGCTGGGTTCCATAAGCAGATTTTTGTAGCCCTTCCCAAGAGGTGAAGTAAAATAACAAATACCACTGAGAACTTACTTTAAATTTACATGCATTGGAAAACATTTAAGTTCTGCAGTGTTTAACTGTTAATATCCTGATATTAGGATAAATACTATTGAAATAAGATGAATCAGTCTATTCTAAAGCAGGTAAGATAAAAGACAAAGTGGTAGAGTCCTTGATATCTTAATTTAGCTACTGAAACACACAGTTTTTGGATACCTGGCTCAGGGTGGCACCCAAACCACTGGGCTGGACAGGTAGCTCTCCATGCTCCCCACACATCATTCTGTGGTGCCAACCTTTAAAAAGTGGAATTAGAGATAGCTACAAGTGCCAGCAGTTATGGAGATGGTCCAGCACAGTGTCTCGCAGCGTAACCCTCCATGGGGGCATTCAGGGCCTTTTGAAAGTCTTGCCCTTGGCCCTTTCCTGTGTCTGAGGCACTTCTGCTCATGCCTTCCTGGCTGGTGGGAAAGAGCAGCAGGGCAATTGCAGCTCACCACTGCTAGTTTCAGCGGTGCTGGGTGACACTAAAGCTGGCAGATCGTTTTGTGGAGGCCTCTCCCCAGGTTTGGGCTTGCTGTCCCTCCATGGAGAGCATGAGGGAAGGGCTCCCCGTGCCTGGCGCTGCCCTGCAACAGCACAGCCATCGCTCCCTCCCAGCACAAGGTGGAGATGAAGGCTGATCTCCGTGGTGTGTGTTACAAGCTGTGTTTTCAGACAGATGGACTCCCACAAATCGTGTACCTTGGGGAGCTCTCGGGGGGCCTGGCAGAGCTGTGTGATCACCATGTGCTTGTGAAGGCAGCCCTGCAAGCCCAGCATGGCAGGCACAGCGCGATATATTTAGTTTGGGGATGAACAGATGGGTTGTTTGCTCTGCGCCCGTACGTGCTGGGTTCCCACAATGGGAAAAGAAGGCATGTCTCGTCTAGACAGGGTTTAAATGGGGGCAGGGAGGATTCTCCTAAAAGAGCTGCTTGACTTTTCCCATTCCATATTTTCACTGGTGGCATATTTCTCACAGAAAGGTAGGCTGCTCTTAAATCAGGTTTTTGGATGCTTTCTGTTGACTGCAACTTTTCTCAATCATATCATTGTGTTCTGCATAATTAGATAGTCTACTGCCATGTATGGCATCCTTTCATCTTTTTTTTCTACTCTTTCCAGCATGTTATTCTATGCTGTTTTGCTCAGTATGTGAACTATGTGCAATTCCTTCACTGTAGATGGTTCAATACTCCGTAAGGTCCGTAGGAAGCCCAAAAGTATGGTTAGCACAGGTAACTTGGAGGTGGAAGCGAGTTTTGTGCCAAATGTGACACAAAGAAGAGAATACTGCAGAAAGATATTGAGGGATTGAGTTAAAATTGATGGCTAGTTTAATTTTGTGACTTTTTTAGTACAGCTCTGCATAGGAGTAGCTGGCTGTCAGACAAGAAGAAAGAAAGAGGCAAGAGTGGTATAGAAAAGAAGAGGGACTGTTGGTGGCAACTGTGGTGGGGCTGGTCTAGGCTCCATCATCTGTTTCAGTCCCAAACACCCCAAAGCCATCAGGAGCCACCAACACCAGTGCTGGCAGCAGAGATGAGGACCCTGGAGAAACCCTTGGCAGGAAATACCAGAAAGAATCATTCACATGAGAATCATTAGTGTGCAGCTTGTGATCACTTTGTGATCACTTAAGAGATTGGGGTGAGAGCTACAAAAACTTACAGATCCTCTTTTTTTTTTTTTTTTTTTAATCAAATGTACTACTTGCATCAGAATAGCATCAGGCTTTTCAGCTGTTCCAAAGGAAGAGACTGCTTTTGGCTTCAGCAAGAAGCGGGCCATTACTGCAGACCTGCTTTGTGAACTCAAACTTAATTATTTTTTTCACATTCTGAATGCAATTAAAATAATTGCTGTTTTTATCTCAATGTAAAATATGGTAATTCTTGCTTCTGTAAGCAAAAAACATGACAGTCTCTTATAATTGAACGTGCTGAGCTAAAAAGATTAATGTACCAAGAATACAAATATGGAGTGTGTCAGTGGGAGCAAAGATGATACAATAGCAGGTTGTAAATGTGCACATATATTCAAACAGTGTAAAATGCAAAATCTTGGCATGTTAAGCACTTAATAATCCAGGTCAATGTATGTTAAAACCTTTACAAGACAAAAATAATAATACCAATATTCTCATGCACAAGATGATGAGTTTAGTGTGATGTGCTGTTTTATTGTTTTTTATTTGTCAAATGACTAGACTGTTATTCCAATTCAATTTTATGGTTCCTATCTGAAGGATATTAGTTCTGCATAAGTAGGATATGTTGCTTCAATTGTCTTTGCAGGACATATAGTCATGATATTTTTCAATGATAAGCACTATGGAACTATTTATTAAATTTAGTGAATTAAATTAAATACAGATATAACTGTTTTATCCCATGATTAAATTATGTACAGACTTATACTGCATATAAAACATAGTAAAGCCCAGGTTTAACTACACACAGTTTAATGTAACAAACAATTCAAGCAATTTTGCTAATGCTTCTCTTTATTTGGTAGGATTAACATGCACTTTGTAAGCAACTTAAGCAACTTGGCCTCAGTAACTTTTTTATTTATTTATTTATTTGTCACCTACCTGACTCCTCTGAAGGGGTAGTTTACCTGAGGTAGGTTACATGTTATTGTCAGGGAAATATCTTTATGCTTTTGCATTAATGCAACCTGTATGGCACAGAATTTGCTTGGACTCTGGTCTTTTGCAGATATCAGTAATTTATTCTACTCTGTTTCTATTTTTTTACCTCTTTACTTTTTTCACTATAAAGGTGTTGTAAATTCTCTTTGGAAATATAAAAGATAAGCAAGACCTGTTTCTTTATGGAATGAGGACTGTAAATATTTACATTTTTTTAGAAATATGAAATTACTAAGTAATTAATTAAGGTTCCACCTATTTTTAGCATTTTTATTCTAATGATAGGATACTTTTTGAAAGATAAAATTGCATAACAACTTTTGGGAAAGATCTTAAAAATATATATATAAAATAAGAAGAGCATATACATTTTGGGGTATGTGTCAAGCCACTAGATCACCTACAGTCTTCCGTTGGTCAACAGTCTTGGGTCTGCAGTAAGTGGGATGAAAAACGATTTCTGCACCATGAGCTCTCAGAAGCGAAATCTCTTCTGATTGACATTTGAGACAAAGAGATTAAGAAAGAAAATACATTTTGTAGAAAGAAAACTTAATGTGTTTATATTTTATAGTCTCACTTTAACTTGGATTCTTTCTAAGTTTGCTCTTCCAGCAGCACAGGCTGCTGTTTCTGCATTTCTTTTCTCACAGAAATAATTTCACTTTCCTAGCTTCATGTATCTCTTAAAATAAATAAATAAATAAATAAATAAATGATGAAAACTGCTCAGTATCAGCAGCTGTAATGCTGATGATATAGAAAAAAACAACTTAGCTGCCAACCTTGCCAACCTGGGTTACTCCTACAAGAACAACTACTGCAGCTATTCCTGGGATCACATGTGTGCAGCAGGGAGGATATATTTGGTAGAGTGCCACAAAAGACCTCACAAAAGACAAATCCACATGTCATCAGTGGAAGCACTCTGTCATGAGTATGAGAATTGCATGTAAGATATAATAAAGGTGTAATCCCACATTAGTGATGCAGTAATATTGTTACACAGATTGTTTAAAACCCCCAAACTATTTGAATACGCTATTTTGTTGCCAGTCCTACAAGCATAACTAATCCAGCAGAATATTGTAGCAATGATTTATCAATCTCTATTTGCACGAGTATAATCAACACTGAACATATCAGCCTGAAGGTCTGAAAATTATCAAAGCAGTTAAAGCATATAACAGGAATGTCCTAGGAGCTCTAAAATAAGCCACCTTTCCTGTGGTCCCCATTCCTGTACAAAATTACTTGCTGTTCCAGCCTCCTCTAGGCAGTGGAAGACACCCTTTGCAATGCCGCCATGCAGAGGTGTTTGGGTCCCTTTCACAAAACCTGGTCCCTCACCACCTCTGCCAAGTCCTTATGGCTCGTGGTGGCCAGGGAGAGTGCAACAGGCCTGGACAGGTGCTCAGCAGACACCCCTGGTGATGAGAGAGGGAGAGATGCTAGACCCACACATGGCAGGATGAGGATATCTTTTCTTCAAGGTGTTTCCTGTGTGTTTTAACTAAGATGCTGTTTACTTCAACAGCTGAATATTTTAGCCCTACTATTTAGTGTGAGACTGGTGTCTGGATTATTTTAGAAACGTGTGGCTTACAGTGATGGAGGCAAGATTGTCTTAAGGGTGATCCCCTCTTTGGTTGAAACTCATCTTTATCTCTGTTATTTCTTGGAGAAATTCAGTGAAAGCATGAGGCAGCTAAATATAAACTCTAATGATAAATGACTGTCTTGAGAGCCATGGAGAAGAGCAATTAACACAGTTTAAAGCTTAGAATAATAAAAGTATGAAATTGTCTCCATAGAATGAGAGAAAGGACATGTAGTCATGTTCCTCTGAAGTGTCTTGAGACACAAAACATCTTAAAATGAAAGAGCCCTTTTTGATTAGTGGAAAAACAGCAGGACTTGGCTCAGAGAAAGCTATCTTGCAATGAAATTGAAGAAAGCAATTTGGCTAAGAGCTGAGGGTAGAAATCAAATATATTTGGCTCAAATACTTTTCAGTCAAAAAATATAGAGTGTTTTGTTGCCAGTAGGGTAAAACAGATTTGATGAAAACTGGCACAGAGTACAGGATGAAAAAGAGCTCGAAGAAAGATGAAAGACAGTCGAACGTAGGAACATTGCCTAGACCTCAGCAACGTGAAAACAGTGAAAGCTGCCAAAATACAGGGGAACTTGCCCATTGTCATCACGCTGGATGGAAATAGAAGCAAAAGGACTTCTAAACCCCATTCCTGCTCCTGATGAATAAAATACCTGATTTAGACATGGGTAATTTTTAGACGTGGGTATCAAACATATCAGCCTTTCTCACACCTCAGTACTGGCAGAGACTTTTAGGAGACACCTCTGAGTGTATTGATTTCACACTTTTCTCCCACTTACAGTTTGCTGGTTTTGGCTGAACGTAGTGACACCTAACAAGCATTACAATATTACAAGTAATGCCCAGAGGAAGGAAAAGTTGTTACAAAAATCATACAAGGCTTTGCTGCACATACAAATACTGCTCCAGAAAACCTTGTCTTTTTAAACTGATTTCTATTGAAATTAGTGAAACGCTCTGTAGATGTAAATTAATAGTCTGTTATACCAAAACTATACCTAAGTTTATATAATATGCAGTATAACAACAATAGTGATATTTAATTCTTCTAATGACATGATTTTTCTGTTACGTTACTTTGAACAGTTAAGTGCCATTCGATGACAGATCATCAGCTTACGAAGATCAGAAGGACATATGTATTCAAATTTTTGTAGTCAATTTAGACAGAGGTTTTTATTACTAATCCTCTCTGTTGTTTTTTTAGACATTACTAAGTAAACAACTCTCCTACACATTTTCCATAAATGTGAAGAAATTTATGGAGGATTCTTCCATACTTTTGAACCTTTGAAGGCCGCTGTTGTGCTGTCCTGTTCCAATTTATCTATTTTTTTTTTTTTCTCATGAGGTCAAATTAGACATAGCCAAAGGGAGTCAGAAGCTTCCTCTGCTGTTCAGGAAGAACAGATGTATTCCCATCACAGCTCCTCTGACCTTACTTTTCACTTAAGCAGTGCTGGGACAACTGGAGTAACCTTAGTTCCTGATGCAGAGTACAACAGAGGTAGAGACGTTATCTTTTCCTACCTGATAGTGACTTCCCAAAGCTATGATAATGGCAAACATTTTTATTTTTTAAAACAAATATCGATGTACTTCAGGCACAAAATGACTTATCATGCCCTTTTTCTTATTTTAGCACTTCTTTGTCATTTGAGCAATATTTTATACAGGGGATCTGTAAAAGATTGAATTTGCTCTTTTTATGGCTTCTTTATGCAGTTGCCAGCCACACAGTGTCAGACAGTGGTCCGCACATTTATACAGATGCTGAATATGATTATGTTTCTGTATGTAACAAGATGGTGAGCACTACTTTGCATATTCACCAGGGAAAATATTTCCTGCATCAAAATGTCATTTATCATATTATTAATTCAGATGAATGCTTGAAGATGTCTAAAAAGGTTTCATCAGCTGCAACAAGAGAGAAGGCATGGGAAAGCTCATGATAAATTCCTCCAGAATATTGCTGCTTATGTTGTCCTCCAGTTTGGCTTAACCCCGAAGTGCAGGCTGACCTGAATTCAGCTAAGAGAAATGTCATTTTTACTTAGTCCAAACAGATGTCATCCTGCCTGCTACCCACTTCCAGCCAGGCTGCGCAGTGTGGAGGTCTGGGTGAGTGGCATATTACGTCGGTCTCCATAAGGAAGTGGCACATGTAGGTAATCCCCTGCGAATTCTAATTACATGAGCTGGGAAATGGTGGTAATGATGGATGTTGACAGCGGGTTTTCTCAGCATGTGACAGTCCGCCTTTATGAAGTGATCCAAAGCTGCCGCCTCGCCCACACATATTGCTGATGGTCTGCGCTGGGTGTTGCAGGGTTGTTTCAGGTGGGAGAGATCTGGATGTGTGTTTCTTCTGCAGAGTAATTTTTGTACCCATGAACTTACTAATATACAGAATTGCCTCCTTTTACAATATGAAGTACTCACATCATATTTCTCATAAAATGCTGCCAGTTTCCCAACAGAAAGAACCATCAACTTCTGGACAAAATAACAGTTAGCAATATTTTGTGATTACTCATTGTTTTCCACCTGACTCTGAAGAATTGGATTAATTAAGCCTTTCGACATCCAAATAAAGTAAGTGCTACATTAATAAAAACACAAATGGCACTGGAAAACCTAGTGTACATCCAAGAACCCATATTTTAACAGAACAAAATGCAGGTCAGCTCCCTGGTACATTAAGGAAACCAAATAAGAAATGGATCTGTATACCAGCCTGATACAGTGCTCAAAGTGAAAGGCAGATAAATGCATTTTCTGGGCTCTATTCCACAGTCATTTTCCATTGGAAATCCATACCAATAACAAGACACCAGATGAGGGTCATGACAAAGTAGAAGCCCTTAAGCATCCCAATCCTTGTGACAAGGGATAGAGTATCTTATCTTTATTTATTCATATTGCAACTCTCCTAAACAGTTTTCAGGCCAGCTAAACAACCCGCCAAAGAAATTCCTCAGGGAGGAAAGATACCATTTTCCTCAGTTGTTTTAGGTTGGTAGTAATATCATGGAGTAACAAACCCAAAACATCTGAGGTGGAAGATGCTATATACTTAAAGCCCTATGCTGTGACAGCATTACCAAGAATACACAATCAACCTGTGCTTCAACACCAAGAAAAGGAGAAACAACAAACATGGAGTGTTCCTGTATCCTGCAGGTATTTTGGGGCTTCATGAAGATGCTGTTGGATAGATGGGGTATTTGGGGGGCGTATGTTTTCTTCACAAACACAAACTTTAGAAGTGTGATTGCTCTTAACCTCTGAACTGGGACTACCATGACATTCAGGGCATCCAGGATGTTGGAGATGGAGCTTGTCAACCCTGAGAGCTACCTTGTGGATCTGTGCAGCTTGAGTTTCTTGGTGCAAGGTCACTTTCTTTTTCTATTTTTTTTTAATTCTTCTGGATCTTTTCTGTATTTGCTCATGTGTAGTTGAATGTCTCAAGGTCAAATGATTGGGCATGCATACTATGGTATATCTCTGCATACCATTATGTGTATGTCAACCACCCTTCCAGAGTGCAAAGTCTGAAGAATGAACATTGCAGTAGTTGCATGGGATCCTCGCTTGTAGTTACTCATACATATATTTTAGATACAGTTGGATGTTTTCTTAACAATTTTGTTTCATGCACTATCATCTCCATTTCAGGAATGCCTTATGTATCAGCAGATTTCCAGCAATATTTGGTCACTTATTAGTCCTTCTGATTTGCTTGAAAATGTTCACATAAATTTCATTGGAAAAACGTATTTTTTTTTATGTGTAATTAACAAAATAACTAGGTATTGTCAGTACATCCTTGAAGAAAAAATTGTATATACAGATCACTACAAATGAGAAATCATTAAATCTGTTTCTTTACATGATACTAGTGACTGGGTTTCTCATGGGCACTTTCAAATCCAAAGAAAAAATAAGCACGGAAAAATAACACATTCTGTCACAAGTAAGAAACAAATGAAATATCTTTTGGAAACTTATCTTTAATTATCTATGTAAAATAAACAAACAAGGAAATGTGGAAGTGTTGCTTAGGTGGATTTTACTTTTTTAATTTTCATCATATTCCTCTCAGTGTTCTAATACATCAAAGTTCTTAAATCTGCCAGTCACTGCTAAAATTTGGTGTGACAGACTGTAGGACTGGATCTGAAAGGATTTTTTGTTTCATTTGAAATGAATAGGCATAGACAACTGGAAAAAGCAAACAAGTCAAAAGAAGAGTGAATGAACGAGATGAAACAACATCAAGAAAGGAACACACGGGGAAAGGCAGAGAGCAATCACAATGCTTGAAGAGATAAAGTGGCTGTGAAATGACAGAGGAGGCACAAGGCTGCCCCTCAGCCAGAAGGACTGTCCTGCACCTCCCATCCTGTGCCCTGGGGTTATTTTTAACACTGTTTTTTTAGGTAATTTCATTATATTCTTTACAGAAAAGAACAGAAGCACGGTGCATCTTCAGCCTTAATTCCCATGTGCGCTTTGTGCTCCAAATGAAGAATTTCTTCCTCACGTCACATCTAATCTAAGTCTCCCCTCCATTTGTTCAAAGACATTATTCCTGGTTCCATGGCTACACACCCTGACAGAGTGTATTGGGTCTGGCTGGAATGTTAACTTTCCCGGCAGCAGCCCATACAGTGCCGTACTCTGTACTTGTAGCTGGAACAGCAGTGTTATCACACCAGTGTTGTGTCTACTGCTGAGCAGCAGTGGCACAGCATTGGGCCTTTCTCTAACCCTCCTAGGGGGTGGGCAAAAAGTGAGGAGAGAAACATCACTAGGGCAGCTGACCTAAACCAATCAAAGGGATATTCCATACCATGTGGTGTCACACTCAGCAATAAAAGGTGGAAACAGGAAGAAGAGGGGAGGGGTGGGCTCTCGTTGAGAAGATGTCGGTCCTCCTCTCGAACACCGGCTGCGTGCGTTGAGGCCTTGCTTCAAGGACATGGTCAGTCATCGCTCATTTGTGGGAAGTAGAGAGTAATTTCTTTCCTCTGCACTTCCATATAGCTTTCATTTAGTTTGTTTGTTTGTTTTCCTCCCTTTTTCCCCTTTCCCTTTTATTTCCCCTTAGTTAAATTGTTTAGTTCATGGTAGTCTTTATTTAATGATTATAATTATTTTCCTTTAATTAAATTATCCTTATCTCAACCCGTGAGTTGTTCTTTGCTTTACTTCTCCCCCTCCTCATCTAAAGGAGGGGGAGTGAGAGAGCGGTTGTGGGGTTTAGCTGCCCAGCACGGTAAAACCACCACACAGAGTCCCTCTCTGGCTTTCTTTTAGGTCACTTTTATGGGTAAAAACCCCTAATGGTGTCCCCCAGGGCTCAGTACTGGGGCCACTCCTCTTTAATATCCTTGTCAATGATCTGGATGAGGACATTGAGTACACCCTCAATAGGTCAATAGGATAGTTTGCAGATGACACCAAGTTAGGTGCGTGTGTCAATCTGCTCGAGGGTAGGAAGGCTCTGCAGGAGGATCTGGATAGGCTGCACCGATGGGCTGAGGTCAACTGCATGAAGTTCAACAAGGCCAAGTGCCGGGTCCTGCACCTGGGGCACAACAACCCCAAGCAGAGCTACAGGCTGGGAGAGGAATGGTTGGAGAGCTGCCAGGCAGAGAAGGACCTGGGAGTGATGGTGGATAGTCGGCTGAATATGAGCCAGCAGTGTGCTCAGGTGGCCAAGAAGGCCAACGGCATCCTGGCTTGTATCAGGAACAGTGTGGCCAGCAGGGCTAGGGAGGTGATCGTCCCCCTGTACTCAGCTCTGGTGAGGCCGCACCTCGAGTACTGTGTTCAGTTTTGGACCCCTCGCTACAAGAAGGACATCGAGGTGCTTGAGCGGGTCCAGAGAAGGGCGATGAAGCTGGTGAGGGGTCTGGATAACAAGTCCTACGAGGAGCGGCTGAGGGAGCTGGGCTTGTTCAGCCTGGAGAAGAGGAGGCTCAGGGGCGACCTTATTGCTCTCTACAGGTACCTTAAAGGAGGCTGTAGCGAGGTGGGGTTGGTCTGTTCTCCCACGTGCCTGGTGACAGGACAAGGGGGGAATGGGCTAAAGTTGCACCAGGGGAGTTTTAGGTTGGATATTAGGAAGAACTTCTTTACTGAAAGGGTTGTTAGGCATTGGAATATGCTGCCCAGGGAAGTGGTTGAGTCACTGGAGGTCTTTAAAAGACATTTAGATGTAGAGCTTAGTGATGTGGTTTAGTGGAGAACTGGTTACTGTTAGGTCAGAGGTTGGACTAGGTGATCTTGGAGAATCTAGATGATTCTGTGATTCTTTAAGGTTAGGTGGCAAAAATGCAGGAGCTAGCACATTGCCACCCTATCTACCTTGTTCCTCATATTCCACATGACATTTTCCAGCTCAGGCTCTAGCCTCTGATCAGTGTACCACAGAATCATAGAAACATTAAAGTTGGAAAAGACCTCCAAGATCATCTGGTCCAACCATCACCTTGTTAGCAGTCACCCACTAAACCATGTCACTAAGCACCACATCTAACCTTTCCTTGAACACCCCCAGGGACGGTGACACCACCACCTCCCTGGGAAACCCGTTCCAATGCCTGACTGCTCTTTCTGAGAAGAAATGTCTCTTAATTTGCAAACTAATACTCCCCTGGTGCAACTTGAGGCCATTCCCTCTAGTTCTATCACTAGTTATCTGCAAGAGGAGGCCTTTTCCCTGTTCCCCACACCTTTCTTTCAGGAAATTTTACAGAGCAATAAGGTCTCCTTGAGCCTCCTCTTCTCCAGACTAAACAACCCCATCTCCCTCAGCTGATCCTCACAGTACTTGTGTTCCAGGCCCTTCACCTGCTTTGTAGCCCTTCTCTGGACATGCTCCAGGTTGTCTATAGTCCTTGCTCAGTTGCTTGTTTCACACAGTTAATACCACAAGTGGCCTTACCCAAAAAAAACAAATGCGTTTTTCTTTCTTTTTTTTTTTTTTTTTAATTTATTTATTTTACCTGAGATTATTTGTATTATAGACAAGCAGACTATCCTGAACAACAATATATTTTCCTTCTCACTCACTGGTTTTCATTGAAAAATGTTGCCTTTCCAACTGAAGTTTGCTGATCATAACTTTCTATTTCTTGAAATATTTTATCCAAATAAGAGGTCAGAAGGCAAGGGTTGGGATTACTTATTCTGCTGATGAATTACCCATAAAAATTTAACTCCTCAGTAGCTTTACAAGTGAAGTAACTTTTATGTTCTGCATAAAAGGCCTTTTTTGGCCTTGAACTATGAGACTGATGCCAGACTAGAGGTATAGTTGACCTCCTCTTTGCAGGCTACCCCCAGTCCTTCAGCATTGTCTTCCCAGGATCAAGTAAATGAGTGAAGTGTTCTGGCATCCCCTCATGACCTCCAAGTCAATAGGCAATAAACTTGAGAGCCAAATTATTTCTCATTTACAGTACTCTGGCTGTATCTCATGCAGGACAAATCTTGGCAGCATCATCTTTACTTCTTTATTTCTTTTGCTGAGAAGAGATCAGAATGAAGTATAGGGAAAATTAGGTGTATTTAAGAGTTTTATTTGCCATATATCAGCTCTACAGAGATTCTCACCCCGTTGACTTCCAAAATGCTGTAAGAATCCTGAAGTTTTGAAGCAGTAAAGAGTTTTGGTTTTGTGCGTGCTGTGTTGAAATACTTAAAATCTTTAAGGAAAATGTTAGGCTGGGCTGACTTTATTCATTCTGCCATCTTGTAAAAATATTGTGCCTCTTCCAGTGAACAACAAGAGGCAACCCTGTGTTACTGCAGCAGCAACGCGCCCAAGCCATCCCCCCTCATACATCCACCCAGCCCAGTGATGCTTCACCATTTAGTGGATGCCAGTAGGACAGAAGTCATCAACAATGCCTGTGCACTGTTTTCTGATGTTTCATAGTATTTCGTATTGTGAATTACCCAGCTAGAGGTTAATTTTTTAATAATAATTTTTTTTTTTTCATATTTGTCTTCATTTTCACAGGCAGTCTGTTTCATATGTATCCACAGTTGTAAAAATCCTGCCCTCTTAATTGTATATGAGCAATCTATAGTTACTACAACAGTTGCTTAAACACAGGGAAAATTACTTTGTTTTTGTCTTTTATTGGTTACTTTTTGTTCAAGACAAGGTTTGCCCTGTCTGACTATGGGCCATCTGTGATCAGTAATGAGATGGGTAAGATGCAGCCTTCCTGAAGGAAAGGAAAACGTTAGGGAAAACAGGTGCTGAATAATTGCAGGTACACCTGGCCTTGGCTAAGACAAAACAACTCTTTTTGGGAGTGATTACTTACAGTTACCTGCGTGTTATGAAAGAAGCTCACGTCAGAACTGAACATGAAAAACAATGTGCACACTTATAATGTTAGACTGCCTGGGTATAGTGAAGGTATCAACTCAATTGCTTGCAGGCCACTTCCATGCCACAGATCAGCTTCCAGAACAGTTTTGCTTGGTGGGGAAATGCCAAAAGTCATGCCTAATCTGTGAGTGGGTAACAAGGGTTTGAGAGTAATGGTTATGATTTCTCAGGGTGAGCAGAAGTTAATTTGTTGTGGTTTGCTGTGGTTTGAAAGGACTTGTGTTAGTTTCATGCTACTAAAATAGGGAATTCCCTGGTCATAAGGATACAGATTCTTTCCAGCATATAACCCAACAAACAGATACTAAATACAACACTCTTTTAACATTCAAAGGTATTGAATACTGAAGAAATAAATTTCAAGTGAACCGTATAAATAATCAAACCCCAGCTGATAAACAGATGGCTAATGTGATTAATAACAGGCAGCAAAGTTTCCCTTTCTATTGAGAAGTCATTTTAGAAAGTGCAGGAGCTCAGAGAAATTAAGATTACCATTGCCTGAACCACAGAAATGTGGTCCTTCAGCGGTGGCTTCATTTTCCAGACTTGCGTTTTTTTGGCCTCAATTCTCAATGTGGCCTACAATTTGGGAATTTAAACACAGAAATAATGGCATGTGAAGTTAAAGTGTGTGCAAATATTTGTTGGTAGACATCTGGTCTGAGATTTTCTATGCTCAATTCAAACTGTAAAAATAATAAAATATCCAAATTTCATATATATCTGTAGAGGTTGTCATGTGTACGCAGGTAATTAGATAACAAGTTACAACCACTTGCATTTGTCATCCAAACGTGCAAAAGAGTACCCAGAAAATATGACATTGTGCTCACAGCTCTGAAAATCTGTCTGCTGATGAACGCTACACTCGCCATCTGGCTTCTGCACTGTAGATGACTTTGCAAGCCCTGAAAAATCAGTATTGCTTGGGCTTGTGCTGGATCTCATGTACCAGATGGCACTTGCACTGAACTTGGCTCTCAAATAGCTGGCCACAAACTGCTGTGCCTTTTATCCATGCTGTAATAATGTTTGTCATTTAGGGAAACTTGAGTTTACCTGCACAGTTTGTTTCTCCCTCTTAATATGCCAAAGTTCTTTCTGTCATGCACATTAAATACACATGCACTTACAAACTTTTGAAAAAGCTGCCATCAAGAAATAAGCCATAAAAGCAACTGAAAAAAGCAATCCTATAAGCATATGTCAGTCATAAATTTCATACTGAAGTTACAAATGAAGAAAAAAAAAAGGTCAAAAAAATATTAGGTGATATTAAAAATGAGGGAAATATCTATCATTTCTTAAGTGTCTTTGACCACTAAAAGTATACTGAAAGTATAATCAGTTGTTTTAAACTTCATATGGTCTAAATTAGGGAATAGAAACATCAGCCAAAGGGAAAATCTGGCATTGAGTTGGCCCAGCAGGATTGTAAAACCTTGGCTTTCTAGGATTCTAGGTAATTATTGGGAATCATTTTCATGTTGTTATTGTCTATGTCAGTTTCTCTTTATGAGAAACTCAAAGTGCATTTTATGTTGGCTATTTTACATTGTCTATAAAATGACAGATGCAGGCAGTAGCAGTTAGATATTTAATTGTAAATCTGCACATCTGAATTCTGTCAGGATAATACAGACCTTTAATCAATCAAAGCATAATGAACATAGTAATATGTTTTTAAATCTGTCCCCACAGCATTTACATCTCCATCAGGTGTTTTATTTCTGTCTGCTACCACATGCTGTGTCCCCAGTGAGTACTGCGGATATAGACTGTTGGATATATCCAACACAAGCAAACAAATTCCATCACATTAAGTATCTGTAACTCAAGAGAGGAATAGGCAAGCTTGTGGAATACCATACTAAATGGCACTCAGGGCAAAAGCAATGCCAATATCAGCTACCTGTGGCTGCAGTTCTTTTACCCATGGTAGCTCTGGTGTTTTAGACACACTTTGATTTTATACTACTTAACTCCTGTTAACGTACTCTGGAAATTATTTGGTCTCTTCCTTCTTTCCCTGTACTTTTCAATTTCTTGTTATCAGATTACCACAGATGCTGTGTGTTGCTTTCTAGTCTTGTTGCTCTCCACCCCTTTCCACTGCATTCTGCCTCACAAACACTGACAGTGCTGTTTCTTCTTCCATTTTCTCTTCCTCATCTAGAGTCACTGAAGACTAATGCTGTCTGAGTCTGAGCTACTCTCTTAAATCCCATCCAACTGAATCTCAAATTCAGGCAAAAGGCATTTGCCTAATTCTTAGTGCGCTGTAATAGGATTTTTTTTCATCTTTTGTTAAAAAAAAAGAAAAAAAAAAAGAAAAAAAAAACTATAAATCACTTCTTGAGATGATTATCTGTCATTCCCATACTAATTCAGAAAGTGTCTTCTCTCTCTCTCTCTTTTTATATATATATATATATTTATACATATATATATATTTATGTCTGTTAAATGTTCCTGAGACAACACAGAGGAACGTTGCCCAAAGACAATAAATATAGAGGAACAGACAATGATGAATAAAGTCACTCTTTCTCATCTTTCTTGTGATAAAAACTGGGCTGTCTTGGACTTCGTCTCAAATAGTGATAAAACAATCTTTAGACCATAATGTTTCTTGTATTGTTGATTTGTGTAGGCTAGCTTTGAAATACAGAACTTCATGATTTTCAGTGTCACACCTGTAATCCCCCAAATAATAATTCATCAATAGTCAATTCAGGAATAATTAACAATGAATACTCATCTAAGCATAGTTGTGGAGCTGACAGCATGCATTGCCCTAAATATATTTCTCACCTTTGCATAAGTAACTCCTAGACAAGGCTATGTCAGATTTCTGTGAGGACCGTGGCTCTGAAAAATAATCGATTTATTGGTGAAATATATATGTCTATCTGTTATCTTTTCTAATAGCTTTATCTAATCTTAGATTTAAAGGAAAAAAGAATAAAAAAGAAAGTATTTTTCTTATACTCTGGAGCACCAAGATGCTGTCATGTTTCAGACAAGTAAATATGTCTCTTTTTAAAGCCATTCATTCATTATCAGAATAGTCAAACAAAATACAGTCACAGCTTACACAAAAATTCATTAAGGAAACGTGATAAAATCCTTCATTTCCAACCTCAGACATTTAATGAGTCAGTAACTGTTCTCCTTTTTCAGATCAAATGCATAGAAATATAAATTATAGGGAAACTTCAAAAATAAGAAAGATCCAACATAAAAAAAAGCTTATTCAAATGCCAGAATACTAAGGGAAAAAAATCTAAAATGATCAAGTCCCACAGCAGACAAAATTTTAAAAATCACACCATACTCATTTTAAAGCAACCCAGCAACCCAGAACATAAAGTACTTTTGTATCAATTACTTCCCAAGGAAAAAAAAAAAAAAAAAAAAAAAAAAAGCATAGTTAGTACTTAAAGTTACTTGTTATGATCTTAATACAGATCTTATTTGCAGTTTTACTAAATACACTTGTTTCCATTGGAATATATTGGAGTATTTGAAGTATTTATTCATTTTTAGTTGCATTTCTATTCTTGTGGATGCTGATCGAAAATGTTACTTTCAATTTCACCTTTTCCAAGCTATAACAGCAAGAAACGTGTAGCAGCAAGCTGAATAATCACTGGGTTCCCAGGAGGCAGGCTCATCGAACGCATTTGAGCAGGTTCAGAAAATGCAGAAGTGTGACCTAAGCAGAGAGTAGAAGCAGCACCATCCTGTCACACCGCCACACACCACCAAAGCTTTGTCTCCCTGAACTTGTTGCTGTCTGAACTCCCGACATGCTGCTCGTCATCAGGTATGTTCTGCACTGTGTTACCTCCCCTCTGAATGCCTTGCAGCAGCTGAGGAATCAGCTTTGTTGCCTCACAACTTCTCATATTCCTGGCTAGAGCCAGGGGTGAGGAAGTAGGTAAAAAATAGTGATAGATGGACCATGAAGGTAGGCATGAAGGAATGGAAGTGCTCTGAAATCCTCCAGCAAAACATACAACAAGTGTTCTCTGAGCTCCCCCAGTTCTGGTGTATGTGAAGGGAAGGGAGAGCTGCTCAGGACTATCTCAGGACTAAAGGCTCTGACTTCTGCTGGCACATCAGCCACAGCATTAGCACAGCTAGGGGAGCACTGTGGTTGCAGGGCACCAGTCAATATGATGGTCACAAGGATTTAGCTAGTGGCAACAGGTTTTCCCTTCCCTTGCAAAAGTGCTTTAAGCTTTGGCTAATTTAGTCACAATAGAAGTGGATCACGGATGCAGCACAAAGAGGAGCAGCAGATGGCCTTGTAGTTAGCATGATTATCCCCAATGTAGGTGATTAGCAGCTCTGAAATCTGCAAAGAGCACGGAGAGCAGAAAAGGAGGAGGCAAACTCAGAAACTGTACTCAGTGGAGTCTCTCTAGCTGTGGGGTGGCCAGTACGAGAATGGAACCAGTAGCTCCCAGTGAGGTGGAGGTTGTTTTGGGAACCAGAACAAAAGGCAAACATACAAGCAAAAAGCTCACAGCAATGGATGCTCAGATGTACATACTAGTGATGACAACTACAAATACAGGTCCTCATACTGAGGAGGACTCTGGAGGCTGGTAAAGATTGTTATAGCTCTGGAGCACCAGAGACAAATATTGGAACCTCAGGTCTGTGCTGAAATTTTCATTTCTCTAGAACTGCTGAAAGGGACCAAAAGCAAATTGTCAACAGTGCAGCTCAAAGCATGGGCACACAAAGCCTGGAAGGTGGCTGTTGAATAAAATTGCAACTGAAAGAATACATCAGAACTAAACTTTATATTAGAGTACAGTTATATGGCTACAGGAAAGTCTTTTGGTTCTCAGTGCAACCAGAAAATAAATAAATAAAAAAAATAAATTATTGAGACAGACAAATTGAAAACAAACAAACAAAAAAAAAGGTACAGAGACAGCCAAATATTCTTTTATTTAGGTAACATGATAGGTAGTTTTTGATAGAAAAAGACTGAATTTACAGACAACCCAGGCACTAAAACTCTTAGTGAAAATTAAGAATTAAACATTTTTTAACTTCACACCAAATATCTATGTCCTTAGACAAGAAAACAGCTTAAAATATATGACCCAGAGGAAAACTCAGGCGGCTATATATAGCCAGATTTATAGTTTGCACAAGCAGTATAACACAGCTACTAAACTCAGTCTTCCTCCAAGAAGTTCAAGATATGCCAACAACAGTAGAAATACAGAGAACAATTTTTTTTAGAACAAAGGTTTTGCAAATGAAGGGGAAAAATATGTGGAATACTAATTGCTGTGTTACAAAACACTGGACAGCCTCGAAGAAGTAATAAGGTATTTTTGGGAAAACAAACAAACAAACAAACAGTAATTAAACAGTAATTAAACAGTAATTAAATAAAATATAGAGCAGCAAGTTAGTTAGATGGACAAGGAAAGAACAGGTCAAGTATACTGTCAGATCATAATGTGTTCAGACTGAAATGCAATAAAGAAAAACACTTAAGAAGGCTAGGACAGATGTGTGCTTAAGATTGATGCAATTGTGTCTCAGACTGGTACTCCAAAAGTCCAACAATCATGAGGTATTGCTAATTACTTAAAATGCACTGCTTGCCTAGGCTTATGTAAAGCATAACGTAAGACCCAACAAAATGATCTGGAGACTAAAACACAAGGTATTTACATTCTGTGCCAGAAATCACTGTGGTCTGTGGAGGAATTCATTCAGGAAAAGACAATCTGTAAAACAGATATATGTCATATGTTCAAAACCAGAAAGAGCGATAGTATGAGTTTATATAGATTTCCATTATTAACAATAATTTGATAATAGAAGGGAATTAAATAAACTATTTGCATGAGAAATTATAGTGAAAGGAACTTGACATTTTGGTGACTGAAATAACGGAAAAAGGCAGTGTGATTCATATTATATATATATATATGTATACACACATATTAACGTGTAAGCTCCAAATGATTTTTCAGTCAGCCTTCTTTTCCATTCCTCCTAATGCTGGTGTTACAGGATGGAGGAGGAAATGAAGGAGACAACACGAGTCCTCCACAACCCCAGCTTTCAAATAGACTTGTAATTGCTCATTGAGTTGCAGGACCACAGTGACATTTCAGGTATTGAGAAGCAGTTCTAAATCTGAGTAATATTAACCTTGGGGAAAAAAAAATAGAACAACAGCAAAAATAAATAAATAAATAAAATCTTGCATCCTCTCAACATATTGGGAGGTTACAAAACATGCAGGCTGTTTGGAGGGGAGATGGTTTGATGCAGAGATGACCTGCAAATAAGTAAAATTCTAAGAGAGAAATATAATCATTAGACTCTCTAAAGTTGTCCAAAAGTAGTTGATGTGTGTTGACTGTAAAGACCAGTAAATTTTGAGGATTTTGTAGTATTTGGAATGCTAATTTATGAGCATGAGAGTGTTCCCCATATAACTACACAGGCAACATCTGGAAGAACAAACAGGAATTGAAGAAAGGGCTCACCACTGTTGATGCTTCAGCAGGGGTTTGACAGCTGTAAAGAACTACTGCTAGAAAGGTTCACTCTGAAAATCTGAGATGCTTAACATTCACATGAATCTACCAATATGTTTCTGGACCTGCAAAAGTACAGAAAAATGAAAAAGTACTGAAAAATGAAAAAGAATAAAACTGTTGTAAGAAGATTTAAAAGGCACCATGCTAAGGCTTAGGAACCAGGCAGACTCTGAAGGATGAAATGCTTAGCAACAGGAGAAGCTATAACAGGATGAATATAGAGGGTATCTGCCATATTAAAACTATTGCTTTGTTTTATTTTGTTTTGTTTCTAATGCTAAAATAAATGTTTTCTGGTTCTCAGTATCTGATAAAGTAGCCTGAACATCATACCTGCAGAGACACAGAAGCTATGGAGACACAGGTCCCAGCCTAAGGGAAAATTGTGCAATTTCACTGAAAGCTAGGCAAAAGCCTAAAAGCATCCCTCCTAAAAAGTGTTCTCAGGGAGACTGGGAAGGGCAAGAAGCTGAACCACTAATCTTTGCAGATGCTAAAGGCACACTAGAACCTGTAGTAAAGAAAATATTGAGGAGAGATGGAAAAGTGTCAGTGTTTGCCCATTGCTCTAACAGATAACGAAATTGGAATTTTGTGATGACAAAAAACCCTTGGACCAATCAGCAGAGATAACTTTAACAGTCAGTTATTTTTTGTCAGTCTTAAGCACTGATGAGTTTCACAATATAAGAATAAAAAAAATGAGGCTGGAGCTGAGATGCATCACAGAACAAAAAAGAAAAATTGATGAACTCATTCTGTTGTGAAAAAAATACTTGTCATGCAAAAAAATAAATATTCACGTAGTGGAAGAGGCCAAACAACTAACCCAATACCACTAATTACTGAAGATCCTATATATATATAAGCTTAATATATATATATAAGCATATATATAATGTATATAATATACTTTAAAAATATATTATATTATTCTCTATACGTACTTGTTCATATTATAAAAACAGCACAGGTACAGTATGGAGCAGGCAGGTAGTAGATGGCACCTTGAAAAGCTAGTGTTACATGTAGACATGCTTGTTAATGTTTGCATGTGTTAACTGGAGAAAACCCAAAGCTGTCAGCCAACAAATATAGAAGAAAATTGAGGCTGCATAAAATTTCTAAATTGATATTTAACACTAGCACTAATGCAATTTGGTGCTAACAATAATTACCAAAAAGTGAGCCAGAACTCAGTAAAAAAAGAGTTTTATATTCAGTGCTGGAGATTTGAAGGGGAAAAAGCCTGCTAACAGCAGAGAAATTGCTCTGCTCAGTGCTATAGAAGGGGTGACATGCTTCTTGCCATTTGCAAGGCTATCTTGTTGGACCTCTCTCTGCTGTGGGATTTCCTTCCCAGACAGCTATACAGTCTGACCACATGGCTGGGAGTGCTGTGCGTGCTTTACGGTGCATCGCTGTGTCTTTGCACCAACTTGTGTCTCTGCACCAACTTGTGCCTCTGCCCTGTCTTCCCAGGAGCTGCATTAGACCTGGCCACACAGGTTGTTGGAGGAACCATGTCAAGTGTAAACAGCAGTGATTAAAGAAATAGTTAAGTAACATTAGCAGAAGGCCAGCAAGCAGTATTCTTGAAATATTAGAGACAAAGATACATACGGAAGGAATGGAAATCAATCTCCAGTAAATTGACTCAGCTTCTCATAACATCCTATAATACTCACAGTACTTTGTTAATATAGAAAACATTTTGAAGCTTGCAATGCTATACAGTAATGGCTGAATCTGTATTTTAATTGCCACACCCAAAAAACTCAATAGCTGGTTAAAAATATTCAGAACTGCAGTAAGGAGATGAAAAATTTTCCAGATCTTAGCTGTGATTGGCTTTGTGAGATGCTATGTTATGTCAGATTAGAAAAGCCATATGTAGTAGGAGCATAATTGTATAAAATCCAGGAAGAAATGTACTCTTTACTGTATGTTCTTGAGTGAAGAGAGGACTTGTAGTACTGCCTATAGCTAAGGATGCCTGAAGCTTCAAATTATATCACATGGTTTTAATGTTTTTAAAATTTTATGTATTTGTTTTAATTTCAAAGCCTTTAACTATTTTGGCTACAACTTTCCGTGGAGGATTTTTGTCTCATGCTGAATCCCAATTAGGAAGTTTCAGGTAAAAATACTTTTAGCCATGGCCTAAAATGAGTAAAACAATGTCGTTGCCTGCAGAATACAAAAATTCTTACAACAAGTTGTAGGAAAATTTAAATGACTACTGTTTATCAGATATCACAGATACCACATCGCAAGACCTGAAATATGCCGGTGGGTTGCCTGTGTCCCAATGTTACTGTAAGAGAAAAACAAACAACAACAAACCTTCAAAGCTGTACTTAAGAAATGCATTATAGAAAAAAATAATAATAAAAAAAAATATTGTCATTTAAAATATCACTTAGATGAAAAAAAGGAGACACAAATTCATAATAATTCACTGAGGAAACATAAAGAAGAGGACTAAATGGCAGCACTGAGCATGTGCAAATGAGGTTAAAATGCAGTTCCAGGCTGAGAAAGACCAAAATCTTGTTCAGCCTTTGATCCTAAGGCCATCTCCAGTCAAATATTGCCTCCGTAGTTGTCTTGTCTATATTTCACAATACGACCACCTTTGCTGTATTTTAGATTCTGAATAACGGGAGAAAAGATGCTGTTTCAAAAGTAGGATTTAACTGAGAACTTAGGTATATGTCCAAGTGTAAATACATATGGGTAATGACGTGAATGTCAGAGTCTACAGGGTAATAATTTATTTTTCCAAGAAATAACCAAAAAAAGAGACAGAGAGAGAGATATGTTTATTTAATCTAAACCAGTGGAGAGAGATTGGTTTTGGAGCCAGTCATTAAAAGTGTTAGGAAATAGATTTTATAAAAATCACAGTGCTTAGCATTGAGTGCTACCTTTGTTTTATCAGTTTAAATTAAACTGATTAGCGTAATGACATACATAGAGAGAACAAATACAGTTCTGTGAAGATTGTAGTCACTTTCCTCACAAAATGTTCTTCCCTTTTTGACATTTATAATTGATATGTTGGGGAAAAAAATCTCTGCTATGAATCTCCTCAGTTTCAGAAACTCCATGTTTGAAATACCAGATCTCTCTTTTGTGTGTGTGTTTTGTTTTAGCTTATGAAACATCGTTGCAATGGGGTGTAAATAAATTTTTTCAGATACTCTTTTTTATTTCCAGGGCTAATAAAAGCTTATTTGTTCATTTGGAAAAGTGTCATCCCCAGCTGTTACAGGTGTTACATCCATGTTCTTTTTAAATGTTGAGATTTCCATCTGAATGTTGCTTGATGTCTTGCTGTGATCTTTCTGCCAGGTTCAGATTCAACTTTAATAAACGAATGTAGCTCAGAGAATTCAGTGTGCAGAATGACTCATTTTATTATAGAACTGTTTATGGTGACTTGATTTGAATTAACACTAGAATAATCCCACTCTGCCTGTTACAGTGCTGCCATGTACGGCCTCCTGGTCCCAGATCCACTTCACCCCCAGGAAAATGAGCATTTCTGCAACTAAACAGCCTAAGCTACTTTGACCTTTTTCTGTCATACACAAATCCACTCTCTGGTTGGATAATCACAGAATTTCTAGGTTGGAAGAGACCTCAAGATCACCGAGTCCAACCTCTGACCTAACACAAACAGTCCCCACTAAACCATATCCCTAAGCTCTACATCTAAACATCTTTTGAAGACTTCCAGGGATGGTGACTCCACCACTTCTCTGGGCAGCCTGTTCCAATGCCTAACAACCCTTTCAGTAAAGAAGTTGGACAAGAAAAAAAATGGACATGACTTCAACAGATTTGGAAACTGTGACATAATGACACAATTTTAATGTTAGGAGAAATAATGCTGGGTCTGGTGGCAGCCAAATCAGGAGGCTTGCCTGCACAGTATTTGGGACCACTCGGCGCAGAGGTTGTCGCCATGCAGCAGGAGCTGGACTACAAATGCTGCTGCATGGTGCCTTGTGCCCACTTCTCCTTCCAGCCAGTGACTCCCAGGCAGCATCGCACTTACCAGATCAGCAGATGTAGGAATAAAGCTTACACAAGTAACAAACTTCCCATATTTCCTGTATTTGGGAAAGTTTGATCACTGGTGAAAAAGAGTGCCATTTAAAGGCATATTAAGCTGAGGCTGCTTCAGTATTTTGGTGAATAAGCAGTTATTTTAATCAAAATGTTGTATTCTTTCTATAGCTATTGTCTTTCTTAAAAGAATATTTACTTTTCCATGCCTTCACAGAAATTGCAATCTATTTGAAAACCTGTTTATTTTACAGCTGCTTCACTGTAACGTTAAAATAAAAAGAGTAAAAGACAAGGCAGATAGAAGTATTCAAATGCTTCCCTACATAGGTGTTTTTTCCCTCCCTAGGCATAGGCACAGAACCAAATTTATCTTTACTTTTACTTGATTCCTGCTTTTTGAGCCAATCCTTCTTTTCACAAGAAAGTAAGCCATATAATGAAGTTCCATTTCAGCACTTTCTGTGTGGTACCTACAACATCAGACAGATAGAGCACATTAAGTTCCAAAGGCCAACAAAACATCTGTTTTCTCCTATTTCTGTTTGGCAAAAGTCATATTGTCAAATGCCCTGCTGCAACCTTCCTTGGGAAAGCTGAATCAGAATACAGTTGCCCTAATCATCAGCTGGTATGACGAAGTGATTTGGATTGAAATGCAATCCAAAATCCAGACACAGGTATGCCTCACTTTATGCAATAAATATTTATTTACTTCAATTTGTTCTGAAGTCATTCTGCTGCTGTTACTTTAATTAAAATAAGAAACTTCAGACAGCATTCAGCATCCAAAATGGAGTGATGGAGCCACTGGTCTGGCACACTGTGCTGAGGAAACAGAAAATATAATTATTTACAACTGTCTTCTTTCTAGAAAAAGCATAAGTCAAGATAAATTGACTTTTTTTTTTTTTTTTTTTTTTTCCCCCCCGATGCACACTTCCAGGAAACAGCGAGGCTGAGCTATAAATCCGCATGCACAGCTGCAGAAGGGCAATGTGCCTTGAGACACCTTCGCTGACAAACCCGGTGCGTTCTGTCGCGCCCACGGCGCTGGTAGGAGCAGTTTTAGGCTCACCTTTCTCCAGCACCGCGCCCACAAGGTGACTCCGGCGAGCGGCCGGCCTGCACCCTGCCACCTCTCGGGGAAGGCGGGCACCCTGTGCCCCCTCCCCAAAATTCTCCTCGGTGGGCGGCACTGCCCGTGGAAACCCCTCTCCCAGAGGCGGTTTTTATTTTTTTTATTATTTATATATTTTTTTCTTTACCCCATGGAAACCCCTCTCTCCCAGACATGCTTTTTAATTATTATTATTTTTTAATTTCCCCCTCTTCTCCTCCCCCACCGCAGTCTAAATAAAGATGCCGCTGCTTATTTTTTATTTTTTATTTATTTTATCTCCCCCGCTCCCGGGAGCTGCCTGTGGGTAAAATGCAGCATCACGGCGCTGCCGGGCAGAGCACGCTGCCCTCCGCGCGGCTGTGCTCAACGCAAAAACACACATACATATTAAAAAAAAAAAAAAAAAGAAAAAAAAAAAAAAAGAAAAGAAATCGGCGTGGAGGGGGGGTGAGGGGACAGGCTAAACCCACTGTGTCCTCGCAGCATATATAGGCGAGCCCGGCGGTAACTTTGGCTGCCTCCTGCCTTCGCTGCGGGGCCGGGGCTGGTGCGGGGGCTGTTGGTGGCAGTGTCGGTGGTGGCACTGGTGGTGGTGGTGGCAGCGGTGGCAGCAGGAGCAGCGGCAGCAGCAGCAGCAGCAGCAGCAGCAGCAGCAGGCGGCGCCGCTCCGTCCCGGCCCGCCGGGGACTGAGGGCGTCGGGCCGGCCGGGCTGTGCCGCCGGGGCCGCCGCCGGAGGACGATGGAGCCGGGCAAGGAGGGTAAGCCCGGCGATGCCGAGCCGGCCGCATCCTTCCAGGCCCGGCTGTGGAGGAACCTGCAGCTGGGGGGCAAGCGCCGCACTGCGGAGCCCCCGGCCCCAGCGAGCGCCAAGGGGGAGCCGGCTGCCACGGGGCGCTGGGGGGGGCTCCGGCGGCGGCGGCAGGCGCTGGACCGCGTCTTCTCGTCCTCCCAGCCCAACCTGTGCTGCTCGGCCGCCGAGCCCCCCGAGCAGGGCGGCGAGGCCGGCTCCGCCCTGCGCCGCCCGCCCGAGCACCGGCCGCCCCCCGGTAAGGCCCCGCCGGCCGCCCGCTCGACCCCCGCCGCCCCCTCCGCCCGGCCGGGGGGCGACCAGGGTCCCGGGGGCGGCTCCGAGCCGTGCCGGCGGCCCGGGGCGCACCTGTCCCACCAGAAGAGCTCTTCGCTGCCCAGCACCGCCTGCCTGGAGCAGCTGCTGCAAGGCTCGCCCTCCGCCGGCACCAGGAGCCAGGCGGTGAGTCCCTGGGGTCGGGCACGGCGGGGGGCAGCGGGACCCCCGGCACCGAGGGGCGAGCCGGGGTGGGTGGTGGGGTCGGGGAGCACTGGGGTGGGCTGGGCTGCACCGGGGCTGCCCTCCTCCCCTGCCCCCTGCTTCCTCTGCCTGTCACTTTGTGTGTGTGTTTTTTTCCCGAGTCAGCCCAAATTCTGTGTCTCGGCGGCACAAGAGGGACGTGGAGCTTTTAGAGGGGTCCAGCACGGAGGGACGAAGGTGATTAAGGGATTGGAGCACCTGTCCTCTGAGCAAAGACTGAGGTCTGTTTAGCCTAGAGGGGACTGAGGGGAGATCTTGCCAACCCCTACAAAAACCTGTATAAAGAGGATGGGGCCAAACTCTTATCAGTGGTGACCGGTGATAGGATGAGGGGCAATGGGTATAAACTGAACCAGAGGAGCTTTCATCGCCACGTGAGGCAGAACTCTGTGGTTTGGGTGACAGAGCACTGGGACAGGCTGCCCAGAGAAGTTGTGGGATCTCCTGTGGAGATCCTCAGCACCCGCCTGCGGGCCGTCCTGCGTGACATGCTCCAGGTGTGACATGTGTGACATGGACCAGAGGACCTCTGGAGGTCCCTTTCAACCTCAGCCATTCATTGTGGTTCAGTGGCCCCGCTTGCGCATGCCTAGTAAATGACAGTAATTAGAGAATCCGTGCGCTGCCACCACTGCACACTGGTGGCACAGAGTCCCCTCAGTGCCCAGGGCAGGGCAGCAGCTCCAGTGGGTATCACATTGGTGACGAACCCTGTAACAAACCTGCCCTCGGGCCTTGCTGTCTGCCCTGTCCTGCCACCACTCTGTCCATCCCCTCACTGCCCAAATACCAAAACACTGTGGGCTGTTGGCGTGGCATCGGCCTGACCGTGCTGGCGATGTGGGTATTGCTCCTCATCAGCCCTTACTTTTCTGCCCACGCTCACAAAAGTGTTTGGCACATTTCAAGCTGACGTCTTTGGGTTTGGGTTGCAGGAATTACAGGAGTTTTACTCTTCTGGGTAGCACAGGCCATTTTAAAGGCTACCACACATAGCAGCTAAAAAATGTGAAAAGTGTCTTTACTTTTTTTCAGTGCTGTTCCACGGCTGCATTCAGCAAAGAAACAGAGCATTTATTTACAAAACATGCCAATTGTTATTTACTTGCAGTCGAATTACTCTTATTTTGAGCAAGGTACAGTCACAACATTTGGAAGGAATGCTGCTAATCCAAACAAAGTGGTACCCAAGCTTTCCAACAGTTGTCTTTAATGAGCAGGATTATGGCCAATTTCTGCAGGCAATTTCTAGCATTAACTCGGGCAGTGCCTGCATACCAAAACTGCTGTTTCTGATGTTAAGTAAAGCTTTTCATGTCCCTGGCTTGTTGGTGGAGCTTAGAGCCGCTGATCGTGATGTTTATTCTGAAGAGATGAGTTGAAACAGCTGTTTTGTGGTCCCATACTCAGCATGTCATCTGTCCTTCTCATCGCAGGAGGTAAAGTCTCACTCAGGTTATTTAACCTGGTTTAATTCACCATCTTCATTGGGCTATAGGGTGGGAGTGGGAACATGACTCACAATATAAAGCGCTGCTGGACGCCCTCCATTGGTGTTTGGTACTCCTCAGAGGCCTGTGCGCAGCAAGTAATGAATTCTGTGACTGTCTCGGGTTTCCAGTTCATTGTATTTCAGGAGTCAGGTCTTGTATGCTTCTGTGCTGTACTCACAGTTCAGTAAGGTCCCTGCCCAACTTTTTGGTCTTGGCTGATGAAATCAATACTAATAAAGTTCTATATGATTTAAGTGTCTTATTTCATTAGCAATCAGGTGAGAAAATGTTGCATTCAAATTAAATTAAATGCATATCCACAATGATCCAGAAATGGAATGGTTGTAATCCTCAGAGTGAAGCAAGCACCAGCATTTCCTTGCAACTGTATTCCAGTCAAATCTCAAATAAATTTTAAAGCAAGTTTTAAAACTAGCAGTATCTTAGTGTGATTTTTTGTTTGTTTGATTTTCTTTCTAAGTATTTTTAACATAGTCATATGGAAAGGCAGTATTTTGAAAAATGGAATTAAATGAGGCTCCTCCAAGCTTTGTACATGTTTATTCTGTTGATTTTATTTTCTTCAGTAACTATGTACTAGATATTTTGAGGAAGGAAAATACTTCCTCAATGATGGTGGAAAATACTGGAACTGTAATCAGGGAAAAGGACCATGAGTTAGTGTGGTGAATGGCAAGACTTGCATTTTAGGTTGCATTACTATGTGCAGATTTAATCTTGGGATTGTACTTCTAGGCACGGTCACACCATTTAAAAATAATTTGATCTAAGTAAAACATCTAAACTCTGTGCTGTAGTGAGATCACAGCGAACATGGACAATATAGCAAATGCTTTGCTTCTTTGGCATTGGATGAAGTTTCCTTTCCAGTGAGTAGGACTAGCACTGTGCTTCAAGAAGACGGACTCTCAAGCATGGAGTCTTCAGCAAAGAATCATTACAGTTGAGCACTGAATCCTGACCTGGTTCCCCTCGGAAGACTGAGTGCCTCTCAAAGCTGCCCTTGGATTGGTTTGGGGTGAGGTGGACGCTACAATCACTCTGCAGGAAACTCAGGTTCCTTTCACAGGGTAGGCAGAATGTAAATGCCATTTACTAGCACCAAGAAATAAATCTGTGCATGATAAAACATCATCCTTCTTCCTGCTTCGGAAGGGTGTGTAGCACGTTTGCTTGGCCAAACATTTCCTGAACCTGGATGTGGCATCCGTCCTCCTTCATCCGTCTGGGAGATGCACACCTGAGGGAGCCGCAGGTGGTGGTGGCTCAGTGGAGGTTTCATGGGCAGGAGATGCCAGCAGCCCTCAGGGGGTTCTGCAACTCCACAGGGGCTTTGGACATGCCCAGCACTGCCTGTGCCAGTGTGGCTTTTCTCCTGACCATGCACAGAGCTGCATGCCACCTGCAGCTTGTCGTAATCAGATAGCGAAAAACCAAAACAAAAAAAACAAAAACAAAACAAAACAAACAAACAAACAAACAACAACAACAACAAAAAAAAAAAAAACAGGAGGGTGGAAATACCAGCATTTCTGAAAGTTTGCAGTCAGAAAAAAAGCCACAAGTGTTTCATCATCCTGATCGGAGAACACGGGTGTGGGCATCTCAAATCAGTAGTGAATGTCAGCAGCATTCCTGGCTGGAAGAGTTCCCTGGCCCTGGCTGTGAGAAGTGCTGTGTGCTGCTTCCCTGGCAGGTTTGCAGGACAGTGACCTGGGAGTCACAGGTTGATCCATAATGATGAAGGTGCAGCATCCTCTCTGCCTGTCTCAGGAGATGAGGGGAGGCTGCAGGGTGCCTGCAGTGGAGGGCAGGGGGCAAGGCTGGGACTGCAGCTCTGCCTCTGGATGCGTAGCCATAGGAAAGCAAGCTTCATTAGTTCTGCTGCATGCAGAACCATTTGTTTAATTAAAATGGCATCCTTCAGACTTACAGTTACAGGACTTAAGGGACAAAAAATGGTTGTTGAGTTATATAATGCAGCATAGTGCAAGGGAGAGATGAGCCAGTGAGGAAAAAACCTGGAGGGATGTTTCCAGACAGCCTGTCTGTCTGACTCTCTGTAATATATAAATAGTTAGTTACAACGTTGGTGTAAGAGGGGGAGCTTGGCGGCACCTGGGAGGGAACTGCAGAAATGGGAGAGTGTAGCGTAGGGTCAAGTGAAGGAAGGTTGCACATTCAGGTTAAGAAGCACGGCATTGTATTGAGGTGTCTGGAAGATGAAAACAGAAGCAGTGATTAAATAGAAATAGGAGCAGAGATGGCTGTGAGGGAGCCTGAAGAGAGCAGAACTCTGAACTGGGTGTGGAAGGGCATGCAGGGCCAGCGAAACGCTGAGAGGCAGTGCTTCTCTCTCTACCAGAATACATCTACACCTGGCAGAGCGCCATTGGGGTCAGTGCAGTTACATTAGGAAAACTTGCCTTGTTGGGTCTAGTTTGTGCATCTTGAGGGTCATCTTCCTGTAATTGATCCAGCCAGTGAAGGTAAAAGAACAAAGTAGAAGGTAAAGGCAAAAGATGCTGGTGAAAATCTACACAGATGATGTTATGCAAGAATCTTAATTGCTACTTTGGATTTCTAAGAAATTGCACTGGGGAAGGAGGGTGATGAGGAAAACCAAACACAAGAATTGTTTTTCTTGTCTTGTCTTGTGCAAGAATTACCTTTTTCTGAGATAATGCTCGTACAAAAGAAGAGGAGTTGGAGACAGTTCATTTGCACAGATATTTAGAGCATGATTTGAGGGTGACAGTCTTCTGAGAATAAAAGAACAAAATTCTGGGCAACAGGGCTTTCCTTTGGGAATCTGGCCACCGACATGTAGGGAAGTAGTAGATGAGTGAATTTTAAAGCTGGACCAGAAGAGCCTTGAGCTCCTTAATAGAAAATAAATAAAAGTAGAAATAGTAAGCAGGGGGAAAAAGCTGTTGCTAAATTTCATTTCTTTCTTAAGAAGGGCTGTTGCAGTTTCTCTGGGCTGTTTGCTTCTCCAGGAGTTTAACTACATATCCAGTTCTATCAAGGTATGTTGTGCATTGTCCCATTTCCTCGTTGTACTGATTTCTGGTAAACTGCTTACCTCCCAGTGACTGGAGATGCAGAAGTCTGTTTTATGTTGTCTCGGACTCTGACCCATCTGTTAACTTGCAGTATGTTAATACAACGCGTGTATATTGCTAACACAAAAATCAAGTGATAGCACAACAGAATTGTATTTAATTATATCCTCTGCTTAATTAACTGAAGACTCTCTCCAGAGTTTTCAAAGGGAACTGCATCATTTCTCAAAGTTGGCCAGTTGGCATTTCTTCTCATGTGAAGTACTTAGGACAGGTATTTTAAAGTGAACTAGTAGTAGCTCTAGATTTACCATTAATTTGTGACCTCATTCAAGGTTTGGCTTCTCTTTTTTTGCCTTTTTTTTTTTTTTTTCCTGCCCTGTTTTTACTGGTTGCATGTAAAACTCTCTATAATATAATAATGGCATTGAGAATGATAAATGGATGGCACATAGGAATTGCAACAGCCTTTACACTAAAGGAACCCCCAAAATACTAATTTTCTCCCCAGTGACTCTGCTGTAAGGTAATAACTTTTGCTGTAGGATTAGTAACTACTTTAACTGGATTTCAAATGAGTGTCAAAGCTCTGCTACTTCAATGTATTTCATACATTATTTAAAGAGGTTGAACTTGCTATATATGAAAAGCCAAACACCTAATACAGACATATTACTAAACTTTTGCTCAAAAGCTGAAAAGTGCTTTTTCTCTTCTGTAGCGCTGGACACAGAAAATTATTAGACAGCAATAAGACTTACTGTTGGTTGCTATATTGATGCAAAGAGAACCACTTTTTTAATGTTTTAGAAAACATGACTAAAGCAGTTTTAGAGCCACCAGCATGTCATTCACATTCCTTCTCTGTAGGTAGTTCTAATTTAACTGTTTTCTTGTGATGTGGTGCTAACATATTAATAGACCTAGGCATCATCTTTATTTTTTGTCTTGGATGAATTGCTGGTCTTTGGCAAGATGACCGAGGACTCTGCATTGATCTGAAGACTGAGGTTTGGCCTTTCCTCCCTTTCTTGTTTTGTTATTGATCCTAGATCTTTCTGATTATAAGTGTTATCTTCTAGGGAATTTTAAGAAGGTAGCTATAATGTAAACCTAAAGCTGTAAGTTTAAATGAGAAAAGGAATTGAAAAAAAAAAAAAGTTTTCTCTTGTAAAACAGGGAAAGATCCCTCAATCTTTACCTGTAGACTTAATATATGTAATATATAAATTAAATCACATTTAATTCAGTATGGAGTGTTCTTTAGAGTCTGTGTCTGTGCATGGAAGTAGCAGTGTACAGTCCCTGTACTGGTGAAATGATGACAAATCACACCAAGCGCACAGAAAAAGCCACCTAGAATCAGTGGATCCTCCGCATGGGCCAGTCCAGGCACTCAGCTCTGAATTTGTCTATGGTCCATCGACCATAAACCTGTTTGTTATCAGGTGATGTAACGTTTTGGAATTATTAAAATTAAAACTGTACGATTCTGTTACCATAGCTGGAGGATTTTTTTTCCTAATAGTTGTTAATTCTTTGTATTACTCAGCATCCTTTTGTTTTAGAAGTTATTAAATTTGTTGTACTATGAAGTAGCTTCCCGTGGATCTCAACTCTGAGCCTTGAAAGAACAGAATAAAAAAATGACAGACCTTATTAAACAACCTAATTCCCGTGGCAATCCCTTTGGTTCAGCTTTCTGAAACAAACAAAAACTTGTCAACTACTTTGATGCGCTCTAATGCTTCCCTCCATGTCTTTGTCATAAAGCTGCTTGGAGAAATTCGACGTCTTTGAAGAAAAGAGTTTTTAAGTTTTATCAAGAGAAAACAGTTTTTACTCTTTATCACATTTTACTCTTTATCAAGAGTAAAACCAATATTTTTATTTTATTTATATTCGATGTCAAGTATATCAAATTATTAACTAATAGGTTAATAATTAAAGTGTTTTTCTAATGTGTAGAAATGGGACTACCCAATCTAACTACTGCAATAGGATTTTCAACTTGTTTTAGTAAATAAATAAGTAAATTAGACTAAATATACTTAATGTTTCCTTTAGTTTCCCTGAAGGATGACTGAGGATCTGCTAGTGTTGCTCTGTCATCAAGTTCTTCTGTGGATGCTCATATTTGTTGCCAGTCATTAGCACTGGTAGCAGCCTGGTGATTACTTGGCATATTATCTTTAGAAATGAGAGTATATGTTTAGAGCATTTTTTTGCCCATTAAGACCACTTCTTGCTCTGGTGCCTTTAAGGCTTGGTGTCACTGATGCTAAAAGCAGAACTCGGTATGTTGTTGGATGTGGTGCAGTGTTTGTGTCCCTCCTGCTGCAGCAGGGGAGGCCTTTAGCTGCTAAGCTGGGCTGCAAGCCTTACAGCTTGGTGCCAAGCAATGGCTGCCGAGTTCTTAATCAACTGACTTTTTTTATTTTTATTTTTAATTGTGGACCAGTGCCTTTTACCCTGGAAGATACAGGCTAACACAAGAGAAGAGCTGGAGAGCATGTGTAAATGCTGCCACAGAGAGATCCTGTCACGATGGTTTGGATCCCTAGTGAAGTTTTTCTGATGTGCACACCAACATCAAAAGAACATCGTGGTTTTCTCTGGGAGCTGTAAATCCAATGTCAGTTCTGTCAGGAATAGTACATTTGGTGGTCTTGAGACAGGGGGAAAAAGACAGAACTCTCAACTGTTAAACTTTGGGATTCTGTTGCCGAAAGACCACATACTTCTTGTTTCCCAGATATCAGAGAAATTCTGGAATAGGTGACTGAGGCTTTTACCAATTGTTGTGAAATGTATTTATTATCTACTTACCTTTCTGGAACTAATGCCCAGCTCCTCTTTTACTGAGATAAATATTACTTGCTTACAGACCTTACAAAGATGAGTAGCTCATCTTTCCAGGACCATGCCATTTTTCCCAGAAATGGGAAAAAAAAAATAAATCAAAACATAGGTTTGAGTTAATGGCATGCTTTTATGAAAGTGTGTTTTTTCACCAATACAATGTATGCCATGAATGTTGGACAGTGTTGAGGCTGGGTTATGGCATAGCAGAACACACATACAGAGGTTTTGCTGCCAATAGGAAGGGAGCTTTGACTGCTAGGACAGATTTGGATGGGCTTTCAAAACCTCCCTCGACTGTCTCTTCATTTTGCTACTGGGAAGAGCAGAACTCTGTAAGTGGTGTTTACTCCTTCCTTCAGCCTATATCCTCTGTAATGCTTGGCTATTCTTACTTGCAAGTTCTTTTTATTTAAAAAATACATTTTTTTTTAGGTGAAACACTCCCTATTTTTTCCCGCTTAAGCATTGCCTTCATCCAATTAAGATCACAAGTTGCTATAATAAATCCAGAACCAAGGTTCAATACATCTGAATGAAATCTTGTTTTTCAAACTTTGCTCAATTATGTGTAAATCTTGTTCTTTAAGTCCTTGTAGTTTTTCTCTATCCTTCCTCTGCTCATTTGAAAGGACAGAGAAGAAGTAAATTTCTGTTCAGAGAAGCAAAGGAAATTCAGTCACTTGTTTGACTGCTCTTAACTACTGGCACTGTCACAATACCTCACAAAACTGAGCATCAAACACCTTCTGTAATGCTGCAGTGCTCAAACTTTGCTCTCCTCTCTGTCCTATTCTTGGGAAGTTCTGCACCGGTTTCTCAAGAAAAGTCTTGTTCAGGAATGAGTCATGAAATGTGATACCAGGCGGATTAGATGCTTTTTTGGAGAAAGGCTGAGTGCTGTTTACATAAGGCAGTTGGCTTGAGTCTGAACACCGGGCGTGCCACAGATAGGATGCCATTTGGCTTTGTTGTGTTTGGTCTGTGGCATTTGCTTATGCTGTGCCTGTGAGCAGGTCACCACGTTGAGCAAAGACAAAAAATCCCATGAAGGCTTGCAGACACCTGAACAAACCAGAATTAATGCACCTCATGTATATGTATCTTGCAGTTAAGCTATACAGTACCTTGAAATTAATGAATATCCTTAATATGTTCCCACTTTGTGCAAGCTGTTCCTTTTTGTGTCCTTCGTGTAAGAGATGTCTGTACCCATGAGATGCCTATTTACTGCTTCAGCTGTGTTATTAATTCAGCAGCTAGGCTACCCTGTAGCTAGTGATAAATATTTTATGGAGGTAGGTTTTAGAAAAATACCAACATCTTCCAAGTGTTTTAGAGGGGAGACAACCCAGACATTTTCTTGTAGCTCGCGTTTCGTTAAGGTAACTTATGCCATAGTTTATGTATTAAGAGAAGAAAAGCTGTAGTTGACACTTTGATTGGTGACTGCGGCCAGGTTCTCTTTCTAAGCCTTTCCTACCCAGTGCAGGAGTGCACTAACCAGAAAATGCCGAAATGAAGTTTGTCTGGGCTGGCTTTTTGTTTGCTGGCAGACCTGGTGCATGGGAGAGATGCTGAGACCTTTTCCAGAAACTAATTCTCACCCATCTTGGACAGGACTTCATTTTCAACCTCTGGCAGAGCTCCTATGCTGTCAGAAAACAAAACTACCTTCCAGGGACTCTGTGATTCCCTTTTACCCCCACATTTTCAAAACTCCACTCTTTGTCTAAGCGTTGTCTCAGAAAGTTTGTCTGTGTCTGTCTGGCAAATGGCTCTGAGCTCTTGGAGAGTGGGGTCCAAAAGCTTCCCAGCAGGAGGAAGGAAACACTGACTTCCTACTGCTGTTTCTGCTGGGCGAGGAATGATTATCAAATGAAACTTCATGCCCAGCAGAGAGAGCCTGTGAAGATCTAGAAGGCTGGATGAAAGGTAGAAAGAATTGCCAAGCTGTGTGAACTGAAGGTGAGAAATGGGGCTTTGGCCTTTCATTTTAGGGATGTCCTTATCCCCTTGCAGATAAAGGCTTACTGCCTTCTTTCGCACAAACTTTCTTATTCTGTTAGAGTTGTAATTGCATTTTTAAATTATGAACATTATTGATGGTGGTTTTGATTTTCTGGTTTACTGTAGTTGATCTAACATTAATGTAACAACAGGTATAATCTCAATGTCATAAAAACTGGCTTTTGCAATTCAGTTTTATGCTACATTTTTAGGGTAGTAACAGTACTGCCTCTGGGAATCAGACAGAGTCCAGGAAATGTGATGGAATAAATGCATGTGCATAGTGTAGCCTTAGTCTGATACATTTAAAACAAACAAATAAAATAATATCTACAGATAGAATAAATATCTAAAGATTAAAAAACAAACAAACAAACAAAAAAAAATAAAAACAACCACTCACTGGGTTACAAGTATTGGGAATTTTAATCTTTGTCATGTTTATAAGATTTGTATCTAAGATTCAGCTAGGAAATGTAGTTCAATTTGTAGGGTAACAGTTAATCTCTTGCAATTGCAGTGCTAAGATTGATGCTGCAATCTTTTCTGAGCACCAGTGCCAAATAACAGTAGAAACACTCTAATCATCTCTGTGGTGGAGATACACATTTCTGAAATGATTTACAGAATTTTCCATTTAAACTTGTTTGGTGGGTTTTGTTCTGTGCGGTGTTTTTCTTTTTTTTTTTTTTTTTTTTCTCTCACCTCCCAGTTGCATCATGTTGATGCTTTGGTGGCCCGGCCTTCGGATTAGCAGAATGGTGGATGGCTGTGTGGTTCTGTGTGGAGAAGACACTTTGGGTGTGAGTTTGTAGCAATATCAGGGTGTATAGCACGTTCCATGTAGGACTCCAGATGACGTGTTCAGTGTAGGTGCCTTAGAAAGGTTTGTTTCCATATGTTGAAAATGGGTTCCTCAGCTTTAGAAAGCTTTAAGTCATCTAACCTGGAATTTCTGTATGTCACAGATCTGTGGGAGAACTGAGTAACTTCCCTGTTTACAGGTACTTCCTTATGTTAATTAACACTAGAAAATGAAGTAAGAATCATCCATGAAATTATGAAGTGATGGAAAAAGAAATGTTTGGAGTATCATGAAATATGCTGTGCTGTTTTTCCCGATATAACCTTTTCTAACACCATTTCAACATGCAAAGCACAGCTTTGTTTTCATTACAAAATATTTTTCCTGTTGCTTTCTACTTTTCCTTAACTCGTAAATTTGAGAAAATTCTGTTCTTTTCCCGTGAGTATAGAGTACTAGGGAAAAAAATATCAACAATAATAAATTCACAGGGGGAGAGCTGTTTAGGGCCATTCAAGGTGTCCCCCCACCCCCAGATGGTGTGTTGGAGGACAGCATGTGTCTGAAGCCCCATTGAACATCCTCAGATGTTCAGAAGCCAAACATTAACTGCAGCTGTACAGCTTTCTGCTCCTTCTGCTGGTGCTCTGTCGCGCTGTTCGTCCAGACTAACATTAACTTCAGGCCTATTTGTAGCAATGTTTTGAATAATATGAGCTGTAGTTACTCATGTATTGCCAGAAGCCTCTGTCAGTTGCAGAGTGGAAGGCTCATACTGAGTTCATTTGATCTTTTTAGCTAGTGTTTTTAAATATGCTTGTTGTGGCAGGTAGAATTGCCATATTCTAGTTAATCTATTTACTAACATAAAAAAAAAAAAAAAAAAAAAAAAAAAAAAAGTGAAAGCATACAGAAGCATGATTAACAATTGTTCCAGCTTGTTTCTGCTTTATGCATTTGTTTTGCTGCAGTGGTGAGCACAGGTGACACCGCTCAGGTGGTAGGTACATATTATTTACAAACTTCACTGCTTAGAAAGGTAGCACCAGTACTGCCACTGACAGGGACTGGCCAGTACAGCCTTATCGCACCATCTGCACTGAAATTCAGCAACTTCTGACAAAACCCAGGTGCCAGCTACTTCGATTAGCAGAGGAGAAGAAACTGAGTAGTGCACAAGGACCTTCCCCCCCATTAGAAATGTCTGGAAGCACCTGGAAGGGAAGGACCTGCAGTGACCCATCCGGAGCAGCAGGCAGAGGGGCTGGGGGATTTGGCAGTGTGTGAGTGGAGAGGTGAGGAAGGTGATGGGGAGGGGAAGGACTGAGATGCAGGGTCAAGATTTCTGCACAGTAGTGTATTTTGCTCGATTTCTGTGCAACAGAGGAGGCAAACAAACAAAGGGTACTGACATCACTTAGCTGCAATTAATTATGGGTTATCATTGCACATGCAGAGATCTTGACACATGTATTTCCATGACAGCTGCACTGGAGAATTCATAGCATGTCATGCCCAGTAGGAATGGACCCTAGACTGATAGACAAAATATTGTGAAATTGAGCAGTTATTCAAGACAAAGCTACTCAAAATCTTTGCAAGTCCCTTCCTAAGGAAAAGGCTGTCTCTCAGCCTCTTCCTCTGCCACTCCATCTGTTTTTAGCGAAGAGGAATGATTTATTCCTCTTGCTTTATCATGGTGTGATCGTTGTGATGCGTGGTTGCTTTTGTTGGTGTTGAAATAGCTGATGACTGATAGAGGAGAAAAAGAGATGGGCTAGGAGGAGGAGGGTGAGTACCATCCCTAGGGTGCTGGGGGAGGTGGCCAGTCATGGACGGATGCTTTGGTCTGCAAGGTTGCTGCCAGCTGTTGTTGGGAAATTTGTTTTCAGCAGCACAGGTTTCATTTGGTTTCAGATTTGGTGAAAACATTGCCATGGAGGAGGAGGAAAGCAGGTGAAGTGTAGGGCAGTGCACAGCGATGTGCACAGAAGGTTTTGTGTTCAGCACAAGTACTCTCTGCTCGACTCCCACAGCACCTCTCCATCGGTGTCCTAGTCTGTGCTGAAGGTTTGCACACTAAAGGTGGAAGCAAAATGAAGTCCTCTGCCAGACAATTTGTTTCAAATTCAGCCATTACCATGTGAATAGAACTGCAACAATGATGCAGTGCTGTAATGCATTAACAGCTCCTCCGCCTGCCTCCTTGTTGCATCCCTGCTACTAATGTTCAGTGTCACAGGCTATGGGTTTCCCTTTGTGCCCTGCCATACAGTTGCTTGGCAAGGCAGATCTGCAGTCTCAATTATGAAACGCGTGTACACCTCGTTTGCACGAGGGCATGGTGGCAGGTGGCATGGTGGTGCCAGGCTGCAGAAGGGCTGCACTGGTGCATCACCACCGAGTTACATGTATTTGGGTACAGACTGCAGAAGTCACCATGCTGTTCCCTCTCGCCACCAGGATCTGCCTGCAGGCACCTTGTCCTTTGCAAGGCGCCTGGAAAGGAGCGAGGAGAGGTTTTCCATCACTGCAAAAGCCTAGGGTGTCCTGGCCGGGGCAGTCATCATTTGATTTTGTGAGTCTGTTGGGGAATGGAGTGGCTCTCAGCTGTACCTGCTGCGTAATGAAGTCGATATTTCAGCACTTTGAGGTTTGGCAGGAAAAAAAGGCTAGCATCTTTTATTGACTGACTTTGTTAGGAGCAGGGCGATCTATGGCCCATGAGTTTATTTTTAAAATATGGAAAGGTTTGTTATCATGTTGCTGGGCATGAGGCTGAGGTATTAGAGACTTTCAGAGTATGGCTGCCAGACATTATCTTCTTCCTCCTTACTCAAAGAGAGGACTGAAATCTGAGAAGGCAGCAATGTAAGCACACTTTTTTTTTTTTTTTTTAAACAAAAAGTAATTGAAAAGTGAGTTATTTTTGACTAGTACAACATGAAGTTTCATATTCTGTCTTCATTCTGAAACATTTCAGAAGGGAGAAGTTTACCTATCTTGTGAAAAGTGTGCAAAATATTTAATTTGTCTTGTGAATATATGATTATATCATGTACATGCTCATCACCATGTAGATGTCCCTGCACACAAGAAGCAATAAAAGTATTGCACAGCTAGAATATTAATTTTCACAGAATCCAGGATTACTGCTTCATTCTCATTAACACATTCTCCTTATTTCTCTCAATTTGTTGCTCACTGACAATGTTATTGGATGTGAAATGCCAGGTAGAGTAATTATTTGTTGCATCACACAGCATAATGGAAATCATAGGTTGTGCCTCCTGTGCACTGCACAGATGGGAACCTGCACTTGTACTTCATGCTTTGTCTTCAAATTTGATTTTTAAAAAGTGGGAAAAAATGCAAAAGCACTGATGACAATTGCAAGCAAATAGCCCTGTTTCAGTTGTTTTGCAAGACTGAGGGCTTCTGGTGTTTGCAGCATTTCCGCATAAGAAAAGGAAGCAATCTAATGAAGTCGTCCTGTCAGAGGAACTGGTGTCCTAAATAGAGCTGAATGTCAACAGAGCTGTGATTTGCAGACCCCTGTGCTTTATTCTGTTAGGCCAAGGGAAAATCCCTGTCATTCATCCTGAGCAGGACTCTGCTGCTTGTTGAAACTCACAGGAGAAGAATAAACTCGTGCTCATTATTTATTCAGTTATTTATTTATTTGTTCTGTATCAGAAAGGGCCAACCTGTTGTAACTAACACTAGCGTTTTATTTGTGCTGCTTGATTGCCGATAATGGAAAAAATGCCTCGAGGCCTAAGATGCATTAAAGTGTCGCTTTGTTCCAGATGATGCTGCAGCATCCAAAAGAGATAATTGAACAAAGTTACACGCTTCTTTTTTTTTTTTCTCCATGTATCAGTTCATGAGCCATGTCTAGATGAAGTGCTAGGAAACGTGAAAGGCAAGATTATTACTGGCCTAGCCACTATAAAAACAGAGGATGAGGAGTAATCTTTTGTGCTTCTTTTTGGCAGATGTCTAATGCTGTTTCCTGCAGTGCAGCTGTCCTTACTGTAGAGGCTGGCCAGTCCAACTACTGTCTTAATGACTTGCAGCTAGATGCAGTATCATCTCAGCCACTGGTGCCCAGATGACAATCTGTTTCATGCTGGCAAATGTGAGAAAATTAACAGACAAAACCCAGCCTTTTATCTCCTCCCACCGTTGCTAAAACCCCAACAGCTTTCTCTCTTTTAGAGGCTTATCATTTATAACATCTTATACCAAGAGGATAAAGGTGACCCAAAATGAATGTTTTCTCATTGGACTGTTCTGTGTAGAATATTCCTATTTCAGAGATTGACTTTTCTCTCTTGTGTTTGAATTGATATCAATTTAAGAATAGAGCTGTGTGTTCATCTGTGCTGATCTAGCAGTATTTTTCTTATATAACTTCTGATACTTTTCAGTGATATCCTCCAAGAGACTTCTGTCCTTTCAAAATGCCAAGAGAAAGAGATTGACATGTAAGAAATGGCCCAGGAGTAAGCTGCTCTCCAAGTCAAGCAGCTTTCCTGCCCATAGAGGAGCTTTCCAGACCAATCACTTTCAAAACATGGAGTGTACTTGCTGAATGACCTAGTAACGACAGCATGAGATTAATGTGCTCTGCTTGTAAACATGAGGCTGTGCAGCATTTTGGGAAAAAATCTTTGTACATCCTGAGATACACGATTTGAGCAGTAATAACATAACTGTTTTGTCAAGAATGTATTTTGACATTTTTTAAATTGACATTTGAAAGAAAATACTCATGTATTTTCTGATTGGTTCATCTACAGGAGAGAAATTTTCTGACAATTGGCATTTCAGTGTCTTGATAGATCAGTAGATCCAATTAAAAAGCTTTTCACAGAAGAACACAATTTCAGTTCTACCCTTCAAACAGAAATGATCCATTTTTTGTGTTACTACTGCCAAAGGGCAGTAAGGCACATATGTGCAGTGGAATGAAAGTTTTTGTCCAGAGAAGTTGTCACAGCAGTCACAGACAAGCAGCAGAGGAGGACAGTGAGACGGTTAAAAGCAGAAGAATAAACAGCCATCAGCTACTCTGTTCTGCAACTTCTGTTTCTAAGGAAGCTACTTAGAAACTGACATGTGATATCTTATGTAAAACTATGATTAATTTGTTTCCTTGCCTGTCACTGAATGGGTGGAAAATATGCCAGACTTTTCCCTCAGAATGGGAAGGATACATCTTACCTACTGTTAAAATGATGATGAACTTGTTGATATGTTCATGGAAACTGGAATTTAATTTGGAGCAAAGCTGTCTTTTTTCTCCAAGGTACCTGTTTTCCAACACTGGATTGCATAAAAGTGGTCTTCCACCAATGGCGTGCTGAATCCATCACTGGGCTCAGGATATACTAATTCGTTATGCTTTTGCATCTCCTTGCAGGTCCTGGATGCTTTCTCTAAGACCCATTTTTTGCCAGCAGTGTGAGTTAATCAATTTGAGCTGCTGCAAAGTGAATCAGTTTCACTTAGTGACCACAAAATTGCTTGATCTAATGGAGGGGAAGAAAACCAGCCTTGAGAGAGATTGAGAGAGATCTCAGATGACCTCAGTCTGACGATTAGGGCATTGAGGTGGGTGGCACTGGGTGTTTTTAAGTCCCAGCTCCCAGTTAGGCACAACAGGATTTATTCAAACTCGTCTCAGCTACATTGTAAGATGGTCCTGGTGCTGGGATATTGTATGTAGAGCGGGCATGTTGCCACCCTCTGGTTGCTTTCTCTGTGGCCCTGAAGGGGAGGTGCACACCAAGCATTCCTGCCCCATGGCTTTGCTTGGGGGCTCTGGGTGAGGAGGTGCTTTCTGTACAAGTAATGCCAGGTTTGGACAAGGGCCATAGTTTTCAAAAGCTCCTCTGTGGTGTGACGTCTCTGGAAGATGTTACTAGCCGAAATTAAAATGTGGATGTGCACCTATGTTTGACTGGCATTTCACCAGAGATGCTGAGAGTCTTGGTGGTTCTGTCAGTCCTGTACAGAAGTTCCTCCAAATTGAGCTGTGTGTCTCATGAAATTTCTTCAGTGATAGGTTTTAAGACATGACCTTGAGTGAAAAGGCTGACAAGAATATTATATGATAAATGGGAAAAATATATATTTCTTCCTTTGGTTCAGCTGAGAATATTGCAGAAAGACTTGTGACACAAAGAGAAAGATTTGGCGGGAATATCAATAGCATCAAATTCCAGAATCTATAACACACCAGTATAACAAAAGTGTAAGTGCCTGTAGAGGGATGTGTGAGATGCACAGGTCACACCTGGTTTACATAGCCCCCCTCACACAGGGATTTGCTTAGGCATTGTCATCTTTTGTTTGTGTCAGGAATTTGAAATGACCCCGTCCTATGAAAGAAAGATTTTCAAATACTTGATGTCTGCAATCTTCCTGCAACTATTTCTCCTCACTTTTTGTGCTAAATAGCAATAAAAAATCCTTGTATTTCTGACCCAATTCTAACAGTGTTTATTTTTGTAGTCTGCAGTGTGGCATGCATTGCCTTTAGTATCCTATCACTTGCTTCTAAATAACTGTAGTCTGTTTAGGTGTGCTGCTCTAGTATCTGACATTTTCAATATAGTTTTTGCCATGCAGTCAATATTCTGCTAAACCAAAGGGGTCTGCATAGTTAATCATGTGTATTTTTGGAAAAAGGAGAACTTGGGAGTCTTAAAATTGAGGGCATAATATTTTTATGCATAAAATGCTGTGAATTATTTGTAAAAATTAAACAACCTTTCTCTCCCTTGTAATCTAGCAGCAGCATTAGCATGTGTTCAGGCAATATGCAAAGTTTATTCCAGAGCCTTTCCAGCCAGGAGCCTCCATGCCTTTGATAACCTGGCATCCCTCTTGCTCCTGAGCACTAATATTCTGTTGATCAGTCTCACTGATTCTTTCCTTGCCCCTCTTCTCTGCCCACATGTGTTGGATTTTGTTTGCATTCAGTAGGATTTGTCATCCTCTGCTTGTACTTTCTGAGTTGGTGCACATTATTTTGAGTGTGGGCTATCTGAATGAAAATACAGTAAATGGTAAATGCACACTTATATTTGATACTTGCTTAATATACACAATTAATATTTTTAGCGTTCTTCTCACCTCGTGTTTTACTTTTATATCTGCTGAGGGGAGGAAAGAAAAGGGAGGAAAAGTTGTGTTGACAGAGAAATGTTCTGCCCCCCTGTGGTCCTAGATTGTGAGACATGGAAATTGAAGACCTCCACTTTCAGAATGGCCTTGTCCTGCGGCTGCTGTGAACCTGGAGATTCACTTCAGGTAAAAAGCGCCTCCCAGTCTGCAGCTGTACAGAGACTTGGTTTAGGTTGACTTCTCTGTGTTTCTTACTTTTCCTCCTCGAATGGTTGATCTAGACAGAAGAAACACAGATGAAATGGAGCGATATCATTTTAGCAGGCAATTGAAGAAAAACTAATTAGCATTTTAATTGTTTTGAATTTTAAGTGGCTTCTGCTTATTCACCATGGGTTGAAGAACTCCCTTCTATGCCTGACCTAATTTTATTAATTACTATTCTTAGTGTAGACTGCTTCTGTTATCTGGAATTAATTTTTGTGTAAGGTAAGATCCTCATCTGGTGTAAATGGGTGTACCTCTGTGATATACAAGGCATCAGATAATCAGTGCAGTGCACACCCGCTCAGGATTTGGCCTAGGTTTGGTGTAATTTGGTCATGCTCTCAGGGTACGGGTACCGTAAGCAGGGTGGATGCCTTTAATTCTGCAAGTTAAGAGTTACTACCCGAGGAGTCCCTTTGCAGCAAGCATTTAAACTCATTAAATGTGTCTTGGTTTGACTGCAGAGTTCTCCAGGGACAGATGGGCCTGCTGCATGCATGTCGGGAAGCATTGCGGTCTGAGCAGCCCCAGGGAATGTCTCTGCCTGAAATGACTGGGGACCTAAAAAGAGCGTGGGTGCTTGAGTCAGAGGCATGCTCCTGTGCAGGAAGAGATCAAAGACAGTGCGAGTAAACATGAACCTATCACCTGGCAATTAGGAAGGTGGATGCTAATACTTCTCTAATTTGTTTTGTCTATTTTCTTTTCTTTTTATTTTTTTTCCCCTAAGGCATGCTTAATATAGACTTACGCAAGTTGAGAATTGTTTTGGGGGAGATTTTGGGTCAGTTGATTCTTTTTTTTTCCAGGATATTTAAATTTTTAGGAGACTAGACAAAAAGTAAATGGAGACTGTGTTGAAAGAAAACTTTGATTGCAGGAAATAGCTGTCTTATCATTTTGATATTGGTTTACAAGACAGGTGAAAGAAACATTTGTATGTGAAGTTGTGTATGTTACACAAAATAAGGTGTTTTTGTTTGTTTTACAACATCACTGAAGTGCTGTATTCAGAATTGATGCGTAGGTGTGATAGCAGATGCATACATAGCCAATTAGTATTCAAAGCTATCGTATAATTAGTCACAGGCTTTTCCATGCATGCTTATTCCTATGTTAATGCTAGAGACTTGTCCACTTCATTTACTCAAAATTAAAATGTGTTCATTCAAAAAAGAAAAAAGATATACTCCATCCAACTTTCAAAATTGTCATTATCACTGTTACAGTGAAAAGTGAGACCTAATTTGTAAAATTCCTTGTAAACATGGGTAATCCTTGATAACTTTTCTTACAGATTTGATTAGGTTGTGATACATGTGATGGTTATTATTATTTTTTCCTGTGTGCATATTATCTAGAAGATGACATTTTAAGTAACAAATCCAATGCAGTTTAATCTTTGCCATTAAATGAACCTTGTGGTGTCATGGACGAATAGTTTTCTTTTCTAAAATATTTTGCTGAAGGCAACCTGTTTAACTTGTCATTTTAATGTGTTTTGGCTTGGTGTTTGGAAAAGGTTGATAAACCCTACATTTGTAATAAACCCTACATTTTCTTTTCTTCTGCTGCACTGGAAGGAGCACTTCCTTGTGGAAGGTTGTGCATTTGCATGAAGCATTTTTTTTCCTTTAATTATCCAGTTTCTCAAACTTTTACATGTTTTTTTTTTTGTTTGTTTGTTTGTTTGTTTTTGTATTACATTTTATTGGAGAAAACATGTTGCTATTTGCATTATTTAGACTGAGATTGCTTCTTTTACCTATGTCATGAATAGCAGTATTATGTCAATTATTTTATTTTATTTTATTTGTGTGTGTGTGTGTTTTTGTGCTACATAGTATTTGTAGCACCAGCCAGATTCTGGCAGAAAAACAGTAAAAAAAAAACCTGAATTTGTTGATCTATTGTTGTTTCAAGAGTTGGTTAGGGTACCTCAAAAAACCCGTCTTCATGCCTTTGTAGCCCCTGAGGCCGCTGCCAGTAGCATGCAGCCCCACTGGTGTCGTGTAGTGCCCATTTCATGCCGTTTGTAGGATTTTCTATGGATGAGGATGCATCCATGGCGATGGTGCTTGTCACTTTGGAGTGCCAGAAGTGTGCATGCGTAGTCTCAGGTGAGCAAGGAGGGCTCCTTTTCTGCTCCCATTTTTGTCCAGCATGAGTGCCAGAAGCTCTCCTGCTCACCTCTCTCCATGCCCGTGCTTTGTTCCCTCTGTGCTGAGGTCCTCTTCATGCTGCTGGGGAGGTTCCTTATCTAGCGAGCCCAAGGCAGAGAGTGAGATGGATTCAAGGAGATCTCCATCACCTGCATATTTTCCTAGAGGCACTCTTGCATCCTTGGCAGACAGAATTTGGCCTGAAGAAGCAGCCTTTATGTCGGTTGCTGCTATTTAACTTTAACAGGGGAAAAGATTGCTCTGTTCTTGGTAAGAATTTGTGCTGCTGCTAATAATACTATACACAGAGGAAGCCAAACTTTTTGATGTGAGGATTTTTCTGTAGGACTGGCAGGGATGAAGGGATTTAACAGGAACTATTTACTAACTATTACTGGAAAACATTGAACAATAATAAATAATTCCATGCTGCAATTTTTGTACAAAACATAGAACTTTCAAGAGAAGTTTCAGTTGGAAATATAGCCATGGATATCCATGGAAATTAGGAATAAAACTGATTTATGATGTCTTTGAGTTGGAGTACCTTTAAGTGAGAATTTTATACAAGATAGAAGAACAATAAATAGGGCAGACCAAAGCTACTATATATTGAATAGCAGAAGGTATGTATCATGAGGTTCTTTTTGTCCTATAGCTTATGAGAATTTGTTCTGTATGCTGCACACTTCAACTATCTCAATACATAGAATTCAAAATGATTGCATTTTTAGGTCAGAGCTCAACTGCGGAGTTAGATTAATCTCCCTAATTTATTCCTTTGTGAACGTTCATTACAAAGCTTTAGGAAAAGTCTTTGACTTGTAAGGAAGAGATGAACTAAAAATATCGGAGATGTAGTTCAATTTCTTGTAGATAACTTGCGCTAGGTAGGAGTTGTACAGATTTTTTTTCCAATTCCATAATTACTTAAGCGTCATGAATTTCATGTGGCTTCACTGTGCCTCCAGTTAAAATGTTCTTTTGTTCCTCAAAGCCTCAGAGTCCTGGGTTTTGAAGGAGTTTGGTGCTCTTCTGCAAGTGTTTTTCAAGGCAGGTGTGCACAGGCTTTCCAGCTGGCTTCCTGGGAGTAGTGCTATTGATGAAATGAAGTCTTGTGGTGGATGATTTCTTTTCCCTTCCTTTTGTTTAAAACTTGAACAGTGTGTTTAAAACCAAACAAAAACAAAAACCTTATTTTTGTGGAAGTTAGAATGTCTGATAAATTATGCAGACTTAACTGAAAACCGAAGTGAGGTAAGCTGTGTGCTGGAGTTGCAGAGGCACTGAAATTCTGTCTACCTACATATGTTGCTTCCTGCTTATATCTAGTGGATAACTACCTATGTAACTATTTAAAATGCATATATTTTAAATGTTTTTTCTTTACACTGATGATACTAAATACTGAATGTGGCAATAGTATGTCAGTAGAGTTTTGAGGAGAAGGGACTTGAAAAATCTTTTCATTGTGAGCGATGAAATACTGAGCAGTATCAGGTAAATGTTGCACATAAGTAAATATCTCAGAACTTCAATACATCACTTTAAGATAATTTTATATGGCTAATGTGGTGGTAACAGATGTACCAGACAAAATGAAAAATAAGTAAAACCTGTTTTTAAGGAGAACTTTTATTTTGAAGTACTTTAATTTCTCCAGGGCAAGTATTTTCAGAGTACCTACCCCATTTATGCACAGAGACAGCAACTGACTCTGAAACCAGCAACCTTTTTACCTTGGACCAAGAATATGATTGTATCAAAAAGCCACAAGTGTTGTGATACATCAAAAGAGAACTGATTTTATATGCAGTATGCCAAGCATATGCATGCAATGTTTGATAAATTTCAGAATGTTTAATGCCAAATTTAAAGAACATATCACATAGAAGTGCTGTTTTCCTTACAGCATACACACTTATTATTCCCAGTGACAGTGTGAAGCCTGTTTAGGCATGCAGTACTTTTTAAAGGTGTGGGTCATGTAAGTTTTGACGTCCATGTCTTAACAATTCAGTGGGAGACCTGGTTTCGAGAAGTATTCAGCACCTTGTATTACAAACGGAGCTGATAAGGGCCCTGAAGTTTGAAAAATCCAGCTCCTTATTTAAGCTCTGAAATGCAGACAAGTCCACCTCAGGCATTCATTTGAAAAACACCAGTTCTCCTGTATAATTTATAGTCATTGTTCATTGTTAGGCTGTACTTCTGCTGAGAAGAAAAAGGATTCTTGGAAAATCCTGTAGCTGATCCAAAAGATGCTTTGCTGCCTTGCAATTTTAATCTGAAAAGATAAATTGGCAGTCCATGGTGCTATCAGTGGTTGCAGAGTGATTTTATATATAAACATGTATTTTTCTTGTAATGTGACTAGTGGTTTAATGAAAGAGCAAAACAGTAATGGAGAAAAATGAGGACTTTTCTCAACAGATTGGCTCACTAGCTTCAGATAATCATAAGCTTTAGTCAGTTACTGGCAACCATTGCGTTCTGTATGTGAAGGAAGACTCTGTTACATGGGAAATACCTTTGGAGCGGTTGCTCCAGCTGCCTATTAAATACATTGCATAGAAGAAGAGAAGTCTGGTGGCAGGAAGGTGACACAGAACAAGGGGTTGCAGAGTCACGTCCAGGACATGCAGCACCCACTTGTGCACATGGAGCTGCTGGCTTGCTATGGCCCTGGCGAGACTGGGTCTGTAAAGCATCACTTGCAGAGCTCCTTCTTGGAGCCAGCACCTGGGGAGGAGGATAGCACAGATAGTAATAAAAAGGGTAACAAGGTAATCTTGCATCCCTTCACACAGGCGTCCATTAGCGCCTGGGATGCTGTCTGTGGGAGCTACAGGGCTTTTTTTTTTTTTTTTTAATCTCATAAGAATAAGAATAAGTGGCACAAGAAAGCCACTCCATTACTTGTTCCTGTGGCTGCACAAGAGGGATGCTAACACACCAGAGACCGAGTTACCTTTGTGGCTATGGCCAGTGCTTGGGGCAGGGGTATCTCCTCCCTGTGCCTTTCCTCCTGCCCTCCTCTGCAGCAGCAGGACCACGCAGGGAGAGTGCTCTTGTGCTGTGTGGCATCACACGTGGCACAATTGCCCAGTGCTAAAGTTCTCACAGTATGACGAGTGTTTCTTCAGAGCTGTCTGCATCTGCAGCGCCTCAGGGGATTATTTCAGAATGAAAAAGAGAACCCACGTTCAAAATCTTTGGGAGTTCCCACTTTGCGCAATCCGTTCTGGCTGCTCTAAGGCCTGACATGCTTTTTAAGCATTTTATTTTGTTTACCACAGGGGCTGAACGGTTTCCTTCCTGCTCGCTGGTCAGAGTTGCCTCACGGCACTGACTGCCCTGAGGTGGGATGTAGTCTTCTGGACCACATCTGATTTTTGCATGGGAAGTTTTGAAAAGGGCCTCATGTGGAAAAGGGATTGGATAGGGGCTGGGTGTAGAAGAGGAAAAGGCAGAGAAGAAAAGAGCCAAAAGGAATTATTCTTGAGTTTCTTCCCTCTAGATTTGTTGGTATGTTCTCAGCTCTTTGCCCCTTCCCTGGGATGCCTGCCTACAGCACGGGATAAGAAACTGATTTTGATAAGAAATGAGATGGCACAGGCATCTCTGTAGGAGGCTAGAATAGAATTTTACATGGTTCTAGTAGTATGCTCTGATTAAAAAAGCTGTAAGATAACCAAATCCTCATTACAGTTTTTAACCCTTTTTTTTTTTTTTTTTTTTTTGATACTATCCCCCTTTTGCAGGAACCCATACCCAGATTTACAAAACTACCTCTATTAACCCAGACTTCTGTCTGTGCCTCTCGGTTACTTCAGGCCTTCAGAATTCAAGTCCTGCTGTGTGATGTTGCTGCCACGGGATCAAGCGGCTGGGACGACAATTCCTGCTGACCCTGGTGAATTCCTCACACGCGGGGCACCTCAGCCTTTAAGTCTGCATTGTAAGAGAAGTTTGCAGGTGAATAGGCAGCTCCTGGTTTGCCGAGGCCTTTCCTTGAGCTGGAAATCAAGCTGTAAGACTGCTTTGAGGAACAGCACGGCTGGTGTGGCTGGCCACAAGCTGTGAAGTTAACAAGTGGTGTGAAGCTATCTGCAAGTCCCTGGTCATCCTGACCCTGTAGCACATTCTGCTTGCCAGTCAGGACCTGGTCTTAAAATTTCCTTCACATGCAGAAGCCATTTTTGCACAAATTTGCATTTTCTGGGGGTGCTGTTTACATGGATGTTACTGGCCTGTGGTCTAGCCACTTTGTATGTGCATGCAGGGTGAGTTGTTAAAGACGTCCTGAAGAACACACCTTTACAGTGCTCATGGGCTGGGAATTGTCAGGTTCCTTACAAAAACGGAGCATACCTTCTTAGACACATAATATAAACCTAGTCACAAAAGTAGAGGTGCTTTTCAGAAGACCAGATGAATTGGATATAAAGACGATTACCTAGAAACATGCAGACCAAAAGTGTTGTTCTGTGAGGACGTAGATTTAGACTTACTTAACCTCTTTACTTACTTTACTTACTTTATTTAACCTCTGCATACATTGAGAGTGCTCGAAGAACTAACTGAGGGGGGGTAAAGTAGGGGGGAAGTAATCATGCACTGCTTGTGTAGTGCAGTGTTGTGCAGCCATCCTAGGGCATTCAAGAATGACTCATGCTTTTTTTGCAGGCATAGAAACTGAGAGTGAAACAGATGTTTTGTTTGGGATGCATTCTGAGGCTTTTTTTTTTGGACTTTCAGGAAGCATTCATTTCGCCATTCTCATTTCATTTCAGAATCAAAAGCATTACAGTTTTAATAAACATGTTTTTCTTAATTTATTTTTTTTTAAAAGACTCTTCTTAACCTAAGGTTTAATATTTCACTGTGATGTATTGATTCTAGAATGACTGAAGAAACGCTGAGAATATTATGAGATCTTTGCAATCATTAAATACACCAACATTAATGAAGGATTAGATCATACAGTGGTATAAAACTATTGCATATGATTATGTTAGAAGTGTCTGAGAAAACACAAGCCTGTTATGTTCCGTATTTGTTTAGTTCTTGAGTGTTGTTTTTTCTTATTTGTTTATTGCTTTGTATGTTTTTGTTGTTGTTGTTGTTGTAATTCACTGTTAGCTGGTGGTTGGTTTATATATGTTGACTGATTTATCTTAAAGCATGAAATGACTTTTTTTGGAAAGCAAACAGGAGGAAAGCTAAACCTGACCTATTCACATTGAAGTGATTTATGGGGGAAAATGAAACAAATGTTCAACTTTTTTTTTTTTTTTTTAAATAATGCAAAGATCACCATGCAGACATACATAACAATAATGTGAGCCACAAGGAAACACAAACCATAGAGGGATACTTTTTATTTATGCTATCCCAGCATTAAGGGAAATGTTGTACGGCTGTTTATTACATAGCCTGTATTTTATCACTGTGCTGGCTGAGTTCTTTTGGTACTTAGTGCTGTGCAGATAACACAAATAAATGTGTGGGCCTGTATACATATCATGTATAATGTTTCTTATCATTGCACACTTAGTATATCGTCTACACATACACCATAAATTGACGACTTGTAAATATGTAGGCTGTGGTAAGCCAGAATAGTGGTCACCACAGAAATGAGAGCCCAGATTTTTGCTATAAGACTTTAAGCTTCAGGATTTGTATTTATTCATAAGTTTTTAATAACAGGTGTCATGCAAACCTTTCCTTAGGTCTGAATGGCTGTCCATTGCTTGGGGCCTTGTGGGTTAGGTCAATGGGTCTGGTGTTAGTTGGATAAGACTCTGTTTGTTACTTTATAAAGGCTCATAAGCAACTCCCTGTGTCCCCTGGTTTTGCTGGACAAAGTAAGAGCATAACAGACAGTATCCTAGTTTATAATTTCAGGCTAGCCATGCTAGCCATTACTCTTCCCAAAACTTTTTTGGCTGTCACCTTTTCTCTTTGTTTCTGTAATCTTGCTTCTGCCATAGACATGCAACTCTGTGCAAATCAGTTCCCTGCTTCTATATTTGTGTTCAACCTAGTCATGTGGAATTTGTCATCAGTCCCTAGTACTGTGTTTTTCACAGTGTTTTTCACAGTTCTGGCTAACAAATATCTAACTCCTATATCATTTAACTAGATTAAGCATTGCTGTCACTTCTGCAGCTTCACCAAGGCTTATGCCTGCATGTAGATCATGCCCCGCTGAGACCATGCATCCTTCAGCATGGCATTAGCATATGCTTGGAAAGGCAGGGAATGCTCAACAAAACAAGTACCCTAAAGAAAAAAAAAAAAAAAAAAAAAAAAAAAAAAAACTACTTCTATAAATGGAAAAATCACAGTGAATTTACAAGCAGTTACACTGTTGGAAAATGCAGCCAGCAAGGTTACTAGAGCACATTTTATTTTACACTAGCAATGGGCTGAAGATGTTTTCATGGGTCAGTTAATGTAGGTCAGTTAACAGCCACTTATTAAGCCACAGCAAGTCAAAAATACATAGTTGCACTGTCTGTGCATCTGTGAGAAGAGAGAGGGCAGAACTGCTGAGCTGGCAGCTTTGCCTCCTCATCCTGAGGAGGGAGAATGCTGGTCGAGCAGTGGGCAGCATGGAGCGGGAGGACATCTCTGTGCCGTGCTTGCAGAGCAGCCTGCAGAATGGCTGCAGGCCTTTTGTGGTGGAAATGGGTGTCCTCTGTATCTGAGAATCCACACAAAGTGCTGCTTCTGCTGTGTTATTACGGATGTCTGAGTTAATGTCATATCTGTGTAAGCAGATGGTAAGAGGCTAGAGGCACCAGGGATAACTTGTTTTAATAGAGAGGTGGAGCTGCTCACCTTAGTGGCTGATGCAAACTCCTTTCAATGTACCCTTCACCTGGTTCTTTTCCTCCCCCTCACTCCCAATGATTGTCCAGAAACTTCATGCAATGAATAACAATTGAATATTTTAGATCTTAAAACCTTTAGAAACTACTAGATGGTGGTGTGCATTAAGGCCCAGGGCTGAATGCAAGAAATGTTGCTGTTTGTAGTGATCAATTGTTTAGCTGAAGATTTTGGGGATAACTCAAGCTTCCAAGGTGGTGACTTTTCTGTTGTTGTTATTTTTGTGAGGTTGGTTGCAGCCATCATTTTATTTTTGAATGCCTTCATTTATTTTCCATCAGCTTTCTCTTTGCTGCTTGCTGAATATAAGAAGGGTTGGAAAAAGTTGTGGGTACAGTAAAATGAAAACTGAATTTCTCAGCCTACTTCATGTGATCTCTTTTCTAGCCTTCAAAGACTTACCTTTTGATGTATATTTTAGAGGTGTATTTCACCTAGTAAGTTCTAGCATGGTTTGAGGAAAGGCCTATGAGTATCCTAGTTTGCATTGTGCCTGTGATACAAAGCTGTTTTGCTTTTTTGTGCAGACTCATTTGGAACCACAAAGAAATTGCAGGCAAGGAATGTTGTTTTTTAAAAATAAACGTAAACCTTAAACTTTTCTTCAGACATAATAATGTACAATTTCTGTAGCTATCTGTAGTGCCTGATACTGGGCTTCCTCTATCGAGTCAAGATGTTTGTATTATTGTCTTCCTTTCAGGGTTAAGATGGTTTGCAGGCCTTCAGACATTAACAGATTTTTCACACAGTAGAAAAAGGATGATAATGCCATGTTTCTTATTTTAGTTGATACCAGTTGGCCATGAGCAATTTTTTGTGTATCCTAATTGAAACTGGCAAAATAGATATCTTAATGAGCCAGGTCAGCTGGAGGAGCTGATTAGGTCATGTTGCTCTTTCTGGATTAAGCTGTTTGTTCTGTAAAATATGTGTTTTTGCCAGTGGTTTCAAGCAATGCTACCTGACCTGTAAATTCAGAGGTATTTTCACTTCAGGTTCACTAGCTATAAGTCTGGAGGGGATGTTTTTTTCCTTTTACTTTGCAGGGAGTGTTTGTGTGTGTATATATATATATATATATATATATATATATATATATATATATATATATATATATATATATATGTAGTGTGTATATACCTTGCCTGTGTTTGCAGAGTAATGAAAATCACCATGGGACTGGCTGTAGTTGGTTGCTTTCTATAAATGCTGCTGCACTATTTCCAGCACTGTAAAATAATTGTTATGCTTTACAACGTGACACTTGACTGTGGCTGCCGTACTCTCCACATTGGTACGTGGAGATCATGGAGGCTGTCAGTATTGTGTCCATGAGCATGCCTCATCTGCAGCCCAGCTATTTTTGTCTGGGTGGTATGGGTCCAAGGGGCCAACTCTTGCTTCAGTCTGTCCATCCTGGAAAAGCCAGGAAGGTGTCTTGGTTAATTCTTACACTACTCTTTAGACATGGTAAGGTGGGAACTGGCAAAATACCTGTTCTGTCTTAATCCAGATAGTGAATCTCTGAATCAGCAGAACAGGGTATCGGGCAGTTTGGTTCTGCTGGGAGTTGGAGGTGCAGGCATGGGTTGGGCAGCATGGCTCATCCAGGTGAATCCAGAGGTGGCCATTACGGGATGAAAACATTCATTTACTGTGATGCTGTTCAGTGCAAGCTCATGTTTGAGATGGGAAAAAAGTCCTGCCTCCAAAAGGACCCTCTGAATGCTTGTGGGCATGGCTGTATGGCTGCTTATTCTGCAGTGGCAGTCATGCTGCCGAACTGATTGCTGTGAGCTCTCCTATTGCTAGCTGTGCTCTGCATGTCCCAGGAAAGGTATAGGAGCAGAGCTCCTGCATTACTTCAGTCTTAGCCTGCCACATCCATGTCTCCAGATAAATGAGACCTGTGGGGGACTGGGCTGCCTCTCTGCAGGTGCAGCCAGGGCTCGGCTGAGTGCCGGGACAGTACGTGTCCTGTAGGGACAAAAGGGGAGAAATTTCTGAGGTACAAAATCTAGGGCACCCTCTGGGAATGGCAAGTCACAGGACTTGTCTTGTCACAAGTGTGGGACTGCCTTGGAGGGGGAACAGGACACAATAAATGGGGCAGCCTGAGAACTGCAGAGCGCTGCTTTTTTGCTGAGGTGGAAAAAAGCAGCGTTCACACCAATGTTATAGCAGGGCATTTGACATCGTCTTTTAGCTTGCTCACTAGTTTCAGGTTCGAGCTGTAGTTCCTCACTTTCCTCCAGGCTTCCCAAGCACATGGCACGTTTCTGGGTGTCAGCAGGGAGCAGTGGGGTGAAAGCTCCCCCTTCCCCTCCGAGCTGCGACTCCTTGCTGGGGTGGAAGTCTCAGGGCTGGCAGAGCACCCAATGCTCACACACCACCACTGCTGCTCCTGACATGGCCTGGACCCTCGTGGTGTTTAGCAGGGGCAGATTGCAGCTGGTGCTTTGCAGCGGTGAGGGCACTCCATGGTACAAAATGCATGGCAGAGCCCATGCTGAAAGTGCTGGCACTTGCTCACCTCAGTTAGCACACTTCTCTAGTGCAAAGCCATTGCAAATAACCAGCTCAATTCCAATGCCAAGCAGGTGTTAGCAGCGCTAGCCTTGCTTGCCCTGGGAAGAAGACGGATGTGGTTATCAGACATGGGAGAAAGTATCCAGCGGGTGACTTGCCAGGGCCAAGCGAGCAGGAATTGAAGACAAGAAGTCTGCTTTGCCGAGGAGTTGTAGCGACTCGTCCTTTTCCTGATAACTGCATACATCTGTGTGCACTTGTTTACCTTTGATTTTCCTCTCAGATTGCACCCAGCTGTACAGATGTCGCCCATGCTTTGCTGTTTATTCCCCTTGCCTGTCCAGATGGGAACATTGCCGAGAGCAAGCTTAGTTAAAAAAAACAAACCAGCAAAATCCTTGAGAACCCTTCTGGCTTTGACAGACTGCAGTTTGAACATATCCCACCTGTTTGTAGTAGCCATAGCATGCCAAACCTGTACAGTCTGGATTTTCAGGTAATTCAGGCATTTCTGGCTGTACGTGAGTTTTCTGTTCATTTCATTACAATTGCAAAGTTATGGGAATGGTGTTTATGAGTATGAACTATTAACCAAGGCAGGAGACAAAAGTGATTGTGATTTACTTTGTTTTTTAAAGTACTTTTTAACAAAGTAGCTGGTGCCGTTAAGGAAAGTTAGACATAGGTCTCCATGGTGCAAACCAGAAAAAAGCAACACCCTCAACCACAAAACCAGAAAATGCACTGCAAGCGTGTGAGTGAACCACCATAAGGAAGCTGAAGATACTGCTTATGAAATCCAGCTAGAAAGATACCCATAGAGCAAGGAGGGTTCTCTCCTGCCCACCTTCCTGTCGACTGAAGGTGGGAGCACTGCCAGAGCTGTCACCGCTGCCTCCAGGCTTCTGTCACCTGTCTGTGCCCTGAGGGACAAGCAAAGGTGTGGATGGCAATGACAAAGTGCCAATGAGTGCCTTTTTTTGAAAGGATTAACCACTTTTTGGAGGCCAGACTGTGGGGTTCAGCAGCTCCCTTTGGTCATCCCTTGGTTCTTCTTGCCAAAGGACTTGGGCTCCCGTGCAAGGTTTAGCCTTGTCGTAGGGGCGCGCAGAGCAGGAATCCTACAGCAACACATGGTGACCTTTGCAAAGCAAGCCAATATTTATTAGTCAACCTGGCTGCAGCACGTTCCGTTTTGGAGGCAGACATTAAAGAAGAAGCTTTGTCTGAGCTGGCAGCATTACCAGCATTACTTGGTGGGCACGGCCAGCATCTCGTCTGCCTCGGTTTATGTGGAGCAGCTGAATCCTCAGCAGCCAGAGACATGTCTCATGAACTCTTTTCACATGACCTTCCTTTACGTAGGTGACAAGTGATGACTGGGCAGCCCTGTGTTAAATGATTAATGCAGAAGACTATCCAGCTCATGCCAGCCTGGACCTGCTCTAGTGGGTGCTGCCCATAGCTGCCCCAGGGGAATAATTTTAACCCTTCTGTCACACAGCACATCAGTGTGTGGGCAAACTGAGTCAGATATGCACTTCATAAACGTAATTCTGAAATTTCCACATTCAGCCTGGTTGTGTGTCAGCATTTGCCTACTGTTGAGCTCCATCTGGACAGTGAAGACTCTGCAGTTACTATTAATGACACTTATTTTCTTTTAGTATGGAAACTTGTAGTTAGCACTATTTAGCTAAATATCTAGTTGATGATCTCAGTAGCATCAAGACATGAGATTGGCTGATTGTGTGAACTGACTTTGGAAGTGATTTGGCATGCTGCTGTGCTCCCAGGAAAGCAAGAGATGTTCCTCATTTAGCAAGAATATATTTTATTTTTTCCCCTTGTCCCCAGAAGGGGGGATTGTATTTGTATTCTGGTGGATTTGGTGGTGGTTGCCCAGAGAGGGCTGTTTGCTTGGATACTGCACCTCAGAAAAAGGGTTGCTGGACTCTTTTTGGCTATAGGGACCTCGTGACGTGAAGGAGCAGACCAAAGCGATGCTCCTGTAGCTGTCTCTTGTCTGAGCTTCACATAAGGGTGAAACATTCTGCAGCAAAATTCTGGTTTGTAATATTAATAATAACAATAATAATAAATTTGTCTCTGCCAAAATTGGATTAAAATCTTGTGTTCTGCTCTGGCAGTGCTGAGCACTGGCTGGTGTGGAACAGTTGCTCTCAGTTCCTCTCCTGGACAGAGTAGTTCAGACATTGTGGCATTGAGGGGAATTGCCTTTGATTCGCAGGAAGGCAGTGCAGGGAGGAGAGCTTCCCCTGGCTGTCTTTAAGAGTTTGAAGGAGAAAGCTAAAAATAAGATAAATTCATAACAAAAAGGGAAAAATGAAAGAATTTCATAGCTTGACTTTAATTTCCACTGTGCTTGAGTAAGAAGCAGAAACCCACAGAACTGATGCCACCGATGAGTGAGACAGCTAATTTGACGCTGCGGGTTTATTTTGTGTTGTAGGACACCTAAATAAAGACATGAGATTGACTTCCCATGTACCACAATCTATTCAAGATCTAGGTGCAAGAAATAAATGAAGGAGTTTATAGAGAAGTAAGACAATGGTTGCTTTTTATTGAAGTGTCAACAGGAAGAATATATATATATATTTTAAATCAAATAGTGCCCTGTAGTACTGAAAAATAGATAAAATCAAATACCAGAAAGTTCTGTCATACCCCCAGTGTTATGAATTATTAAATTTCTGGAGGAAATAAAGGAAAAAAAAAAAAAAAAGGAGAAGACGTGTACTTTAAAATAAATTCCTACAAATAAGTGTGTGGTATGCTGATTGTCTTGTGAGCCCAAGAGGAAAAAATTATTTTAAATATCAGAGAGAGTAGGGTGGTGTTTTTTCTTTTCTTTCCCCAAGCATTTTCTTAAATGCTAGGAAGCAAAGTTATTACCACTTGATGTTGCTGAATTATTTAGATCTGCAAATACAAGGAAAAACACCTATTCTTAGATTTTAAGTTGTTTGGCTATTATGAAATACAAAATAATAATTAAAAATTAAAACAAAAACAAAACACGGTAGCTTGAAATCTACTGAAAGCAAGAAGCCAGATATCACAGAGGCAGGAAAAAGTGTGTGCCCTAAAGTTCAGTGCATTATTTTAAATATGGTAACAATTCTGAGTGTACTCTCCCTCCATGACTTAAATTCATAAAAGCTGATACTGACATAACGTTAAACCTGTTGGAAGAAATTAGAGATGTTTTGCATGTGTATGTATATAAAAGTAAAGGATTTCAAACATGACTAGGCTTTTTGAATAAAATGTAAATTATTTTAGAATGTTGATATGCAAAATAATCTTTTCTTACTACTGATTTACTATGTTTTTTGAACTCTAGAACAAATGGAAGGTAAAGTTTTTTGGGTTCTTCTACTAATGTTTTAAAAACCAAACAGACTAAAAACCCTCCACCTCCTCCACCAACCAAACCCACCACAACTAACAACAAACAGCAGGTATTCCAGCTGTCCCCTCATACTTATGCTTTTAAAAGGCATTTAAGACCTTGAAGTCTGGGACATGAAGCTGACCAACAAAACCAGCTGCTCTTAAACTGGGGGTACCTGTCAGATTTCCAGTACTGCTTCCCTTTGCAGCCCAGATCTACGTGAGTTGAGTCACTGTCTGTGAACACTTCCAAATGAATGCCAGTTAGGTCTGTGATCCTTGTGTTTTTGAAGATTTAATAAATATATATATATATATATATAAAATATAATATTTTTAAAATGCCCCCTGTGCAGCTCATTCAGAAGGCGTGACAAGAGGTCCCAGTTCAGCAGATTTGACATCAGAGCATACCCAAAAGTGCTTTACTGACCTGTCCTGTAGAGCTCAGTGTCCCCCCTTTAATGACGAGGTGGTGGCCAGTAACCCTTCACCTGGTGGTGGCTGTGTGTATGCCTGTGCCGACAGAGGTGTAATTCTGGATCAGAAAATCAGAATTGTATTTGCCAAGGTTTCTTAGCTGTCTGCATCTTTGCATTTGGGTGAGCTGTTCTGGAAATAGATACTGCTTCAACCTGGCTCTGCAGGTCAAATTTTACTTTTTTTGTCATCTGAGAGAAGTAGAAATACAAACTGATTACCATGTATATGCTTGTTTATGAAGAGCTTTTTCAGGGGTGTTGTTCCCAGGCTAATTTTTTTTTTTCTTATTATGTTTTATGTAAAGTATGTTTCAGATACTGTAAAAAATAATAACAATAAAAAAAAATGCAGGGAGCTTCTCACTGACTGTGAGACTGGGCTGCACCGTGTCCACGCTCTGTCTCCACACTGGGCGTCTTGGCTCGCTGGCCAAGTTGAGCTTATTTGAAGGTCACAGCTGCTGTTGATCAGCCAGAACTTAACAACAAGTCAGATCTCTACTCGGACCGCAAATGGCAGAGCTTGTTCATGCTTTGGTCTCCAGAAAAACACTGCCTGAGCAGTGCTGTGTGTGTGTTTGTAAATTCCGATTCTGCAGGCTCCGGCTAATCTCCTTGTTTTGTGCAGCCTGCACAATAAAAAGCCTTCTCCCGGCTGCAGGTCCAACCATGGAGAGAAAAAGCTGCTTGCACACACCTTGTAAGAAGGTGTACGGACACATGCATGGGTCCAGAGGTGTCTGCGGGGTTCTGCAGAAACATACGAAGAAAGGCGCTTTGCTGAGAGCAGTAAGTGGTTGGAGTGGGTAAGCCAAAGGTAGCTCGATGTGCTTCAGGTCAGAGCCTGTGCGAGTGCCCTGCCTGCCTAGCACTGCATCGCTGCTCGCACGCTCTGCAAACAGGTTTAATTAGCAATTCCTTCCCTGCAGGCTGCCTTCTTTGTCTTTCGGTCTCTTCTCCTGCGCTCTTCCCATGGGGTGAGGAGTGGTGGTGCCCGTGTAGGTCCCACGAGCACTGTAAGACTCTTCTGGTAACAAAGAAGGGATGCCGAGGGTAGTCAGGGGGCTGATGGGCGTGCTGGGGAGCCTGGGCACTGTCACTCTCCAAAATCACTCAAGCATGTGGTATCTTTCTACTCACTTTTCTGTGACAACAGTATGCCTTACTGATCAGTGTCATAGTGATGAGTTAATTGCTAACCACCTATTTCTCTATCAATTATCACAGCTTCAGCAGTAAGGTCTGGGCTTGGGCTAACTAGCATGAGTATTTCTGCTTGTTCTCTTGGCAGCTCATCCAGCTGAAGCTAAATTCAGCTCCCTCCTTGAGCTACCTGCTTTAATGCTAATGTGTGTTAAATCTCGGCCAGCTGCAGCCATGGAAAGGCAAAGCACACCTGCAGTGGAGCTCGAGCCAAGATTAGGAGACTTGATGCTTCTTTTGGAAAACTGTATTTTCTTGTTTAAATAACACTAAACACTGAACTTTGCAGTTATCTAAAATGCAGCGCACTAAAAATTTACTACGCCAGGTGCCTGTAGTGGAATAGTCTCACAATTATCATCTTTACTTAAATAAGGTAATTCCTCCACAGCAGACGTTTAATTTCAGATTTTGACCTCAGGCTACTCATAAAAATAAATGACTCCAGCTCATACGTAATTTTGAGCATATAAGATGAGAGCTACACAAATGTGTATTCTGGTGCCAAACAATAGCAGGGCCTCGTTTCTCCACTCCCAGAAGTACTTTTGATCCTACAGATCCAAAACACAGCAGGTGTATTCTGAATCTCTGTTAAATACATAATTAATAAAGATAGTGAATTTCATTTAATTTCCATAGTTGATGTATAGTCATTCTCTGAAGGCAAATATTTTTATGCCTGTACTGCTTCAGAGAAATTTTGATTCTGCATTTTTAACATTACTTTGTAAGTAGTTTACATTAAACATAAATTCTATTTTGTATCTTTCAACAAATATGAATTGCTTTTCAGAAAGTGTGTGTGTTCAAATGTACAGCTTGTATTTCACATGTGTAATGACTTAGACTTTTTCAGACTTTTGGGAAAGAGGGTACTTCTGTTTATTTCAAGAGTAATGCAGTGGGATAAAAGCCTTTAAAACAATTCTTCAACAGAAGTTATTTACAAGACAAATTCTCCTAAAGAAACAGTAATACTCAGTTTTGGGAAGGAAGATAATCCTTCTATAATTTCTTATGTTGCAAGAATACCACAAAAATGTATATACTCGTCTTTGTGTTACTAATTTATAAATAATCTGTCATATCACAGAATTAGTTTCTGAAAGCAGATCTGTTCCAGATGCTGCCTGTTCATTTATGTTTATATTCTTTTTCTTGTAGCATGCCAAAGATACAGTCAGGATGATATTTGACTTTTTAAGTGTATTCTTCATCTGAGTTGACTGATTATATGATGCATTAGTTATCTCATAATTACACATACTTTACAATTTCAAAAATTCTGTCAGACAGTTGGAAACAACTAGAGCAAATGTTTGGCCAACTTCTAAGAATAAAGAACAAAATCTATGTGTTAGAAATGTAATATGCTTTGCTAGCAGTGATCCTACAGTTTCTATATCTCTCATACTTAATTTTAGAGACTTTTTTTCACAAGTTACAGGTTACAAATATTCTGTATGAAGCACCACTCAGTCTCCCTTGCCAGATGTTTTGGTGATTAGTGACAATGGGTGACTACAGTACCCTGTTGCTTATAGGGAGAGGCTCTATTTCTATTATGGCTTATATGGGCTTGTTCATTAGGAATTGTTAAAATCTCTGCTGCTGTGAAATCGGCTGTAATGTATTCACCAGTGGATTTATGAGTACATCCATTCCATGCAAACTTAGCAGCTAGGCAAATTCTTTGAGAGGTTTCTGGCCTTTCCAGGTGTGCCGCTTTCTTTTTTTTTTTTTTTTTTTTCCCTCCCTTGAAATCCTTATAGAAATATGCATATGTATTGGTATGTTTGCGTGCAGGTGTGTGAATAAAGTCTATCTTCATTTGCATACTTCCCTGTTAAAACAAAATGAACTTGAAGGCTGTCTGCCCTCCAGTTATATGGCACTCTAAATCCTTTATCCTCTCAGTGATGCCATCCATGTTTTCAGTAGCTATTTTCTGTGCCACGGTCAAACTCTGAATCTGAATTTCTTCTGTGCAATCAGCAATGGAAACCCTTTCTCAGGGAACCGAGGAGGAAGGTGTGCCACGAGCGAAACCACAAGAGCACTGAAATATCCCACCATCCTTCTCCTCCTGTTTTGGTGATGCCTCTGTGCAATGTAGGTAAAATGTAAAATGTGCAATGTAGGTAAAGCACTGGCTGTGCTTTGTCCATGTCTTGTGTCTCTTCAGCTGTGGCCATGTGAGGGCATTACCTTAAGGATCCAGGACAGACTTGCAGCAAATGCTTGCTTAACTTATCATTGCCTTATGTTAAGCGAGGGACAGGGAGAAGAGGTCAGCTTGCTGACTCTCAGAAACTGTGTGGATCTGGTAGGGATAAACTATGTCAGGTAGGCAGGTTTTAAATCAGAGTGTGATTTGCCAAAATCAAAACTTGGCAGTTTGAGTTCAGCAAGCAAACTCTGTGTTTATGTCTGGTAAGACACTTGCCAAGTGGGAAAATACTTGTACAGGCAAGATGCAACAGTAGTAGGGATGAATGAATGTTTTCAGCTACCTCTTTACTTTTCTCTTTTGTTGGAAATAAAAAATGTTTTAGAGAGATAGGGGTCTGCTGAAAAGCTTACACACGTGAGGAAGGTGTTATTGTTTCGGTTGTATTTAGTGGCATAATTTATACAATAATTTTGAAAGAAACTATTATGTAAGCTATGCTTCTGCATCCTAATGATCTGTTTAACTAAACCTACTAAAAGTCTTTGAGAGAAAATAGGTATTTAAGAGCAATTACAGAGCAATTCTATATTGCCTGTCAGTTGAGAGTACATCACATTAGTAGTGATTATCATCAATTGCTTTTTTGAAAGAGAAAAAAATATTACCTGTATTATAAATGTAGTTCTTGAAAATATTTTGAACATGGTTTTCAGGTAAATATAAAGACACAAGTCAACAAATAGACTGTTCTTTGTAACCAAGGAAGAAAATATTAATATCACTCAGTAAACTGCAGCTGTAAGTCCTGTGGAAGAATATGGGACTACCGCTGGTACTTTAATCTAACCTCTATTCTGTTATTAACATCCTCTGCTTCTAGCAAGTGAAAACATGTTTTGTAGTTGTTGTTGTTTTGTTTTTATTTATTTATTTTAATGGTAGTTACAATGACATTTTATAAGTGAATGACAGTGCTTTTTACTGGTAATGGTTTAATTTGGAATTGCCATATTGTAGCAGTACATTAATAAGCACCAGTAATTAATTCGTACTGTTGTAAAGTTCTGTCTTGTCAAGTGCCAACAGTAACCAGATGACAGAAGGCATTGCCTAACACACCATTGAAATCTTCAGTGAGTGTAAAGTGGTGTATACCTAAAAACCAGTGCCAGCTAGCTGCACGTGCTACCTGGTTTCTTCTATGCAGACAAGTTGTTTGATACCCAAATAGTTGTAGGATTTCAAGTTCTGTGAGTAAAAATGCTGACATCTTCTTCTTTGTTCCTTATTTCTTTTAAAAAATGGAAATAATTATAAGAATATCTGAAATAAAGATAGAAAGCTGTCTACAAAGTTGTCCTTAAAGTATTCTGACAAGACTATTAGATAAATTCATCTGGTTCATAAGAATGTACAGAAAGGTCTTTTGAACTAGTCAAAAGTACCTGAGGGATGAATAGATGAAAATCACTTGGTCCTTAAAATTTGCAAGCAAATTTCTTTCTACTTTTATGCTTATTCAACAAGAAGATTTTCTTTCCCTATATATTTCTTTGGCTAGGGGAAGTAAGCACTGTTCCACATTTTAGGTTGTTACAAATGCTGTGCTTTGCCTTACATTTGTATAGATGTATGCATATTTGTATATATCTAACTTGATGAAAATTTTTAGAAACTCATGATGACCAGATTTAGTCAGTAGTGAACATGTACTTGTCTAGGTACCTATTGTGTTTCATTGCTTCAGCCTCTGGTTTGGTTATTTTTTGGTCTGCTATTTTAGTTTTTAGATTAATTTTTTGGTTGGATGATATTTGATGTCTTACTGTAACATCAGTGGTCTTGTGTGGATGGCCCAGTCACTGGCTGCTGCGTTTTCTGAGCAAATGTTGTACGAGTAGCATCCAGTCTCATTGGTAGGCTAAAGAAATTCCAATTTATATTCTCTCTAATTTTCATTTATGTCTGGTTATTTTCTTTGAGTCCTGCAGTCCTGACATAATGCTCTATACCTTGGTACAAATTTCACAACACTCAGTCCTCCATTCGTGCTGAGATAATCAGGGTTTATTGAATATTTTTCAAAAGACTGTGACTGGAGATGAGGTAATTTCTGGATTAATTCCAGAAACTCTTCCAGGGTTTGACTACTGCAGATTTTTACAAGATGTTGTAAAAATGGAGGTGCATGTTTATCTAGGTTTGAGCCTACCTTTTCTTGTTGGAGATTAAGATTTGTCAGCCTTTCAATCTTATTGTTTCTAAGGTATTTTTCTTCTCCTTTATGTTCTATGTGCAGGAGGATCCATTCTATTATTATTACTATTTTTTTATTAAGCATGTGAAAGAAATACAAATGCAAACCTGTGTATATGACTCCCATGCACATTTCACACTGAGCACACACTACCCCTTTGGGTAGTTGCAGGCCCAAGTCTGGCTCACCTTTGCTTGTGTGGAGGGAGCTGTAAATTGAGTTATTCATAATCAACAGCTTTAGTGTGAGGTCTAGATAAGTGTTAGCTGTAGTCATTTGATGAATTATGAAAAATGCTAATTAGGGCAACTGTGTGCAAAGAACCACAGTGGACTTTATTTGAATGTGTCGAAATGTGTGTACAACATGTAACATTGGAGTTCATAATTTGGTATTGATGGCCTGTAACATTTTCTACTGTGACTGTAAGAATATTTTCTCATTAGAGATCATAACTAATATGAGATCTGTAAGGTAATGTAGCTTGTTATAATTTCATTTTTGCCTGGGAGCAGAAGCTGGCCTAAATTATGTATGTTCAAGTGGCTGTTGAAACACAAAAATATAGATTGTTAAAGAGAAATCTATACGAGAATTAATGCTGGCAAAGGCCAAATGTTGACACACAGTTCTCTTGGCATGTATTGTTATTCAAATGAGAATGAAAGAAACTTAGTGGCTTCCTATTACAAGTCTGGTATATTCAAGTACAGTAGATGCCAACCAAAGTCTGCAGCTGGTGCTTCTGTTGGCAGAGATCTAGTAGTATAGTTCAAGCATTTCAGGAAAGGAAGGGGTCTTTCATGCTTATGCTGGGGACAACTCTCAAAAATGCTGTTGAAGTGTGTAATCTTGTAGTTCAAGGTTCAGTCCCCTCCTTTTATATTTGCTGCATAAGGATGTACTTTGCAGATCTGTCTGCCACATGCCCGCATGCGGCGTACCGAAGCAGCTCCAGACCAGCTTCACGAAGCGCCGCAATCAGGAGGAGGTCTGGGGTGACAGGTTTGGGGCCAGGAGAGGTGGGCAGCAGAGCCATGATACCTTGCTTTGGGGCTGGTGATCCTGTCCCAGAGTGGGAGATTTAAGGCATAGGTCTAGCCTTTGTCTTCTGTGCCTGTGACAGCATTAGAGGAAGCTGATCTAATAGTGCGCAATTATGTCTAAAGATTTTTTGCTGCACAGTATCATTAAAACTCATGTTAAAAATAGTCATGCACAAAAAAAAATAGTCATTTTCTAGCATCAGTGAACAGAAATATTTCAACAGAAGGTATCCAGGGCATCCCATTGAAGGCTTTTCAACACTTTATTTAGTGATTTAGAAATAAATTCGCTGTTAATGAAATTGGCAGACAACAGATTGTGGAAAGACATAGATGACAGTTTGAGTGACTTCACACAGTAGCCTCAAAAAAAAGAAAAAAAAAAACAAAAAAAAACAACAAACAACAACAACAAATATCACTTCCCAAGCACAGTCAAAACTGGTACTTGTCTATACCCTGAGGAGTGAGGAGTGCAGATCTCACCTCTACAAAAGTGGTATAGAAACCTGGAAAGGATAAATTATAAAAGGGATCTAGAGCAAGCAATTCAGGCAGAGCACCTAGTGTAACATCACAGCAAAATGAGCTGACGTGGCCTTGAGATTTATAAAACTGAAAATCATGACTGCAAGGAGAGTTGGTTTTAATTCTGAGTGAGGTACAGCTGAGAAGGACATCAGAACATTGCATGCTGCATCTGCGTTTTTAGGAACATGTTGAAAATTAGAGCCTTTGGGTTGTCAAAAAAATGATTTTCAGGCTGAGGAAAATGTCAAACAGAGAAAACCTTAAAGTTCAATATGCTTAGCTTACCTAAAAGAAGGTGGAGAATGATTTTAATCCAGGAGTATCTCAGCAGAGCAAAGAGGATCTCTTCAGTGGATTTTTTCCTGTAGGACTGCTCGTGGTGCAAGCAGGGGAAGGGAAGTCAGTGAGCAGGTGAGAGCCTGCTTCTGGAGCGTTACATAAAACTAGGCACGTCAATCAAGTGGTAAAGAAAGATCTCTGCTTTTGGTTCTGGTTATGTAAGGCCTGAGAAGCTAGTTTCTAACTTAACAGGGTGATTAGCTTTGAGAACGACTTGCCTAGGTGCACAGCAGGCTTGCCATCTCTTTGTATCTGGAAGATGTTTGTCTGAAGAGCCTGATGGGCAGGGTGGCAGGCCAGAGTGCTTCAGAGTGATCACAAGAGTCAGCATGGATCGTTCTGTAGTCCTGCCAAGAACACGCTCTGAAATCTGGGGGGTAAGTGAAAATTTGTGGAAAATATCTGAAGTATTTGTTTGTTTGTTTGGTTGGTTGGTTTTTTCCCTGATGTTTTTTATTTTCTAATGGTTACACCATGGAGCTTAGAGAATCAGACCACACTCACTTGGTCTTTTTTCATGAGGTGTATATTATAGTGTATGTATTCCTCTCCAGAAAGCACACAGTATCACTAAGCAAGTGTTAGTGGTCTTTTGAAAAGGCATTCCATCTTTCCTGGCATTTCTGAAAAGAATTTACATGTAGCAGTAATAGACTCGCACGACACTTTTCGTTGATGCCAGTGTGGCGCTTCTGACTGATCTTCCTTGAATGAGCAGACAGCATTTAATCATATAATTTGTATACCCAAGTCAGAAGTACTTTAAAGCAAAAGAATTCTTTCTGTACGGTAGACAGAATAGTTATTTAGAGTAATGGTTAAGTCATTCTGCATTTACAAGTATAAGAACTTGAATTATGAAATACATCAGTCTTTTTTTCTTTTTTTTTAATTTATTCGTGTGTGGTTTTTTTTGATGTTGAGGTATTGCACCTGTGTTCAGAACCTCACAGAACTGAGCTATAAGACGATGAATTTCATGTTCTTGTAAATGGACGTGTTTACAATTTGTGTTCATAAATCCCTGTAACAAAGGCATGCTGAACTTCAGGGAAAACACACCTTCAGTAAGCACATAATTACAGCTGCGGTTGTAGGTGAAGCATTCTTATCTTAACAAAACAAAGGAGTGCGGGAAAGAGTAAAGTGAATGTGTAAGCAACGACACTATTGCTTGTGGTGAAGGTGAAACCTTGTGGTGAAGGTGAAACCAATTGGCATAGAGAATGCCTGAGGGTAGTATAGTTTGTAGGACAGAAATGCTGAAATGCCAGACTAGGAGATACCACATGAATGCAGTCCTTTGTATATGGCTTATAACCATGTTCTCTAACTACATTTAGGAGCTAAGAAGCTACCTGGAAAATGAGGAATGTTTTAGTGTTTAAGAGGATGTGCAGAGCGGTTTGGCCAGAAAAACATTCGAGTAAATTTACGTACTTTTCTGACCACAACAAGTGGGAGAGTGTTCTCCTGTGTCTTCAAGCACAGAAGCATGGGCTCTGAAAACTGGCCATAACTCTGTTTTTACATTCAGAAACACACTCAGTATGCAAGTAATTTTTAAATTTACAAAAATGGGGGTTTGTCGTTAGTCAGCATCTTACTGCCTGTTGGTGTGTATAGGTAGCAGAGTCGAAGGAGAACGATCTGAGCCATGTTGATGTGTGACAGAATGAGCGGTGTTCTACAAATACTGCTTCTTAAAAAGCATTTCAATCTGTGATTTACTGAATAATTTTATACATATTAGTTTAATTGTGCCTTTCATTCTGCATGTTTTACAAAGAAGAGGCAACAAGTTTGATAGTTGAGTTATTTCAGAATAATAACTCAGTTCAAATAACTCTGTTATTTCAAAGCCTTGTTTTGTTGCTGAAGTCCTAACAGATGTGAGGAAACACAGAGCAACATCCTGCAGAATTAGTGGGTTTGTTTGCTTGTTTTATAAAACTAAACAGTTAATAATAGGAACAGGTAAAAACAGAATAAAGATATGCCAGAAAGCTCCATCCTCAGGTGTGACCTATTGTCTTTTGTTCTACTTATGCTGTCCAATTTAGGCCTGATATTTTTGCCAGCACTGGGATTTTTTCTGGCTTGTACAAGCCATGTTTTTGAAGATGTTTGGGAATTCATCATAGAAAAATAAGCTAACTACAGACAATTAGTGCTTTTGAAATGATCTCCTAACTGAGTAGTTCCCTTCTGTGTTTCCCTGCCTGTGAATAGAAGCTACAGGACTTTGGAGACATCCATCTTTTTTTCAGGAGTAGCTTCATCTGCTAGTAGATCCCTTTGTAAGGAATTCTAACAGGAGCCATTTCAGAACATGTTCCTGCAGTGGCCATTGTCTGTTCTCTTCCAGTGTCTAGCACCTGTAAAAATATAATTTGCGAGTTTTGTACAGTTCCTTTGTTAGCCCTAATATTAGAGGATCTCACTGGGATTGCCACAACTGTTTTTGCCAGGTATGGCAACCTGAACAGTTTTCCACACATTTCAGTCCACAGATATTTTTGTAGTTAATCAAAACTTAAAGCAGTCTGTCATACATTTCCTTTCTGCTCGTTAAGAAAATGGAGCTGTGGTACAATACCTTTTAACTCTCAGTTTATGCCACAGCAGTTGCATCCATGCTGTAATTATAAATGAAACTGTAATTGCCTACATTTTTCTTGAAGCACTCTAATTTCAAAACCAGTCTGTTTTATTTTGTCCTTCCTTCTGAAATGTAAGCAGACTTAAGAGACTTCCCATTGTATGGCCTGGTGTATACTTATCGTAAGTTAAACAATATAACAAATTCTAAGCATCTGTTTTGATATGTTTCACATTTTCTGGGCAGTAGCTATTCTGCTTTTCAACTTGCATTTAATTAATTTTAAGCCTGTAGAGCAAATGATTGAAAATAACAATCCCAGCCCCTTCCCTGTGTTGCACAACTCATTAAACAGTTAGAGTAACTGTTTTTAAATTACTTTTAGCATGTGTGTCAAGCTTACATTAAATCATCTTTAAAATGTGTGTGTGTGTGTAATTAATTTTGTCTTATTTATAAATAAAAGCATCATGTATTCAAAATGAGTGGTATATTAAAAAAAAAAAAAAAGAAAAAAAAAAAAAGCAGAGGTAATGCACCTCTGTACATTTAAAGGATATTTAACAATTCACATTCTCTCAGGAATAAGGTTTAACCAAATATTTGATAAAGACTCCCCAGACTCATACAACAGACTGCTGTTCCTCTCCAGTCAGTTCCTTTCAGAGACAGTGCAGACTAGTTTCTAAGAACAAGTATGTTTGTTTTTAATATTATATACTTGAAAGCAGAGACTTGGAAAGGTTTATAAATGAATACCCTGATGTAATTCAGTCCTCAAGGAAGAAAAAGTGCCGAAGGAAACTGGACTGGGGACAGTCTTATTCCCTCTGTATAGAAATGTATACAACTAAGCTTAAATGGTTTCAAAGTTCAGCTGTGCTGAGTGCTGGCTGACACATTTCGTTTAGTATATGTTGGTGTTTTGCCTCTAATTGATTCAGTTCTTACTCAGAACTTTTGGATCAGCTGTTTGCCAGGTATAATATATTGATATTTTTTCTTCTTTCTTATGACAAATTCTTAAGTCCCTTTGTGGATTTCTGCATCACTGGAAGCTTTCTAAAAAGTTCATAAATTAACTGTATTCTTGCAGCCCATTATTTACATCACAGGTGTTATGTATACATTTCAGCATAGAACAATATGAATCTACAATTAAATACAAGTAGTTTGGATAACATGTTAAAGAACACGTCTATGAGGTGTCAGAATGTAAGTGTGAAAATGTGTCTTTGGCTATTGAGCCTTTTTATTCTTTTATAGAATTCCTATTTTTGGCTTAGCTAGTGAGTATCACTTGGGTTGTAGTATTGCTGCTTGCAAGCTAGCCATCAAGTTACATAGTGCCCTTCACATCCTCCTAGGAAGAGTCTGCCTACCCAGAGGTGACAGCCCATGGCTTCTGCTTTCCCTCTGCAGTGGAGTGCAGAGGAGCAGCAGATGAGAGCTGGCAACAACTTTCTGATGCAGTCTGGGGATGGGTTCAGATGTGCTAAGATGAAGGTGATGGAAGAGCTTAACTTGGACATGACATTGGTTCCCAGATGCCCTGAGTAGTTATTGTGGTCAAACCTCAAAGCACCTTGCTGGAAAACTTCTCATTCGGGAATGATGAAAAATTGATGATTCCTAGGACCACTAATCGGGTGAACCATTGGGAATGTAGGATAAATGTAGGTTTATTATGATGGTGGTCAAAAACAAGTGCAATTTCTCTTCAAATATTATGCATTAGCATTTAAGGGTTATCAGTAGATTGAAAAAAGGAGCTGTACTTGTAGCCCTAATGTATAATTTTATTTACTCTTTCATCTGCTGCTGATCCCACTATTAGAAATATATGTAGAGGGGAACCATACTGCTTTGCTGAATTAAAAAATACATATAGGCCTCTGCTTCTACAGGCATCATGTTTCTGTGCATGCTTGTATTTTGTCTGTAAGTCTTGCAGTCATTTCTATGTACATCTGACAGCAGCGATCTCCTCCCTGTTGCTAGCTCTGTCCTGTTTTCATAGTTTACTTGAGCTTCCTTACATATTGAATCTGTTTTGGATCTAATTCTTGATGGGTCCAAATACAAACAGCTCTCAAGAATTTCCTCTTGTTCCCAGATGTCTTGGCTCTCTGACATACTCTCCAAGCTCACACAGAAACTTTCCATGATGGCTAACCTGCCTCTCTCCTTAGAATGTGCAAAAGAATGGTTTGTCCTTATATTGCCATGTGACCTCCCAGCAAACACACATACTAATACAAATATTAAAATGCATAATTACAACAAAAACATTGTATACTGCCTGAGACATGCAGGAATACATTCCTAAAGCTGGGAGTACTCCCAGGATATGTTTTATAAATTCAGTTTTTATGTTTGTATTTTCTTAGTGTTATTTCAGGCTTGTTTTCTGATGTTTCAAAAAAAACACCCCAAACCAACAAAAAAAACCATACACACTATTTAGGAGATGCAAAAAATGGGGGATACTGAATAGAAGCCTTTGTGAATTTTTTCAAGTACAGAAATCAACCTGACTAAAGGGGTTGCTTCACCTGCCAGTGCCAATGAACTCTTTCAAAGGGAGATTTCCTATTTATCAGCAGCACTTGTGTTTCAGGAGATTACACCTTTCTGCTTGGGGGTAAGAACATAATTAGCTGAAAGGCAGGAGAGCAGCAATTACTGACAGCAGGCCTGCATAAAAGTGATGGGAATAGGAGAAATAGCAGGGCTCGTTACTAATGTTAAAAATATACACAGGCTTCCAGGGATGATTAAAATAAGATGTTGCAGGGCTTAATATGCTAATATTAACATTATTACAGCTTCAAAGTGGGGATACAGACAATTCTTTGGTGTGTCCGCTGTGTGTCTTTGTCACTAAAGGAGACAAGAAAATGCATGTTTGAGCATTTTTGTTAGGAAAAACTTCATACAATTTTATCATATTATATTATTTTCTTAGAAAGTATGATTTTTATAGCACTGTGTACTATTGCTCTCTAATGTTTTATTGTCAGAGTTGCTAAATATTTGTGGGAGCATGTCCTTAATTTACAGTTATTACAAGAAATGCACTGATTTATTTTTTTAATGTAAATCAAGACTTCCAACTTTTCATTGTTCCTTGACAATATTACTGTTACATCAAAACTGTTGTAAAGTTACAGTAGAGCAAAGTGCTAATTAATTTAGTTTATCTTTCTTATACTAAAGATTAAAATAAGCTAGCAAAAGCTGAAACCTTTCTTACAATTTTATAAATATAAAATTGTAGGAAGGAAGTTTTTGCTCCTGTTTCTGTCCTTTCCTGTCTGCTGTAAATGAAGAAAATGTTTGGGGGTCTGAGGCTTCTTATTCAGGGGTTTAGGATGAGAATGTGTCTCTTTTAGTATTAATTGCTGGTTACCTGTTACCCAGAAAAGCAGAGTTTTCTCAGAGGAAGAAGCTAATTCAGAAAGAAAGAGAAAAGTATGCATTAGCCTGATTTGTTTCTGCAAATCTATGTAGGGACTGATTGGTCCAAACACATAGATCACGTGTTTCTAATTAGCTTGACTGACTGAGGTGGAGGTTACAGGTTCAGGTTCCTCAAATGCAGGTATTAAGGTCCGAGCCCTGGCTGCTTAGCAAACATCTTTATTGGCAAGGAGGGAGGCAATATTCTCGGCTGCTGCAGGGAGCTGGGTTCCTTGCTTACAGGGTTGCTGGAGCCTTGGATGCCGAATCAGGACAGGCACTGCTGTCCCATACCCCTGGCTCAGGTTTCCAAATTTGTAGGAAGAGTTAAGCAATTGCCCTCCTGCGTTAGCATCTAATGTTAGGTGTATTCCCGCCTAGTTGTCACTTTATGTCAAGTGTCCTGAGGTGCTTAAATTTCTCCTTCTGTTGTACAGGTGAGGCCTGAACTTATGCAAGGCTGTGCATTCCCCAGGCCGCTGAGGGGAAAAAATAGGCATTGCAGTGTTGTTTCAAGATTGACTTTTTTTTTTTTTTTTTTTTTTTTTTTTTTATGACTCCCTCACTGCTGCTTCCCAGCACTCCCCACCCTGTTCCTTCCAGTACTTCTTTCAAGGAGATGTCAGTCTTTGCAAGGATTGAGGCTTCTGCTTGTCTTCCTATGCTTTTCTGCAGTAAGCACAAAAAAGACTTGCAAGAGTTTCTAGGGGGGGACAGAGGGACTTACTGCAGGGTATATGCAGTGAGCACAGCTCAGGTCCTAAAATTAGAGGGGGCTTCTCATACTCAGGCTGCTTCTAGTGCAGCCTTGGGAATGAATAAACACATGGAGCAAGAGAAAGCTGTGAGCTTCTGTGTAGTGGCGCCATGCTGCAGTGTGAGCTGCAGGATGGAGGTGGCTCTCCAGATGCTGTTCCTCTGCACGCCAGGCCCTGGTCCAGCCTGCGTCCCAGGCACCACTGTGTCGAAGTCTGGCTGCCATCATCATCGCTGCAGAGTCGTTCCTCATGCTTCTCCCTTTGTTGCTTCGTCGCCTCCAAATAATCCCCGCTGAGCAGAGCTGACTGCTGCGTGCATCGCATCAAGCACAGCAGTTTGCATCCAGGACTGGAGGCAGCTGTGCTGCTGAGGTGGCATTGCTGAGCTCTGTGTGGCATTCCAGAGCTGAAAGGAAAGAAGTGTGTTTTAGGTTAGTTATCAGCTCTAGTTGCTTCATAGTTAGATGATGAACTTCCAGAGCAGCCAGTCTAATGTACTGCAGAGATTATATTTTAGTTACAGTACTGTTGCTTTCATGCAAGGTGAAGTACTCTTAAGATTTTAGTTTTACCATAGTGCTTTTCATAGGACACTAAGATTAATTTAGCAAAATAATTTAGCAAAATCTTACGTTCTTCAGTAAAATATTAACTTGTAGGAATTAAGATATTTTATGGAAGACTTTGCCTATGTAGATGCATCCAAAGTTTTCATCTTCAGGTACTGTAGACTTTCATTAATTGAAACCTATTGTTCAAAGGGAAATGAAGATAGAATGAATACTACTGCTCTTCTGATTTTTTGTGTTATAATGTAGAGAGGTATTTGGAGAAGGTGAGTTAAAGGCGAATTATTTTGTAGTCACACAGGAACTTAGCTCATCAGGAAACTTCTGTTCACTGTAGAATAACTTTCAGCTATGGTGCTTGCAAGCATTTTTTCATTTGACTGATTACTGACATTATACATTTAGGGAGGGCATCCAGCATAATGTGTCACTGTTATTCCATTGTTCCCAAACAATGATATTGCTCCAGGAAGGAACAGTGGTTGCAGAACTTATTCACTCAGCTGCAGAAATAACATTTAAATGAGGAGGAAGCTATATTTCTGGTGGACCTATCAGAGGTGGGTTAAAGACCTGTTAAGAGGAAAGCTGACAGTGTGGTTAGAAATACAGAACAGTTTCTTCAGAGTTTATTTTAAGGGAAGTTAAAAACTGGCTCAACAGATACATTTTAGAGTCATAAAATCTGCCCCATGTGTTGAAAGCTGCAATATGCTTTCCTGCCTGGCATGGTTCTCTCCCTCATCAGGCTAAGGACTTGGTAGTTACTGAATAAATTCCATGAATTCTATTCTAGGCCTAGTCCAATTCATAGGAAGAAAGAATGAATTATGATAAACTTCTTTTCAGGTGCTGTTTGACATCTTACTAAACAGAAGCTGCAAAATTATCGCATTCCCTGAGAGTCTTAGAAATCAATGAGAAATAAGGAGGAGCTGAGATGTGCTAAACCAAAAATGTTTGTTCAGTGTATGAAAAGGACAATGAGCTGTGTTTCTGGAGAGCATGCTCTTTGATGGTATTGGTGATTTACAGTGTCTGTCTTCGGGCTGAGCAGCCTGTTCGTCTAGCTGGTGGTTTGTTCTACCTGTGAAAGTTTGAGGCTTTTCCTGCTTTTCCTGGCAAGTTTCTATTCTACTCCTTTTTTTTTTTTTTTTTTTTTTTTTTTTTTTTTTTTTTTAACATAGTGAATCATTACTCCGCTCAGGGAGAGGACAATCTCAAATCTCTAAAAACAAACAAAATATCAATGCAGCTCTGTCCATGCTTATGGTTAGGCAGCCTCAGCATCCTTCTAGATGGTGAGGAAAGGCTGGAGGTGACTTTTGCCCCTAAATGGTGCCTATTACGTGAGCATTAGTCTACTGGGAGAACAACCTACCACCTTCTCTTTCCAACCCACACACAGACACCAATGTGCAGAAACACATTCATCCCCAGAAAAAAATAAAAGCCTTTGCTGTTACGATTATCATTCTTGGTATAACTAAAATATAAAAAAGGGTTGAAAATTCAGACTGCTTTACTAGGGAAGAAGAACGTTTGCTAGCCAACTTAGGCTCAGTACTTTGTTAGATATTCTTCAAGAAGTATTATTTGCTATATGCCATTTATTTATTTTTAATTTAAAGAACCAGTATATTGTATTCCTTGGTGCATCAGGAAAAGTATGCTCTTCAAACATTTATCTGTTGTTGTAGCTCAAAACTTTTCTAACCTGTAGCCCCTTCAGAGCCTTGCTAATGAGGAGAGTGGCACGACTGAAGACTCACGATTCTTTCTGGCCCCAGAGATCAGATAAGCCTGATTTATTTCAGGAATTAAATCATTCATAGAAACCAAAGTAATGGAGTAATGGGCACATATGATTTCTGTTAACACAGATGTTGCAGCATTTTCTAAGAGCTATCAAATGTTACTGCATAATAATGAGTCTCTGCATGGTTATTGGCATTCTTGCTATCTCACTGCTACTGCCTCATTTAGGTAATGAAGTGTTTGGTGCAGTAGTTGGAATGCAATACTGTGTAAGCATCAAGTATTAGTTTTAAAGATGAAAACCTAATTTGTGGTCATAAATGTTTTACATATTAGGTTGTAAGTTTCAATTTGAGTAAGTCACAGTTATTTATTCTTGAAGTACATAATATGTGAATGCATATATATACATATTTCAAAAGCATATTATTCATTTGTAATTGTGCATTAGGATGACAGTGTGATAAAATATGACATGTTATGCAACTATGTAGCATTATAGTAAGAAAAAATTGAAGGCATGTTAATAATTTCAGTCGCATTCAAAAATGAATTATATTATCTTTAGATACAAAATCATGTGCTTTATTTCTTTGCTTCTTGTGGTATCGTGACACACTCATGGAAGACAAACTAGGCAGTTTGTAATGAGTTGGGTGCTACTTTTCTGTGTATGCTGTCCTTTGTCCATTGAAAAAAACATGCAATTCTTTGAGAAAATGAGAAACGAAGGTCAGAAAGAGAACAGTGGACAAAGTTAAAGTAGTTAAATGCTGACAAGAAGAACATATAGGTCTTTCCTAGTTTTTCACATACTTCCTACAGGTCCATTGTTTCAGAAGCATTCCACCTACAGAACATCACCTTCACAAATCACAGGCTTTCTGTGACAATAAAATAATGCAGTGAAAAATCAGTTACTGATTGCCTATTGGATAATACTGATCAAGAAGTAGATTCAAAAGAATAAATCTGAATGAGCATTTTACTTTTACCCATCCTTGCCCTTGAGATTAACTTTGTATTTTAATGCTTTCAGGTTTTGTTTGTTTTGGTTTGTACTTCTTTTTTAACTATTGATGCTATGTCCTTGAAAATGTTTAAGAAATGGAACTGTCACATATAACATTATAAGATTACATAATATTAGAAGGATAAGAATAATACAAATTTTGTATTCTTTGTATGTGCTGTACTATGTGCTGTATATACTGCATATACTATGTGTTGTATTTTCTCTTTTTAACAAAGCAGATACAACTAAGACCAGGATGTGTCAGAAGCTTTAGATATGGAATAGATGTATCCTGTGGCACAAGGAGAACTGGAAGGTGTTATTTGACAAGAAAAAGGGGCTATTTCTTATTCCATTATTGGATGACTCATTGTATGAATATGCTGTCTATCCTTGTAAATCATGGCATGAAATACTATAGAAGAGCTTCTAGGTGCATCATACTGTTAACAGGCATATCTAGCAGTACTTGTTTACCTGCTCCTTGTTTTTTTCTAGCCAGCTAGCTTCAGCTAACTTTCCTGGTTTTGTATGTTTGTTGTTGTTGTTTTTTAATTTCTTGGTATTACACAATGAATAATGCAACTCTGTTACGCTGTTGGCTATACTAAGCTATTAAGTTTTATTGCAACTACAGATAATTAAATCCAATTCTCTGAAACATTATAAAGTAATTTTCTAGCATAACCAGTGGCATGAGTTACAAAAGTTCTTACTACCAATTTAAAGGCTTATTTCTCTGAGTAGGCAACCTTACCTTGGTTGAAAATTGCAGAAAATGTTTGCATTTCAGTTGATTTGCATTTCATTTGACAGTCTACCAAGTTACTGGAAGGAAGTTTACCATGAATAAAGGATGTCATGAGTAAATAAGGTGTGGAAATTTCATAAATGCAGCTGTAGAACTCTGTTTGGGCCAGGTAGTTGCATTCCAGTATTATAAATTACATCAATGGTAATCATTTACAGCGTGCTCCCAAGAGATACAAACCATGCCATCTACTTTCACAAAAAACATCCTGTAGTCTCCAAAGTAGCATGACTGATGAATGCTTTCCAGCTTACCCCTTCATTTCTATTTTTCCTGGCAAAATCCTCAAATTATATCTCATATTTATCATAATCATAATTTCCTGTATTGTTGTCTTGTTTCATAACATTAGGTTACCTGAAAGTTTCATGTTAACTGTTCCTCAGTTTTCCTGAATTCTGCATTCCTTTGCATAATTTAGATAGTGATTATTAAATTATTGTTTAAATTAATAATTTAATATTAATATAGTTGACACAGTCCTATGTGTAACATCTCATTCATAGGTTATTTCTTGTAGCATAAATATATTTACTAGTTTTACCCATCTTTTTGTCAAACGCATAGCAGTTTAGACATTACAGTCATCATAAGCTTGTCTTCCCTTATTCCTGGATTATTTTTTTTTTAAATTATAATTTTCTGAAACATTTCAAACTTCTTGGGAACTGCTTAGGAGGAGGACTGTGTTGCAATTTTGTTAGTGTTTCTATTTGTGTGTGTGTGTTAAAGCACAACGCTGCGTCTTCTGCTGCCAAGAAGGGTGCTTCTTGGTGAAAATTATTCATCTGCCTTGGGTGATGTTTGCAGTATCCAGCCACTGTGTGTGCCTGTCCTTTAATGCTAAACAGGATAAATACCAAATGTAGACAAAAAAAAAAGGTATTGAATCTGCTGCTCTTTGCTAACATCAAGGAGAATATTCAGGTGAATACAGTTTATGAAGAACATAAATATAGGCCTGGAGTTAGCCTGGACTGTAGTTGAAAATAGCAGACTATAAACATGAAAGCTGTGTATGAGAGGAACTGGACTCTCTATTTAGTCAGTGACAAGTTTGGTGCTTAACTGGCTGCAGACGAATTGCTTATGCTTTAGAGGAGTTGCATGAAGCCTCTGCAACTTGAATAAGGAATTAGCACTTTAGAAATGTAGCTTATTTTCAAAAACATTAAAAAAATTTACATAAAAATTGGCCACTTGCTACCAAGTGATAGAGTAAGGGTGACTGATGTTTTGCTTGAAATTTTAGGGAGGGGAACACAGAACAGCAGTACTCCTAGATTCATTGTATTTGGAAAACAAACAAACAAACAAAAAGCAAAAAACATGTTCTGCATATATGAAAGTGAGACAAAGGTGTGTGCACTGTAGGTGTGCTGGGGTGGTTCTGGTTGTCCTGAAAACTCCACCTTCAGTCGTGTTCAGGGCCACCAGCTTCTCCACGGGTGATGCTGAGGCTGCAGGCAGGGCACTGCCTCACCACAAGACCTTGCCCATGCAGATGCTCTTTGTGCTCATCATGAAACTTGAGAGAACATTGTTGCATGGGATTGATTCAAAACTAACTGGCAAACAATACGTACTGTTAATCCCTCTTCTAGAACAGAACATCTTTCCAGAATGGAGGATACAGTTTAATCCTTTTAAAAGCAGAGTTACTCAGTGAGAACAGAGTGACAAGACAGCATCCCTCCGTAGCTGTCCCATGAGCTATTCCTCTCTTTTGCTGAAACATTTTGCTGCCTGAGACCAGTCACCCTATCTCTTCCTGCCAATTACATCTTTTCCATAATTTTCCAGATCACTATGGGATGAAACAATATTAATACCTATATTTCTCCAGAAGCTGTTTTCCTGCTGTGATTATATTATTGCTTTTATGTATTGCATACTTTAAATAATTACATTTCTCTGCTGAGTTGTGGCACAAAAGCTGTCAAGTTAGTTGTGTACTTAATTTAAGTGTTGCTTCATAGATTTGGCAATTTCTGTCATGGAGACTAGTCTCCTCTGTCATCTCTTCTATGACATCTAAATGGTTAAAAAATATTTCCAGCTGTCCACGTGTTTTTCCACTGCAGCCTCTTCTGGAGAAACTGGCTAAAGAGCTACACTCAAAGATGCATTGTAAACCATTTCTTAAGTACTGTTTTATTTGTCAAGAGTGGTTGATTAGAAAAGATTCTAGAGTAGATTACCCATCTAACCTCAAATTCTTCATCTTTCTATTAATTTTTACTATAAATTTTACTGTAAATTTCATTTTACTGTAAATTATCAGACGTATTCATCATGAGTTGCCCATGAATTTTGGAAGAGTTTCAAATGCGAATACACTCTCCCATGAGGACTGAATGAGAAAAACACAGGACTTCACTGTGATGAGTTCCAGAGTTTAGATTAAGACTTGAGTTAGTTATCCATCTTCACGGTAGGTGTATTTTTGTGCATGTTTTGTGCACTACTCAAGGTTAACTGTCCTGCGATAAAGAGAAGCTGATCATAATACACCGTGCCAGGCAGAGCATCAGTACTGAAAGCCAGCGGCCTTTATGAGCTCTTTCACCTAGCAGTAATGAAAGAAATGGATCTGACTTGATAAAAGATATTTTTCATTTCTAATTCTCTATGTTAATAACAGAGTTTATTAGAAAATTAAATGTGTTATATTGCTTCAGTTGAGGAGGATGCCACTAGATGCTCTTACGGATGACCTTCTTAAAGGCATGTATGGAAATTCATTTCCAAATCTTTCCTTCCCATTGTGAGCAGCCTTTCCTGAGGTCAGTGAGTGACTCCTTTTTATTTTCTGCTTTCTTTATGGGTTTGTCCTGAAAATCTCTGCAAGTTATTTGGTTGAATCAGAAGTAGGAGATCTGGAGAGTAAATAATTCAGGTAGGGACATTTGAGGGTGTTCATATGGGGAATGAGGTAGAACAATTGCCTACTTTTAATGGAGGAGAAAAGAATCGGGTGAATGGCTAATACCCAGGATTCAATTTAACTTCTAACAAGTTTGTGTTGAGATTGGTGGAAAATGAAATTAGGACAGTAAAATGAAGCAGGAAACCTTCATTGGAGAGAAACTTGTTTTGTAGAGTAGGAAAGTGGAAAAAGGTGGTGAGTTTGGATGGAGACAATCTGTGAAAAGCTTGAACAGGAGAGGAGTAGAAGCAGTTGTGGAAGCCCCAGAGGTTGATGTGAGTGAGCCATGTCCCTTTGGGACTTGGACCTTGATAAATAAGTAATTTGGGGAGGGCTTACTTTTCCACAAGAATCTGTGCTGGCTGAGCAGTTCTTGTCACACAAGCGAAGAACTGAAAAACTGATGCTCTCTTCTGGGAGATGGGAACTGACGTATAATATCTAATTTTTTTATTATTTTTTTTTTTTCCCTTTGCCTTGTGCTTGGGAGAAGGGTGGGTTTTGTTTTGTTTTGTTTGGTGTGTTTGGTTTTCCTGAGTCAGTGGTCCTGTTTAGAAAGCCTGAGGATAAGTTTCAGTCACATACATGGTACTGAATGTGTTTCCTCTGTAGCGGTTCACGGCCTTTTTTTATGTTGCATCAATGAAACAATGAAGAGTATATTCAAAGACAGAGAATGATGGTTTTGAATTAATATGAGAAAGGTGGTCATAGGAAGACATATCTTCCTGGAGCAAATGCCTCTCCTTAAGGCACGTGAGATTACTTAGCAGAAAATGATTCTATGAAATTTGATAAGATGCACATTATTTAATAGTTGTGATTATTTCACAGATATAATAGTGCTGTGGGTTTTCTGTCCCCAGTATTGCAAGTGCTGGTCTTTATGTTCATTTTTCTAGGTGGTAAATGTGTGTTGCATTTGTATAAATGACAAACAGTAGGTTTTGGAGCGTATGTGAGAATGAGAAAGAAATTAATTGGGTTCCCTTAGACATCAATTCATGTCTGAAAGGTAATTTATGCCCCTTGAAGTCAGTCTTATAAAAAATGCAAGATAAAGCAGCCATCAAGAATAGGTAGGATGAAGGGCGTAGTTGAATCCATAAAGAATTTCCAGTGTGATCTATCTGAACAGACCGATACAATTATGCACATGGGCTCAAGAATGAGTTTAAGCCCAAATAAAATTTTGGAACTGTCTCTGAAGAACAACACCACATGGAAGCCCTCTCCACTCTCTTATGCCCTCTTCCTGGGAGAGGCTAGCGTTTTCTGTTTAGTCTAAGTAACCTGTTCTGTGTGTGTCTGGAGGTGTTCAGCTGAAAGATGAGTTAAGTTCTGGCCTGCCAGTTACAGTACCCAATGCACCTATTTATCAGCCTTTGCAGTGTTGCTCGCATTTTCTGTCTTCCTCTTATAACTGAACAGCTTTCTTCTTGAGCTTATTCTTGCATTTTGTTGTACATTGGTGAGTCCTAAAGCAATCATTTTGTTCCCAAGGACTGTGTGTAGGTGTGTTGAAATTTCTGTTTGAATCAAAATATTCCAGAATTGTAACCATTGCCATTTAAATATTTATGCAATAAATACCTTAAGTTTCATTCCAGTCCTGAGGTATATCCTGAGGATATACCCCTACTGAAACAAAATGGATGTTTTTGGTGAGTTTTAAGCCAGATATTGAAGAAATGAATATCCTGTTACTGCTGTGCTGTCAGTATTCTTTATCTTCAACTTGAACTTGTCTCTCTGTATGATTCAATTTTTATTCTAACTTGTCCTGTTATGCTGAGTACAAACTGTGCCAGATTGTCAATTTTGTAAGTGAATGCCTAATGAATATAAAACTGTACCTACTCTACCATGTGAATTTGATGGATTAGCAGTATAATTTACAAGGTAAGCTTATTTCTGAAGAAATATATCCTGAATAAATGGGTTAGGGAGATTTCATATTTTTATTATAAGTGTAATTTAATTTGTACTTTTGGAATAATCATCAGTGAATATAAGAGATTTTTCTGACAGTCTTGCTTAAATAAGCCTTAGCCTTTTAACTAAGCTAATTCTTTTTTAAAAGCATCTAATATAATCAGAATTCTTAACAGGAAAATTAAACATGACACATCTTTAAAAAGTTGGGGGTTTTCTTAATTCTTGTGATGTGTTGGTTGTTTTTGTTGTCCTTTTCATGTTCAATTGTTGATGTGTATATTGTTGAAGTTGATTAGAAAGGAATGGGCAATAAAGATGGAAGAAATAAATTTTAGAGAAAATTACTCAGTCATTTTCTGTGAGTGCTTCAGATAAGGTCTAAAATCAAATTGCTTATTTTTGAAGTTTTTTTTAGCCACCTGTATCTTCCCAAAAGAAAAGAATTCTGTTTCCTGCAATGTTCTCTTTGTCAAAAATTGCACTAGGGTAGAATAATTAATTTAAAGAACCATAAACTTCAAACGTTCTTTTATTGTTTTAAATGTAGCTGTGATCTCAGCACAGTTTAATGAAACTGTAAAGTTTGTCCATATAAAACTGTAGTAATGCCATCACATTCTGAAATTAAGTTATGGTGAAGTTATATGAACTTTTGAATATTCTAGCTGTTGATTCATGCTCTTGACTAAAAACCTTTTGGGGGGTGTCAGTCAATTTCACTGATTAGTTTTTGTTAAATTAATGTCTTGTGCCTGATAAAAAATTGGTAAGATCACTGTCATTTGTGCAGTACCGAGATCAAGTGCTACAGAAAATATGGAGTCGCTGTACATAGAGAGGCATTTGGTTTAGTGATATGCATTTTGTTTGAACTGGGGCTCCTGTAATACTTGCACTGAAGGCTATTGAATGTCATTCTCACATGAGGATTTTATATTTTTAGAGGCAGCTAATTAAGAGATGTGAAGAGCTGAGTCTTGATGCTTCAGTGAGTAATTACCTCCCCTTGATACTTACGTTATTTTAAGTTTGGCTCATAAAAAGAGCAATTTGTGGCTTTCAGCAGCAGCGCAGCTGTCCCTGGGGGCGGGGGCTAGAAGCTGTGTCCTGCCACAGGCGCTGCTGCTGCTCTTGGTAGCACGGGTGCCAAGGCACATGTGTGCAGGTACCTTCAGGATGGCTCCGCCCAAGGGCTCTGCCCATCCCCAGCCCTGTGCAGGGCCCAGGTGGGTGCTCACCTCCTCCCTGGGTGCTCCCACCTCCTCTGGCTGCCCCTGGGCTGGCTCTGGGCCTGGGGATCGTGGCTCCGGGCAGTCCTGCGGCAGGCTGGTGGTCCTTCCAGCGGCACTGTGCTGCCATGCCAGAGAGCAGAGAGCAAGGAGCTGAGCATTCATCGTGCAATACGATACGGTTTGGCTGGAGAAAGACCAGGGGACCAAGGCATTACCCCTTGGTACACGCGGACAGAGGCAGAAGGAAACCATTCTGACATCTGCCAAAGCTCACGGTTCTCCTTTGGGGCATCTACCTGAGCAGTGTGCATCCGTTGTCCTGTTGGCAAATTTTGGACAATTTCCAAGATAACTCACAGTTTAGTATTTTAATAACAATGCATTTAAACATGTTTCTGTAATTTAATAAGTATGTAGGTAAGGGAGATAAATTCAAAACAAATTCTTTACCGTATAGATTTTGTATAGTGCTTTCTAACAGGGTAAAATTTGGAAGCAAAGGACCATGCATGACTATCTTGGTTCATTCAGTGCTTAATTGCCTGCAGCAGGGTGTTTTGCTCCCTCGCTCCTGATGCATAGCTGGATGCCTTTTTTTTTTTTTTTACAAAGTCTGCTCTTGTGGAATGCAGGTTGTAAATAACTTGTGTTGTACAGAATTAATCATAAACATTATCATAGCATCAGGGAGCGGTTTGGGTTGGAAGGGACCTTGCAGAGCACACAGTTCCAACCCCCCTGCTGTGGGCAGGTATACATGCAGGGCTCCAGGTGGGGTCTCAAAGCAGTGTAGAGGGGGGAATTGGCTACATTAAATTAATTTTGGATAACAATAAAAATAATACTGAGACTGGAAAAGAACGGAGAGTTGAGGGGGAAAAAAAAAAAAAAAAAAAAAAAGAAGCTGTGCTTGAGAGGATTTAATAATAAAGTAGGACTGAAAGTATTTTAGTTTCATTGAACATAATTGTGAATGGTAATAACTTAATTGCTTTAAAGACGATTGTGCCAAAACACTTCAAGGAAATGCTCATGTAATTTGTACTTGAGGGTACTTAAATTTTCCATCTACATCTGAGGCACACAACACCTGACTTTTTTCTGAGCATTTAAAAACAACTGTTGCAGGAGGGCACGTTCAGTGCCAGCATCATTCATGACCCTTTGGATAACTGGCAGCAAAACAACACGATGCAAAATTCTTGCTTCTTCAGTTGGTGCTTGCTGGGTTAAATGGGAATAAAGCCACCACTTTCTAGTTTACTGTGTGCTTCTGCTTTAGATGCAGTAAGAGGCCTCAGCATAGGCCTCGGGCATCAGTAGTGATTGAGATTTTTAGGTGTGGCTGGAAACTTTCTCCTTGCCTCTCCTCAAAGTGAAAATTCATCTTTCAAGGAAGAAAGGCTGCCCTGAACTGCAGGTTCACCTGCAAAGGTCTGTGGCAGTGCCTACAGCTCGTCATTTTGTCAGCGGCGAATAGGTGGCTGCTGTAGCTTGGACTAGTTACAGGCCTCAGTGAAATAGCTGAATGTCAACGCTTGTGTCTCAGTGAAGCAGAATTAACACTCTTGCATGACTTTTGAAATTTTCTTTATATTGTGCCGTGGTCTTCCATTGACCTCTCCATGCTTGACTCACAGGAACTTTTCCTGGTCGAAGCACAGTGAAAGGAATTAAGTGATGTATTAGGTCCTCCACATCTGTTTTGATGCTATATGTTGAACTGGCACTATACTTCAGCTGAAAATTTTATCTGAGCACTCTTGGTATCATGACTGATCACGCAATGTTTAACCTTTGCTGGAACATCCAAGATCAGGACATTGGCTCCAGTGTTACTCAGATGAGTGGAGAAAGTACAGAGTAGGTACAATGTGTGGGTGAAGCAAAGCAGTAATTGTGAATGCTGATGATCTTTCCTCATGGTTTTTCATAGGGACTTAAAATAACCACATTAAATGCAGTGTGGGTAGAAAGAGAAGCATAGTAATGATTTAAGAGTTGCTTCATGAGAAGATTTTCTTCTGTTTAACAAGTTCGACGAGTGTTCTCTGTAGTGGGTACTGACAAGCACATATGAGTTAGCATTTGTTATCTGGTACAAGAAGCCCCCAGAGTTTATTTCACTAAAATTTTAATCATAATTTCTTATCATAGGTAGATAGGAAAATTATGGATGAAATTTGGGGAATTTATGGAAAACTATTAGAAACAGAAACATTTTTTTTGTTCCCTAGTGCATTTTTAAGGTAAGATTGATAATTTACTACACTATATGTTCCTCCACAGTGACAGAGTGATTTAAAGATTAATTCAGTTTAACATATTGTTTCTGTTGTTAAGATTGTATGAAATCTATTACATGATATAGGAAAAAAATTATTTAAAGCAATAATAAAAACAAATATTGTTCCCTTATATCATCGATTTCTCCTTGTTACCTGCTATTTGGAGTTGAGAAGGCTCTGCAAAAGAGTACTTAATTCAGTCTTGTTTTGCAAGCTCTTCCAAAAGTCAAGGAAGCATCTCTATCAGTAGGAAGAAAGTAGGAAAACAAAAAATAAACAACAACAACAACAAAAAGCCACCAACATGAGAGAACTGAGCAGCTGCAGGTTATAAATGTTTTGTCTGTTTGTGTCGTTTTCATTCTTTCAGCTTGAAAAATGGCCGTAAGACTGTCTGCCAGGATTTGAGGTACTTAAAGGTGGTATGAGCTAAGCTCAGGGGAAATGAGTCTCCAGAAGCTTACTAGGTGATATTTTGGAGCTGAAACTGTAAGACAGAGATACAAATGAATTAACAAATTAACATGAACAACTTATCTGCTGATTTGGGGGGGGAGTTAATGAAGCATAGAAATACTCTCTCTCTACTATGGCTGATTCTACAGTTTAGAGATGGAATTGTCCTCTTTTAGGCTAGATTTAACAAAAAGAATTACAGTTGAGCAGATTATCAACAGCAAGATAAATATATATATATATTTAATAGCTCCCTTAAGTGCCACAAAGGAAGCAAAAGATCTATTACAGTGACAACGCAATTTCGTTGGACACCAAGGCTGAGAACTATATGTTAACCACTTGATCTGTGTAGTATCAAGTGAATTATGTGTGTATGCATGTGTTTTCATTTGCATAAGATAATACTTCTGTTTGTCTCAGAAGAGATTTTTGAGACTACTTTGATGAATTTTTGATGCATAAGCTTATGGTTCTATTTGCATGTTCTCACTTGTTTTAATACAATGATTTTGTAAAATCTTTTTCCCTCTTAATTTTAGCTGCACATGGAGGAAAGATCACCTAATAACAACCTGAACAGTCAAGTAGCCATTATGCATCCTTTTTTGTGCTCCAAACTTCAAAATATATCTGAGAATTGTTTGATTGACAAAGCATTCTGGTGATTTAAATGTTTTATATGGCAAGAGCATTTCAGTGATTCACTATCCTTTCTGTAGATAAATTTACACTTTAGCAATAAGATTCAGAGTCCTAATACAATACAATCTTCCCCTAATATATCTGATCTTCTGATTTCCTTTTTTTTTTTTTTTTTTTTCTTTTTAACTTGAGGTGACTGTTTTCAGACAAAAAGATAAAACTTTTGCTGCACTTCCTAATACGTAGGAGGAAAAGCCTGGACTTCTGGACTTCTTGAAGGATGGAATGGAAGTAAGCATTAGGGATGCCAAAGAAAAAAAATGTACAATATTTTCCAAACTTACTAACACATTGTATAAGTTTGAAAAGCATCATAAAAGTTTAGATTGTTTTAACATGTGACACATTTTCCTGCCAGACAGTTGAGTCTCTTGGATAGCGGTCCAGAATTGCCACTGCAGTGGTAGCCTCAGTAATGGCTTTTATTCCCTAAGAGGAAGTTGGTGTAGTGTGATAAATTAAGATTTCACTAGTGCATAATAGCGGTGAGGGATATCTACTTCTAATTGCTGAGATAATGATTGTTTCTTAGCAGTCTACAGAACTAAATTGGTTCACACTTTCTGGGGTATGATCTCTTGTGAGGCTTAGCCAAGGAGACCCTCTCCTCCCTACATGTCCTGTGGCATCTGGTGATGTGTAATTTATTGCAGAGCTGGTCATTCAGTGACAGGGGATATCCAATGTCTGCAGCATACAAAAATGAATGTGTAACCCCCACATCTCATGAAACTAACAAATCTCTTTTGATACGTTAGCTGCTTTCATCCATGCAAAATGGAGTTGTGGAGTACTTCAGTGTGCTTTATTGAAGTTGTCTTTTGGGTGTACTGCTTCCATCTGCTAAGCAAACTGATGAATCTGTGTTAAGCTTCTGTTACCTTAAGCCAGTGAATAATTTTCAAAATAGTATACTCCTCTGCTCAAAAGTGTTTTTGTTTGTTTTTTTTTTGTTTGTTTGTTTGTTTTTGTTTGTTTGTTTGTTTTTTGTTTTTTCTAATTCAAATGAAAGAAGAATACATAGGTAGTATAGGGACAGATATTAATCTTTTAATTCCCAAGTATTTGTTGTTTAAAATAAATATAACTAGCAGAAAACAGAGGAAATACATCACATTTATTGGAAATGTGTCAGTATTTATGTGTGTGTGCATGTATATGTATTTATTTGAAATGATGATATATTTTAAAAGTATTGTAGTTAAAAGTATAATATAACTAATTTATTAAGAAATACCTGATATTTTTCTGTGCACAGTAGTATTTCAATATTTACATTTGAATATGAGTTCCAAGTTTTATCTTTGGCTGACAGACTAAATAACACCAACACTAATTGAAGTGAGTCTGCATGCTATGAGAGTGGCACAAGATGGAACTAAACCAATTCACTTCAAAATCTTTTATTATTGATAGTTTAATTAAACTCCAGATGAAGAGTAGACAACACGAGCAATTTGTTGGATAGCAGTTGGGAAACTATAGATGGATCTTGCCCGTTGCCTCTGTAAAATGCAAACTGCTGTTCTGTACAATGAAGTTGTGAGAATCTTCCAGAATTTATCAGTGTCTTTCTCCACCTGCCCTTCTCATACTTCAGATGCTCTTTAGAGGTATAACTCTGATCACTGCTGAGAGGCATGAGGACTATTTTGGACAGGGAGCAAGGCAAACCTGATGGTGATTGTTACTAGGAACAGATGCTTCAACTGAACTATACTTCTGAAGTATATTTTGTATAGAGTAATTCTGGCACTCATTTAGGATACGAAGTTTTATCACTTTACTGAAAGTGTACCAGATCATGAACAAACTTCTGAAATATGAAATGGAAGTTTTACTGTGTAGTGCAAAATTTTGTCTTGAAATAGGAAAGAGCACTCATATCTGGGTGTTCAGATTAAAAGAAACAAACAAAAATACTATTTAAACAGGTTGTAATTGTTCTTCATTTATACTGTAATTTTGAATGTTCAGTCCAGTACATATAAGCATTTTACAAATACATAAAATATAGTAATATTTTTTTCTGAACTAGGTGATAAAGGATATTATGGATAAAATTCATAATTGTTTTCCTTTAATGCAGTCTTACTGTATAAAAGCCTGAAGAGTGACACTCTGAGAAGCTAGAAGAAGAGCAGTAATTAATGAAGGAAGTGAAGGGTAGAACAAAAGCAAATAATAATCAAATGAGCTGAGGCTGCAGAGCCAGACATTATGTAGAACATCTAAGTAACTGTATGAACTTTCCTTGGTGAAGGTTGGTGACTGATGAAAGCTTAGGAAGAAGTCAACAATGAGGTATTGTCAGTTTAACAGCTTGTTCCTTTGGACAGAAGGCATCCTGCAACTATTGTTGGTTTTGGTAAATTACTAGAAGATGTTTGTAGCATGTGATCAGGGGCAGGCGCTGAGCTCTGCGCTCTGGGGACAGCGACAGGACCCGAGGGAACGGCATGGAGCTGGGACAGGGCAGGGTCAGGCTGGGGGTTAGGGAAAGGTTCTGCACCCAGAGGTGGTCAGGCACCTGGCACTGGGACAGGCTGCCCAGGGCAGTGGTCATGACACTGAGCCTGATGGAGTTCAAGGAGCATTTGGACAATGCTCTCAGACACTGGTCTGATTTTTTTTTTATTATTTTTGGTGGTCCTTTGAGGAGCCAGGAGTCTCCTGTGAGTCCCTTCCAATTTGGATAGTTTATGATCCTATTTCCTTTCATTTGCTACAAAGCATGCGCTTGCTAGCAGTAGCAGTTAATTTCTGGTTTGCTCTCCTTACTGTGCCTTGACTGTCGCCCAGCTGTCTATTTCGTGAAGTGCCAGAAAATAAAAATCATGCCAGACATTTCATAAAGGATCAACACCAACCCTCTTATTTGTGTCCTGTGAAAATTTTGGAATCTAACACAATGGCTTCAGGCTTACAGGTTTACTGAGATTATGTTCAGTTTGTAGAGAAGAGATTTGACAGTGCACTCCCCTTTGGAAAATTACTGTATGCAGTTGATCAGTGCTTTATTTCTGACAAGATCTTAGAAAAAGTTTAGACGTGCCAGCTTTTCTCATCCCCTACTCATTTCCCTTGCCTGGGAGAATGAGAAAGCACCATCACCAGCAAGATCATAATCAGGCTTCCCTCATCTTTTGAGACAACAAGTATTACTTGTCATGGTAAAAATGACAACCAGTGTCATTTGAATACAGCAATTAATCAGTTAGAAAGTATTTGGCACACAATAGGAGACTGAACCATTAAGAAATGCATGGTGTGGTGTATGAGGAACGTGCTGAATACACACAGAGGAGAAGGACAGCTTGTTTGGTTTGGATTCAGACTGTTGGATGGATGGGTGGATGATACTGTGTGCTTTTTGCTCACAGGTGAAGTGTCTTCAAGTACATTCTGCATGTTTCAGTACAGAAACCTGCTTGCTGGTCTGGGGTGAGGCCAGCTGTGTGTTTGGCCAAAGCTGAGCAAGTCTGACCTTTGAGAGGAGATGAACAGACCTGAGAGCAGTTAATTGTGCCTGTGGGGGAGCAACCACACTTACCCTGACCTTAATTTCAAGTAGTCGCTAAGGTTTCCAATGGGTGCCAATGTTGAGCATCCAACAAAAGATATCATGGCAGTACTAAGGGTAATAGCATTAAGCCTTACAGGCATAAGAGTCAGTGAGGCTTGAGATAGCAATAGACCAGGAGAAAGGTCTCTCTTTTTTTTTTTACCCTTACTGATGGGTTGCTTTTTTTTTTTTTTTTTTTTTTTTTCTTTTCTGGAAGACTCCCTCATGTAGCAGAGGCTGCTGTGCATTGCAAAAGTCAGAGAGCAATTCATTAGTCTCCCAAGCTCCTTAACAAGGACAGGAAACCCCTGAACACATAACTTTCCCTTTGTTAATCTCCCTCTGGGTGGGCTCTCGTTGGGAAAACGTCGGTCCTCCTCTCGAACACCGGCTGCGTGCGTTGAGGCCTTGCTTCAAGGATATGGTCAATCATCGCTCATTTGTGGGAAGTAGAGAGTAATTTCTTTCCTCTGCACTTCCATATAGCCTTCATTTATTTATTTTTTGTTTGTTTTCCTCCCTTCTTTTTATTTTTCCCTTTTCCCCTCCCTTTTCCCCTTTCCCTTTTTTATTTCCCCTTAGTTAAATTGTTTAGTTCATGGTAGTCTTTATTTAATTGTTATTATTATTTCCCTTTAATTAAATTATCCTTATCTCAACACGTGAGTTGTTCTTTGCTTTACTTCTCCCCCTCCTCATCTAAAGGAGGGGGAGTGAGAGAGCGGTTGTGGGGTTTAGCTGCCTAGCACGGTAAAACCACCACAGTCTCCCTCTGGGAGATTAACAAATCTCCCACTATGTTAATGCTTTGTAGTTTACAGCTTATTTTGTTCTGTACTTTAAGAACTGGACAATGTATTGTTTTCTTGGTGTGTAATTCATTACTAATGGTGAATGTAACAGTAAAATTCCTCCTATAAGGTCAGGTATTGCTCAATTTGGTAATGCATTACTGGAGAGCTAGCTGCTTTGGTTACATAAACTTACTGGAAAGATTTCCAGTAAAGCATTACCTAATTGAGCAGTGTCTGACCATGCCAGGGTTCACATAAACAGAATCACAGAATCACAGAATTTCTAGGTTGTAAGAGACCTCAAGATCATCGAGTCCAACCTCTGACCTAACGCTAGCAGTCCCCACTAAACCACATCACTAAGCTCTACATCTAAACGTCTTTTGAAGACTTCCAGGGATGGTGACTCCACCACTTCCCTGGGCAGCCTGTTCCAATGCCTCACAACCCTTTCAGTAAAGAAGTTCTTCCTAACATCTACCCTAAAACTCCCCTGGCTCAACTTAAGCCCATTCCCCCTCGTGCTGTCACCAGGCACATGGGAGAACAGACCAACCCCCACCTCGCTACAGCCTCCCTTGAGGTGCCTATAGAGAGCGATAAGGTCGCCCCTGAGCCTCCTCTTCTCCAGGCTGAACAACCCCAGCTCCCTCAGCCGCTCCTCGTAGGACTTGTTCTCCAGGCCCCTCACCAGCTTCATCGCCCTTCTCTAGACCCGCTCAAGCACCTTGATGTCCTTCTTGTAGTGAGGGGCCCAAAACTGAACACAGTACTCGAGGTGCGGCCTCACCAGAGCTGAGTACAGGGGGACGATCACCTCCCTAGCCCTGCTGGTCACACTGTTCCTGATACAAGCCAGGATGCCGTAAACTTATCAAATAGTCTACTCAAAGGCGTGTTTGAAAACTGTTTTCTTTCATACTGCTGTAAAAAAGTGCCCTGTCATGGAGATTTGCCATTATATTGCTTATAAACAAGTTCTTAACCGCTTTGACCTTGCAAAAATCAAGGGTTTCTGGTCTCCTTCTATATTTAGCACAGAATTGCAGACTGGTTGAGGTTGGAGGAACCACAGGAAGTCATCTGGTCCAAACCTCTGCTCAAGTAGGCACACCTAGAAAAGGTTGCCCAAACCATGTCCAGGAGTCTTTTGAAGCTCTCCAAGGAGGAGACTCCTCTACCTCTCTGGACAACCTGTGCCAGGGCTTTGTCACCCGCACAGCACAGAAGTACTGCCTGGTATTCAAGGGGAACATCCTGTGCTCCAGTTTGTGCCCATTACCTCTTTTCCTGTCACTGGGCACAACTGAAAAAACCCTGGCTCTGTCCTCTTTACACCCTCCCATCAGATGTTGATAGACATTGAGGTCCTCCTTTTCACCAGACTGAACAGCCGCAGCTCTCTCAGCCTCACTTCTATGGTGTCCACAAATTTAATGAGGGTACACTGTACCCCATTGTCCAGATTGTTAATGAAGATGTTAAATAGGATTCAACCCAGTACTCCCTGATCTGATTCTCTTCCATACAGGATCTTCCTTCTGCCCTCTGAGACCTCAGGTTCCCAAAGGTCAGTCTTGCTGGTGAAGACTGGGACCAAGAAGGCATTCAGTACTTCAGCCATTCCACTCGCCTGGGTAGCCAGGAATCCTGTGCCCTTCAGGAGGGGGCCCTCATTTTCGCTCCTATTTCTTTTGTTGTTCGTGTACCTATAGAAGCCCTTCTTGTTGCCTTCGTTCCCTTGATATCTATGATGTCAAATTTCTTAGAGAACACAGTACGATATATCCATCACAGATGAAATTCCTTTTCTGCACTGGCAATGGATGCAGAGATATTTTTCTTCTGCAAATCATGACCCAAAACATGAAGCTGTCCTTCTTTTTGAAAGAGTTTGCTTCTTGCAGGCCACTGAATCACGAGAAGGATATTTCTTACACATGAAGCTATTGTTCTGTTTCCTCCTTAGTGCAGGTCTCAGTCAAACCATCCTTTGAAGTGCAGCAAAGCTCGGCTGTTACATTCTTGCATTTATTCAGATACTTTGCCTGACCTCTTCAGTAGGGTAAGGTGAAGTGATTCAGGGTTAGAAGTGGTGACTAAGATTGCTTAACGCCATTGTTGTCATCAGGGCATAATGCCACTGTATTCTCTTTCCTGTCTGTCACCACAGCCTTGGAGTAAAGTCAAATTTCCTATCCAAGAAAATACTCAGTATTATCTGGAATATAGACAAAATACCTCCTCCTGAACTGCTGTTTTCACTTTCACTAATGGCTGTATGGAGATGCCTAGGATTGTGTGTTACTTAGGAAGCATTCAGACAGCTGTTTCCTCTGCTTTACGAAGTGCAGCATGCGCTGTCTGCAACATGTATGTATGGGTTTTGAAATCATTGCTCAGGCTTGAAAACAAAACAAAACAAATTGGGGTTAATTCATTTCTGTATTTTGAATTGATAGCTTTTGTAAGGTATTTTTCATAGATAAGGTGTCCTTCTGATGTGAGGGTTAACTGACAGAACACTGAGAGGCGTGACAGTTTGTGCACTGAGTAACGAGCGATCGCAGTGTGCCTTTCGGCAGTGATTTACCACTGGGCACCTGCACCACTGTCATGGTTCTCTTCCAAACAAATTTGTAACACAGGAAGAATGTGCAGAGATGGAAAATCCACTATAAATCTTTTGTATTTTTGTAAAATTGAGTATCTTATAAGCATCATCACAGTATTTTACCTAGATATAATCAGTAAAAGCTCAACACTGTTACGGTGCTTTTTGTTGTGCATCTCAGCAGTTACTGGTCAGACAGAGAGGTGGTTTGTCATGACTGGGCAGTAGGAGCTCCAGCTAAAACAAGAAGTTTACTTTGATCTGTCAGCACCCTACCTGTGCTTGCATTACATTACTTCCCCATCATCCCCACGCTGCTGAAAATGTTGGAAATTTCACTTTTGTATAATATTTGTACATGAATCACTTACATTTTGTGTTTGGAGTGATTCATGTACAGAAATGGCATTTTGTGTAAGTCATAGAATCATAAAAAGAGATAGGAGAAATTAATTTGGTCTTTAAATGGTAGAAAATGCTAGGCAATCAAAATGATAGAAAATGCTCCAAGGAATAGATACATAGTAGCAGTGCTCTGGATTTGGTCTAATTAACACTAGTAGAGCATTAACAAACATAAATATGAATTATCATAGTTCATAGAAAAATATTTTCAGTTGCAATATGTGTTTCCCTTAAGATTTATTTACTGAAAAATGTTAATTACTTTTGTAAAAATGTATTAAGAAACACATTCATATTTCTGTTGAATTCTTAATGAAAGTTAGAGTGCCTATTGGCTTTGACTGAAGAGCTCTCACATCTTTGAAGTATTCCTAGCACCCTGTGACTTCTTGCACAATTTCAGCTCTATTTTCTTCATTAAAAAATTGCTATTCATTCACATCTCTCAACAGTGTCAAGTTTTATGTGGGGGCAAGTGATTTCTGTGAGAATGCCAAATGCAATTTTGAAATACCTGATTTAGTCACATTCCTGAATTACCCACCCTTGGTCACACTGTATTATTCATAATTTGTTTTATTTCCCAATGTACCAAGTTAAATCTTACTCTGTAGAGATTAGACTTCAAGTCAGAGTAAGCCAGAAAAAAAGATGAAGCGAGCAAGAGATGAAGCATGATTCTCTTAGCCATTGACCAAAGTTGCATACTTTGCAGAGGGTAATCTTGACCTCCAGTCTTCTCAGGACTGAAACTTAAAGAAGGTTGGAGGAGACATTAAAACACAGAAGAGGGGGTGGGTTTGTAGGGCCACAGAACTCATCACCAACAGGTATTTGGGTTTCTCCTGTGTTAGCGTAGAGAAAATGCCTGACTTGTTTTTAAACAAAATCCTACCTTTGTCAGTGTAAATAAAGCTTCCTATTTGAACACAAAACAAACTACCTGCACTGGCTCTTTTATATGTTCTAAATCTTCTTTGCTAAATTAATTGGCTAATTAGAGCATGAGGTAAGATGAAAGTTAGGTGTAAGGCAGTAATGTCATCTTTCCAAATAGAATCTTAAGTTCTCTTTAAGAAAAAAATGCCAATATGTGTGCTTGAATATCCAGACAACTTTTTGTAAATATTTGGTACGATGCTAACTTTTGGACTTAGGTAAGGAAAAAGGTTTCTACTTCTTTATTTCAGAGATTAAATGTTTGTACAAGCTGTATGCCTTCCTGCCTAAAAAGAAAAAATGAAAGTGCAGCCTATTACAAAGATGCTTTTCCAAGGTACTAGAAGAGATGATAATGGTTTGCACGCTCTATTCTCTTCCAGGAAATCTTGAGTGTTCCAGTGAATAAAAGTACTGTACCATGCAGTGACTGTTTTGAAAAGCATTGAAGCAACTGTCTGATGTAATGCCATCTCCAGCACTTTATCTTGAATATGTGTGTTTACAAAAAAAGCTGTGAATCTAGTACATGAATCTAGTACAGATTTTGGGTAGTCTCATAAATGCATTTTCATAGAATTAGAAACAAGATCTCTTTTTCACGTTTCCAGATTGGAAAATAACTATACTAGCAAATCAAAGCTTTGCTCAGTCTGTTCAATTATTGAAATATCTTGGGTCCAGTCTTTCCCTGGAGCTCATAATAAATTCTGCTCTGATTGCTTGGAAAAAACTGTTATGGGAATAAAGAAAAAGGCATACAGACAATCATGGAGAAGGTCTTTGAAAATAAAAATTATGCAAACTATTAAAATGAGGAGATACTTCTTCCCTTGTTTAAGAGCAATAAGTAGCACAGAAAATACATTTTAATGGTGCATTAGGTATATATTTTGTCATTGAACATTTTTCATATTGTCCAGAAGGAATTATGTAGGAGTTTACTGAAAGATGATAATGGACAAAAGATTAAGCTTTCTGATGCTGGAGCATCAGAACAGTAAATAGACAATACACACAGTCAGATTTCAAAAGCCTCTGAAGCACTTAAAGACTTCTGATAATACTTAAAGCAAATTCCAGAAGTGCTTGGCCTGCTACCAGAAAGCACAGTCATGAGTTGTGCATTTAGGCTTCCTGTATAACACCAGTGGCCATGGTGAGGCATGTAGTAGTACATTACTGGTTAATACTAACGTCTCATTATTGATATTTTCTTAACGAGGAATTTCTCAAAAATTCTTAAATCGGCACCCTCTCACACTGACTATCTGTATTTTTGAGAGGTACCCTTGGACTGGAGAGCCCGGCATTGCTTTTCAAAGTGGGTGTCTCAGCTCTTTGAAAAAAGAGAGAATGTCAGTCCTTCCTTTGATCCACATCCAGAGGAAAAATGTCCACTGTCTTCATCCTTGCCTGCGTACAGTACAGTGTTATTTATAATGTCCTCCCTTGGTTGAAGTTACACTTTTGGAGGGAGATACTTCAATACAAAAGTTAAAATACACTACCAAATTGATACGGAGGAAATATCTTTATGAATTTTGTATTACTTCTTTTAACACCTTTTATGTCCTTCCTGTGTAGTGGCCGTGTCACAGCTTTCATCCTCTTTACTGTGGTTATTGCAAAAGGAAAGTCCTGAAGGTTAGCTGTAGTGCTTTCAAGATAATCGTGTCTTTGATGTATTGATGAAGACTGCTTTACAGTAAAGGGCAAAGTAAGCATTTATAAAGTCAAGGGTTACAAAGGGGCATCTTACCTTGGTGAGGTATTTGTTGTTGAGGCATTTTTTCAGTCAGTTTGGGAAACATACTAGTCTTAAATTTATAAGCAATGTAATTAACCAGCATGGTGCTACACAAGATGACCTACATGAGTCTATAAAGCTTCTCAGAAAAGCTACTTTTAGTTGCTTTAGCACGTCTTAACCTGTTTTAGTTCAGAGTAGAGCTTCTTTCTTTCAGTATGGTGCTTTTGTAGCAGAAGTGACCTCTGTCATGCCACTCCATAGGCTTTCTTCCTTTAATGAATTTTGGATTTTGGCATAACTGAACATCTGTCATAACACATGTTCAGTGCACATCTTAACTTTATCCTGCTTTATCAGCAGCAATATTTGTTATGCTTCAACTTATTATTATTATTTTTTAATTAGAATTAAAAACTAGAAAACAATGACATACACAATCAAAGAAACTACATGAGGTACCTTTGAAGTTGTACTTGAACAGACTGTACATTTTCAGTGCTTAAAATAAGGAGGTATGAACGACTCTTGTATCTCAAGAGAGTCTCCTTTTACCAGTTTATTGTCTTCAGCAATTACATTGCACCAGGATTACAAGTATAAACTGAGGTGCAGTTGTTTTTCATAGAGCTTTATCTTAATTTCCACCATAAATTAGTAAGATGGTAGCTCCCTTGGATATATACCTGAATAACTGCTTATTTCACAATCCTTACTGTTTGCTTTTTTTTTTTTTTTTCAAATTATGTTCAATTATTGACCTTTTAGATTTATTTATTTATTTATTTTTGCTAAGTCATCTTTAATAGTTACTTTATTAGAATGAAAAAAAATCATTAACAGAATTGCAAGTATGCTTGTAGGTTTTCAGCATTTTTGCATCCCCTTGTTTTCTGAACTGACATGAACACTATCTTTGTACATCAGATACTGGAAGTTCACGCTGAGTTATAAGGCGTTAATGCATTTCAAAATTAAAACTTAAAACGGAGAATCAATATTCTCCTATACTGTTTATAGGCCTATAACTTCTACTAGAAGGATGATTTCTTATTTGGGGAAATGTAACTATACCAATAAATTCTAAATAAGTGCCTGTTTTCAGGGTTTATTCTTTACCAGAAGTTCCCATCCTGCATTTCAATAACTCTTTGTTGTGTATCTTCAGCTGTGCTTTTACTCAGCTGAGATGGAAGCTATGTTTTGCAGATTAAAAAATAAATAAAATTCAAGTAATGTACTTTTCAATATGGAATGAGTAAGGACTTAAGTAAAATCTGAGTTTGTCTGCTGTGTTAGCTATGTCCTCCACTTAGCTGAAGATGGACAAACTGCTGAAGCACGCTGGCCCCAGCATCACCTCTTGGGGCGCGCTGCTGCGTACAGTGCTGGCCCCCAGCTGGATTTCGTGTTGCTGATCGCACTGCTCTGAGTGCAGCAGCCTAAGGAAGGCTCAGCCTACCTTTCTGTCTGCTTGCATAGTCTGTACTTTGTCAGCTTGTGTGTGAGGATATTATGGGAGACGGTGTTGAAAGCCTTGTTAATTTGAAGATAAACAGCATCTGCTGCCCTCTTTCCCCTTATCCAGTAAACCATTAATCTCATCGTAGCAGACTATCAGGTTTATTTTGATGTTGTCATTTAGAACTTACTCTGAACACATGAAAAATTGGTTTAGTTTTTAGTGGTGGCTTTTTTTTTTTTTTTTTTTTTTCATTTGCTTGTTTGTTTTTTAAGTGGTGGGAAGTGAAATGTCCTGGCTTCAATATCTATATGCTGTTGTTTCAATATCTAACTGAGTAACATGGACCTCCAAAATTTTGTACGAACAGTTACTTTTGGAGGAGCTCCTTGGAAACAGACATCTATCTTTTCACAAGATATTGGCCATCAGATTTGTCAGGCATGGTGTGCCCTTAGTGAAGCCAAATTATCTGTCGCCATCACCTCCTTATTTTCCATAGGCATTTAGCTTTCCTAACCCAATCTCTGGCTGCTTGGACAATGTCTGTATCCTTCCTAGGCTACCTGTCCTTGCTCTTACCCTCTGTATATTTTGTCATATATAACATAATCTTTATGCTACCATATAGTATGCTGTCTAAAAAAATACCTAAAAAAAATAAAAATAAAAATTCTGATCTTTAAAGATTTCCTGTCAGCTTCACTGCTGTGTGGGCTGCTGCCTCTTTACAGGTGAGCAAGTTTTCCGCAGCCGTTCAGTGAAGCCATGCTCTCTGCCTAGCATGCGGGCACAGGTCAGTGCTGATTTGCAGCAGGTTTTTCATCCCGTTATTGTGGTTTAACCCAGCAGGCAGCTCAGCACCATGCAGCCATTCACTCACCCATTACTCACCTCATCCAGTGGGATGTGGGAGAGAGCTGGGGAAAAAAGTGAAAACCAACGGGTCGAGATAAAGGCAGCTTAATAGGACAGAAAAGGAAGGGAAAACAATAATAATAATGATATAAAGAACGTACAAAGCAAGTGATGCACAGTGCAACTCCTCACCATCATCTGACCGATGTCCAGCCAGATCCCCAGCAGCAGCAGCCCCCTGGCCAGCCCCCCCCCCATATAATTGTCCTGTACGATGCCCCCATGGTATGGCACATCCCTCTGGCAGCTGGGGGCAGCTGTGCTGGCTCTGTCCCCCCCAACCCCTTACTGGGAGAGCAGTGTGAGAAGCTTGGCTTAGTGCAAGCACTGCTCTGCAACAGCTAAACATCTAAACATTGGCGAATTATCAGCATCATTCTCATCCTAAATCCAAAACACTGCACCATACCAGCCACCAGAAGGAAAATCAACTCTGTCACAGCCAAAACTATGATACCTTTTCACAACTCAAATTATTCTAAATAATGCCTGTTTGTGTTTTCTACTTTAAAATACTGATTTAACAGCCTCTTTGGTAGTCCTGCCTCAAGCTATTCCTTTGTGGATAGTGTACTAGGAGAAGCATTTTTTACTTCCTATTTGCTAGCAGTGTAACAGTGCAAGTCATGGGTTGGATATCCATAACTTACTTCTTATAACTTACTTGGAGAAGTCTGTTTGGTAGATAGGATCTTTCCTGGGCAATCTGCTGATGATCTGGCAGACTCACTGCTCTCTGTCTGTAGAGAAGTCTCCTCTACCAGGGTTTGCTGTGAAGTTCTTGGAAGGACAGTTGTGATCGCTGCGTTTGAGTTTGTTTTTTTTTTTTCTGGTTTGTATCAAGGACTTCTTTGCTTCCACCAAGCTTTTTTTGTTTTTTGATTTTGTATAATACAGAGGCAGGCATGAGAAGCCCTGTCTTTATGTGTTGGGAGATGCACTCCCTTGGTTAATTTTGGAGAAGCGTGCTTGCAGGGAGCAGGACCATTCAAATAATTTCCAGGACTTCCGCATGTGCAAGGAGTAACTGGTTTCAGTTTTCTTTCCAGCTGACTGCCTGCTTAGTGGTCTACAGGAATAAGGTTAGAGGCATAAATAATCAGTAAAATCGGTTGTTATTTATGGTATTTTTTTTCATGTTTTGGTAGGAAATTCAGTATCTGAGGAAAGTGTATTTGATTCCATCTGCAGAAATACTTCATGCGGGCAGATACAAATAATAAGAAATGTAGATGAAGAATGCTGTCACTAGGCAGAGGAAACACTCAGAGGCATTCGTCAAGTTACAGGGTAATTTGTATTAGTAGTTGTACAGAAATAAATCATTCCTACTAATTGCGTCATAGTTTTGTTACCATTGGTTGACCATTATCGTTAAAGGTTATGGTTACTGTTCTGTTCCTCAATTACGAAGGTAAAGTGTGCAAACAGTGAATAAAGGAAGAAGTCCTGGCCTCAGCAGCATTTTCCATACTGAAACCTGAAAAACTGTTCCATGGCACACCAGGACCTCCACAGTGTTCATGTGGTGCTAAATTAGCCTGTAGGAGGTTAAACATTTATCAGTAGTGACAGTATTGGCATTCAGTGAAATTAAAAAAATCCTAGCACACTGTAAACTAATTTCTTCTTAAGTTGAAAGAAGTACATTGCTAGGCAGATCAATATAGAATATGATATGCATGCATCTTTCTAATCAGATGTTGTTACACTCTTACTATTACTGTCTTTTCCTGAGCTGAAAATGATTTTCCCCTTAGCTGTTGTTAGTATTGTTATAATATCTCATTAATTCTGTGTTAATTTAAAATGCTAAATCAGGAAGAAAGATCGCAAAACTGTTATGGATAATGTTTTCCTTTTGAATGGTACAGCATGCTCTAAAAGTAGATGACACTAGTCAAGAAGCTGTAAAGTTCTCTGAAGAAAAATAACACCACGATTGTCTGTTCACTGAATTATGTTGTTCCACTGTTTCAGGTCAATCTAATCTATCACGTTTTATTCAGATGAATAGATCAGAGTGTAGTTAGTCAGTTCATTATTCCTCAATATGTCACATTGACACTGAAGAAACTTTTCAGATTGTTTCAAAAGCAAAGTCATCTAACTGTAATTTATAGATGTTCTTTAGAAAGCCTGTGTTTATTGACATACGAGCTTCAGTAGAAAACTCACATTTTAAAAAACACTTTACTCAGTGTCACGGGTCTATTGTCTGCTCTCTGATTTCTCATAGCAGACAGCTATGAGACCTGTTTTGCCTTTCAAATAACTGATTTCTCATCCTCTGTTGTAGGGTTTCAAAAACCATATTTTCAAAATGTTTGTTACCCTAACAATACATCATCATGTGCCTTTAGAAACTAAGGAGAGAGGTACATTCTGAAAACAAAATTAAAAAAGAGACAAGAAAAAAACAAAAAGCTTTTCTCCCACCATAATGGGAGATGCACACCACTGTAGAGTGGGGGCTTCAGCATAATACCTTTTCTTCCAAGCTGTCACTTGAGCACTAAGGGCAGTATTTCTCAGTCCATACTTGTTTTCTTTTCCCCTCTGCTGGTTATGAGTGGCTCTGGGGGAAGACCTTGGCATGAGCAGGTGGGAAAGAGGCTGTCAGGAGCGACCATGTGGTTCGTGGGGAGAGTTCAGGAGGCATCAGTCAAGAAGGGGATACCTGGGTCTAGATCTCCAGTGCAAGAGTGCACCTGATGGAAAACCTAGTCAACTCCTTCTCCCTGTTGTATCCACAACTTTAAGGGGCTCACTGGGGTGAGTCTCTATCAGCAACCTCCCTTGTGATGTTGAGTAGCAAAGTGCTTTCTTTTGTCATCATCTGGAATGGCTGTTTAATCAGCTTTCAAGCCACTTCTGCACACAGCTCTTTCTAGGTGGATTTTGACCCTACTAAGAATTTGTTTAGTATTTATTTGTAGCAGATGGAGTTTATTGCTTTGAAGGCAGGAAGCAGTGATAAAGAACATGGCTTTAACAAATGTACAGATTAAAATTTCTTCTTGATTTCTGTAGACTTCTGTCCTCCATTACTTGCTTTTCTTCTACATAAATAAGTGAGATTCTTTGGAAATTGCTGTTAAATGAGAATAAAAGCATATGTGCTACTTGCAAATGAATTCATTGTTCTCTGGAACAGTAGCCAGGGAGATAACAGATGCTATTGTTCCTTTTGTGGACCCTCTCACAGTAGTGTCTGAGTGCTCAACATCATCTGTAAAGTAAGGGACAATTATTACTCTGCTTCCAGTAATCAAAAGCAAGGCATACAGGAATTAAATCACATGAGCAAGGGCTTATGCATGTATCTGAAGCCATGGAAGCTACACAAATCCTTATTTTAACAACAGAAACATCACTCTCTATCAATTCAAAATAAAACTTTGCTGTTTTAGGACAAAATTCTCTTCCAGTAGAGAAAGGGGATACTTTACTCCTTATTAACTTCTTCTCCTAAGTTGCTTCAGGAGTCTGCCAAAGTCTAGGTTGTCTTGAGCTCTTCACATGGAACATTTCAGCAGTGTCATCTATGTGAACATGTCATATGTCATGTGTAACA